>NC_064856.1:56959652-57559652 GCF_024139225.1 Suncus etruscus
CTGACCAAACTGCAGTGCTGGGAATCAAATGCAGGTTGGCCACATGCTAGTCAACCTTACTGGTTTTTTTTTTTTTTTCTTAATGGTGGAAGCTAAGTTTGAGGCTACTTACTTCTGGCAGTATTTGGGTGCCAAGTGGTACCAGGAATCCTGCCTGGGAATCTTGAGCTTACTGAGCTATCTCTATGGTCTTATAAGGAAAAAAGTATTTATTTATTTATTCTTTTTTGGGGGCCACACCTGGCGGTGCTCAGGTGTTACTCCTGGCTATCTGCTCAGAAATAGCTCCTGGCAGGCACGGGGGACCATATGGGACACCGGGATTCGAACCAACCACCTTAGGTCCTGGATCGGCTGCTTGCAAGGCAAACACTGCTGTGCAGTCTCTCCGGGCCCAAGGAAAAAGTATTTAAAAGTTTCAAATTATAAGTAGTATTTACCTAGTTATTAACTGTGAGATCCTTGGGCTAAATTCTATCCTAATTGCTTGACTGTAGTTCTGCCCGAGGAAAAGTCACAAATTTTCATTCTCTAGTTAGCTAGTGGGATCTTGCATGTCAATGCCTCTGTTAAATAATTTTCATCTTAACCAGTCTCAAAGGTTTTAAATTTACTTCCCATTTTTTATTCCCAACCTTTCCTTTCTGTCAACTAACTCTTTTCAAGAGAAGCATAGTAGGAAATTTCCACTTACTTTTTTTTCACTCAATCACTGAAAGCATATTCTCCCCAGATGTAAAAGAAATATGATGGGCTGGAGAGATAGCACAGTGGTAGGGTGTTTGCCTTGCATGCAGCTGATCCAGGATGGTGGTCAAATCCCAGAATTCCATATGGTTTCACGAGCCTGCCAGGAGCTATATCTGAGCACAAAGCCTGAGCTGGGTGTTACCCAAATACCAAAAAAAAAAAAAAAAAAAAAAAAACGAAAAAGAAAAAAGAAATATGTATGACAATTTTAGAATATCTTCCTTGGAGCAACTTGATAGAGATTTCAGCATCAAGATCCTTATTTAGGGGCCGGGAAGGTGGCGCTGGAGATAAGGTGTCTGCCTTGTAAGCGCTACCAAGGAACGGACCGCGGTTCGATCCCCCGGCGTCCCATATGGTCCCCCCCAAGCCAGGGGCGATTTCTGAGCACAAAGCCAGGAGTAACCCCTGAGCGTCAAACGGGTGTGGCCCAAAAACCAAAAAAAAAAAAAAAAAAAAAAAAGATCCTTATTTAATGACTGGTGGTGTTGAGGCTCTATGATAAAGTGACATTTTTGGTAAAGGCAGAAAGATTGAAATTGTGTGCCTACCTCTCAGGTCTCTGGTTTCTAGAAAGGCAGTAGAGGAAAAGTTCAGAAGACATGAGACATAGGGGTAATTCTGTTTCTTTTTTCATAAAACTGTGTTTCCATCATCAAAACCATCTATTAACACTCATTTCTTTAAGGATTCTGTAGAGGAGAAGAATTGTATTAGCTTGTCTTTATTGTTGTTGTTCTTCTGCCTTTTTTAGGTCAGACATGGTAGAAGTTAGGGTTTACTCCTGGTTCTGTGCTCAGGGGTTGCATCACTCCTGGTGGTTCTCAGTGGGACTATATATGATGCCAGGAATCAAACTGGAATTACCTGCATACAGGGTAAATGTCTTAACCTCCCCCCCAAAAAAGGTCTTAACCCTGATACTTTATCTCTGACTCCTGTATTAGTTTCTACTACATTTTAAGTGGTGTTTTCTTCTTCCCATTCCTTCCATCTCACTTTACTTTCATTGTTGTTATGATGATGGGGTCACACATACACTGGTTGTAGTGCTCACATATATTTAGCTGGCATGTTTGCAGGGGTAGGGGTGCAGATGAAGTTGCAGTGCTTGTATATTTCTGGGGTTCACTGAATTGTGGAATCCTTAGTTGTGAAGCTTGTACACATCCTCACTGGCTGGTGCACTTTTTAGCTGAAACATATGCAATGAGTGTTTTTTTATGGGTGAGACATTGAATATGCCTTATTCTCTATGCTCTCTAGGGATGTCCAGACTGGACACTTCCTGGTTAGAGCATTCATCATATCTCTTCTTTGAGTCTATTCCAGGGCATCCATTGTTTTCATTTGTCCCTTTATAAAAATGCCAGACTTACCCATTTCTGACTCCTTCCTAATACACACAGACACACACAGATACAAACCAGTCCAACATATGGCTGGAGCTGGTTGGAGTTGACTATTCTAGTCTTTGAGCTTAGAGGAACCCTTTGTGGTATAACCTTACCATGTAACCTTCCTATTTTTCTAACTTGCAAAATGAAGGCTAAAACTGGGGCCGGAGAGATAGCAGACAGCCAGGAGTAACCCCTGAGCAATGCCGGGTGTGGCCCAAAAACCAAAAACCAAAAAAAAAAAAAAAAGAAACAACAAGGAGAACTTAAACAGATAAGAAATGCCTCCAAATACTTAGAACATACATGCATATAAGATAAGTGCTTTTTTTGTTTTGTTTTGTTTTTGTTTTTTTGGGTCACACCCGGCAGGTCTCAGGGGTTAGTCCTGGCTTTATGTTCGGAAATCGCTCCTGGAAGGCTTGGGGAACCATATAGGATGCTGGGATTAGAACCACTGTCCTTCTGCATGCAAGGCAAATGCCTTACCTCCATGCTATCTCTCTGGCCCGATATTCTTTTTTTTTTTTTTTTTTTTGCCAGAAATAGCTCCTGGCAGGCACGGGGGACCATCTGGGACACCGGGATTCGAACCAACCACCACCTTTGGTCCTGGATCGGCTGCTTGCAAGGCAAACGCCGCTATGCTATCTCTCCGGCCCCCTCCTTGTTGTTTCTAATAGAAGACAATATCTGACTTTCTTTTTTTCTTTTTTCTTTTTTTTTTTTTTTTTTTTTGGTTTTTGGGTCACTCTGGCAGTGCTCAGGGGTTACTCCTGGCTCTACTCTTAGAAATCGCTCCTCCTGGGATGCGAACCACTGTCCTTCTGCATGAAAGGCAAACGCCTTACCTCCATGCTATCTCTCCGGCCCACTCAAAATCTCTGACTTCCTCCAATGACCCATAGCCCCTTCACTATCCTATTTACATCTTTGTGATCCCTGAGGAAGCTTAGGGCCTCCTCCAGTCATCCCCTGTGACCATCAGAGAGTGTGACAAGAGCTAAGCATTCACATGAGACTGATAAAGCAGATGAAATAACAATGAGACATGGAGGGGCTGGAGGGATACTACAGATAGTACCGAGAGTAGGGCCTTACACGTGGCTGATGCAGATTCTATCCCAGGCGTCCCATATGGTCCACTGAGCACCGCCAAGAGTAACCCCTGAATACCACCAGGTGTGGAGCAAACAAACAAACAAACCCCCCAAAATTTAAAAAGTCATAGCCCTAATAATTAGTGTCACTTCCCCCTTTCTACACGGAACCATCAATGCCTAGAGACGTAGGGGGAACTACTATGAGCTCCAGTGAGGAACAGGCTTTCTATCTACTTGGGCTTCTCTGACACTCCACCCCAGCCCCTGGCTTTTTTTTTTTTTTTTTTAACTCAGTTCAATCAGGACCAAGCTGACTTACAGGCCAGCAATTCTTCAGGCTGACATCACATATCTGCAAAGGGACACTGGCAACTGTCAGTTCAGATGTTTCTACAGCACCAAAGGTTGGGCCTGGCTGCAGGGTGGGTCTCTGAGACAACTTCTGATGACAGGATCCTAAAAGGATTGACTATCTTCTGGGATTAGCTTTTCTCTACCCCTGTCCTGCTTATGTGTAGGTCATGTTAATTATCTTTTAGATTCCCCAAAGAGCCACTTTTGAGTACCATTATTAAAAAAGCAACATGAGGGCCTGGAGTGATAGCACAGCGGGTTTGCCTTGCAAGCAGCCGATCCAGGACCAAAGGTGGTTAGTTCGAATCCCGGTGTCCCATATGGTCTCCCGTGCCTGCCAGGAGCTATTTCTGAGCAGACAGCCAGGAGTAACCCCTGAGCAAAGCCGGGTGTGGCCCAAAAAAAAAAAAAAAAAAGCAACATGAGATATGTAGTACATATATTTAAAGTCATATCTTGTTTATGTAAAATTCTAAGCATATTATAATGTACTTTTTATAATTTAATTGCAACAGTATAAACAAGATGTTGCTTAATAGTTCTAATTAGCACATTTCCCTTGTTTTTGCTTTCCATATCTATTTTTTTCATGAAATAATAGATTTGAAAATCTCTTGGAAGCTCTATGTACTTTGCTATTTATTATTACTTAAAAGAGGCCTGCAATCAGAACTCTGCTTGTGCAGCACTATTTAGACACTAGAAAATATCTTCCTGAAAGCTGTTTTCTTTACTAACTTAATAAATTTTGTTGAGCCCTCAAAGCTCTGATTTAGGAAGTGGGAAATGGTAGTAAACAGGAAGGCAAAGGCCCTGCTTTTGTGTAGTTTATAATCTAGAAAAGGAGGGCAACAAGCTAGTAAATAAAAAGATAACAGATTATAGACTATAAATGCCCCAAAGAAATAACAAAGATGTAATTATAGACAATTTTAGGGCGGGCATATTTGGGTACAGTAGTCACATGAAACCTGGAAGATAAGTAGAAGCTGACTAGAGAGAAATCAGAATGAAAAGGCACTAGAGGCAGAATGAATGTAAGTACAAAAACCCTGAGACAAGAGTGGGTTTGACCTCTACAAGAATTTGAAGTTAGTCAGCAAAACACTGAGCAAGGAGGAGACCCAGAGGCATGTAGTGTTCATGCATATCATATTGGCCCTGAAGACAGTGACAAGGGTTAGGATTTTATTGCAAAGTGATAGGAGAAATAATTTAATAGGCCAGTTATGCCTTTATGGACTTAAACAGAACACTCCATCTGCTTTGTAAAAAGCATGCTGTAGGTGAGTAAGAGAAAAAATATTTTTATTAATTTACATTTAAATTATTAAATTAAATTTATTAATTTAATTTTTATTAATTTATAATTTATGACACAATATAGGTAATCTATCATGATCAAAATATAGAGGAAGTGGTGAGAAGAGCAGGAAAAATTGGTATTCAAAATATAATTTAAGTTAATGGTTATATAATATATATATTTATATATAAAATATAATTTAATGGTTAGTGTTACTATCAGAACTTGTGGCTAAGGGGCCAGAGTGATAGCACAATGGTAGGGCAGTTTGCACACTGACAGACTGGGCTTGATCCCTGGCATCTTGTATGGTTCCATAAGCCTGCCAGGAGCGATTTCTGAGCACAGAGCCAGGAGTAACCCCTGATTGCTTCCAAGTGTGGCCACAAAACAAACAAACAAACAAAACAATAACAATAAAAAAACAATAACAAAAGAACTTGTGGGTTAGGAAATAAAAGAGATGATTTCCAGGTAAACAACTCGGTTGATACTTCTGGTCTAAACTGAGGAAAGAGATTTTAAGGGATACAAATAAGAATTTTAGTTAGGGCTGGAGAGAAAGCACAGCGGTAGGGCATTTGCCTTGCACACAGCTGACCCAGGACAAATGGTGTTTCAAATCCCAACATCCCATATAATCCCTCGTGTCTGCCAGGAGTGATTTATGAGTGCAGAGCCAGGAGTAATCCTTGAGTACTGTCAGGTGTGACCCAAAAACAAAAAACAAATTAAAAAAAAAAAAAAGAATTTTGGTTAAGTTAGGTCTGAAGATATCCAAGTTGAGGTGTTGAATAAGAAGTCAGATCAGGGGCCGGAGAGATAGCATGGAGGTAGGGCGTTTGCCTCTCATGCAGAAGGTCATCAGTTTGAATCCCAGCGTCCCATATTCCCCCCCCCCCACTCCGTGCCTGCCAGGAGCAATTTCCTGGAGCCAGGAATAACCCCGAGCACTGCCGGGTGTGACCCAAAAACTACAAAAAAAAAAAAGAAGTCAGATCAATGAGTATGAGTAGACATTTAAAAGGGCTTCTGGGGCCGGAAAGGTGGCGCTAGAGGTAAGGTGTCTGCCTTGCAAGCACTAGCCAAGGAAGGACCGAGGTTCGATCCCCCAGTGTCCCATATGGTCCCCCCAAGCCAGGGGCAATTTCTGAGCGCATAGCCAGGAGTAACCCCTGAGCGTCAAACGGGTGTGGCCCAAAAACAAAAAACAAAAAACAAAAAAAAAAGAAAAGAAAAGAAATAAAAGGGCTTCTGACATGAATTTGGAATCTCTCATTATTTGGAATTTTTATGTTATTCAGAGGCATGAGAGAGAATTAAATAACTTGTAAAGTGATTATAGATAGAAGAAAGAAGAGGTGTGGGAACAGAGTATTTACAAGGAGAGTTTTCAAGGTGAGGTAGTGAGCAAGTAATAAAATTTTGCTAAGAATTTGATTACAGTAAAAACTAATTATTGATTTTTAGATTTGTTGACCTGGAGGTTGTTGGTGACCTTGACAAAAACAGATTGAGGGAACTGGGCAAGCAAGTGTAGACTGGTGGAGAACTGAAGATTATATTGTCTTATGGAATAAGCAACTCCCATCTCAAGGATTTCATTATAAAGTGAAATATATAAATAGGGTCATGCTGAAAGCTTTTCCAGTATGGGTGATCTTGCAACATTTTTATTTACTACAAGAGTGATCCAATAGGAAGGAGGGACCTAGTGAAGTGAAAGAAGGAAGATCATTTTAGTTGCTAGGTCTTAGATAAGATAAGAAGGATGAGATCCTCTGCAAAAAATAATGGAACAGGAGAGAAGGCCAAAAATATGATTTGGGGCACAATTTGTTGGTAGATTTAGTGGTTGGAAATTAACTTATAAAACATTGGCCTATTACAAGCTAGTTACTGTTCAAGGGCCAAAGATATACAATTATGAATGAAATAAGACAAAGCACATGCTCTCATGGAGTTTAGAATTCTATTTAAGGCAATTAGGCAAGCAGAGAGGTGATTTCATATTGTGACAGATATAAGATAATAACCACTATGAAAACAAATTAAAATGGTGGAAAAGAGTTCTAGAGAGCTGGAGAATGGTTTTCATTTGCATTAGAATGATCAGAAAAAGACTTAATAAGTAGGCATTTGAGAACAGACCTGAAGAATGTAGAGGAAATTAACATATAGATCATTTGAGGTGATGGATCTTTACAGGGAACAAAATGTGTCCAGGGTAGGAATATGCTTGCCATTTTGTTTGCTTGTTCCTTTTTTGTTTGTTTCTTCCTTTTGTTTTTGTGTGTGTTTTTTGTTTGTTTTGTTTTTGTGGTTTTGGGTCACACCCAGCAGCCCTTAGGGATTACTCCTGGCTCCAGGCTCAGAAATTGCTCCTGGCAGGCTCGGGGATCACATGGGATGCCAGGGATTCGAACCACTGTGCTTCTTCATGCAAAGCAAACACCTTACCTTCATGCTATCTCTCCAGCTCCTTTGTTTTTGTTTCCTTTTTGTTTGTTTGGGGATTACACACCTCTGCTGTCCTATCTCTCCAGCTCTTGTGCTTAGTATAATTTGAAGTACAGTATGGAGGCCAGAACCAAATGAAGTAAGATGGGATGGGAGAACTAGAAACAATTGAGAAAGGACTGGGACATACAGGTTGGGAGGCAGATTTGAACTTTGCTATGGTGAGACAAAATGTCCCTAGTGAGTTTTTTTGTTTGTTTGTTTGTTTGTTTCATTTTATTTTGAAGGTCAGACTCAGTTTTGCTCAGGTATTACTCCTGGTGGGGCTCAGTGGACCATATCTATTGCCAGGGGAGATTGAATCTGGGTCAACTACATGCAAGGCAAGTTCCTTAACTGCTAGAGTCATTACAGACCACCCTCTATTCTAGAGAGTTTAGTAAAACACATAGCATGCTTTGATTCACATTTTGATTTTTGTTTGTTTGTTTGTTGGGCCACACCCGGCAGTGTTCAGGAGTCACTCCTGGCTCTATGCTCACCCCTGGCAGGCTTGGGGGGCCATATGGGGTGCCAGGATTTGAACCACTGTCCTTCTACATGCAAGGCAAACACTCTACCTCCATGCTATCTCTCTGGCCCCTTGATACATTTTGAAAGAAACTATTTGGGCTATTGTAGGAAATGGACAGTAGGCATCAAAAAAAGAAATGTGACCACTGTGTTAGAGATGATGTAGTTCTCTGATTGTAACAATTTTCTAAGCTAAAGAAGTTATCTTTACAGAAAAGAGAAATCATGAAAATAGTGATGATTAATTGAGAAAAGGTTATCTTATAAACAACTGGTAGTACAAGCAAATTCCAAAATTGTTTGCTTGGGGCCAGAGTGATGGCACCAGTGAGAGGGCATTTGCCTTGCATGGGACCAACCCAGGTTTTATCCCCAGCGTCCCATATGGTCCCCTGAGCCTGCAAGGAGTGATTTTTTTCTTTCTTTCTTTCTTTTTTTTTTTTTTTAGGCAACTGATATTTTAATGTTGTAGTAATAGTGTTTGAATTTTGCCACATTTCACCCATTACTCTGTACAAGATTAACATTCTCCACTAAAATCCTTTATTCCCTGAAAATCTTACATTGCTACTCTTCACAAACAAATTGAATGATTAGAGGACAGGACATGTGTTTTACACAAGAGACATGAGTCAAGTGAAAGTGTAAGAGCAAAATAACTATATATTTATAAAAACTGTAAGAAGCAACACTATTATAAATGGGAAACCATTTTAATTATAACTTAAAACATTTAATTGTATGTTTATGAAACTCATGTTTTTTAATATTTTAAATAAAATCGGCATTGAAGGAGTGATTTCTGAGCACAGAGCAGGATAACACTTGAGGGCAGCCAGGTATGGCCCAAATCCCCTCCCCTCAAAATTGCTTGTTTCCTGTCCTCCTCCCTGTGTGCACTTTCTCTTTCTCCCTCTTTTTTTTTTTTTTAATCAGGTAACAAAAAACTTCCAACTGGCCCAGAGATCCAAAGGCTAACTAAGAATTAATATCTCAGTGTCATATATATTTATACCAAGACCTCCTTGAAGGCTTTGAGGGAAGCCTCAGAGAGTGGGTTTTTGTTTTGTTTTGTTTTGTTTTGTTTTGGTTTTGGTTTTTGAGTCACACCTGGCAGTGCTCAGGTGTTACTCCTGGCTCTATGCTCAGAAATCACCCCTGACAGGCACAGGGGACTATATGGGATACCGGGATTTGAACCACCGTCCTTCTGCATGAAAGGCAAATGCCTTACCTCCATGCTATCTCTCTGTCCCCCCCTTTTTGTTTTGGTTTTGGTTTTTGGGTCACACCTGGTAGTGCTCAGGGGTTACTCCTGGCTCCATGCTCAGAAATTACCCCTGGTAGGCACAGGGGACCATATAGGATGCCGGGACTCAAACCAATGACTTTCTGTATGAAAGGCAAATGCCTTACCTCCATGCTATCTCTCTGGACCCAGACAGTGTTATTTTTGAGATACAGTTATATCCTTCATTATCATCCCACCATTTCACCATCCAGCAGTCAATGAGGGAGGGATACCCCAAACCATTTTCTCCAATGCATCATATAGATAGGATTTGAGGGAGATCTACATGCTCTTCATTCCTCTAGAAAGACAAACTCTCTGCCTCTGTGACATATTCACCTTATAAAAATTGCTTTATAAGGTTGTTGCAATAGCAAGGCTTCAAGTAGAATTATTATTCACCTATTTGCTGAAATAACTAGTAGAACACTAATTTCATATTGATTTTATACCTATTTTGTGGGGGGAGGAGGGCAGGGCATGAAGATCTTACCAGTGAGTTTGGGTGCTAACCTGGCTTTGTATTCATTAGGGAACAATGTGGTATATGGGTAACTATATAGAATGTTGAGGATTTGAGGACTGATGGAATGTGAAACAAGCAATTTAATGTCTATACTAACTCTATGAAACCACTTATGTCCATTTTTAACTTTATCACTATGAGAAGATTTTAACTTAATCACTATGAGAAGAAGAAGAGACCTGGTAGGTCGCATTTTTTAGGCAGAAATGGCTGACTCCACTTCTGTATACATCTTACTGGAAAAAACACAGCACTCTGTGTTCAATGGGTGTAGCCTAATACTTCAGGAAATATCAAATGTATAAAATGATTGCATTTTTTTTGGGGGGTATACCTGGCAGTGTTAGGGTTACTCCTGGCTCTGCACTCAGAAATCGCCCCTGGCAGGCATGGAGGACCATATGAGATACCGGGAATTGAACCCAGGTCCATCCTGGATTGACTGCATGCAAGGCAAACACCCTACTGCTGTGCTATCTCTCTGGCCCCAAACGTATAAAATGAAATTACATTGATGAATACATATGCTTTCTCTCTAAAAGCATTTTTAGCCATATAAGAGGTTACTTTGATAGTGATGATACTAAACAAGGAAAAATAATCTGCAATAAAGAATAACTGATTAATCATATTACCAAAACAGTTTTAGTTATATATATAATTATATATAACTATATATAGTTATAATATATAACAGTTTGAGTTAATATTAGATGATAATAAGGTCCCAATTTTGTTGGGTTTTGAGGAACTGCAATGTAATGACATGAGTCAAACTCAGGACTCACACATACCAGATATCTGATATACCACTTAACCTGTCTCCCTAGACTTTTCCGGGTAATATTTTAAGGAGAAGTTTCTATTTATTTATGTGGTAAAGTGAAAGGAGGATAGTTTGTTTTGTAGGATAAACAAGCTGTATAAAACAATAAAAAGAAGGGGGCCCAGGGAACAGCCTTGTGGCTAAAAGCATCTATGTTGCAATCATATAGCCATGAGTTTGAAACCTCATGCTGCCCCACTGGCATGATTCTGTTGGTTCTGCATCAGTGTGCTGTCTTTAGTTTGCAGTCAGGTATGTGCGAGTGACACAGATGATGAGAGCTTGGCTAGTGCTGTAGTTAAAGATGAACAAACATGTCAGCTGGCAGTGTGGTCTTTGATGAGGACATCTATGACCCCTACAGTGACTCACTGTAAGCACTACAACCAGAATGTGAGTGAGCATCACAATAAGCTCATGTGTAAGCTCTGTAGTCAAAATGTATAACCCTCAGCATATACCATGGCCGATGCGCAGGCATTTTAACCTTATGTGTGACCTGTGATCATCACAACTGTGTGTGTATGTGTGTAGAATGATAAAAAGAGATAGAAAAATAAATAGAAAGGCCTAATCAAGAGAGAATTATTTTCTTTTTACTATAGGCAAGATGTTTACAAGCTATCAAAGTAGTAGGAAGGAGAAATCAAAGGTAACAGAAATGGAATAATTCATCAAGGAAGTCTAGAACAAGACCAATCAGAGCACAAGTAAATATATTGAACTTGTACAGAGTCAAAAAATTATATAGAAGGGAGGCTTGTAAGAATAATCATAAAACTGAAGACAAGTTTCTTTTTTAAATTTAATTTCATTTAATTTAATTTTTTGGCTTTTGGGCCACATCCAGTGATGCTTAGAGGTTACTCCTGGCTATGCACTCAGAAAATGCTCCTGGCTTGGGGGATGTGGGGGATCAAACCACGGCTTGTCCTGAGTCAGTTGCATGCAAGGCAAATGCCCTACTGCTTTGCCATCACTCTGGCCCCAGAAAAGTTTCTAAAAAGGGACGAAAAGTAGTAGGAGTTTAGCTTACTGATAACTTAAATTTCAAGGATGCTAATATAGTGTTATAAAGGGGCTGATTGAAGAGGTTTTTCAGAAAACTGGTAGAAAATGAGTTCTACAGCTCAGCTGAGGTTGGAGAGCTTATGTACAACTGGGATCACTATGTAATTTTTCTTTCCAATGAACAACACTTCAGGCAAAGACAGAAGCTTGAATTGATTCAGAAACGGAGTGTTGTAGAGTAATTACTATTAAATAATGGGGGTATGTGAAAAGGTAGGAATGCTGATAAAAAAGCTATTACAGTGGTATAAGACCAAAAGAGGGCCTATGGCCAAGGTACAGGAGGAGTGCAAGAGTATAAAGGGAAGAGCAGAAGAGGTGAGAGCAAAGGAGTGGTATAGAAGAATAAGACACAATTGCATAAAGTGGTTGTTAAATTTTTTTATCTTTGGGACCGGAGAGATAGCACAGCGGCGTTTGCCTTGCAAGCAGCCGATCCAGAACCTAAGGTGGTTGGTTCGAATCCTGGCGTCCCATATGGTCCCCCGTGCCTGCCAGGAGCTATTTCTGAGCAGACAGCCAGGAGTAACCCCTGAGCACCGCCGGGTGTGGCCCAAAAACAAAACAAAAAAACAAAAAAAGAAAGATAAAATTTTTTATCTTTAATATGGAACAGTCCCAGTAACAGGATATCCAGAGTATCTATTGGTGTTTAGGAGTTGATAACAAAAGAAACAAAACAGGAAGTATTTTTGCATGAAGATGGAATGATAGTCTGAAGCAATAGTAAGAAATTAGAAAAAAATATGACTTTTTTTTTCAATTTCTTCTTAATATACATAGTTTCTTTTTCTTTTATTTTCTGGGGGAGGGATGTTATTTTGGGGCCATACTTGACTGTGCTTAGGGATTACTCCTGGCTCTGTAGTGCAAGGATCACTCCCAACAGAGCTCAGGGGACCATGTGCAGCACCGGCTATGTGCATGACAAGTGCCTTAATCTCGTTGCTACCTCTCTTTTTTTTGTGGGGGGGGGGTCTGTTGGGTCATACCCAGAAGTGCTCAGGGATTACTCCAGGCTCTGTGCTCATAAATAACCCCTGGCAGGCTCAGGGGACCATATGGGATGCCGGGAATCCAACAGCCTAGATTGGTCCTGGGTTGGCTGCGTGCAAGGCAAATGCCCTACCACTATGCTATCACTCTTCTGATCCCCCTTTTCTACCTTTCAAATATCCCCTTTGGGTTACAGTAGTCTGTTAATTGGTTTGTCTGGCTTAGTCTCTCTCCCAGAATCTAATATATATGACTGCCAGCTTAATACTTATGTAGAGCTTCCAGGGTCATAATTCATTCATGCTCCACACTTCTTTTTATTAGGGGCGTTTTGGAGGGTACATTCCACTGTGCTTAGGGGTCACTCCTGGCTCTGTGCTCAGAAATCACTCTTGGCAGGCTCAGGGAATCATGAAATGCCAGAGATTAAACCTGGGTCTGTCTGGGATGTCCATGTGTAAGACAAATGTCCTACTGCTGTGCTATTGCTCTGGCCCCTCATGCTCATAGCTACCCTCTTTGGCTACCATGTAAAAGCTGTATTCCTAAGCATCATCTACTAGCTTCTAGGCATAGCGCAGCTTTCAGTCTGCAACTACTATTTTTTATGCATCTAATTTGAGGCAACATCTCACATATGCTATGTGTTTGCATATATTGGCTGAAATTCTATACTATTTGGCAAACTTTGAAGGACTTCGTCAAGTGTGGTTTTATTAAGACAATAGGCATCTTCCCAGGGCCAGAGTGTTAGCACAGCAGGTACAGTGTTTGCTTTGCATTAAGCCAACCCAGGTTCAATTCCTGGCATCCCGTATGGTTCCCTGCGCCTGTCAGGGATGATTTCTGTGTGCAGAGCCAGGAGTAACTTCCAGATACTACCAGGTGTGGACGCCCAAACAAACAAAACAAAACAAACAAACAAACAAACAAAAACAAGTGATTTTTCTCCCATCTTAGAATGGAAGACTTATTTCAAGGACCAATTGTATGCTGATTCTCCTTTATCTCAAATAACTTATGACATCTCTGCCTGTCTTTTGTAGACATTTTACTTTCATTTTAATTTAACTTCAACTTATCTTTAAGTTTTCTCTTTTCAAAATTCATTTTAATTTTATTATTTATTTATATTTTCTTTTTATTTTATGGTTTGGGGGACACACCAGGCAACACTTAGGGGTTACTCCTGGTTCTACACTCAGAAATCTCTCCTGGCAGGCTTGGAGGACCATATGGGATGCTGGGGATTGAACCCAGGTCCGTCCCAGGTCTGCTGCGTACAAAGCAAATACCCTACCACTTATCTCTTTGGCTTTTTAAGTTTTTCATATGCCTATTAAGCAAGAACCATTCTTAAAGTGTCATCGCAAAACTCCCCAGCTCAGACTACCTAGCTTAGTACCATGCCCGATGTATCCTGACTAAATCAATGCATACATTAAAGAACTGGCAAAGTAATGGTTGAGTGAATATCTTATAATGTTCCAATAGGGTTAAAGAACAAAATTCTTTACTAAAAGGTGATCTTATTAGGAATATAATTTAATGGTAGAACATTTGTCTTGCTGTGTGAGACTCTGAATTTTATTCCTGATGTGCATGTATGTGAGGAGAGAAGAGAGAGAATAAAAGGAGAGAAGAGAGAAAAAAGAGAAAGGGAAGAAGGACGAAAGGAGGGAAAGATACTAGAAAAGGGAGGCAAGAAAGAAAGAAAAGATATAAAAATGCTTTGTTCTAGGAAAGCATTGTTAGCTAAGTACATAGTAGAGATTCTGATAAAATCTTAGTGATTAGAATCGAATTATATGGATTCATACCCGTTACCCCCAACTATGTCAATCTTGGATACGAGTGAAAAAGGAGCCAGAGCAGTGGCGCAAGCAGTAGAATGTTTACCTTGTACGCACTAACCTAGGATGGACCTTGGTTTGATTACCTGGTCTCCCAGATGGCCCCCACGCCAGGAGCAATTTCTGAGCACATAGCATCACCGGGTGTGGCCCAAAAACCAAACCAAACCAAAACAAAACAAAACAAAACAAAACAAAAAAACAAAAAAATAGAGAGTGAAAGAAGTTCTGACAGAGCAATTGCTCTTTACATTCTGACTTGAAATAAATTCTGATTAGATAACTAGATAGCAACTCCCTTAACAGAGACCCATTTGTTCATTACTTCTTTGATTAGTTGAGTCATATAATTAATTATGATTGATTTCTGTGATCATTCTATTCTAGATACTGAAGGGGGAAAAACAGTTTGTGAGAAAAGCAGACATTTCATGCTAATATAGTAATCATCTCTTTTTTACTCTTCCCTTGTTTGGCCAGGCTGTGACAACATGCTGATAGGCATAAAGTCTTTGAAAATAATGAAGAGGACTATGGATACAGATGGCTCATGGATGAAAAATATTGACAGTGACTCTCCTAAGGTTTATATCTTAATTGGACCCAGAAATAACACTGTTAGGGAATTCG
Source organism: Suncus etruscus (assembly GCF_024139225.1). Classification (NCBI taxonomy): domain Eukaryota; kingdom Metazoa; phylum Chordata; class Mammalia; order Eulipotyphla; family Soricidae; genus Suncus; species Suncus etruscus. The sequence goes on from NC_064856.1 coordinate 56,974,789, forward strand.
CAAACATACGGGCTTTCATGGAGGATAGCACCAAACCAAGCCCCCGGAAGCTAATCCTTACACATTCCTGGCAGGGAACAGGTCAGGTAATTTACAAAGGTTTTCTGTTTTTTCACAAGCAAGGGACTCCCAATGAGATAATAAAATATAATCTGCAAAAGAGGACTGTGGAAGACAGAATGCTCCTTCCGGGAGGAGCAGGCCGAGCACTGGTCTACCAGCACTCCCCCTCAACTTACATTGACCTGGCTGTGGATGAGCATGGACTCTGGGCCATCCACTCAGGGCCAGGCATATATGGCCATTTGGTTCTCACAAAAATTGAGTCTGGCACCCTAGGAGTGGAGCACTCTTGGGATACTCCGTGTAGAAGTCAAGGTGCTGAAGCCTCATTTCTTATATGTGGTGTCCTCTATGTGGTCTACAGTTCTGATGGCCAAGGCCCCCATCGTATCACCTGTGTCTTTGATCCACTAGACACTATCACTGAAGAAGATCTTCCCAATTTGTTTTTCCCTAAAAGGCCCAAAAGTCACTCAATGATCCATTACAACCCCAGAGATAAACAACTTTATGCCTGGAATGATGGAAACTTGATTATTTACAAACTTCAGACAAAGAGAAAGCAACTTCTGAAGTAAATGCATTGTGGTAGAAGGAGCACAACAGAGCCTTTAGGCCACTCCCCATTGGAAAACAATTCTGTTTTCAGAGCATCCAAGGACAAAATTTAGCAGTGGGAACACATAATTTTCTAGATATCATAGAGTTAGGCAGCTTCCAGGAGGTGGGACCAGAACCAATCTTCAGAAAGTTTTTTTTAACCCACCAAACCTCTTGGTTTTCAAGGACTTTCACATTCAGATCTAACTTCTAATTTTTTTCTGTGACCAATATTTACCTTAATTCTTTTCCTGCTCTCAGCAATTAGGAGTGCTGGGAATTAAATTCAGGACCTCATACATTTGAACTAAGCGACATCTCTAACCACACACACTTATTGATATTTTTCCACTTTTTGCTGCTCACCGTTTTTTAATCATTAAAATTTTTGTAATTAATTTTTATTTGAAATAACATTGTATCAGGGCATACACATTTCAGATACAGATAAAATATTATCTGTATATATTACATTAAATTGACCACTAAAGTCCAAATCTATCCATAACCATATATTCATATCCTTTACCCAATTTACCTACCAGTATTCTGGGTATTTTTTGGGGAGGGTCACTCAAATGGTGCTCAAGCTGAAGATTCAGAGCAAGGCCATGAGGATGTGATATTGCTCTGGCTTTGTGGTGCTGGGGACACGTAGGTGTTATTGGGAGCTTCCAAAGAAACATCCTGAAATATGCAGGGATCTTGTAATGTCAGAAATTGAACTTGGGTTATACACAAACTAGAGATGCAACCTGACCACTATGCTGCCTTATGGCCCAATCAATACTCTTTCTTATATAATCTTGTTAAAATCTTATATAATCCTGATATCCCTCAGGGCTGGCTTTCTCCTACCTAGGTAGCTATAACAAACAATAGAGAAAAATATTAATATCTATAAATCATTTTCCAATTACAAAATATATGCGCTTCTATTACCCCCCTTTAATTACAACTCTCTCTTGTGAGTTACTCAGAACAAGTCTTTTTAATGGCTATTTCTAAGATGAGAAAGGGCAGGTAGACAATTCAAACCTACACTGTTACATAAGAGAAAAGATGGTGTAAGAAAATGTGGCACATCCCATAGTCTTTCCATTTCCCCACAAAGCATCAAAAAATATATATTTTTTTCTTCCAACCACTTAAAAGCAGAAGAATAATTGTTTCAGCCTGAAATCTATTTTTGTGTTTGTACAAGAACTTCCTATAAGCCTTTCAAAAGCAACTACCGAAAACCAGTCTAAGAAGTAGGATCCCCCCTCTAGCCTCATCTAGTCTTACCTCCCCTCCTTTCTTCTTGCTGAAAATATAATAAAACTGAAACTTAGCAAATAAACCTCAACAGTTTATATTTGCTTACATGCCCTTTGCATAAAAGCGTTTAGAGAATCTGCTGCTTATACTTGGGTTTATTATGAACAATTTCCAACATGCAAAACTCCCAGAAAATATGCTGACTATGAGAAAGCCAGCAACATGCTTATGTTCTGTGCCCCTCAAGGTGGTGCTCATGGCCCAGGAGGCAGAGGGCAGCTGCTTTTCCCCATAGGGGCTGCTTTAAAACCCTTCTTATGCCTTTTTCCAGTTCAGCTCCATTTGGGTCACAAGTGCAGGTTGTAGTGCCAATTTGTGTCATGTGTTTTTCCAGGTTGGTCACATGAGACAATTTGCTTTGTGGGTATGCAGTTGTTTTTCTGACTCTGCCAAGCCTAGGCAAGGACAAGTGGGTTTTCTTTGCCCCAGAGCATTTGAGAAGATACTGGACAGAACAGAATGACTTCCTGGGTGATACTTGACTATAGCTCTGAAAAAAACTGAGAACCCTGATTCACTGTGGAATAAGGCAGATATGAATAAATAAATTTGCTGATCCATCCCATGAAGATATTACCTAGCCCATTACCTACTCATATAGATGGGTAGAGGAATGGTAGATGAGTGTGTTTTATGTTGTGAACCCATAGCTCTCTCAGAAGTGTAGAAGAGAGTTCTTTTTATTTTTTCTTTTTTAGTCACACCTGGCAGCACTCAGGGGTTACTCCTGGCTCTATGCTCAGAAGTCGCTCCTGGCAGACTCAGGGGACCATATGGGATGCCGGGATTAGAACCACTGACCTTCTGCATGAAAGGCAAATGCCTTACCTCCATGATATCTATCTCTCCGGCCCCAAGAAGAGAGTTCTTTAATATGCTCTTTGTCTTTCACTGTGATTCTCTTTGACAGTTTTGTAGTGTGCACCTGCTGCTGACAACACTCTCTGATGCCTTAATATCCTAAGAAAAACATTTATTTTATTTCCTGTTTTGGGGCCACACCCAACAGTGTTCAGGGTTTATGTTTGGCTCTGTCCTCCTGGATGTCTCTTGGTGGCTTGGGGGACCATATGTGTGGCACAGGGAATTAATCACCAGGTCAGGTCCATGCAAGGCAAACTATCTGCTGTACTATCCAGCCTGGAAAAAAAATCACTCTTCTACATCAAAACATTTTCTGGGGCCGGGTAGGTGGCGCTGGAGGTAAGGTGTCTGCCTTGCAAGCGCTAGCCAAGGAAGGACCGAGGTTCGATCCCCCGGCGTCCCATATGGTCCCCGCAAGCCAGGGGCGATTTCTGAGCGCATAGCCAGGAGTAACCCCTGAGCGTCAAACGGGTGTGGCCCAAAAACCAAAAAAAAAAAAAAAAAAAAAAAAAAAAAAAAAACATTTTCTTCAGGAAGCTCCTGGGAACTTACACTTTGTTTCATAGATATCAGATATCAGTAAAGAGGACCAACCACCCAAACCCCTCAACACTTCTTCAAGCTTCTTTCAGCTCTGGATTCTAGGAGGAACATCTAGATGTTTCCTGTCTTATACTAGTGGTTCCTAAATTTGCACATAATAGCACCAATGGGAAGGTGCATATACATAAAGCATAAATGTTAATACCACCATAAGCATGTTACCTGAACTACAATAAAGGCTCATTTTTTCTCTTTAAAAATTACTCCAAGGGGCCGGAGAGATAGCATGGAGGTAGGTTATTTGGCTTGTATGCAGAGGGACGGTGGTTCAAGTTACAGCATCCCATATGGTCCCCTGGGCCTGCCAGGAGTGATTTCTGAGCATAGAGCCACGAGTAACCCCTGAGCGCTGCTGGGTATGACCCAGAAACAAAAAACAAAGCAAACAAAAAAAAATTATAATAGGATTCTCTCTCTTTCTTTCTTCTTCTTCTTTCTTTCTTTCTTTCTTCTTTCTTCTTTCTTTTTCTTTCTTTCTTCTTTCTTTTTCTTTCTTTCTTTCTTTCTTTCTTTCTTTCTTTCTTTCTTTCTTTCTTTCTTTCTTTCTTTCTTTCTTTCTTTCTTTCTTTCTTTCTTTCTTTCTTTCTTTCTTTCTTTCTTTCTCTCTCTTTCTCTCTCTCTCTCTCTCTCTCTCTCTATTTGTTTTTAGGCTACATCTGGTGGTACTAGGGATAAACTCCTAGCTCTGTACTCAGAAATTACTCCTAGCAGGCTAAGAGACTGTGTGGTAATGCCAGGGATTTGACCCAGGTCAGCTGTATGCAAGACAAATGCCCTACCCACTGTGCTATCATTTTGGTCTCATGCCAGGATTTTCTAAAGATCATCATGCCATGTCATATGCCCAGATCATAATTTCAGAAACCCAGACCATATTATTATTATTATTATTATTATTAGGTTTTGGGCCCACAGCCAGTGGCACTCAGTGGTTACCCCTGGCAGGCTCAGGGGAACAATGCTGGGGATCAGCTGCTTACAAGGCAAATACCCTATCTACTGTGCTATCACTCTGTCCTCTAAACAGTATTTTTTAAGTTCCCGTTCCCCAAGTTGGTCCCCAAACATGAGTATGCTGGAAAGCCCATACATAGGACCAATGTTTAGGGTGAAAAGTGGTACTATTTTGAAAAGCTATATTTAAAAAGTAATTACAGGGCCTAAAAATGAGTATTTTGGGTAGGGTGCTTGCCTTACACAACCAATCAGAGTTTCATCCTATATTGTCCTCTGGGCACCACCAGAAGTGAATAATCTTGGAGTGCAGAACCAGGAATAAGCCCTGAACACAACAGGGTGTGGCCTAAACAAAACAAAACAAAACAAAACAAAACAGAAGTAATTGTAAGGTTCTGAGTGCAGACCAGCCTGTCCTGGAGGCTAGGTCACAGTAGTATATATCTTAATGACATGTAAAATTTGGAAACACCCATGAACTCGTGTGAACTGTGGTTGCACAGTCCACACAGCCTTATTGCTGCTATTTTAAGGAAGTGCAGGAGAACTGAAGAGTATCCTGTTGTAATACAATTCCAGCGTGCTTCAGCTTTCCTTTACTGTCTCCGCCCTTGGTTCTTCATCTGGCCAAAGTCCTATTGTGACCAGTCTCATATTTGGCAGGTGACTTAAGATCTGTTCACATGTCAAAGTGTCTATTGAGCTCACAGGTAATGTCAGACCAGAGTCATTTAAAAGGAGACTTACCTTGTGGCTTTTGTCAACACTCCAGCCTGTAGAGAGGTAGATAAAAGAGGTAGGCCAGGCAGGGTTGGCTATGGTTGGAGTGACTCCTGCCAAAGCTGGGGATTATGCCAGAGTCTCGGCTGTTGATGCCATCTGAGGCCCACAGGGATTTTAATCAGCTGAACTGAGAAAAGAGTCCTTGGAGGCCCGGGCAAGGCAACAACTTTAGCAGTACAGCCAAAGGAGATCTAGCCATTTACTGCAAGAGGGCATTGGACTGGGTCTCCAGGAACGTCCTGCCCTCACTCTAGCGACCATTTTGAGCAATGGTCAATGCTTTTCCTGGGGCCTATGGAACTTTGTCTCAGTATATCTGTCCCTCAACTCACAACACTGGGTGCTCAGTCGCTAATGGGCACTACCACTAGAGGGACCTCCACCTCCGGTTCCGCAGTAGTAGGGGGGCAGCCCCCTAGAGGGCTCGAGCTATTTAATCAGGGAATGAGGGGAGTGCAGAAACTAGGAAAGAGGATGCCCTCAGGTCGAACTCTATCTGCAAGTCCAGAAGTCGAAAGGTCTGCTACTCTGGGATGTCTCTATAATCGGGTTTCCATATAGGTTTCTCCACAGAAACGCCTAAGTTTGGGCCGGAGAGATAGCATGGAGGTAAGGCATTTATTTGCCTTGCATGCAGAAGGACAGTGGTTCGAATCTCGGCATCCCATATGGTCCCCCAAATGAGCCTGCCAGGAGCGATTCCTGAGCGTAGAGCCAGAAGGAACCCCTGAGCGCTGCCGGGTGTGACCCAAAAACCAAAAGAAAAAAAGAAAAAAAAATTGTCTACGTTTGCTCTTTCATTCCAACGGCTCCGGAGAGGTAATAAAAGGGCTGAAGAAACCCAGGGGACTTGGAGCCGGAAGGGTGGGGGGAGGGCAGAGCGAAGGGGCGTGGCCTCAGGGAACAGAGGCGGGGCTTTGGAGGCTAGGGGCGGGGCGAAGGCCGATTCGAAGAGGCAAATGCTGACCGGGCTGGGACCTGAGGAGGAACAGGAACCCTAGTCCAACCGGTCCCAGCTGGCCGCTACTAGCGGTCCCACAGAGGGAGGGGCGGTCCCAAGGGCGGGACGGGGCGGGGCCTCCTGCGCTCTGGGACAAATCGGACCCGCCCCCGTCACGTGGGCGCCTAATTGAGCCGCTGCCGGTCGGAGCGCTGGTTGGCCGGTCAATTAGTGCTCGCGGGGTCAGTGGCCTGCACAGCGCGGTTCTCGGCTCTCAGGCTCGGAGGTGGGGAGGAACCGGGAGCCGCCCGGGAAGGAGCCCCCCGCCCCGCACCCAGGTCAGTGGGGTCTCCCCAGGTTCCTAAATCCCCCCTGTATGTATGGCAACAGCCAGGTGAGAGATTTTTCCTGGGGATCCCAGAATCACACTGGGGGTGGTGTGTGGGGGGGGCGTCACTGCCAAATGGTGCCAGGAGGTGTCTGTCCCAGGCGCGCCTTCGGGACCCCTTCTTTCTGATCAAAAGCCTGGGAGATGGATAGGATTCCTTCCCTTGGACTTGCAGCTCCTCTCCACCCTGCCTGGCCCAGGACCTCCGGACTGACTGGCTGGCTGAGTGTCAGCGCCCCCCTAGGCGCCACTGATGACCCTAGAGATGCTGCAGGGCAGAGCCCCCCTAACTTCGGTGCAGGGTGTGGGAAGCGCAGCCGAGATCCCAGAGAGTTTGGAAGTGAAGGCTCCATATGCCACAGAGACTCGGGATGGTAGAGGAGGGTGTAGCCGCACGAAGCCATTGGACTTGAGACCCACTTTGCATTTGTAGGTACCTGGTTTTCACCATCCCACCGCGAACTCCGACTACACTGGGGGTGTTTCTAGCTTCTAAGCAGGCTCCTCCTCTCCCTCCACACTTCACCTAGTTTTTCTTTAGAGGAAAGTAAGATTATATAAAGATCAGAACTTCTATCCAGAACTTTGGATAGGACCAAAGCTGGCATTCTTCTAGCCTGTGTTTAATCCTCTTAACAATCCAGTCTATGGTATTATATTTTTTAATTTTACAGCAGGTGGATATTTGGTCTAGATCCAGCTCCCTTTCCATGTATATTGGTTTCTGGGCCACATCTGCTGGTGCTCTGGGGTTATTCCTGGATCTGCATTCAGAAGTCACTCCTGGCAGGCTTGGGGGGTCTATATGAGATGCCAGGGATCGAACTTGGGTTGTCCTCGTTCAAGGCAAAAGCCCTACTCGCTGTGCTATCGCTCTGGCCGCTCCCTTTTCATATTTTGTCCTTTTCTTCATCCATCTTATTCTCCCCAAGTTTGTAAATTGATAATACAAATCCCAAGAGTTTTCGGATTTTATGATGCATATCATGAATTAAATACCTAACCACAGAAGGTAGTCTAACATAAACAAAATTCACTTCAGTATGTTCAATATTAGATATTTTTCAGTAAGTGGAAATAACTAAGTTGCTGTTTTTTGGTTTTACCTGGTAATACTTCTGGGCTTGGAGGTTGGAGGTTGTTTCCGCCAGTGTTTTGGGGCTCCATCATGCAAAACATGTGCCCGTCTTTTTTTTTTTTTTTTTTGATTGTTTTTGTTTTGTTTTTGGGCAACACCTGGTTACGTTCAAGGTTTACTCCTGGGTATGCTCTCAAAAATCACTCCTGGCTTGGAGGACCATATGGGATGCCAGGGAACGAACCATGGTCCGTCCTAGGTTAGTGCGTGAAAGGCAAACACCCTAAAAACTGTGTCACTGCTCTGGCCCGTACCCCTGTCTTTTGAGCCATCTCCCATATATATATATATATATATATATATATATATATATATATATATATATATATTGGTTTTTGGGCCACACCCGGCAGTGCTCAGGGGTTACTCCTGGCTGTCTGCTCAGAAATAGCTCCTGGCAGGCACAGGGGGACCATATGGGACACCAGGATTCGAACCAACCACCTTTGGTCCTGGATCGGCTGCTTGCAAGGCAAATGCCGCTGTGCTATCTCTCCGGGCCCACAAAATATATTTTAATGAAGATATTGTTGTTGTTATTATTATTTTGCAGCTTAAGAGAGCCTTCCCACTTATAGTTTTCTCTGAATTGATATTTAAATGTTTGGATAGGAGATAAGATTGGTGAATTGTTTACTTTCTGCAATCATCTATGATTTAGACATTGTTATAATTGCTTTGAGAGTTGGTGCCTTGATAATTCTTAGTTTATTGCTATGAGGAGACAGCTCCAGTAAAGAGTTACTGGCTGGAGCACTGATTTTTTTTTTGGTTTTTGGGCCACACCCGTTTTGACCTCAGGGGTTACTCCTGGCTATGCGCTCAAAAATCGCTCCTGGCTTGGGGGGACCATATGGGACACCAGGGATCGAGCTGCAGTCCTTCCTATGCTAGCTAGCGCTTGCAAGGCAGATAGATACCTTACCTCTGATGCCACCTCTTCAGCCCCAGGAGCACTGATTTTTAAGTCTAGTGAGAAAATTGAAGGAGGTTAAAGCACAGGTGTGGGAATTCCTCTTTAATTTGTTCAGAGAAATCTGAGATAATTTCAAGAAGGCATGACATGCGTGATGAATCTTTTTTTGTTGTTGTTTTTGGATCACACCGGTGGCACTCAGGGGTTACTCCTGGCTCTGCACTCAGAAATTGCACTTGGCAAGCATGGGGACCATATGGGATGCTGGGCTTCGAACCACCTTCTGTCCTAGATCTGCTTACACAAGGCAAATTACCACCACTGTGCCCCACATGATGAATCTTTTTTTTTTTTTTTTTTTTTTTGATTTTTGGGCCACACCAGGTAATGCTCAGGGGTTACTCCTGGCTATGTGCTCAGAAGTTGCTCCTGGCTTGGGGGACCATATGGGACACCTGGGGATCCAACCGCGGTCCGTCCAAGGCTAGCACAGGCAAGGCAGGCACCTTACCTTTAGCGCCACCGCCCGGCCTCCACATGATGAATCTTTTTTTTTTTTTTTTTTTGGTTTTTGGGCCACACCCGGTAACGCTCAGGGGTTACTCCTGGCTATGTGCTCAGAAGTTGCTCCTGGCTTGGGGGACCATATGGGACACCGGGGGATCGAACCGCGGTCCGTCCAAGGCTAGTGCAGGCAAGGCAGGCACCTTACCTTTAGCGCCACCGCCCGGCCCCCATACACATGATGAATCTTAAAGGATTCTTTTGTTTGTTTATTTTTGGGTCACATCCAGTGGTGCTCAACATTATCTCCTGTTTCTGTTCTCAAGCTTGCAAGGCTTGGAGAACTATATGGGTTGCTTTGGGTAAGGAAGAAAGGAGAGGATTAAACCCTGGTCTGCTGTGTGAGAGGCAAGTGTTCTACTTGCAGTACTATTGCTCCAGGCTCAAAATCCTAAAGAATTTGTTTGTTTGTTTGTTTTGGGGCCACACCTATTGATGCTCAGGAGTTACCTCTCTCCTGGCTTGAGGGTACCATATGGGACCCTGGAGGATCGGAACTGCAGTCTGGCCTAGGCTAGTTGCAAGGCAGATACCTTACCCCTAGTGCCACCTCTCCAGCCCCAAAATCCTAAAGGATTTTTATTGAGGCTGAAGTAAGGATTGTGACTAGGCAGTATTGAAGACAATCAAGCACTGACTGCGTGGTCTTGAGAAGTGGCAGGTTATCCAGTTTAGCTCTTCTGGCTAGTGCTAGTTGATTAGTACTGGTCATAAGGATGGAACTTGCTGCTGGCAGGTCTCAAAAGGCTGAACCTTGGTATGTTGGTGGTATAAGTGTTAGGACTGCTGCCTTCCAAAAGTTTGGACTTGGAGAATATGGGAGGCAATTGTGTTTTTGTTTATTGGTTGCTGTTTAGTTTTTGGCTTTTGGGCCATGTCTGGGCTTATTTCTGGCAGGGTTTTGAGAACCATATGTAGTGCTTACTTGCTGTACTATCTCTCTAGAATATTTAAGCAAGGGTTGACTGATGGTTCTGTGAGCTGAGACTCAGGGACTTTGATACTTGGCCCTTTCAAACTCTTAACTCCCTTAGCCTTGTTTGGACAAAGTTTAGTAAATATTTGTACAATAGAACTACATTTTAGAACCAGGTTTCAGCTCTTAACAAGTTTAAAATTTACTTGGAGGGCCACACAAGCACACAAGCACAGTAGTAGAGCATTTGCCTTGCACGCTGCCGATCCGGGACAGCCTGGGTTTGATCCTTGGTATCCCATATGGTCCCTTGAGCCTGCCAGAAATGATTTCTGAATACAGAACCAGGAATAGGGGCCGGGCGGTGGCGCTGGAGGTAAGGTGCCTGCCTTGCCTGCGCTAGCCTAGGACGGACCGCGGTTCGATCCCCCGGCGTCCCATATGGTCCCCCAAGAAGCCAGGAGCAACTTCTGAGCGCATAGCCAGGAGTAACCCCTGAGCGTCACAGGGTGTGGCCCAAAAAACCAAAAAAAAAAAAAAAAAAAAAAAAAAAAAAAAAAAAAAAAAAAAAAAAAAAGAACCAGGAATAACCTCTGAGTGCCGCTGGGTGTGGCCAAGAAACCAAAAAAAATTATTTGGAGATATTGTTCAAGTGCTGAGTCTTGTTTCTGAGGTCTGGGTGAAATAAATATCCTAGTTTGTGTTGACATTTATCTGTAAGAAGGATTAAAGGCAGTAGTATGCAAATCCCAGGTCCTCCCTTAAAATCTATAACTGGTGAGATTTTAAAAAAAGAAGTAAATATGCGATGCTTTTTACAAGTTCTCCATGCTCAGACTGATGGAGGAACTACAACAGTAGACTGTGGTGGTATTGGTACAGGAAGCAATTACCAGAGGGGAAATGCATTTAAGGTAGCTCAGTGGTAGAATATGTGAGGCACTAAGTTTGATCTCTAGCACTGCTCCCGAGTATGGCTCTGGTGTCCCCTCCCAGCACTGTAGAGTATGCTCCTAAAGGCACCTGAGCACCCTCATGCAAGTACTTATAGGGTCTTGGACCCTTAAACAAAACAAAACAAACCAGAGTTGCAGAGGTGGAGCATTGGAAGGTCAATAATGATAGAAGTGGTGACACCAAGAGGATACTATAGTGCCAAGGACTGCAGGAGACCTCAGTTCAATTGCTAAATGTCAGGATTCTCTGAGCCCAGCTAGGAGTGAATTCCAAGGACCCCCTTGTGTAACTCCCAAAACAAGCCAAAAAAGATAAGAGTTGTGAGGACAACTTTTTTTTTTTTTTTTTTTTTTAGGACAACTTCTTTGGGCCGAGAAATTGGACAGGTCCATGGGCAGGGGAGGGAGAAGGAGACATGTCAGGACACTTGAGTAGACATAATAAGAAGTACGTGATGGAGTGTGTGTAAAACTTTGACATTTTCTTTGACCTTCACAGACTTGTTCTGTATGCTCTGTTCAGAGTTCTTTGGAAGATTCCTTGTTCTAAACCAGTGGTCCTCAAACAACAGCCTGCATGTCTGCCTTGCATGCACTAACCTAGGATGGACCGTGATTCGATCCCTGGCATCCCATATTGTTCCCCATGCCAGGAGTGATTTCTGAGCGAATAGCCAGGAGTAACCCCTGAGCATCTCTGGGTGTGCCTCCTCCCCCAAACCCCCCCCCCACAAAAAAAAAAAAAAAAAACTACGGCCTTCAGGCCACAAATTGTATTTGTACCCATTTTGTTTCTTCATTTCTATATAAGATATATGCAGTGTGCATAGGAATTTGTTCATAATATTTGTTTTTACTATAGTTCAGCCCTCCAACGGTCTTAGGGACAGTGAACTAACTGGCCCCCTGTTTAAAAAGTTTTAGGACCCCTGTTCTAAACTTTGAGAAGGAAGCACCCATAGGCCTATAGATAGTGAAACATTTAAACATGAACTTCCACAGACTACACATTCCCCTTCACATTATACCAGTTGGCAGAACTAAAACAAAGGTGAGTTGCTGTCACCACTTGGTGTTGGAAGTCTTGGAAATTGCATGTTCTCCTGAGTCACTCTTTTCCTCCACTTCCCCCTTTCTCAAAGCAGTTTCCCTGTGTGTTTACTTGAGACCTGCGTCTCGGGTTTTACAGAAGACTGTAGATAGCTGTACAAAGCTGGGCTGTGTAGACTCAGAAATCTAGATTTTGTTTCCTCTTTCTCACAGCCTAGTCTAGCCTTTCACACACCTGCTTAGGAACTTTCCAGGAGCTGTTTGCATATAATATCTTCAGGAAATTTCTAATCTCCTGGTTTAATACTATGTAATTTTTACTTTCATTTCCTCTCTCTGGCACACAGCAATGCTCAAAGAACTGAGCATTTATTGTGCTATCATCACTGTGTTCCATATACCTTTGGCCTCTGTAACATGTCTGCTGAGCAGGTCTAGACCCATGAATTAGCATTGCCTTTCAGGACTGAGCACTGGTCCTGCAGGATGGAGTCGTGGTTTCAAATCCCTAGCACGAAGTGTTCCCCTAAGCATTGCTAGGTGTGACCTCTGAGCTTAAGCTGGTGAGCTGCCCCTGAGTACTGCTAGGTTTGGATCCAGAATTCAAAAGGGCTTGATAGTACTTGCCATGCATGTGTGAGAAATGCCCTTGATTTAATCCCAGGGACTGTTAAAAAAAAAGAAAAAAAAAAAGACTGCCTTGTTAAAGAATAAAGCTTGACATCTTTACATGACATCTAAGGCTTTGTAGAGGTTGGTGAGTATAACTTGACAGCTGTCTGCATCTTCATTCTTCAGGGAAAGAGCACAGTAATTTCTAGTTCCTCCCTATTTTGCATATGCTCCCCCTCTTCCTGGAAAACCTTTTGCCTCTGCTCTGAGAGAGGAATCGCTTCTTAATCTCTCAACATACAGGTTTGCTCCTGCCCTAGTTATTGGACTTTTCTCTATAACAGTGCTTGATTCATACAGCATCATGTTGCCAATCATGTGAAGTCTCTGCACATATAGGATGGACCTGGGTTTGATCCCCAGAGTCCCATATTGTCCCTGAGCCAGGAGTGATTTTTTTTTTTTTTTGGTTTATGGGCCACACCCTGTGATGCTCAGGGGTTACTCCTGGCTATGCGCTCAGAAATTGCTCCTGGCTTCTTGGGGGACCATATGGGACCCCGGGGGATCGAACCTCAGTCCGTCCTAGGCTAGCGCAGGCAAGGCAGGCACCTTACCTCCAGCGCCACCGCCCGGCCCTCAGGAGTGATTTTTGAATTCATAGCCAGGAGTAACCCGTGAGCATCACTGGGTATGGCCCAAAAACAAACAAACAAAAAAACAAAACAAAAACAAAACAGACTCAGAACAACTGAAAGGCTGGATAAGCCCTTGGATGCTGTCAGATATCCTGGAAGAGTTCTTGGTAGATATGGACCTTACTTAGAATGCTTAGAATGACAAGTTTTGCAAAGTCAACCAAAGGGAAAATAGGGCAGATTATTTTGCACTGGAGATAAAGGAAAGAACTAAAACAACCTGAAAGACCTGAAGGAAGAACTGACATACCCAAGGAGAAACAGCTCAAGGGTTAAGTCACAAGGTCAGGTAGAAGGGACCTGGGAGGGATGAGCTTGGAGTCTCACATTGAAGAGGAATTTGAAAGGCTTGAAATATTGAAGGAAAAAGTAAGGGAAGGAGGGAGGATGGATTTGATGGCTGATTAATTATTCTAATTGGATGTTGACATTTTTTTTAACCAGTTTCCTGGGAACATTGTTTGTACTCTACTAAGGCTGTGTGCTAAGGAGTATGGAGGAGTTTCTAGGAAGGGTGTTGGTGATAAGGAAGGTGGAGTAGTTGATTTTTGTTTGCATCAGAAGACACCCTTAGGTAGTTTGCAGGGATGGGCTTTCCTGAAGGCCAGGAAAGCCTTTAGCCAGAGGTGGCAGAACCCAGGCCTTTTCATCCTCTGGCTTTGGCCTCTATCCTTTGTAGAACTGTGAGTTTGGACAGAGAAGAGAGCTGCCAGAAGGCCCATATGGGGGTTCCATTAGGCAGGGAGAGTGGGAAAGAAACCAAATTTAGAGAGACTTCAGTTTGCAAAAGAGCCAAATCTGGTGTCTTACAGGTCAAGGACTCAAAGGGGAAATGACAACTGGAGACAAAGCCAGGTGGGTGTTTAAGGCTTAAGAGTTCTCCATTTCTGTCTTGTGTCATAGCTCCAGGAAGGTGGATGGGAAGTAAGTAGGAGGTCTTTTATGATATCAGCATCCTTTAATATAAGGTACTCATTAGGAACAGGCACGTTATTAAATCTCTCCACCTCTTCCCAAATACAATGACCATTTTCTCTAGTTCCGTGGAAAGATTTATTACAAGACCCTTCCTCTCCTTTAATCCCCCTTATTTTTTCGTTTTTGGACTACACCCATCGAAGCTCACAGGTTATATCTGGCTTTGTGCTCAAGGTTCATTCCTGACAATCTAACCCAGTTTGGCCTATCAAACAGGTGGCCACATGCAAGGCGAATGCATCATATTTTTTCTCTTGCTCTTCCCCCTTTTCTTTTGCACAGAGAATTTAGAGATATATCCAACCATCTGCTAAAATGTTGCTTGTGTATATAGGAGTTGGGCTGATGGGAGTTTGCTCTTTGGGGAAGTGAACCTGCTGTAAGATTTTCTCTTCAAAGAGCACTTGTATGTATGACCCTCATTCAGAGATCCTGATAACTGGGTAAGGGCCAGAGCTGTCAGATGCTGGTGGGGGAGGGAGGGTAGGACCTTATCTAGAAGCAGCTCTGCTGCCTATATACTCAGTGGCCCTGATATTAGATTTCCACCCCTTTGTTACTTCCTCTCCACATCTCTTTACTTGGCCTGGTTCCTCAAGCTCTTCCTGTTCAAGACAAGTCTTGCTTATGCCCTGGCACACTGTTACCTTAGGAAGGTACAGAGTAATATTAATGCACGTGAAACATTTAATTTGTTGCCTAGTATATGGTAATCCCCAGATAGAGATAAAGATGCAAGAATTTTGGGATTCAACGCTGAAGGAAAATTCAAGAAGCCTCTTTGGATCTTGCAAGTTTTTTTCTACCTAATCTTGAGTTTTTGCGTCATATATCGAAATTTAATTTTTGGTTTTGGGGCTATCCCAGCAGCAGTGCTCAGGGACTGCTCCCAACCCTGTGCTCAGAGGTGACTCTTAGCAGTGCTGGGTACCATGTGGTACTGGGGATGAGACTAAAGCTTTTGTTTGTTTGTTTGTTTTGTTTTGTTTTAGGGCCATACCTGGAGGTGCTAGGGGTAACTCCTGGCTTTGTGCACAGAAATTGCTCCTTGCAGGCTCGGGGGGCCATATGGGATCCAGGCATTAAACCTAGTCCTTCCGAAGTTAGGGGCCAGAGAGATAGCATGGAGGTAAGGTGTTTGCCTTGCACGCAGAAGGATGGTGGTTCAAATCCCGGCATCCTGCCAAGGAGCGATTTCTGAGCCTAGAGCCGGGATTAACCCGAGGGCTACCAGGTGTGATCCCCCCCCCCCCAAAAAAAAAGAACAAAAACAAAAACAAAAAGTCCATTCTGAGTTGAGTCTAAAGCTTTTCTTTTCTTTCTTCTTTCTTTCTTTCTTTCTTTCTTTCTTTCTTCTTTCTTTCTTTCTTTCTTTTCTTTCTTTCTTTCTTTCTTCCTTTCCTTTCTTCTTCTTTCTTTCTTTCTTCTTTCTTCCTTCCTTCCTTCCTTCCTTCCTTCCTTCCTTTCCTTCCTTCCTTCCTTCCTTCCTTCCTTCCTTCCTTCCTTCTTCCTTCCTTCCTTCCTTCCTTCCTTCCTTCCTCTTTCTTTCTTTTTTTCTTATCTTTCTTTCTTCTTTCTTCTTCTCCTTCCTTCCTTCCTTCCTTCCTTCCTTCCTTCCTTCCTTCCTTCCTTCCTTCCTTCCTTCCTTCCTTCCTTCCTTCCTTCCTTCCTTCCTTCCTCCTTCCTTCCTTCCTTCCTTCCTCTCTCCCTCTCTCCCTCCCTCCTCCCTCCCCCCTCCCTCCCTCCCTCCCTCCCTCCCTCCCTCCCTCCCTCCCTCCCTCCTTTCTTTCTTTCTTTCTTTCTTCTTTCTTTCTTTTTCTTTTCTTTCTTTCTTTCTTTCTTTCTTTCTTTCTTTTCTTTCTTTCTTTCTTTCTTTCTTTCTTTCTTTCTTTCTTTCTTTCTTTCTTTCTTTCTTTCTTTCTTTCTTTCTTTCTTTCTTTCTTTCTTTCTTTCTTTTTTGCTTTTGGGCTACACCCGGCGGTACTCAGGGGTTACTCCTGGCTGTCTGCTCAGAAATAGCTCCTGACGGGCACAGGGCACAGGGGACCATATGGGACACCGGGATTCGAACCAACCACCTTTGGTCCTGGATAGGCTGCTTGCAAGGCAAACCCGAGTCTAAAGCTTTTCAATGCAAAGCATGTGCTCAGCTTGTTGTGTTATCTCTCTGGCCATCCCTGTATGACTGCTTTTATTTTAGAGAGGGGTAGGGTTTGAATCACATCTGACTGTCCTCAAGGCTTACCCCTGGTTCTGTGCTCCTAGCCATGCTCAGGTCTCCTTACAGGGTGCCAGTGATTGAATCAGGATTGGCTATGTGCTGACAGGTCCCCTATGTACTGTCTTATTGTTTATCCCCACTCCCCAATTGTGTTTTTTTTTGGGGGGGGGCATACCCAGTGATGCTTAGGCATTACTTTTGGCTCTTTTTTTTCTCTTTCTTTTGTTCTTTTTTCTTTCTTTATAGGTAAAAATATAAATATAAAATATATAATATAAATATAAATAATATATAATATACAATAAATATATAAAATATAAAAATAAAAATAAAAATAAAAAATAAAAATACTTTTGGCTCTTAACTCAAGAATTAATCTTGGGGGCCAGAGTGATAGCACAGCAGCAGGGTGTTTGCCTTGCATGCAGCTGACCTAGGAGAAATGCAGGATCAGTTCCTGGCATCCCATATGGTTCCTGGAACCTGCCAAGAGAGATTTCTGAGCATAGAGTCAGGAGTAACCCCTGAGTGCTGCTGGGTGTAGCCCAGAAAGTAACAACAACAACAACAACAACAACAACAACAACAGAAAATTACTCCTGGTATGCTCAGGGATGCCAGGGATCAAACCTAGCTTGGCCATGTGCATGGCAAACGCCCTATCCACTTTCATTCTGACACTAACCCATTTTTCAAAATCATTTATGATGAGGAAAAAATCATGTCTCCTCCCACATTTTTCCCCATCCATAAGCTCTGTTATTCACATTTTAGGGAGGAAATGGGAGCCAGAGAAGTGGTTTGTTTTTGAGTTTCCAGAATATTAGATTTATTTAGTTCATTGTCCAAATTGGGGCACTCTGCAGAATGAAAGGAGTTAGACAAATAGGGAACCCAACAGGATCTGGGATGATTGAATGCTCCCAGGCATATAGGGACAAATGTCATTCCACTCCAAATACCCAGTTAGAATTAGAATTTGGGCTTTTTCTAACTCAATATGTAGCCAAGGAATAATACTTGGCCCTGACCTTGCCTAGATGTTAGGAAAAAGTATTTATTACATAAGTTTCCCCTGCTGCCTGCCAAGACATCTGGTGCTTGACTGAAATGCTGCTTACCTGGCATCAGCCAACCTTCTGTGTGGATGTTACTGTGTTGATGCCTGAATGGTACCAGGCCTCCTTTGCTCTTCCTCACCCCTTCATTGCTGCAGCCCTCCTGCAGGGTTTTCCCTCTGGAGGACTCTCATTCCTTATCTTAGAACTCACCTCTTTATCTGAGGAGTCTGGTAGCTTTAGAGTAGAGGCTCTCAGCATGTGACCTACCATTCCCATCTCAGAGAAAAAAATCATTCAATGCCCTTGTCCCCAATCTACCTTGTTAAATGGTAGACATTAAAAAAGGCAGCCCCTGCAAACCTCCTTACCCCTACCAGCTGCAGTCCAGGCTATAGATGCCTCTGGATTACTGCAGCACAGCTCAGGGCTTGATTCAATGCATTTTGGGAAATGCTACCTATGGTAAGTCTCTAGTGTGGGTCTGGAATCCAACAGGCTTCCATTTACACTCCTTCTCTAAATCGAGATGGACAGGTGGGGGGGCAGTTTACAAATTCTGGGTCTACCCAGGGGAGGCTCATGAATTCTTCCAACGGAACCACATCCTGGTCCTTTGAGCCAGTTTCTCAGTGTTAAATGCCCCTTCTTTGAAATGGAAACAAGAACAAGTTTTTCCCATTCAGGTCTTGTAAAGATTAAATGAACCCAATGCTCACAAAGTGTTGGTGACAGTCCTGGGCACATTATAGGAGTCAGTAAATTCTCATTGTCATTCAATTTGTCATTTGAAGTAAGTAAAGAGAAAGTTTATTTGGAGATTGCAGTGGTAGATGTGGGGGTGGGGGAGGTAGCAGATGGCTTCCCTGGGGGCCTCCTGGTGTGTGTGGCTGGAAGGTGAGCCATGCTGGAGGTGGGGGTAGAAATTAGCAGGAAGCCCAGCAGGCAAGAGCATGAAAGGTGAGGACCAGCTTGGCTTCACATGGCCGCTCACTTGTGTCCAGGTAAAGGGCAGCAGAGAGCTAAGAGCCCATAGCAGTTTGATAAGACACAGCACAAGTATAAAGTCCTGCCTCTGGGCTCCAAAATTCAGCTGCTGCATGTTTCCAACCTGGCCATGTAAGGGAACCCCCTCCCCCCCCCACACACACATAAATTGGCTTCATTTTCTGCATTTGTAGAAGTCCTGCATTTAGATTTTACTTGGAGTCTGGCTTTTCCAAGATTGGCTACACCTGGAGGTGGTCTCTGGGTACCACACTTCAGGAGCAGGTAGAGGAGGGACCCCATATTCTGCAAAAAAGAGGTCCCTGTCTTCCAAGCTTTGGAGGAATCTGGGGACAGGCAGAAGGAACTTGGCCATGATATCATTGTTGAAAGTGCAGAACTGAGGGTCAACCATTGCCTGCGAGGGAATTGAAAGGAAGGCAGATAATAGTTTGGCATGATGTAAGCAATTCCAAATAATTCTAATGCCCACCCCCCCCCCCCCGGTCTATGTATGTGGTGTGTCTGTTAGTCCACTGTCTTTTGGTATCTATTTGTTTTTTTTGGGTCACACCTAGCAGTCCTCGGGTTATTTCTGAATTGGGGGGGGGGAAGGGGATTCCTGCTTACTTCTGAAAGTGAGTGTTAGTGTCTATCTTACTTGTGTAGTGAAGGAAGAAGAGTATGCCAGAAGGCTACAGGTCTAACAAAAAGAGCTCTAGGATTTGGGGGGCATAATTGATGCCTTCTGAGCAGAGAGATGACTATAAGCAGATTCTTGCAGAATGAGGAGAGGAGACTGGAAAGGGTGGCTTTAGTGCTCTGCAGATGTTTCTTTGACCAAGACACAGGCCGAAAGTCCCATTCAGCAGCAAACTTGCTCAGTATTGAGTGAGTAGGCTTATGACCCCATTTATTATTTTAGTTATCCAATGCTTTTTGCTTTTTGTTTGTGCTGAGAAAGAACAGTGAGGGTAGAAATGGAAAATAAGGGGCCCGGAGAGATAGCACAGTAGTGTTTGCCTTGCAAGCAGCCGATCCAGGACCAAAGGTGGTTGGTTCGAATCCCGGTATCCCATATGGTCCCCCGTGCCTGCCAGGAGCTATTTCTGAGCAGGCAGCCAGGAGTAACCCCTGAGCACAGCTGGGTGTGGCCCCAAAACAAACAACAACAACAACAAAAAAACCCAAAAAATATAAATGGAAAATAAGTAGATGTTACCTGTTTAGATGAAACAAACATCATCCAAACCAAAGCACACAGACTAACAAAACAAAGACATATAGAGAAAGAAGAAGGGGCTCCTGACCTGTTGAGGAAGTGGCATCTAATGAGTGTCTTGAAGAGAAAATGGGACCAGAGACACCCCTTATATGAGAGGGGCATTTCTCATGTGGGGAACTAGAGTGCATAGAGTGCATAGCCTGAAGGGTGGTGGCAAGTTAAGGGATGAATCTAGAAAATAGCCAGTGGTTTGGTTTGACTGAAACTGAGAAATTAGTGAGGTTAAAGAGGGAAATAAGTCAAAATATTATTATTTCATTTGTGTGTGTGTTTTGGGAACCACACATGGCTCTGTGTTCAGGAATCACTCCTAAAAGTGTCTGGGAGACCTTATATAGTACAAGACAAGCACCTTATTCCCTGTATTATCTCTCTGGCCAGAAGTTAATATTTCTTATGTATCCCTTTTGTATCAGACATTGAGATAGAGTCACACAGGAACTTTTCAGGATGTCAGCTCTGGTGGGAACTGAATTAGGATTAGTGCTTCTTGAGATCATTGAGCTGGAGAGTGCTGAAATCAGAGTTGCAGCCAGTTAACCTGGTCCCTAATCCAAGTTCCCCCACATTCTCTCACCACAATGTGGAAATCATTATATTTTTTGGTGGTGGGGATGCCTTTTAAGCAGTATTCAGGGGATACTGGGGCCCTTTTCTGGAGATACTTGCCCCACCATGCAGACCTGAAGGATCAGTGTTTGGTGATTTAGTGCTGCTAGAACACAGTTGTATTAGACGCTACCAGGTGAAGGGTCACGTTCTCTTGAAGATTGGTTGAGGTTTGATTCCTCCAGAGCTCCCAGAAAGGAAAGGCAATTCCCATTAACCTATCCATTAAGGACAGGTGATGCAGTTCCAGTCGTAATAGATTCTCAGTAAATAATCCACACAGACAAGAGGGTAAAAGGAGGCAAGAAGATTGAACACAAATCCTTTGCCCACCAGCCAGCTGCTCCAAAATCTAGAGCCAGCTTGCATGCTGCAAAAGATTCTTTCCTCCCAACTTTTCTCCTATTTATTTAGATCCAAACAGTATCCCCTACCTGAAAGGTCATAGGTGGGAAAGCAGGCAGAGAAAACATATACCAGAGAAATATTATAAAAGTCTCTAAATATCCAACACCGGGTTGCATCTGGGAATTAAATGGGGGCATCTATATTACAAATTATATACATACTCCAGTTTTCATATTTCTCTACCCCAAAATAGATTGTACAATAAAACATTTATTTACTTACTTAGGTTTTGGGGCCACACCCGCCTATATTCAGGAGTCTCCTTGCTCTGCACTCAGAAATCACTCCTGGTGGTGCTTGAGGGACCATATGAGATGTCAGGGATCAAATCAAGGTTAGCTGCATGCAAGCTAAATGCTTTACCGACTCTTTGGCCCCATCTGTTTTATTTTTGTTTTTAGTGGTGCTGGAGATTGAGCGCAGGGTCTCATGTGCAAGGCACATACTTTACCACTGAAACACAATCCTAATCTTTATTAGAACTCTGTACATTTATCATGCAGAGCCAGGAAGGTGTGCATGGGACAGGTGATGACCCTTGAGCAGCTTTTGGTGGGCCTGACTAGATGATAGTGAAGCACTCAACCCCCATATATGCATGCTACTCACACACACATAATTTTTAGGAAGTAAAGTTCCAGAATTGTAGGAAGTTGCACAGTTGTTCATGTATCAGTAGAACTGCTACTTTCTGAGCACGACAAGGCAAATTCCTCTATTTGCCTTCCTGCTTAAGAAAGCATATTTAATTGGTCCACTAGAGCTTAGAAGGCTCTGTAGTAAGTAGTACATATAAAAAGATTCTTTAGCTTTTTTTTTTTTTTTTTTGGGCCATACCTAGCGATGATCAGGGCATGAGTCACTTTTTGTTTTGTTTTGTTTTGTTCTTTGGGCCACACTTGGTGGCACTTAGGGGGTTACTTCAGGCTCTGTGCTCAGAAATCACTTCTGGTAGGCTCGGGGAGAACCATATGGGATTTTTGGGATCAAACTCAGGTTAGTCTCATGTTGGTCACGTGCAAGTCCCTACCCACTGTGCTATCACGCCAGTATCTGGAATCACTCTTGGTGAGCTTGGGGGACTATATGGGATGCTTGGGATCGAACCTGGGTAGGCTGTATGCAAGGCAATTGCTCTACTGACTGTGTTATTGCTCTGACCCCTCTTTAGATATTTTATCCTTTGTAATAAGCTACTTTAACCTAGCTCCTCTTTTGGAATCCTAATTAGATTTAGATGGACCTTCAGCATAGTTGTGCTCTTGGTGGGATGTGGCTCAGTAGTAGGGCACATGCTTGGCATTTGTGAGTCTCTAGATTTAATCCCTGCCACTGGGGAAAATATGAAGCTCTAGGGTATGTTGGAAGGGTGGGGTGAGGGAAGAGAAATAAACCCAGGTGAAATTGTGGGGGTGGGAAGGAGGGGCTGACATTGTTCAGTTGGCTTCTGCTGGAAGCCTACCCATGCAGGGTTGTGGAGTGGATGCCAGGATACCTGCATGAAAGGATGCATTGTCTCCCTGGAAGCATGTTCGGGCTTTGAGCAAGTGGGTGGTGATGGCAGCTGACTGCTGAAATCATGATTCTTTCTTAGCCATTGCTCCAGGAATTCGTGAATCTTTACTGCAGGTCAGTTTGACCACCTTCCTGGGATCCTGAACCCAGAATCAGCCCTAGCTTGACTGTTAGGTCCCTCAGGTTCAGAAAGTCTAAAAAGAAAGCCTAGAAGGCTGGCCACTCTGGCTCAGGCTTATGTTAATGGGATCCAGGTGAGAGAGCTCATGCATGTTCTGGCCATTAATCATGAGTACTTTGAAATCTTCTAGGTGCTGCTTCAGGGACTTTATCTAGGCCTCAAATGTCATGATCACTTCGTTGCCAGAGAGATGTTTATTGACAATTCAAGATGTTTAGTGACAATCAGTGAAGCTTAGCCTTTTGAAGAAGATTCCCCGAGGCTTCCAAAAAATTACATCTCTTGCTCTCACTTTCCTAAGTTGCTTGGGGATGATTGTGTAGTAATTATTACTCAGTGGGGAACATGCTGTCACTAAGAGCAATTGGGTGGCCTTTCTGAGACACTAGTACAGATTGGTAGTCTTTTATGTTCACCTCAAAGTGACAGTTGGTCATAAAGTATGGGGCCAAAAACATTTTGGTCCAATTCTAGAGTCAACCATAAGTGTGGCCATGCTTGGCCCTTCCTCCCAAATCTCTAGGGCTCAATTTCACCTATGCCTTATATATTGGGGTATTTTAGATCCACCTTCTTGGGTGGAACTGCTCTGCTTCTCCCTAGACACCTCAAGAACATCCTAACGCCCTGCTGCACACTGCCTGCAAACAAAGCTCGAGTAAGGAAAGTGGCCAAATCAGGAGATCAGGCAGTGAGTGAGTGAGTGAGGAAAATTTCTGCTCTGGTTGTCTACTCTGGCATATTAGTTGGAGAGACCCAGAAAGCGTGGAACATGGACTTTGCTTAATTGGGGGCCTACTTCAAGAGCGTGGGTGACTTGTCAAAAAAAGAGTCGGTGTCATTTTTTCCCCTTAATTTTTAAATTTTCGTTGCCTTTTTATAATCCACCACTGAAGCAGACTCCAGGCTGCCTCCTTTATCCCTTTTTCCTTTTCATGATGCTCCCTTGCTTTCAGCCCAGTGCCATGCACATGAAGGGACAACCCTATTTTCTATACTGGGATTTAGTCTCAGCTCATTTCTAAAAAAGCACCAATTAACAGAATATCATTTGTCTGTCTCTTCCCCTAACCTCCAGACCTCAACTTTTTGACTCTCACCTTGGCATATGTGATAAGAGGTCTTAGCTGAGTCCATCATCTGGACACAACAATTAGGGACATATAAGGCAGCATATGTACAGAGTCAGGCATGGGCTGGGGGATTTCTCTTTCTTTTCTTTTCTTTTCTTTTTTTTTTTTTTTTTTTTTTTGGGCCATACACAGTGGCACTTGGGTTACTTCTGACTCTGTGTTCAGAAATCGCTTCTGGCAGGCTCAAGGGGACCATATGGGATGCCAGGATTTGAACCACAGTCCGTCCTGGGTTGGTTGCATGCAAGGCAAATGCCCCACTGCTGTGTTATCTCTCCGGCTCCTAGATTTCTCTTTCTTTTTTTTTTTTTTTTTTTTGGTTTTTGGGCCACACCCGGCGGTGCTCAGGGGTTACTCCTGGCTGTCTGCTCAGAAATAGCTCCTGGCAGGCATGGGGGACCATATGGGACACCGGGATTGGAACCAACCACCTTTGGTCCTGGATCGGCTGCTTGCAAGGCAAACGCCGCTGTGCTATCTCCCCAGGCCCAGATTTCTCTTTCTTAAGCCTTTGAACAGGACTGTGTGTGGCAGGTATTATTATCTCCATAACATAGTAACCCGAGAAGTTGGTATATATTACCCAAGGTCAAAACCTCACTCAACTTTAAGAAATAAAACCTGAATATAAACCTGGAGCTGACTAACTTTACAAGTAAGATCTTTCTCTTTCCTGCAGGAAAGAAAGAAATTTGCGAAAGTACAAGCCTATGGTGGCTTGGAATGTGGAGACCCTGGTGTGGGTTTAGCCTTGCCCCCTGACCCATCAGATCTCACTGACTTCTACACCTTCCACTCAGGGAGATCAGGCTCCCTGAGAGTCTCAGCCACTTGTCTTGGATCTTTAGGAGCATGTATGCAGCTGGGGACTCCTGGGCCACTTTTCCTGGGAAAGTCCCCGAATCACTCTCTGGTCTTAGTGCCTGCAGGGGAGGAAGTAATCCTAGCAGCAAGTATCTTATGACTGCTGAGCTGAGGTTACGGTTGGTTGGTTGGTCGGTCCCCTACTCCCTGCCTCCTCACTCCTATGCTGCATCTACTTCCCTCATGGACCAGAGATATTGAAGAACTGAGTCTTGGATCCTAGGTACCTGAATGCAATTTGACAGTTGGTCAGCTGTGGGATACTAGGTCTCCTCTCTGTAGCATACTGAAGTCTGGCCTCACTAGCTGACTCAGAGTTGACTTATATAGAAGATGCATAAAACTGATGAGGAACTGTTCATGTATATTGAAAGTCGAAAGATGCGAAGCAGACTCCCTTAGATGGAGAGGTCAGGAAAACAATATTGGGTCAGGACATAGACCCTCATTTCAGGAGACCAGTCTTGCTCAGTTGTGGGTCCAGGATCAAATGTGAGTATATATTTGTTTGCTCAGGCTGCTGTGACAGGGTACCACAGATGAGGTGGATCAAAAAACCCAGAAATTGAGGCCGGAGCAGTGGTGCAAAGTGGTAAGGCATCTGCCTTGCCGGTGCTAGCCTAGGACGAACTTCAGTTCGATCCCCTGGTGTCTCATATGGTCCCTCAAACCAGGAGCGATTTTTGGGTGCACAGTCAGGATTAACCTCTGAGCATCACTGGGTGTGGCCCCCAAACCAAAAAACCACACACACACACAAAAAAAAAAAAACCAAAAAAAAAAAACCACCAAAGGAAAGAAAAAGAAGAAAAAATCTAGAAATTCATGTTCTCTATACTGAAGGCTACAAGACCAAGTTCAGGATATTGGCAGGGTTGGCCACTTTATAACATATGAATATATGCCCCCCAACAAATACTTTATTATATAAATGTGGGCTGGGTCACATAATTCAACAGGATGATTTCCAAGTCTTCAGTGGATAAGGCCTAGTGTATTAGTGAAGGAGGGAGAAGAACTCAAGACTAGTGGGG
The DNA here is from genome assembly GCF_024139225.1 of Suncus etruscus. NCBI lineage: Eukaryota > Metazoa > Chordata > Mammalia > Eulipotyphla > Soricidae > Suncus > Suncus etruscus. The sequence continues at coordinate 57,000,430 of NC_064856.1, forward strand.
TCAGGGGGCCAGGAGGACAAGAGACCCAGATCAGTGAAGGAAGCTTGGGTTACATTATCCAGTGGCACAGACCAGAAAGAACAGGTTGAGCTGTTCATTCTTAGTCTGGGCTCTGGTATGTTCAGTATGTTCTGTACAGCATCTTCATGAACTTCTCATGCTGGTCCTCAGTGCTGTAGACAGTGCTGCCAACACCTGGTGACTAGCCCTGTGGCTAGGCCTGTAGAGGAGACCCTTCTTCATGAGGCAGAACATAAATAAATGTTGCCAGTTCACACAACTTATCTTTAAGGGAATTTTTTTTTTTTGGTTTTTTGGGCCATACCCGTTTGATGCTCAGGGGTTACTCCTGGCTAAGTGCTCAGAAATTGCCTCTGGCTTGGGGGGACCATATGGGACGCCGGGGGATCGAACCACAGTCGTGATCTTTCCTTGGCTACTGCTCGCAAGGCAGACACCTTACCTCTAGCGCCACCTTGCCAGCTCCCTTTAAGGGAATTTAAAACAACTTTATTTTGGTTTTGGGGTCACAGCACTGTTGCTTAAGGGCTACTCCCAAAACAGCTTTCATCAAACCTGGGCCTCCTGCAAAGCATCTACTCTTCTCTCTAAAGAAAGGTTTTTGTTTGTTTGTTTGTTTGTTTTTAATTTTTGGTTCATACCTGGCAATGCCCAGATGTTACTCTTGGCTCTGCATTTAGAAATTACTCCTGGGGCCGGAGAGATAGCATGGAGGTAAGGCGTTTGCCTTTCATGCAGGAGGTCATCGGTTCAAATCCCGGCATCCCATATGGTCCCCCGTGCCTGCCAGGAGCAATTTCTGAGCCTGGAGCCAGAAATAACCCCTGAGCACTGCCGGGTGTGACCAAAAAAACCACAAAAAAAAAAAAAAAAAAAAAAAAAAAAAAAAGAAATTACTCCTAACAGTGCTCAAGGAACCATATGGCCTACAGGGGTTGAACCTAGGTCAGTTGCTATATAATTACTCTGGTTCCCTCTAAAGAAAATTTTATATCTTTTTGGCTTTTGGGTCACACCTTGTGGTGCTCAGGTATTACTCCTGGCTCTGCTCTCAGAAATAACTTCATGCAAACACAGAGGACCATATGGGATGCTGGAGATTGAACCAGGGTCGGCCATGTGCAAGGCTAATGCCCTACTTGCTGTGCTATCTCTCTGGCCCCTTATGAAAAAAATTAAAAAGCAAAACAAAACCATTTGGGCCACACCCATGTCACTCAGCTTATTCCTGGTTCTGTACTCAGCAATCACTCCTTGCTGGCTCGGGGGATCATATGTGATGCTGGGGATTGAACCTAGGTCAGCTGCTTGCAAGACAAATGCCCTTCCCACTGTGCTATCACTCCAGCCCTCCTAAAGAAAATTTTGATCTCTCCCTGGGCAAAGCATTTTTGTTAATGCAAAAGGAAAACTATTGCATCAATTCAAAATGAAGCTATTTAATAAATGTTGAAATAAAAATCCAAAATACAGAATAAATTTGAATTAATTCAATTTGTATTTACCTGGAACTTGGCAAATTATCCATTGCTCTGCTCTTTGCTAGTGGGAGGCAGTTGGCTGCAGGCAAAAACTATGCCTAATTTCCCTTCTACCCTTCAACTAGCATGCTCAATGATGGAGAAAACGTGCCAATTCGGATCTGTTTCTATTTTCTGTTGCTTAGCATTCTAAAATAATTGGATGAGGAGAATGCATGATTTTATCATCTCAGGGGAAGTTACAGCCTCTTCTGTTGGTCTTTGGGAATATGACTGCATTCATCTGCAGTGTCTCTAGAGCAGGCTAAGCCCACTCGGGTCTGAGTTCCCTTTATGGTAGAGCTGCTTTGGTTTCTGAGTATCAGGCTCTGAAGAGGGTCCTCAGGTACAGAGAAAGTGGGAGATGGAAGGAGGACAACACTCAACCTTTCTTCTGGGTGTTGGATGAATTCTTGCTCTTAACACTCCTCTCCTTCCTTTGCTCTTTGCATCTCTCTCTCTCTCTCTCTCTCTCTCTCTCTCTCTCTCTCTCTCTTTCTCTCTTTCTCTTAACTCTTCAAACACAGATACATAGATACATAGACACACACACACACACACACACACACACACACACACCATGTTTACTTTGTGGTTGTGTGGTTAGCTGTGCCAGGCTCATTGCCAAACTCTGAGGTTAGAAAGGTGAATAAAGGGGCCGGGCGGTGGCGCTAAAGGTAAGGTGCCTGCCTTGCCAGCGCTAGCCTTGGACGGACCGAGGTTCGATCCCCTGGTGTCCCATATGGTCCCCCAAGCCAGGAGCAACTTCTGAGCGCATAGCCAGGAGTAACCCCTGAGCGTTACCGGGTGTGGCCCCAAAACAAAACAAAACAAAACAAAAAAAAAAACAACAAAAAAAAAGAAAGGTGAATAAAGGGCTGGAGTGATAGCACAGTGGGTAGGACATTTGCTTTGCACATGGCCGGCCTGGATTTGATCCCTGGCATCCTATATGGTCTCCTGGAGCCTGCCAGGAGCGAATTCTGAGTGCAGAGCCAGGAGTAACCCCTGAACACTGCTGGGTGTGGCCTAAAAACAAACAAACAAACAAACAAAAAACCCCCCAAAAAACCAAAATAGCGAATAAACACATACTCTTCTCGCTGGCATCCTAATTTAGGAGAGGAGACAGACATTATGGTGACATCCCATACAGAAATGCTAGTGAGATAATAAAGGTGGGGACTCAGTATGGCAGAGTGGAGGCATCAGTAATTTCAGACACTGGGGTGGTGTCAGGAATAGACCTCCTGGGGATGGTGTTTTTAGATAGGTTTTTTAGAAGAAGTAGAATTTCAAAGTGTTTAGAAAAAAAGTACACCAAATAAAGAAAATAGAGCTGGAAAATCTTGATGCATTTAGGGAAGAGGAAATGGGCCTATATGGCAGGAACTGAGTCTGGTGAGCTGTGTGCATAGCAAGATGTATCTTAGTGTAGGCAGTGCTGCAGAGTACAGCTCTGTTTCAAAATGAGCAGCTAGTGGAGGGGCTATAGATACCAATATTTTGTAGGTTCCTTTTAGTACCAAGGTTCTGCTTGCCATGAGGTAGGTGGGTTATAGAAAGGGGAGGAAATGAGGTTAAAAATGTTTGGAGAATGGTTTGCAGAATCTGACAAACGCATTGTCCATTCATTTAAGGTGCGTATGGCCTGGGGCCTTCTTCATGCTGACCAAACTTGACAAAGCTCATCTATACAACAGACACCAGTGAACTAATTTACTTTGAAAGATATTGTCCAGTGGCTACAACCTAAATGCCTGACCTTCCAGACTGTCTCCTTGGCATTTCCTTACCTGGGAAAGTGAATTACAATGCCATTTGTAGCTTGCAGATGAAGGCCAGTTGGAGCCAGCTGTTAAACAGAGGATGTAGTGAAATGACCAAATCTTATCTAGGCTGTTCGGGGGACTTGTGTCTTATGACAAATTTTCAATCTACATCCCTTGAAAAATAAGAGCAGGAACTATATAGATTGAAACCAGCATATCAGCTTGGTGGCTATTTGAGGTCGAACCTAGCTTTGTTTAAACTTTCCTCCTGGCTCTGTGTCCAGGGATCACTTCTGGAGCTCATGAGAATCTGTGGAGTCCAGGGCATAGAACCCAAGTCATCTATTGAGAATTGGCAAAACAATTCCCTCTAGCAGGGCAGCTGCTGAGAAAGAGAGGAAGAGGGACCGACTGACTGACCTGCACATGTTCAATTTCTCTCCACATTCCCACCAATCAGATACTTTGCTGCCCTCCAGGTGAAAATCCAGTGTCCTTACATTGGATATTCCCATGGCAACATGGAACAGAAACAAAATGAATCAACTAGGGGTAAAGTGGGTTTAGGAGGTGCGCAATAATGTCTTTCCATAAGCGTTTTCACTGTAAAACTCACCGACTGTGAAACAGTTTTGCTGAAGATAAATCACCCTTAGGAATAACACACATCTTAACTTGAGGTGTATAATTTCTTTCTTTTATTTCATGGGGCTCTCTTCTTTTTGGAGAAGCCCACAGTTTCAACTATGCTACCTTTCTTTCTCTGCCCTTTTAACACTATTTAAAAAAAATTAAGGGGACAATTTTGCAATAAAGAAGGACATAACTAACTAGTTGACATTTGAGTTTGAGAATTTTATTGAAAATTTGATCTACACAGTGATGAATATACAGAATCTTTTATAGTGGATGATCACATCTAATAGAAGAAAATTTTTTGCTTTACATAGTCATGGCTATACACTGGGATTCTGAAATAGTAGGCGATCACACCAGATAGAAAACAGTGATAAAACATTTTTTGGAGTGTGAAATGAGAGTGTATAAAGCCAGATTGGATCGTGTACTAGAAAATCATAACAATATTAGCTTGTGGATCCTTAGGTGGATTGTCAGCCCATCTCCCACCCATCACAGCCAAAGTTGATTAAGCTATAGCAAAAAAAGGTGACTAGCATTCATAGCACTCTTCAAGAGAGTGCTTTAGCAATTCTTTAGCTAATTTAGATCAAATTATTTGTTCTCTAATGCTTCCAAAAATTTACCAGATTTATAGAACAGAATCTGAATTTAACATAAAATTTAAATGCATCACAGCAGTGTTTCTTCCAGTTAGCAATGTTATTATTGAGTGGACAGATGATAATTTGCCCCAAGAGACAGTTTCTAAGTTTGAAACACTTTGAATTGTAGAAGAAAGATACCAAAGGTCTCTAAGATGCCGATCTGAGACCCTATTTCCCTTAGAATTTTGGAATATCTCTCAGCAGTCATTTGACTATATGCCAGGAATAAACAACAGCATTGAAGACATACAGAGCAAAACAAAGCTCAGCTGCAATTATGCATCTTGTATTTGGAATGTGATAGCATACCACAAAGGAAAAGATTTTACTGAAAAATAAGTGTTATGCTTTGCTCTGCATTTCATTGATTTTTCTTTTTTCTTTTTTTTTTTTTTTTTTTTTGGTTTTTGGGCCACACCCGGCGGTGCTCAGGGGTTACTCCTGGCTGTCTGCTCAGAAATAGGGGGACCATATGGGACACCGGGATTTGAACCAACCACCTTTGGTCCTGGATCGGCTGCTTGCAAGGCAAATGCCGCTGTGCTATCTCTCCGGGCCCCCCATTGATTTTTCTGAACTTAATGTTCTATCTTTTTTTTTTTTTTTTCTAATTATGGGCTACACCCAGCATTGCCCAGGGGTCACTCCTGGCTCTGTCTCAGAAATTGCTCCTGGCAGGCTTGGGGGACCATATGGGATGCTAGGAATTGAACTCAGGTCTGTCTTGGGTTGGCCGTGTGCAAGGCAAATCTTCTACCGCTGTGCTATCTCTCCAGCCCTGATTCTAACTTTTTTAAATGGAAAAGTTGCTTTATGACTAATTATTTAGCTACTGAAAATGCTCAAGGTAAATTATTTAGGGAAATGTAGCAGAGACCTTGAGGTGGGGATGGTGTTATTGAGGAAAAAAAATCATTTGGGCCTTAAAAGTTCCATGTTTAAAGATAGAGACTCAGAGGAGAGATTTTTGGCGTAAGAAAAAAGCCTGAAAAGGGCATAGCAAAATAAAGATGCTCAGTTGGGGTTGGTTATTCCACACTGAGAGGAGTGCAGTAGACTTGATTAGCCTGGGTAAGGAAGAACTGCTCAATGGGTAAGACCCTCACCTGGAACATACCTGGTTTATTATCCTGGTTTTACATATCACTGTTTCCTGGATGTGTGACTTAAAGTCATGAAACCTCTCCAAGCTTCAATTTTCTTACCTGGAAGAATGGGGTAATAGCAGACCCAACATCGCAACATAGGCCCATGTAAAAAGATGATCCCTAGACACAAACCTGTAGGGCCAGGATGATGTGATATCTTCTGAGGCACTGAGTTGGGAGCAGATGGACTCTGAGGATTCTGAGCAGCCATATTATTGCCTTGGGCAGAGTCCCAGGTATCTTCACATTCTTTTTTGTTTCTTATGCTTTTTATTTTTTTAATTTTTTTAAAAAAATTTTGTTTTGGACCACACTCAGCAGTGCTCAGGGCTTACTCTTGGCTTTGCACTCCGGATCACTCTTAGTAGGCTTGCGAGACCATATGTGGCGCCAGGATTGGAACCTTGGCTATATGTGTGCCTTGCAAGTGCCTTATCTCCTGTACTCTTCAGCCTTCATTGCCTTTTTTCATAAAATTAAGTTGATACTTATATCTTCCACAAGATGGCCAGGAAGCAGTTGAGGAGAAAGTCTTTTCATGGAGTGGGTGGAGAGGTGGCTATTGTTACTTATGTAGGACTGGGGGAGCCACTAGTGAACCCCGGAGCTGGCAGCTTGAACAGACTGAAGGAAGGAAGTTGCATGGGCATAATAGTCATTGGTCATTTTCACTATACCGAGCCTGCTAGGTAGCCAGTGTGAAAGGACTTTGCTGCTTCGTCCTGGTCCTTTTTGTTTTGTTTTGTTCTATTTTTGGGCTACACCCAGCAGTGCTCAAGGGTTACTCCTGGCTCTGTGATTAGAAATCACTCCTGGGGCCAGTGAGGTGGTGCTAGAGGTAAGGTGTCTACTTGCAAGCGCTAGCCAAGGAAAGGACGGTGGTTCGATCCCCCAGCATCCCATATGGTCCCCGCAAGCCAGGGGCAATTTATGAGCGCTTAGCCAGGAGTAACCCCTAAGCATCAAACGCGTGTGGCCCGAAAAACAAACAAAAACAACAACAACAAAAAAGAAATGACTCCTGGCAGGCTTGGGGACCATATGGGGAGTCAGCAGTATGCAAGGCAAATGCCCTACCATGGTGTTATCTCTCTGGCCCCAAGGCTTGGTCCTTTGCATCTCAACCCCAAAGAGCACATTCTCTTTTGTTTGCCCTTCAGATCTATTATCTGAAAGACTCTCAGAAGGAAGGCAAAGAACCTTCCATTCAATTTCTCTGAGTAGCTGTGAGCTCCAATGTGGTGAGACTGTAAATGTTCTTGTGTTCATAATGTTTAGGGGAACAATGATGGGGGGAGCTTGATGATGCTCTGCCCCTCAGACCTGGTCCTGCTCCCTGTTTCAATCTTTCTACATATACAGATCCCTCTGCCCACTGCCCTGCTCTCCCATCTTTCTCTCCTTGTTGAAGTACCTGTTTGCATGCTTTGTCTCTGATGAACTGCCAAACCATCTCTTTTCTAACAAAGGTCTCAGCTCTTTACCTTGGGGCATCAGATTATGGTTTCTTTTGTTGTGTGCTTGTGGGAATAGGGTTGGTGAGGTCAGCAGGGTAAATTAGAGGGCTTGGGCCATATCCAGTGAGTGTTAGGGGCTATTCCCAGCTCGTGTATATATACTATGTGGTTTCAGGAACTGAATCTGTGCCTCAGTCCATTGACTTTTTTTGTTGTTTTTGGGCCACTCTCAATGATGCTCAGTGGTAACTTGTGGCTCTACACTCAATAATCAATTCTGGTGGCATTCAAAGGACCATATGGGATGCTGAGGATCAAACCAGGTCAGCCACATGCAAGGCAAGTATCCTACCTGCTGCACTATCTCTAGCCAATACAGCTGATTGAGCCATCTCTCCAGTCCCTGTTGTGGCTTCTTTGCCCTTATACTGGGGGAAAGGAACCAGCTTAAGGGCATAATCAAGAGGAAAAAAGAGAGCAGAGGCTAGGCAGAAAGTGAAGCCAGTATTGTAAACATTTCAGCTCAGACCTTGAAGGACAATCCACTGTCTGCCGCTGAACACTCTGAAAGCCCTGACAGTTGGCAGTGCAGTGTGGGTGTGAGCCGACAATCTCACTCTCATGCCCGTTTATTTCCTGACCAGACCTTGGGCTCCTCCTCTTGGGCTGGGCCAGTGATGTCTCACTTGTATCTTTGGGGTGGCATTTCTTCTTAAGGAGCTTGCCATTCCTATACCTGGGAGCATGCTGCTCCTGCTTCAGATTTGGGGAAGAGCTGACTAGGATGATGTCCTGTTTCCTGGTGTCTGAGGTGAGGTGTCAGTGCTTGGTTGCTGCTTGTTGTCGATTTTAGAGAGGTCTTAATTGCTGCTTTTAGGGCTGTGGTTTGGTGAGAATGGCCTGTGTCTTTTGGGGAAAGGTGTTACTTAAAACATCTGGATTTGGCTGTGCCAAAGGAAGCTGGTGGAGGAGCAGTGACATATAATAGGAGTTAGACTGGGTTTTAAATGAAAGGGCTAAAAGCAAGGGAGCACCCTTCCAGTGGGTTCCTTAGAGCAGAGTTTCTGTACATTCTTAGGGTTCTTTTGGAACTCACTCACCAGGGAGTGGCTGGGAAAATCCGCTGCTAACAACTCACTAACCTGGTACAGCGGGAAAAAGATGCTAAGCAAGAAATATTGCCTTTGTCCTTGGCTACCACCTGGCAACAACACTGCCAGCCTTCATCTAGTATTAGGGCCCTTTCAGCAATTCTTAAAGGATCTTGGCTCCCTCTGGTCTAGTGTAACTGGGTCATTAGAACAACAGAATCATGTAGTCTGGGATGTTATGTAGGAATGCAAACTCTTGTATGTGGAAAGCATTTGTGGAGCCTAAGGCTTGAAACAAATGTTTGTTGATTTGAGGGACTGATTGGGTTATTAGTTCAGGGTAGACTGGTTCACCTGCAGTGACTTTTATTTTCTCTGGTGCAAGTGTCCTTAAGCTACTCCAACTTCCATTCACTGACAGATGAAATCAAAGCCAACTCCCACTTAGATTAGATGCACATTTACAAGGCTTATTTTCAACATCATTTTATTTTATTTTATTTTATTTTTTTTGGGTCATACCTGGAAGTGCTCAGGGGTTACTCCTGGCTCTACACTCAGAACTTGCTCCTGGTAGGCTCGGGGGACCCTTTGGGATGCCGGGATTTGAACCACTGTTCTTCTGCATGCAAGGCAAATGCCCTGCCTCCATGCTATCTCTCCGGCCTTCAACATCACTTTAAATAAAAAAATTTTATTAGTATTTGGGTTGTACCAGGTCATACTTAGGGATTACTCTGGGCTCTGGGCTTAGGGATCAGTCCTGGGTGGGGTTCGGTGCCAATGATTGAACTCTGGTCAGCTATGTACTCTTTCTGGTCCCTCATTCTCAACATCTTGCTCCTCCCACTACAGACTCCTTTTTATTGTGACAAAGTGCCTCCCTGTGTCCAAATTCTCTGTGTTGAGGGGAAGTTAATGCCCTGTGGCCTGTTCTTTGGTCCCAGTGCAAAGCCATTATTTGTGGGTCTTGTTTCTCTGAGGCCAGATGTGCTGCTTCTGTTTTGTATTGTCAGGCCCTTCATTCCCCATGAGATTGTCAGACCTCTCTCTGACAGACCTTAGGGCTGAAGGCAGACTTGGCTACCATCTGTAGGAGCCTTTCAGCTTCCAGTTTATACAGCTACTTACTGGCAAAACCATGGTTTAATCACACAGAAGTCCTGTCACTGACAATCCTTGATCTGATATATCAGCTCCAAATTCTGGGCATTCCAGAAAAGATTACTTGTCAGATGGCCTTGGGCCAGTAAGTTCACACTGCTTGGACACTGTGTTCAGTGCAAGGTTAACCAATTGAGAAGAAAGAATGGGGCTTTTTTTGTTTTGTTTTGCTTTGTTTTGGGGTCACAACCTGTGACGCTCAGGGGTTATGGCTATGCACTCAGAAATCTCTCTTGGCTTGGGGCACCATATGGCATGCCTGGGATCGAAATGTAGTCTGTCCAAGGTTAGCCGCCTGCAAGGCAAATGCCTTACCACTTGCGCCACCACTCTGGCCCCATTTTAGTTAAGGGTATGCTCTGCAGGTTCTGCTTAAGAAGATTTCTTGAACATAGTCACTTCTTGATACCATCCTTTTTTTTTTCTCTATTGGAGTGGGTCTTTTACCTATCCTTTACTTATTCTCATTGTATTTTTGCTGTCTTTTTCTAGTTCTGGGGTCTGAACCCAAGGTCTTGCACATGGAAACATTAATTCTACACTGAGTTATAATAATGACTGCTATCTCATTAAATTTTGGCAATAAATGACTGCTATTAAAGGCCCATAGATTGAGATATATTTTGTCTTTGGCAATCTCAAGCTGCTTCCCTTCATACCCGTTAATTGTTGGGGAGTGTGTTTGTGGGGGGCTACATCCAGCAGTATACTCTGGATTTATTCTTGACTTTGTGCTCATAGATTGCTTTTGACAGTGCTTGGGCGATCATTAGAGATGCCAGGGATTGAACTTGGGTTGGTTGTTTACATGGCAAGCATCCTACTCTCTGTCCTATCTCTCCACCCCATTAGACATATTTGTTTTGTTTACTTGTTTTTATTTTTTGTTTTTATTTTTAATTAATAACTAAATTAATAATTATGAGATACATAGTTACAGTTAGTTCATGATTAAGTCTCAGTTATACATTGTTCCAAAAACTATCCCTTCACCAGTGCACATTTGCTATCACCAATGTTTACTTTTTTAGTTAATATTAGCTGCCTCCTCAGCTGAGTGCTAGACTCAACTGACCCCTTACCAAATAGTCAAATCATACGTATCACATGGCCAGGGCTGTGGGGCAAATTTTCTCAAATAGGAGCCATAGTTACTCTCCAGCCCTCCATCATAGGTCTTCAGGATATTTCAAGAGGCCAGAGATGGAAATCACATAAATGGATGGCCACAGCACACAACTTGGAACCAAATATTAGGAGAGTGGTCACACAAACAGGAAACAAGGTAGAGGAGACCAAGCCTTTACCAGTGGGTAAAAGGTTGAGAAGCACTGTTCTAGAGTTCATGGTGTGGTAGGGGAAGTCTGTTATGGAAGCAGAAGGCAGAGTGAATCCAGAGTCATTGCTAATGTTTGGGTGGTCCTCCTGGAGTGGACATTGAAAGTTGAGGGGTGCTTACTTATAAGCACTGCTTATACTGCTTAGTTTCCTTAGATGAAAAGCAGGTGGGGTGAAAGTAACTTGACTCTTGGGTCCTGGTTGGTGCCAGAGTCTGATGGGGAAATTATCATAGCTGTGGTTAAGAACTTCTACCCAATTATGTGCAAAAGGCTTTGGTATTATCCATTCGAATCCCCAGTAATCTTTCCCCACTACATATTTTCACCCACAATTTATAAGTGCAGGAAGTGAAGCTCAGGGATATTAAAAAATTGTCCAAGGGTTAAGACCTTGCTGGGAATGAAGAACCTAGACAAATGCTGATATGACATAACTCTAGAATGCCTGCTTTATTCTATGGGGACCTTTACTATTCTGGGATAAAAAGTCAGGGAGGAGTTGTGCAAGCTCTGAGGTGCTTAGTTAGATTTGTGGCACAGATTTCTGCTCCTGGTAGCATTGTGAATAGGGTGGTGGGAGGAGGAGGAGGAGGAGGGGAGGAGAAGAAGATTAAGAAGAAGAAGAGAGGGGGCCGGGCGGTGGCGCTAAAGGTAAGGTGCCTGCCTTGCCTGCGCTAGCCTTGGACGGACCTCGGTTCGATCCCCCGGCGTCCCATATGGTCCCCCAAGCCAGGAGCAACTTCTGAGCGCATAGCCAGGAGTAACCCCTGAGCGTTACCGGGTGTGGCCCAAAAACCAAAAAAAAAAAAAAAAGAAGAAGAAGAAGAGACAGAGACAGATAGAGAGATAGAGAAAGACACTGAGAGAGATTTGTTGGAGAAAGAACAGGTGAAGATGAGGGTGTAAAGAAGAGGGAGTGGGAGAGAGGGGCTAAGAACAATGTTATGGGACTTAGTGACCAACTGGGTGTAGGTGATGCAGGAAACCTGGAAAGACTCTAGATTTCTGGCGTTGCAATTGATGAGTTTACTGAGGGGGGGGAACAGTTTGGGGTTTTTGGGTATGAGAGAGGTAGAGCTCCTGTAGCCTTCTCCCTCTTCTAGTCCCTTCTTCTCCCAACTTTTTTTTTTTTCTATTGTCACTGTATAGTTTTATCTATAAATCTGCAGCAGTTTCTTCAGGGCTGAGGGTAGAGGATACCCTCAGGGCCTAGGCATGGACTGGTTGTAGGGGAAGCATCTGTGCACTTGTCTGTTTCCTGCAAGGTTGAAGATATTTACCTGGGAAATCATCAGCCACTGTTTCCTGCTTGAAGAGACATCAGCTACTGTTTCCTGCTTGAAAGCAAAGCTTTCCCTGACATGCAACAAAAGCAGAGCAACTGGTTCTGTTAGTGAACTCAGGTTCTATCTGTGAACTAAGCGTTAGAAAGTGCCCATTGGTAAGACATCTTGGTTGGGATGGGGCCAAGATGGGCTAGGTATGAGAGAAGTTATAGTTGCACCCAGTAGATTGAGTCCATATGGCATAGATTCTAAATATTCTTGAGACTTTTAAAGATAGGTGCCAGGTTGGACAGAGGATGAATCAAGGACTCCACCCACAGGTCTTTGATAATTTAGTACCACAAGGGCCTAAGGTACCCAGTTGGCAGGTTCAGGTCTTCTGTTCAAGTGAAGTTCAAAAAATGTTCAGATGGATCCTGATCCTGTGCTCCTGCTATACATTGAAGTGTGGGAGCTGGAGTTTGGTGGATTTTTAGTGCTGGATAAACAGAGAGGGTACCCTGTCTTGTAGGCTGACCTGCCAGCCAAGGGACTACTGGAGTGTCTAGGATGAGATCATGCAGGGTAGGCCTGGCTATGGGAACAGATGACCTCACCTCAATCAGGAGTGTGGAGAGAAGACTTCTGCCCTGACTCAGCTACTGTGCCTGGCATTTGTATCCCAGCCTCATCCCAAAACATTTGTTGGATTTTCTCCATGATAGTTCCACCTTGGAGTGTTTCAGAGAATCCTGGGGGCTTTTCTTTCCTTCTTTTTTTTTTTTTTATAATTTTTTTATTTTGAATTATGAGAACAAAAGATGCAAAGAAGGAGGATAAGGTAAAGTTACAGTGGAAGGACAATCACCCATAACATAATTCTCAGAAGAAGTCCCCTTGCTGATATCTTAACTTTGAACTTTCACCAAAGAAAGTCAAGATAAATAAAACAGAATCCATGTGCAATTACTTTGTCCCTCAAGTTCCCAGATTGTAGCACATTATAATATTTCTTAACAGCACACAAGGCAATCTAAAGCCATCAAACTTACGTAACTCCTTAAACATTAGAGGCATAGTATTTTTTACATTTCCATGTACATGCATATTAGCTTAAGTTAACCTCAAATTTTAAGTGGGTGCGTTTTAAGAATTAGAGTCAAAGGAGCACAGTAAAAACGGTGTTAGAGTGGCAATTGTTGTTTGCATAGGCCCACCAAAATATGAGAGGCATGGAAAGGAATAACCTTGACCTAAATACAAAGAGATCCTACCCCTGAAGTTTCCTGCATAAGACCAGCTCTAGGCCTCAGGCAAGTTATCGTTCGATCCAAGATATTGTCCGTAGTGCCAACACACTTATCACACAGTCTCTGTTGTTGGTCTCATGTTTCTGTATTAAAGATTCTGGAATCTGCATGTCCTACATTGAAGTCATGATGTGGAGTGCCTTCTCGTTTCACCTCACCATGAAAGGGCAATGCAGGAAGCCTTGTCCTGTAAGCAGGTTGTTGTTGTTAAGTCTTCTCAGTGTTAAGGGAAGTCTCTTTTGAGCAGGACAATGTCTGAGCAGTGGTAGGGTCTTCCGTGGTAGAGGATTGCTTCCAGGTGATGTTATAGACAAACCTCACCATTAAGGGGCAATACAGCAAGCCCTGTCCAGTAAGCAGGTCATTGTTCTTGTTGTCTTCTCAGTGTTAAGGGGTGTCTCTTTTGAGTAGATCGATGTCAGAGCAGCTGTAGGGTTGTCCCTGGTACAGGAATGCCTACGGGTGATGTTATATACAACCTTGGATGTTTTGTAAATGTCTTCTGTAGATCAAGGGGTAAATGGAGAATGCCCATTCTTCTGAGGCCTGTGCCAGGTCTTTATGTCAATGTTCAGGGTGTAAGGTCTCATTGCACTACAAGATTTGTGTGTTCCTATTTCCATTAGATAAGAACTTATTGGTATGCATAGTATTTTCCCATGTTAGTGTGCCTACGCAAACAAGATATAAAGCCACGTGGTGCTATCAGATATATGGGGGCGTAAGAACATTTTCAACAAGACCCATGACTTGGTTCAAACATAAGTATTAAACTGAGGGATTCTTACACACCAAATTCCATATTGAGCAGTTCACAAAGAGAAGATAAAAAACATGGGGGGGGGGAATCATCACTGTATAAGAAAGTATTTAGCAAAAGTTATAGCCGTCAAAGAAAACACCCATAAAATGTTGAAAAGATATGTGTCCTTTTTATGCCTTTTAAAATAGTTGGGTGGGTGTTAACTCTAGGGCACCACTTTGGTCTGTGACTTAGGACTCACAGTACTTAAGTTAGAAAGGGTAAAAAAGGAGTAATGATGATAGGAGTTAAAGAAGTTAAAGAGAAATATGAACTTATGAAGGGGTATGCAAAAGGGCAGAGTACAAAATGGACATTCTGCATACATAAAAACATAATTCAATGATAGTGAGTACTATTAATGTTTCTTGTGAGAGTACTATTAATGTTTCTTGTGCACAGCCCCCGCGCGATTTTGAAAATGTAGACTGGACAAAGATTACCAGTGCCAGCTAAACCTCCTCCTGCTAGACTCCCGGCTCCCAGGAAGGAGAGATCCTTCAAGAAGCTGGGAGACCAGAAGTTCAGAGCCCCACCCAGACCCTCCCTAAGGAGCTGCATGGATAGTGGGCGAAGGCCTAGGGTACCTTCAAGCTCCACCAAGGGACCCAACTCACCGGCTTGCCCAGGCGTGTGGCCCGGGGAAGCCCTGGAGATCTGGAGCAAGGCGGTAGAGGGGTGCTGGGGTTACACAAGTCCCGCACCCCCACTAGGCCTGGTCAAGCAGGTCCCCGGCATGGCGGGGGCCTGCCAAACCTCCTCCTGCTAGACTCCCGGCTCCCAGGAAGGAGAGATCCTTCAAGAAGCTGGGAGACCAGAAGTTCAGAGCCCCACCCAGACCCTCCCTTCTTTTTTTTTTTTTTTTTTTTTTTTTTGGTTTTGGGCCACACCTGGCAGTGCTCAGGGGTTACTCCTGGCTGTCTGCTCAGAAATAGCTCCTGACAGGTATGGGGGACCATATGGACACCGGGATTCGACCAACCACCTTTGGTCCTGGATCGGCTGCTTGCAAGGCAAACACCGCTGTGCTATCTCTCCGGGCCCTTTTCTTTCCTTCTTTCTCCATCTCTTTCATCCCCTCTCCTCCCCTTTCTCTTATCTTACCTTCCCTACTCCTTCTACTTCCTTCTTTTTCCTGTCCCCTTTCTTTCCCATTCTCTTTTCCTCTTCCCTTTTCTCCCAACCCTCCCTTTTTATTACTGTTTTCTAGCCACATCATGCAATTGTGTAAAATGTCATCTTTATACAGATGATTCCCATATTATCTTCAGTTTAGACCTGTTTCTAACTATAAGATCCATTTCCAAATACTTAACCCAGACTACATTCTTAGAGATTCCTGGTTATTCTAAACTGCATATTTTCCAAACCAATCTTTTTATTCCATTACTTCTATATCACACACAGTTGCTTTTTCATTCATACTCACTCTTCCAGAAATAAACACTTGCTCTCATACTCAATTCCAACCTATCAATATCTTATTGACTTCACCTTCATATCATAGAATTAGAATTACTACATCATTATATTATGTGTATATATGGCATCTATATCAATCATAACATACATCAATAATTAGAATTCTATTTTTTGATTCGTCACCTTTAAGTCTGCTGATTTTCTGGACACATAATAAAGCCCCCTACCTAAATCCCTCCACCAAACCATTTTCCAAGTAGCAGTACCAGGTGGTCATTTATTTTATTTTATTTTTCTTTTGTTTTGGGGGATTATGTCCACAGTGCTTGAGGGACTTTGTGGCGCTGGGGGTCGAAACTGGAGCTTCCACCTACAAGACATATGTCCTGGGCCTTTGAACTTTTCCTCTTCTATGGAATTCTTTTGTTCTTTGCTTGGTTTTCTGTTTTCTTATTTTAATGAATTTAAATTATTCATCCACTATATAAATCTGATAGGAAGTTCAGACGAATGTTGTCTGGAGGCTCTTGGAACCTGTTGAAATAAATGAAGGATAATAAAGACACGTCCTTGAACAAAATACTTTTGTCCAGTGTTCTCTTTTTCTCAGAGTCATAATAATGTAGTATTGAGTAAAGCTTTGTTCAAGCATGAGCTGTAGTTTATAAGTGCATTGGTATGATGATCTGTGAAGATTCACTTGCCCCAGAATGCACCTCACTCAGCATGTGCTGTTTGACTCCTATTCTGGACAGTGAAATTGAAGTGAAGACAAGGTCTCCATATTGCTGACCTCCTAGGACACTGGTAGACGACCTTTTTTTTTTTTTTTCAACTGAGCCAAATCTCGCCAAAACCACGATTGAAATTTATTTTGAGAGCCACATTTTTAAAACTGAAAATACATAGGATGGTAAACTGTTTTTAGTTTCAATAAGTTTTTATTGAGAATATTCTGCATGCAAGTATCCACCTAGGTCGGCAGGATACAAATAATACAACTAATAAAACAAAAACTTTAGAACGATATTATTTATCGATAACGTTAAATTCTGTAAAATTCGCCTTACAATGTAGAGAAAATTACATCCTGACAATGACTGACAAAGTCACAAACACTAATGTGAACATTGGCCTTGGTTCTGATCAGAGCTGTGTGGAGCCAGCCGCCGGGGCTGCACACAGGGCACGCACTGACAGAGGCTAGGAGCAGAGTCCTGACTCCTGCAGCGGCTGCCCGGCACACAGAAGAGCCGCATGTAGCTCACGAGCCGCGGCTTGCCGACCACTGTCCTAGGGCATTGGGTTAGGAATGCACTTAGCTATCTTGGGTGACTTTCTATGTTTCCAAACACATACAGGTCTTATGCCAAGTTGGTTTCTAAGTGCTAAACTGGGCTATGTGGGTTAATGTGCCTGAGACATCTATCCTCAGACCTTTTATTCTGAAGTTCCCTCCTAGATTTCTTTTCTTTCTTCTTTCTTTCTTTCTTTCTTTCTTTCTTTCTTTCTTTCTTTCTTTCTTTCTTTCTTTTTTCTTTCTTTCTTTCTTTCTTTCTTCTTTCTTTCTTTCTTTCTTTCTTTCTTTCTTTCTTTCTTTCTTTCTTTCTTTCTTTCTTTCTTTTCTCTCTCTCCTCTTCTCTCCTTCCTTCTCTTCCTTCCTTCCTTCCTTCCTTCCTTCCTTCCTTCCTTCCTTCCTTCCTTCCTTCCTTCCTTCCTTCCTTCCTTCCTTCCTTCCTTCCTTCCTTCCTTCCTTCTTTCCTTCCTTCCTTCCTTTCTTTCTCTCTGTCCTTCCCAGATATTGTTAAATAAGAGACGGGTACATTTGTTCTGGTGGACAAGTAGCCTCAGGTATGGTCAAAGGAATAGAATAGTATCATCATAGCATGCAAAAGGGTTGGTGCATGAAAGGAAGGATTATGATGAATGACCCACACCTGGCCTTTTTCTTAAACAGCATTCTCTGCTTTGTAGCTTGGGCTGACTCATTTTCTTGGTATGAGAAAGCTGACCACTCCTTAGGGTCAACTGTAGGGCTGTGTGATGGTCTACCATCCGTAGAGAGGAGAACTACCATATTTTCCGGCATATAAGACGACCGGGCATATGAGACGACCCCCTAATTTTACAGTTAAAACATAGGTTTAGGCCTATATTTGTAGTATAAGACAGAATGTTTCTGTGCTGCAACTGTATCTTCCACAGTGAGTCAATCACAACAAGCAAAGGTCCAAAGGTTATACTGTAATAGACTTCCTCTCTGACTGGCCAATCTGAGCATGCTTTTTACAGTGTAGATTCGGGTCCAGAACACTGTATAATTTGCATGCATAAAAAGCCTGCTTGGATTGGCTGAGTTAGAGAGGCAGTCCGAGCAGCCTGGCAGTGATTGGTGTAGGATCAAGTTGGAAAAATTGTTTTGTAGCAATATTCAGACAATTTTCATTTAGCGGCATATTGAAACATTTTTCGGGATATACTCGGCGTATAAGACGATCCCGATTTTCGGTTGACATTTTTTGTTTCAAAAGTTGTCTTATACGCTGGAAAATATGGTACTTTCAATCAGTATAGCTCTTCTGTCTGAGTATATTAACAGTGTTGTCCTCAGCTGCTTCTCCTTAGGGACTCTTGGAGCACAGTGTCGGTCAGTCTGTTATTGCTTCTATGTCAGCCATCCCTTCCCCAACCCATAGTGGATAATAGAGTGCTCCCTTCTCATTGATGCAATGAGAATATGACTTTGACCAGTCCTTAGTCAACTTCTCATTTGGCCTAGATCCTGACTCTCTTTCCCAGCCCCTTTGGGTTAGCAGTCTGCTCATCAGCCCCACATCCTCCATGAATCCTTGTTTTCCTAGGGAGGTGCTTTGGCTATCCCTTTGGTGATGAAGAGTCACTGAGGATCCTGAATGATCCCATTTTACAATATTGCTCTACCATGGACAGTAGGGAAAGAGGCAAGAGACTCCTCACCACTGGTATAGTAATGTTTATCTGTCTCATGTCTTCTCTGTTCCAGAAAGTTGGTTTTTGTTCACGTAGAGGCCGGAGGCCTCATACTGGGGGCTACTGGCCTCTCAAAAGTCTCTCTTTCTGATTCTGCAGTGTTACCTAAAGTCCCACCTTTCCATGACAGATGTGCCTACTCATCACACTGGACTCAGAAGGTCTTGAATGAGCTTGTTAACTGCTTAGGTTCCTGCTCACCAGCTTCCTAGCTTCTGGGCTGTCGTGAGATGCCTTTGACTCATATTCCATTTCATGCCAACTCCCAGGGCTCCACCCAGTTTGCTGCTGCCCAAATTTGAATTCATCATTGGGCAGAGGCCCCCTGGACATCCGTCTTGTTATCATGCTACAGGGGCACAGAACCTGGACCCTAACTGGTTTCTTTTCCACCTGTTTCACCCTCCAACTTTTACTCTGCCCTCCAGACCCCAAATGGGATCAGTGTGCTGAGAGAAGCATCTCTCTCCCTTAAACTAGCTGTCATGTTTGTGCCTGAGGCTGGCTGGTTTGTGCCATCCTGGCATCCAGACCCCTGAAGACATGGGTAGGTACGATTCCGAGATTCTGTCAGCAACCACCCTAGTCACTTTGACCTGAATTCTGCAATGGTTCTGACTCATCTAAGGCAGCTGAATGACTTGTGTAACTTCATCAGACACACTGATATTTCTCACCTACATCCTTTCTCTCATACTTCTCCATGATCCTGCCCTTCCTTCTTACTTTCCGGGTAAGCACCTGCCTGCTCTTCCACAGAACTGGGGAATCAGCGAAGCCACCTCCATCAACATGCTTTCTATGCAGTCTGCTTATCTGATGGCTTGGCTTTACCTGTCTGTTTTCTCCACTGAACTGTGAGTCCTGGGGGGCAGGAACTAGGTCTCATTTACCAACACCCCCAGAATTCAGGTAATGTGGGCTGCATAGATCTGCTTGTTTATTCATACCTTTTTATAAGATTTCTTGCTCTCAGAACATTAAGAGTAGGGATTGGACATCTGGAGTAAGCAAGCAGATAGTTACACCCCCCAGCTTTCCTTCTGTGGAGAGAGAAAGGCTTGTTGGAAAGGAAATATAAATGGATGGGTCTGGAAGGGGTCCTTTGGATTTGCTATGCTTGATTGGGCCAAGAAAAATCTTTCTTAGAAGCTGCTTTGGGCAGAAAGATCAGAGTATGGGAATAAATCAGCCATGCAGAGATCTGTGGGAGAGAACTAAAGGAGGAAATTGCAGGTGTAAACTTGCAGCGGTGAAAAGAAATCAGGACATTTAGAGAATGGACAGTAGACCAGGGGAGTGCATGGCAAATCTGGCCTGTCCAGTTCCTATCCCACCTCTTTCTGAAATCACCATCAGTTTTATTTTTTCCCTGGAGCAGTCAACATATTCCACAGGAAGATAGTATTTCAAAATTTATGTTGTTCTTGACTTTTTTTTTTTTTTTTGGTGGTGTGCTTTGGATTACATCTGGGCAGTGCTCTGGGGTGATCTGGATTAGCGTTTGAGGAGGACAAGGGATTGAATTTAGGCTTTCTGCATACAAAATATGCTCAGCCTTTTGAGCTCCATCCCACCACCCCGCCCAAGTTTTACAAACTTTGATTTCCTGGGGCTGGAGAGGTGGTGCAAGCAGTAAGGCATCTACCTTGCCCATGATAGCCTAGGACAGACCATGGTTTGATCCCCTGGCATCCTATATGGTCTCCAAAGCCAGGAACAATTTCTGAGTGCAAAGCCAGGAGTAAACTCTGGGTGTAACAGGGTGTGACCCAAAAACAAAACAAAACAAAACAAAACAAAACAAAACAAAACAAAACAGAAGAAAATAAACTTTGATTCCCTGTGACTAAAAAGGCATGAAGTTGCTGATACACCTGTTCCTGTTACACTCCCCCCCCCCCCCTGTTTTTTAGTCTCATCCCCAGCTTGCTTCTGTTTAGACCTCATGCTCTGCCTTGTGGCATCTGGGCTTTATTCTCACTGAGTAACAGAGCTGCTCCTTGCTGCAGCCCTGCCTACCTTCTTCTAGTGCCTGAGATGTCAGGAAAGCCTCAACCTTCTCCTCACATTCCTTCACCATTCCTCTGAACTGATTGTGCAATAATTCTTGAGCTACTGAGGCCCAGTACCTGTTTCTGAACCTTTCTTAGCCTTCGTACTTATGAATCATAGTGCTCCCCTTCCTCAGGCATGACTGATTCAGTCTCTGCAAAATATTCCTTATCCAGAGAAACCAGCTGTCTTTTGGGCTTCCCTTGGTTTTCCCTTCCCTCAACCTACACTATATTGAAAATTCTTGCTCATTGAGCTATCCTGGCACAGATACATTATGTGGTTATTTCCATGTTTAAAAATAATAGCAAAATAAGGACTGAGACTATAGTACAGTGGGTAGGGCATTTGCTTTGCATATGGCTGATTGAGATTCAATGTTCAGCACCCCATGTGGTCCCCAATGAATGCTGCCAGGAATGATCCCTAAGCACAGAGCCAGGAAGGAGTAATCATTGAGCACTACTAGTTGTGGCCCCAAAACAAATAATAACAAAATAGTTGCTGACAGATATCCAGTACTTCTTATATTTCAGGGAATTTAGTAAGATTTCACAGTGAAAGACAGGGCTGGGTTTGGCCCTTGAAAGTCTACTGCCTCTTAGAGTCTTGTTTGCTTTCTGGTGGTCCTAAGATTCTCCTCCATACCAAATCCTAAAGCTACATTCAGGTTTCTACTAACATTTTGGTCACCGTAAAGGTTCAAAGTCACAGGGAAAATGGTCAAGAGTCCCCCAAAACTTATTTCCCCTTACCTGAGCCCCAGTAGGTCCAGGAGTCTCTGCTCCCCACATTTTCTTCCCTTGAGGCACAGGCAGAGGCTTCCTTGTATACGCAAACACCTGCTTCACCCATAAGCTAAGTGTCTCCTTAGGATTACAAATGTGCCACCTGGTGGTGGTGGCGGTAGTGAGATTGGAGCCAAGAAGTGAGAAAAGACTGCAACAGAGTTTAGCACAGTACTTTCTAGGAGGTAAAGTTGTTTGGAGATAATGCCAGTTGCTCTTGGTTGGGTGGAGAAACTCTTGCTGGGACTATTTGAGAGAGAAGTTTGGCATTTGGGAGTGGCTGGACTCTTCATCCTTGGGGATTCAATACCTGGAATGGGGCTAGTGTGCTAACTTTTTGAGGGTGCTCATTTGGGAAGGAAAGTTCCCTTGGGCTGCTCTGTCTGGATCAACTTTTACCAGGCAAGTGTGAATTGCAGGTGCAGGACAAATGCCAAGACATGCCACTATATTACCTGGGCTAGATAGCTACTGTTGCCTTCTATCCATGGTGGTGCTTGAACTTTGACTCTAATGACAGCTGGGTTGTCAATCACTGTCTCCCTTCACAAAGGACTCCTGAGGGGCCCTTTACCTTTCATTAAAGCAGTGACTGGGACTATATGTTCCAGATGCCTGGGAAGAGCTATTAAGTCTTGGAAGCTAGGAAGTCTTGTTGATGATTTAGAGCTTCTATGATAGTGTTGTATGTTGGAACTTGCCAGTCTGTGTGCATAAGGTGACAACTAACTTCCCACTTGTTTTGTTTGACTTTTTAGTAAGAAAAGAAGGCTGGATAGGGAAGCAGAGTCATGGCGTCTGACGCTAGTCATGTTCTACAGGCCGCCCTGGAGCAGATGGATGGACTCATTGCAGGTAAGACATGCCTCGAGTGCTTGTTTCCTCCTCTACCTTGAGAAATTTTTTTTATCTTTCTATTTATCTTTTTGGCATAGAAAGAAAATCTTCATTTGATTTATTTGGTTTACTGTTTATGCTGTTTGATACAGGTATTTGCTACTTTCCAAAAGTTTGAACTATACCTCTTTCCTTTGTGGAAGACTAATGTTAGTATCTCTTTCTTTTCTTCTTTTTTGGGTGGGGAGTCACTTTTGGGTCCCTCACTGAGCTGAAGGAGCACTTCAGTCTTGGTGCTCAGTCTCATTCCTGGAGGTGCTTCAGGGATCATGTGGCACTGAGAATTAAATGTAGGATTCTTTATGTGAAGCGTATGTTCTAACCCTTTGATAAATGTCTCCAGTCCAATAACTCTTCTTTAATCAAAAGAAACGAGAAGATAATTTTTATCTTTTTGGGGGAAGAGGACATACCTGGTGATGCTCAGAGGATACTTCTGGGTCTACACTCAGGTGTCATTCCTGGTTGTGCTCAGGGACCATAAGGGATGCTGGGGATTGAACCTGTGTTGGCTGCTTGCAAGGAAAATACCCTAACCATGGTGCTATCTCTAACTTATTTATTTTTTTTTTTTTTGTTTTTGATATTTTTGAGGGCTGGGGCTGGTGAGATGGTGCTAGAGGTAAGGTGTCTGCCTTGCAAGTGCTAGCCAAGGAAGGACCGCGGTTCAATTCCCCGGTGTCCCATATGGTCCCCCAAGCCAGGGGCAATTTCTGAGTGCTTAGCCAGGAGTAACCCCTGAGTACCAAACGGGTGTGGCCCTAAAAAAAAAAAAGATATTTCTGAAGGCTGACTTCTGGCTTGGTGCTCAAGGGACCATATGCGGTGCTGGGTATAGAACTATAGTTAGTTACATGCAAGGCAAATGCCTTTAAGCCCATTGAATTTTCACTTTTATAGGAAAGGTATAAAATATAAATCTCATTCAACATTCCCAGGGCAGAGGTAAGAGGGTCCTTTCCTGGGGATAGACTTTGCACATTGTATACTTACATGCCAGTCTTGCTCTAAACTATGTAGGGATGTGTTAAGTTCTATTGGTTTTATTGCCCATCTGAGATTTTATTTTTTGGGTGGGGTCCTCTCAAAAATTCTCCATGAAAAAAAGAACAGAAAAAAAATTCTCCATGAAAATGAATGCCGTTTTATTTTATACTACTTTTGCTCTTAAATTTCTTAAGAATATTCTATGGAATAGGACAGGTGAACCTGTGTAAACCTGCAGACCTATCATATAGACAGAGCCATGTACTATATGTTGGCATGTTTGTCACAGTCACAATTTAGATTCTGGTGGTGGTAAGGCAGTTTTCATGCAAGAAGACTGATTTCATTGCAAAACTATCAGTTTATGGTATATCTTTGGATGAAAACTCAAATCCCATTAGACTCTGCTGCTGAATGCAGCTTCCCCAGCCTGTCTTTGTTATGGTCAGGAGCCAAGAGGCAATTTTGTGTTGATTCAACCAATCACCTAAAGCAGGGGTCTCAAACTCAATTTACCTGGGGGCCGCAGGAGGCAAAGTCAGGATGATCCTTGAGTGCAAAGTCAGTAGTAAGCCTTGAACATTGGGGGGTGTGACCCAAACAACTAAAACAAAACAAAACAAAAAAAGATTTCTCTAGGGCAGGGCTACAAAATGTATGGAGGGCTGCAAATGGCCCGTGGGCTGCGAGTTTGAGACCCCTGACCTAAAGAATATGCTTTATGTTTTAGTATTATTCAGTTTTTGTTTGTTTGTTTTGTTTGTTTGCAGGCCACAGTGCTCAGAGCATACTCCTAGCTCTGTGCTTAGGGATCACTCCTATGGGTTTCAGGGGACCTATGGATTTCAGTGGTACCTTGGGGTTCAACCTGGACTGACCTCTTGCAAGATAACCAAATACCCTACTTGTTGTATTATCTCTCTTTTTCTTTTCCCCAATCCATCAAAACAGAAGTAGTGCTTAATTAAGAGCACAGAGGAGCATTGGGAGCCTCTGGAAGTGTACGAAGCTACTAAAGTTTGTGAGGGATGAATGAGCACTCTCCTGAAGAAAGTAGCTTCCTGGGATCTCTCTCTTTCTCTTCCTGCCTCTTATTCTCTCCACAGAATCCCACCATGAGGCAGTCTCAGGCAAACTTCCCTTGTCTCTGAGGGCAGGTATGTAGCTGGATCTTGGAGCAGAGCCTGGGCCAAGATTCTGTCAGTGTGTGTGGAACTGAGATGGATGTGGATGGAGGATTGCTGGGGCTGGATGTGAACCACTTCAACTCCCTTCCATTTCTGTTTATTAGAGTTTGCCAATTTGTCAAATTCTCAACTGTAGGGATCTGTGGATCACTCTGTCTAGAAAAGTGAGTTTTGGGGGAGGGGAGTGGAAGTGAGACTGTGCAAGAATTGAGCCAAGAGTCACCTATATGTGAAGGCAATGTTAGCCTGCTAGATCTATCCTTATCTATGTGAGTTTTGTAGAAAACTTGTCTAAGATATTCCAAAGTGTTCTTTGCCAATCAGTTGGGGGAGGATTCTATGCCAAACTGTTTGGTTTAAACCTTAATTCTATAACAGATTACTTGTGTGATTCATGCCTCAATTTCTTTTTTTTTTTTTTTTTTTTGGTTTTTGGGCCACACCCAGTGACGCTCAGGGGTTACTCCTGGCTATGCGCTCAGAAGTCGCTCCTGGCTTGGGGGACCATATGGGATTGAACCACGGTCCGTCCTAGGCTAGCGCAGGCAAGGCAGGCACCTTACCTCTAGCGCCACCGCCCGGCCCCATGCCTCAATTTCTTAATTTGAAATTGGAGTAATAAGAAAATCCACAATGTGTTTGCATATGGAAGGTACTTTGATCAGTACCCGACACATGGTATATATTATGAAGTGGGATCATCCGAGAAGTGAATGAGTGACCATGAAATCTTTATTATGTCACATCTCTCTGGGGATAGAGATTTCTCATTTATTTAGTCCCTTCTTTAGCCCATTGAGTTTTGTGGTTTTCATTGTATGCATCTTGCACCGGCCTCAGTAGATTTGCCTGGTGTCTATAAGAGTCATACTTAGACTCAACATTTCTATACTTTTCTTGCCTGTTTATAAGCTGTTTCCCATAGAATAGCAGTGTAGTTCTTAAAATATAACTTGGGTTGGAGAAATATAGTATAGGGATTAAGGCTTTTGTTTCACATGTAGCTGTTTCAGGTTCATTCAACATTGTATGTGGTCCCTTAAGCCTTTCTAGGAGTGATCCCTAAATAAATCTTGAGTATAGGCAAAAAAAGGTTACCTCACTCATCTCCCCACAATGCTTCAATGATTTCCAACTTTGGGGATGAAAGTTGAAGTCCTTATCTAAGCAGCAGAGCATAAATTGCTGAGTTATGGGGAGTCTATGGCTTTCAACCCTCTTTTCTCTGGCTTCTCACTCTTTAGTCAAGTACTAGGTTTCAGCTGAACCTTACTAATATCAGACAGCTATGGATATGGCATCTATCTCATTTTTATCTGACTGTGACTTCTGTTCATATTTCTTTACAACTTGGACCTGTAACATCCTTTTTTTTTTTGTTTTTTTGTTTTTTTGTTTTTTGGGCCACACCCGGCGGTGCTCAGGGGTTACTCCTGGCTGTCTGCTCAGAAATAGCTTCTGGCAGGCACGGGGGACCATGTGGGACACCGGGATTCAAACCAATAACCTTAGGTCCTGGATCGGCTGCTTGCAAGGCAAATGCCACTGTGCTATCTCTCCGGGCCCATAACATCTTTTTTTTGTTTTGTTTTTGGGCCACATCAGGTGGTGCTCAGGGATTACTCATGGCTATGCTCTCAGAAATCATTCCTGATTCAGAGACCATATGAGATGCCGGGGAGTGAACCCCGGGTCCATCTGGGTTAGCCACATGCAAGGCAAACACCCTACTGCCGTGCTACCACTTCAGCCCCAGGACCTATAACTTCCTCATCTGTTTCCTTATTTTTTGTCTGTTTCCTCCTGCCCCAAAATGTAAGTTTCACAAAAACAGGCTCAGTTGGCCCAGCTCTAACACCTCGAATGCTGGCAGCACATAATCATTATTCAATAGATACTTCTCATACATATATTTTATTTGCTTTTATGAATTGACTCTCCTTTTCATTACCTAGGAGTAAATGATTGATTTCTGTCGATATCCTCTCTGGCATTATTGCTGAACTTCATTTGTTCTCTGTACTTCTTCCTTTCCTTGCTAGTAATTTTGGAATAATAAATTATCACCATTTTGTTTTAAAGTTTCAGTAGTTGGCACATTCTGTAAACCATCTCATAAAAATTAATTGGTTTATACAGACATTTGACAGGAGTGGTCTGATAATTCCAGACTAAGGCTATTAGCAAGTGTCTAAGTGCTTGTGTTCTGTACCAGTACAATAATTATCAAATGATTTTGTGTTGGACACTGTCCCTTAATATTATTAATACTATTCTCATTTTTAAGGTGGTTGTTGGGACAGACTAGACCAGGGAGACTAGGCATCTTTGTGGTTATTGATGTGCATTATGGAGTTACAGTTGGCATTGGAATTGTAGCTCTATCACTTATTTGTTGAATCTTTGAACTAGTTACTTGCTCAATTGCTGTAAGCCTCAGTTTCCTCTTTTATGAAGTAATACTAATAGCAGCATATATTTTGTGTAACTGGGAGGAATAAATTAGTGCAAATAAGGGACTTAACTACTCAATTTATGTCAGTTGTTTGTTCTCTTAATATTAACATCATTTTTGTCACTTAAGGCCATAGTCACAAATTTAAGTTTTGATTCCAGGATCACTTGAGTCTCTAGACAGCTTTCATTCCTGGATTGTATTTTTGATGAATTGTGGTAGAGCCCCAGGTGTCTATGAATTTGACTATAGGAATGAAAACTTCACTGGGAGGAAGGTCCAGTTCAGCTCTAAGTCTCAATCCCTTAACTGGAGAAGCTTTGTTCTCAGCTCTCTTAAATGTTAGACTTCCAAGGCAGAAGTCCTTTGCACAGCTTAAAGAAAATTTGAAACTTGTGACCACACATCATGACACCACAGATCCTTCAGAAATGACATTTCTATGTGAACATTTAAATCTCTTATCCTTTTATTCATTTGAATTGGAATGATGTGGAGCAGAACACAATTACTTTTGCATTGGATAAATTGCTCAAACAAATATCCTCAGGCTATATTCTCTCATCTATGAAAACAGTATTCAGTGAAAGAATTTTGTACAGGCTTGTTGCTCCCCCTGTACACCACCCATTTATGCAAAACCAACATGGATTTCTTCAGTAATAAGCATTAATAGTCATGGCACTATATACCAAGGAATTTCCGTTGTGAATTACTTTGTAGTATGGTAGACTTTTCAAAGCTCTTTTGAAAATAGGACATTGAAGACATTAATATTGTTGATATAATTAAGCCTTTAATGACAAAAAGTGCTCTTTTCCTCAAATCAATACAAACAGTGCAGTGCGTCATCTTTCCATAAGCAAACAGAACAGCAGCTCAAACACTGAGAAGACATACCAGTGTACAGTGCCAAAGAGACCCTTCCTAGCTGCACAGTGTAGAGACTTTTTTGGAGATACTGATCAGCTCTGGTCTCTTTGACGGAGAAATGCCTTATAAGCAGGAAGTGAATTACTATGTGAAATTGCTTATAAAATTAATTTTTTATTTGATAGGTACATTCCCATGTGACTATATTTGAAGTCTACATCAGAAAGTTAGGAAGAGATGTCTGTTTAAGGACCCCCAGGGCTCATGCTTAAAAAAAAAAAAAAAATCTTTCGGGGCCGGGCGGTGGCGCTGGAGGTAAGGTGCCTGCCTTACCTGCGCTAGCCTAGGAGATGGACTGCGGTTCGATCCCCCGGCGTCCCATATGGTCCCCCAAGCCAGGAGCGACTTCTGAGCGCATAGCCAGGAGTAACCCCTGAGCGTTACCGGGTGTGGCCCAAAAACCAAAAAAAAAAAAAAAAAAATCTTTCTAATACAAAAGGCCATTGTAGAAACTTCCAGTAGGATGTTAACCTGTGACCTGGTCTTCTTTGCCTCTGATTTGGCCTGTAGATAATACCATAATTGAGTTACACTGCTGACAATTGAAATTTAACTATATTTTGCTTAATTATATTCTTCTGAATAGTCCAAAGCACAGGCCATATATGCTTATCTTGCATAAGGCTTCATTTCTGGGCTAACAGGTTCAGTAGCTGCTCTGTGGGGCTACTTCTATAATAGAACCAGAGAACTCAGTAGTCAGGAAACAGAGGGACACTTATTCTTCTTTGCTGTGGCAGGAGGTTACTCATGAGGTTTTTCTGCAAGATGTACATATCGATAACGAACAGTGAAAAAGAGCCTGTCTTATGACAGTTACTTTGGGCCTATCTGTCTGTTGAATTTCAGTTAATGTCTGGCTTTCTATTTTCTTTTTTTCTCCTTTTTTAAGATTGTAGGGGCCAAGCAAGATATAGGCTTAAAGAGCTAGAGGGCATACTTTGCATTGCAGGAATTCAGTCCCCAGCTCTATAAGGTTCCTTTGCACTGCCTAGAGCAGTGGTTCTCAAATAGTAGGTTCTCAAATAGTGTTCTCAAAACAGGGCTGGCGCAAGGCTCCGTAAAGGGGGTCGCATTTGACCTCGGCAAACACTGTCATAACAAGCTAAGCCCTGTGCTTATGTCTCTGTATGTCTCTGGAGCTGAGAGTTGCTGTGTCCTGCTTCAGACCCCGCTTCGAAAAGCTATGCATTGCAAAACGTGCTCACTGTAGCCATTAATCCAGACATCACCTCTGATTAAAAAATCAGCTCAAAATACTTTTTATATTTTTGTTTTGCAGGTTAGAGTTCTTCTTCTTTTTTTTTTTTTTTTTTTTTTGGTTTTTGGTTTTTGGGTCACACCCGGCAGCGCTCAGGGGTTACTCCTGGCTCCATGCTGAGAAATCGCTCCTGGCAGGCTCGGGGGACCATATGGGATGCCGGGATTCGAACCAATGACCTTCTGCATGCGAGGCAAATGCCTTACCTCCATGCTATCTCTCTGGCCCGGTTAAAGTTTTTTTTTTTTTTTTTAATAAAGATACTATTTACAGTCGCACGCAGGGGGGGGGCATGAAAAATATTTTCTTCTTCCTAGTGGAACATGACAGAAAATAATTAAGAAGCACTGGCCTAGAGTGACCACCACACACCAAGCTCTGGGGAGAGCTCTCCCAGATGTGGTCTACAAACAAAGAAAAAAGATTATAGGGACAGAAAAGGTTTGGCTCAAGACTTAAAATATTTCTTCAGTCCATGGATACTTTCAGCTATGGAGTTAAATGTTGCTGGTGAGTTTATATTTTGTGTCTGTTTGTTCTCATCTGCATCCTCTCTGAGCTCCATCAATGCATAGTAGTTGTCAGTAACTGGGAGACATACCCTAAACTTGCTTATTACTGAGTCATACCTGAGGTTGCCAGAGGTTTTTAATCCAGAGAGAGATTAGAAGTTGGTGCCGTCTAGTTGCTGAGATGTCAGAGACTGCTCTCTGCGTGCAGAGTTGGACATGGCTCGAGATGGCCACTGCAGAACCATAACCACAGCTGTGTCAGCTACTGGCTGACAGATATCCTCTCCTGATATGCCATGCCTAGGAAACCTTGGTGCCTGTTCTTTGAAGTAACTGGGATAAAATCAAATTATTCCTTAATTCCTCAAATGCTTTCTATGATTGTAACTATGTACAGGAACTCACCTGCAGAACCATGTGGGCCTTGTATTTTCATTTTGGAAGATTTAAATTTTTCTCTTTTATGGTTATAGACACTCTATTTTTACTTTGTTCTTGTTTTAAATTTTAATTATTTTCTTGGGAGGGCTATACCCAGCTGTGCTCAAGACTTAATCCCGAGGGGCCGGAGGGATAGCACAGCGGTAGGGCATTTGCCTTGCACGCAGCCAATTCAGGAATTTGAATTTAAATCCTGGCATCCCATATGGTCCCTGACTCTGCCAGGAGTGATTTCTGAGAGCTGAACTAGGAGTAGCCCCTGAGTGCCACTGGGCATGACCCAAAAAACAAAAAACAAAGAAAAGACTTAATCCTGTTACTGTGCTTAGGGATCAGTCTTGACAGGGCTCAGGGACCATATGAGTTACCAGGTATTGAACTGGAGTTGACCACAGTCAAAGCAAGTGCCTCAACCAGTACTGTCTCTTTGGCCTCTTTATTTGTTCTTGAGTTTTTGACAGTTGTATGTAATCTCTTAGAAATTTGTGTATTTTTTTCTGTGGCCTTTGAGTGTGTTAGCTATTAGCTATTGTGTCTTATCTTTCAGGATGCACTACAATGACTGCATTTCTAATTTTATTTCTCATAACTCTTATCTGTGCTTTCTATTTTTTGATCAGTCTGGCCAGAGTTATTTCTTTTTTTTTTTTAGTTTTTTTTTGGGGGCCACACCCGGCAGTGCTCAGGGGTTACTCCTGGCTGTCTGCTCAGAAATAGCTCCTGGCAGGCACGGGGGACCATATGGGACACCGGGATTCGAACCAACCACCTTTGGTCGTGGATCGGCTGCTTGCAAGGCAAACACCGCTGTGCTATCTCCGGGCCCTTCTTTTATTACTATTTTCAATCAACAGACTTTGTCATTGTTGATTGGTATTTGTTATGTCTATACATAGACATTTATAAGGCATTTCTCTGTGTATCTTCTTTATTCTATAAAATAGATAAATCAAGAGTGCATTACTCTGTGTCTCTTGAGAGAGTTGCTAAGATATACATATAAGTATGCCCTACCATTAGAAAACTCACATTATACCACTTTTAGAAAAATGAGTACCCATTTTTGCTAACTGAAAGAAATACAAAAGGGATCTTATCTTTACTTTTACAGCAAAGACACACAAGTGAGTTGTATTCAATGTTGATGTTTGGGCAGTGAGGAAAGAGAATGTCACTCTCCTTGTTCTTCCATAGGAACTGCTTTATATGTTCTGCTTTTACTGTGTTTTTGCTCTTTTAGTTTGTATGTTATTCTAAATGATTTGGTAGGTGATTTTTGGGGAGGGTGGGAATCTGGAATCTACCCAAATAAATTAATGGTAATTTCTTCTTTGTATATTGCCTGTTTGTCTTACAAAGGATTTTATAAGAAAGCTCTACTTTCAGATAGAGTTTCCAGGGGGAACCTGTACAGAGTGGTTTCTTTTGCATTGGAGTTGTGTGATTGTGGAAATCGGCAAGTTTAATTTTGAAGGAAGTTGGAAGACTGAAGATTCAGGGAAAAGCCAGTACAAATCTAAAAGGCCATCTGCTGGCAGAATGCTGCCTTTTCAGAAAGTGCAGTTAAAAGTTTTGCATTGAGTGAATGAGACCTACCACACTATGGGGGACAGCCTGCTATAGTCAGAGTTTACAGATTTAAATGTTAATCTTAAATATACTATCACAGAAACACCAAACAATGTTTGATTTAATATCTGTGCACCACAACATAGCCAAATTAATACATAAAATGAGTTATTAGAGTACACATACATATATATCTATATAACTGCCATATATGTTTATATCTCAAAACATTTTCTTGGTGCATCTTGGTACAGAGCCCATTGCTGTTCTGATGCTGATCCCTCTTCCTTCATCTACAGAGCCAGCTGTGATGTCATCACATGATATCTCTCACTTAGTTTTCTACTTCCCTCTTTTGATTTAATAGTATATGTAGCTAATAATACAGGATGACCTCCCCATCTTAGGATTTGTACCCTTTTTTTTTTTTTTTGGTTTTTGGGTCACACCAGGCAGCGCTCAGGGGTTACTCCTGGCTCTATGCTCAGAAATCACTCCTGGTAGGCTCGGGGGACCATATGGGACGCCAGGATTCGAACCACCATGCTTCTGCATGAAAGACAAATGCCTTCCCTCCATGCTATCTCTCTGGCCCCAATATTCGTAACCTTAATCACATTTGTATTGTCCTTTTGCATGTAGGGCAACACATTCATAAGTTCCAGCACTGTTTTGTCTTTGTGGGGAGTGAGGTGTGGTGTCTACTCCAAAGGTCAAAAAAAAATCTCTATATTCTCATCCTTGGTTTTAAACTATTAAAAGAGATAAGGGGTCAGACAAGAGAGTAAAATAGCAGCTTTATCATTATTTAAATAATTAGGACAGTTAGTTTGTCCTGAAGACACCATCAGAATCTTGCACACCTTTTCTTGTGTACTTATTTAAAACCCAGATTGAACTTGATCCCTTGCTGGGGCAAAGCAGATCTCAGAAAGTTCCCTGAAGAATAATTCTTGCATCAAGGAATGTCAGCATCACAGAAAATTTTTCTGCCAGAGAGATAGCATGGAGGACCCTCCTCTAAAAACTTGGAGACTTCTGAGTATTAGTTCTCCTTAATTGCAATTCTTATTTTAGGGAGGGGGGTTGAGGCCACATTTGGTGGCACTCAGAGGTTACTCCAGGCTCTGTGCTTAGAAATTGCTCATGGCAGGCTCAGGGGAACATATGGGAATCGAACTCAGGCCTGTCCCAGGTCAGCAGCATGCCAGGCAAATACCACACTGTGCTATCTCTCTGGCCCACATTCTTTTTTTTTTTTTGTTTTTTGTTTTTGTTTGTTTTTGAGCCACACCTGGTGACACTTAGGGGTTGCTCCTGGCTATACACTCAGAAATTGCTCCTTGCTTGGGGGATCATATGGGACCCTGTGGGATTGAACTGAGGTCTGTCCTAGGTCAGCCATGTGCAAGGCTGGTGTGCAATTCTTTTTTTTTAAGTCTCAAAAGAAATCTAGATTTATTACAAGGTGTGCATTTCCCACATGGCTTTTTTTCTTTCTTTTTAAAATATAAATCTTTATTTAAACACCATGATTATAAGCATGTATGTAGTCGGGTTTCAGTTATAAATAGAACAGCCCCCATCACCAGTACAACATTCCCACCACCAATGCTCCCCTCCTCCCCCACCCCACTTGTATTCTTACAAGCATTCTACTTCTCTCATTCTTTAACATTGTCATGTTAGTTGTTAGTGTAGTTATTTCTCTAACAGAGTTCACCATTCTTTGTGGTGAGCTTCAAATTGTGAGCCAGTCCTTCCAGCCCTTCCAGCCCTTAACTCTATAGTCTCTGGGCCTTATTACAGTAATGTCTTTAATTTTTCTTAAAACCCATAAGTGAGGGCCCGGAGAGATAGCACAGCGGTGTTTGTCTTGCAAGCAGCCGATCCACGACCAAAGGTGGTTGGTTCGAATCCCGGTGTCCCGGAATCCCCGTGCCTGCCAGGAGCTATTTCTGGTGTCCCATATGGTCCCCCGTGCCTGCCAGGAGCTATTTCTGAGCAGACAGCCAGGAGTAACCCCTGAGCACTGCCAGGTGTGGCCCAAAAACCAAAAAAAAAAACAAAAAACAAAAAACAAAAAAAAAAAAACCATAAGTGAGTGAGACTATTTTGTGTGTGTCTCTCTCTCCCTCTGACTTATTTCATTCAACATAATAGATTCCATGTACATTCATATATAGGAAAATTTCATGACTTCATTTCTCCTGATGGCTGCATAAGATTCCATTGTGTATATGTACCACAGTTTCTTTAGCCATTCATCTGTTGAAAGGCATTTTGGCTGTAAATAGTGCTGCAATGAATATAGGTGTGAAGAAGGGATTTTTGAATTGTATTTTTGTGTTCCTAAGGTATATTCCTAGGAGTGAAATAGCTGGACCATATAGGAGTTCAATTTTCAGGGTTTTTTTTTTTTTGTTTGGGTCACACCTGGCGGTGCTCAGGGGTTACTCCTGGCTGTCTGCTCAGAAATAGCTCCTGGCAGGCACGGGGGACCATATGGGACACCGGGATTCGAACCAACCACCTTAGGTTCTGGATCGGTTGCTTGCAAGGCAAGCACCGCTGTGCTATCTCTCCGGGCCCAATTTTCAGTTTTTTGAGGACTCTCCATATTGTTTTCCATAAAGCCTGCACTAATGGTATTTCCACCAGCAGTGAATGAGTTTCTTTCCACATCTCAGCCAACACTGATTGTTCTTGTTCTTCGTGATGTGTGCCAGTCTCTGTAGTTTGAGATGGTACCTCATTGTAGTTTTGATTTGCATCTCCCTGATGATTAGTGATGTGGAACATTTTTTTCATGTGTCTTTTGACCACTTGTATTTCTTCTTTGACAAAGTGTCTGTTCATTTATTTTCCCCATTTTTTTTTGATGATGTTATGTCTTCTTATTAAGTTCTGTCAGTACCTTGTATATCTTAGATATTAGCTTCTTGTCTGATGGTTGGGTGAATAGTTTCTCCTGTTCTGTAGGTGGCTTTCATATCTTATGCACTAAATGGCAATTCTTATTTTTGAATGAGATTTTTGAATATTTTGGTTTATGGCCAGATAAAAAATGCTTTACACAGGGCTGGAGAGATAGCATGGAGGTAAGGTGTTTGCCTTTCATGCAGAATGTCATCAGTTCGAATCCGGCTTCCCCATATAATCCCCCATGCCTGCCAGGAGCAGTTTCTGAGCATGGAGCCAGGAGTTTTCCCTGAGCACTGCCAGGTGTGATCCAAACACACACACACACACACACACACACACACACACACACACACACACACACAAATGCTTTACACATGCTGTTTACCACATGCCATCTCCAATTGTTTAGGAGCATAGATCTCTATTTGTCATTTGTTATTCTGATGTATCATTAGTTTTGTTTTTTTTGTTTTTTGGTTTTTCAGGCCACACCCGTTTGATGCTCAGGAGTTACTCCTGGCTAAGTGCTTAGAAATTGCCCTTAGCTTGGGGGGACCTTATGGAATGCCAGGGGGATCTAACCGCAGTCCTTCCTTGGCTAGCGCTTGCAAGGCAGACACCTTACCTCTAGCGCCACCTCTCTGGCCCCTATTTGGTTCCCAAGGGTAATAGATGCAATGAACTATGTTTATTTTTACATGCTTGTGTTGGATTTAGTAAATGTACCTTTAGGACTTACACATCTAATTTTGTTAGCAAGAAGGTCTATGACTTGCCTTTTGTGCCTCAGAGTTGCTATGCTGCTCAGCCCCTTTCTGACCTGCACAGTTTTCTTTGTTGAATGAACTTGGAGAGCATTTTCCCTTTTTCTAATAATTAATTCTAAGAATTATCCACTTCTGGAATGTTTGATAGGACTAGCTTATAAAGTCTAATTAATTTTCTGTATCTATTTCTGAGTAGTTAAATATTCACTTTTTTCTTTTTTTCTTTTCTCTTTTTCTCTTCATTCCTTTTTTCTTTACTTTTCTTTTTTCTCTTCTTTACTTTTTCTTTTCTTTTCTTTTCTCTTTTCTTTTCTTTTCTTTTCTTT
The DNA here is from genome assembly GCF_024139225.1 of Suncus etruscus. Lineage (NCBI taxonomy): Eukaryota > Metazoa > Chordata > Mammalia > Eulipotyphla > Soricidae > Suncus > Suncus etruscus. The sequence continues at coordinate 57,036,140 of NC_064856.1, forward strand.
TCTTTTCTTTTCTTTTCTTTTCTTTTCTTTTCTTTTCTTTTCTTTTCTTTTCTTTTCTTTTCTTCTTTTCTTCCTTTCCTGGTGTTTGGGTCACAGCCAGCTTCACTCAGGGGTTAATCCTGGCTCTAAACTCAGAAATTGCTCCTGGCAGGCTCGAGGGACCATATGAAATGCCGGTGATTAAACCACTGCCTGTCTTGGGTTGACTGTGTGCAAGGCAAATGCCTACTGCTGAGCTATGTTTCCAACCCCCAAGATTAGAATGTCTTGCCTCATTGACACTTATGTTTTTTACATTTATTTCAAACATATATTTTTCTTTTTTTTTTTTTTTTTTCGAATTTCTGAATCTCTAAGGCCACGAGAATTACCTTTCTTCCCCAATGTTTACTGTGCCTATGCAAAAAAAAAAAAATGGGGGAACGCCAAACCCTGCCACTCTAGCACCCATACTTTTTCTTGTTTTGTTTTGATTTGTTAGCTTTTTTTTTTTTAATTTCAAACATATATTTTTTAGTCATAAAGTCTCTGCTTTGAAAAGTTGTGGCATTGTAGGGTAGTTAGAGAGCATTTGCAGGTGTGGGTCTGACCTGGGACTTGGGATTTCTTTTTGTCAGTCTCCAATGCTGCTAATGGCTTGTGATGTAACAGGAAAAATGAAGAGTGCCCAATTTAAGTTTTAAATATGGCATGTTTTGCAGGGGCAGATGGGGGAAAGCACACACAGCAGGTGTTCAAGGGATTCTCCTGATTTGATGCTCAGCGACATTCTGGATGTACAGAGCAACACCTACTGTACTACTGCTCAGGCCCTCTTAAAATAAAATTTCTCTAGTAACCTCTCTAATTATCAAAATGTATCATAGATTGAGATGATTTCTGCTTGCGCTGCGTATAAGAATTACTTGGGGAGCTTTTTATCACTCATGTCACATCTCAGGCTTATTAAATTGGAAAGTTCTGGAGGCAGGACTGAGGCATTTGTAGTTTAACCCTCTGGTTAGAGTTCTAGAATTGGAATCATGTGGTCATGATCCTGAGCAATGCCAGGAGAATGCTCTGAGCTCTGCCATATGTGGCCCCCAAAAGACAAAAGCAAACAAACAAAACCAAGAAATGTAAATTGAAAGAAATAATAAGTAAAATATTTTAATATAGGTACTCTTTGCATGCAAATATTGGTACTGTTATACATGCACTCATACGCATGGACACACATGCATGTATTATTCGCACAGATACTTTAAACAAAGGGAATAATTCCATGGCTTTCAGTCAGGCAGGCAGAGAAGTTCTCAAAGAAAGGAAGAAATATGTCAAAGTCTACAGAAATAAAAAGTCAATGAAATATAAAGTCAAAGCCTTGACTTTTTGTTTACTCCCAGCCTGGCTCATAATAGATTTATAACTGTGTATGTGTGATGCATTAGAGGTGTCCAGAATGAAGAGAGATTACTCAGCAATTGTCTGGAGATTTGAGATCAGCTTTGCTTCTGTTCATTTTCTTTCCTGAAGTTTGGCTGGCCTTTTCTCTCCAACTCTAAATTGGAGTACAATCAGAATGGAGATAATCAGGCAGTTGCCTGGCTCCCCAGAGCCTCTGACTTGTTTGCAGATCATGATCCACGATTCTCCCTATACTGCACTTTCAGAAAGCAAACCAGCAATCAAGTGGTAATTGTTTCCTTCTGTGTGTATTTCTCATTCCAAAGAATGCTGTGGCAAGTGGGAAGCTGGCTCTTACAGAAGTTGGGGAACCTGGGATTAGACATTAGGCCTGCAGCGTAACCATGGATGTGGTGGCTTCCCAGCCCACATTTTCCAGCCAAGTCCTTTTTTCACATATTTGATCCTGTTGGCCTTATAGACAACCCAAATACCCCATAAATTTTACCGTCTATAAACACTGCCTTTAAGTGTTTCTTGCTGCTGAAAGAAGCACATTATTTTTTTTTTATTAGAGAGTGCTGCCCATGCTTTGGTTTGAAACATTTATCATGGTATTTATGCAAAGATTTTTTTTTCAAATTGGTGAGATTTAGAAAGGCAAGAATAGTCCTGTTTGAGGCATTTACAATGAGAAAGTGCTGACTGAAGAGCATAGCTCTAAGAAAATATAAACATTCTTCCCTGTTTATCCAAGTGGACATGTGGACTTAACTTCAGTGTCTCCTAAGCAGAAGTAAGGGAAGTCAGGGACTGGGACTGTGTCCTTAGGGTTGCTCAATGTATTCTGGAGAGATGAGTTGTGGGGATATATAATAATTAATACAGGTTAAAAAAAAGTATTGATTAGTAGGGACCAGAGAGATAGCATAACAAATAGGGTGCTTGCCTTGGAGCTGGCACATTCTCCCACTCTTTTCTGTTAATCTAAGTAAGTCACTAGGCCATCCCAGAGATAGGAGCTGCCTCAAGGGGAGAGGGGTGTGCTGCATGTTGGGGTGGGACCTATTTAGGTGGCCTTCTGTGTTGCTTACCTTATTAATTAGTAGTATGCCAGCAATTTGACTTGTTTTTGGTCATGGGTGTGCTGGCTGTGTTCTCCCATAGGTCAGAAGGCAGGGAGGGGCACCTCCTTTGGTCCTACCACACAGTCTATATCAGTAGGTCTCACTGCACTCAGCTTGGGATTCAAGACAACTGCCAAATTTGCCACATTGAAATGGGAAAAGTCAAAATTGCAGTGTTTGAACTACGTGTACTCTTTTAATACAGTATGTCACTTTTGCTGAAAAAGTGTTTTTGTTTGTTTGTTTTTGTTTGTTTCGGGCCCACACTCAGTGGTGCTCAGGAGTTATTCATGGTTCTGCACTCAGAAATCACCCATGACAGGCTCGGGCAACAATATGGGATGCTGGGGATTGAACCCGGGTCGGCTATATACAAGGCAAATGCTACCTGTTGTGCTATTACTCTGGCTCTTGCTTAGGAAAGGTTTTGTCTTGTTGCACTGTAGATATAAATCATGACTCTGTGAGTACAGTGAGAAAATAGGAGCATAAATAGGTAGCTAAGTGGTTAACTAAGCAGGTATCCAAGGAGATAACTAGAGCAGGACTTCTGAGTGAGCCATTCTAGACACCGGGCAAAGATGAATGTAAATGTAAATGGAATGTAAATTGTAAGTTATAATGTAGAACAGAAGGACTCAGATAAATCTGTTACCTAGATGGAAAGGGGAGGCAGGGCCACCAAGGCAATTAGTAAATTAATAGATGTCTATAAAAATGTACTAAACACACAGATTCTTATCTATAAGAGCCTCCTTGATGAATCCCTCCTACAGTTGAATTATGGCAAAATAACCAATTGAAAAACTCCATCCTTTCCAGAGAAGGGACCACTATGATACTAATAGTTGGAAATTATCACTCTGGATAAAAACTGGGAACTGAAAGGAAATAAAGTGATATAATCATGCCTCTTCAGTAATAATATTATAGTATTGTAAATAGTGATGCTTAAAATGAAAAAATGGAAGGGGAAGGCATGTGTGTGTGTGTGTGGGGGGCACAGATGGTGTTCTAGCTCTTCCTCTCTTCCTCTCCTTTACCACCTTGCTCTTTTTTTTTTTTTTTTTTTTTTTTTTGGTTTTTGGGCCACACCCGGTAATGCTCAGGGGTTACTCCTGGCTATGTGCTCAGAAATTGCTCCTGGCTCGGGGGACCATATGGGACACCGGGGGATCGAACCGCGGTCCGTCCAAGGCTAGCGCAGGCAAGGCAGGCACCTTACCTTTAGCGCCACCGCCCGGCCCCTACCACCTTGCTCTTTACTCTTTCTCCACACTCAGCATTCACTCTTTTACTAATGTTCTTGCCTCTTCTTATTCCAGGCACTAAAACAGGTGCAGATCTCAGTGATGGGACCTGTGAGCCGGGACTGGCTTCCCCAGCCACCTGCATGAACTCCTATCCAGTGCTACATCTTGTCGAGGACCTGAGGCTGGCCCTGGAGATGCTGGAGCATCCTGAGGAGAGAGCGCTTCTCCTAAGCCAGATCCCAGGCCCCACAGCCACCTACATAAGGGAGTGGTTTGCGGACAGCTTGGTGAGTGGGCCAAGCCCTTGTTTACAGAGCCACTGCAACCAGAGCCACTGTGTGAACATAGCCACAGGGCCCACAGGAGCCACTATGATAACATAGTCACAAAGGCCAGAGAATGCCAATTCTGCTCAGAGCTAGTACTACCTCTGTGCCTGTTTTTACTTTCCACATAGCTTTGGTCAACTCCACTATTTGTACTTGCAGCTGGTGCACTGAGCTCAGCCAACAGCCTCAGCTACTCTCAGTCAGCCCCTGTGTTCCATTAATGTTGCCCTGAGAAGGAGACATCAAGGGTGGAGAAAAGTGAGCATAGGAACCTCATTTATCCCCAACACACACACACCCAATCTATCCTGGCTAAGTGTACTAAGCTGGAATCTTATCCTGGGGTCTCAGACTTCAGTTGCATTCCTTGCTTCTTATTTGTGAACCACAACTTAGAGCCCTGCCACCTCATCCATACCTTATCCATTCTTTTATTGAGGTGTTGACACTTCAGACTTTTTCATCCTAGAAATACTTTCTGTCCCCAGAAAGAATCAGGTTCCCTTGCTCTTGTTCTATTCTTTCTCAGGAAAACAGGAGTAACCAAAGCTGCCAATATGGGACTCTAATGATTCTTCTCCTTTCCTGTGGAAACAAGGTGCTAACAATAAAATTGTCTTGGATAGGTCAGTGGGGATCTAATGTGGAAGAGGGAAAGACCCTAGATGTAGGCACTGAATGTCTCTAGGAGAAACCTAGAGGAAAAGTGAGATTACTTGAATGAGAAGGGGGTGGGTGGACAGGCAGAAATTGAATCACTTAAAGAGAGAGGAAGGGCTAGATATTGGAGACCATGAAGTTAGGAGTTTGAGGTGGCCTTGCCCAGATGGGTGACATTGTGATTAGACAGGTTATTTTCCAGAAAGCATAGCCTGCTTTCTGTTCCTTGGGCCTCAGATCTCTGTCTATCTAGTCTTCCCCCTTCTTCATGCATTAACTATATGTGTTATTCAGCCCAGGTAAGCCACAGACTCTGATAAAAGTGAAAGGGGACCAGGAGCCCAGGAATGTGGGCAGCTGCCCACCCTTGGAACCAGACTCTTCTTAGCCCCAGCAAGGAAGCGGTCATGTTGATTTATTGCTTTTGGTCCCAGATTATTGATTTTAGACTCCCAGTTTTCAGAGCTGTAAGATAATAGTTTTGTATTGTCTAAATCCTGTATTTCTGGTAATTCATTACTACTGGACATTATTACTTCCAGGTATTACCAGGAATTGGGTGGGGAGAGTTGCTGGGTAGAATTCAATCTGCTTCTCATCTCCCCCATAGATGTCCTTGGTGCTCCTCTAAAACTGGTACTCACAATAGCTATTAAGTCTAGAATGCTGGTTTGCTCATTTGTTGTTACTGTTACTCTTGTTGCCAGCACCTTCACACACACATGGCTATGGCGGTGCACACTGGGGATTCCACACCAGGGTGTGGTGCTTGTAGAATTTAGTTGTGGTACTTTCTCACTTCTGTTCCCTTGCACACCAGGTATTGCACATTTGGTTACCATGCTTGTTTGTTTTTGTTGTGATAACATTCAGCATGTGGGATGGTACCAAGAATTAAACTAAAAAGTGTTTCGTCGGCCTCTGAGCCACTTCTCTGAATGCTCCTTACTGCTGTTCGGACTGTAGTTAAGTCATTGAGGAGGCATGTCTTGGCTGTATTTCTTCATAAGTCAATCAGGAATTCTCTGGCTTCAACTCTACAGCACTGATCTTGGTTTTTCTATTTACCTCTGGTTGTCTCTTGCCCACCTCTCTGCAGATTTCTAGTTCTATTTTCTCTTGCAGCTCTCTATTTCCCTTTATCCTAGACATTTGTGCCAAGCCCTTCCTCCATTCCTGCTAGCACTACTGCCGTAGGCTACTGTGATTTAAGACAGTTACAAAGTCCCAAAAGAAATTTTAGGTCCCAAGCTGAAGAGATAGACAGTATAACCATGTACAACTTATCTTGCAGGCTACTCACCAGAATTCGATCCCCAGTACTCCTTATGGTCCTCTGAGTACTTCCAGGAATTGCTGTGCAAAGCCAGGATTAAATCCTGAATGCAGCCAGGTGTGACGTCCTCCAGGTCCCTCAAACCTGTACAAAAGGAAAGAAACTTTTAGATCCTGTATGTGGAACCCTTGATCAGAAGTGCTTCAAATTCAGAACATACTAAACTGAAGAAAGTGACTGAGTGCATTTATATTGTGTAATCTTTTTTTTTGGGGGGGGGCACACCTGGCATTGCTCAGGGGTTACTCCTGGCTGTCTGCTCAGAAATAGCTCCTGGCAGGCACGGGGGGGACCATATGGGACACCGGGATTCAAACCAACCACCTTTGGTCCTGGATCGGCTGCTTGCAAGGCAAACGCCGCTGTGCTATCTCTCTGGCCCCTATATTGTGTAATCTTATATATTGTGCTATATATTATATAATACACATCTCTGGAAGGTACAGGGTAGGAAAAAACACTATAATGTCTTGACGAAAGCTTTTGAATAGCCACATAAAGTAAATAAGGAAACACATACCAAATAATTCAGTCATGTTTATTGTCAAGAAAATTTGGTACTGACAAACTTCCAAGAACCTCCAAGAGATGGAATATTCAAATGCAAAAAGCTAAACTTAAAAACAGATTTTTTACAGGTTCTTGTCCCTTTGTGAGAGTCATGCTTGACTCTGCCCTTGGGCTGCTCAGTCTTTTTTATTGTGTTGAGAATATAGCACCTACTGTACTCTCCTCTGTTTCCTGAACCTTTCATTAGGGTAGAAGGCAATCTAGCATCTTATTATAGTTTTCACTCAGCTCTGCTCATGACCTTTATATCACATGACCAAAAGCCATGTTTGGAACAGTGTCAAAAAAAACTTCATTCTTCACTACTTTCTTCATAGTGCAGTTGACAATGTTGTTTGAGGCCTTGTCAGATAGACCTGAATTTATGTGGTCAGTTCTTTATGTGTCTTGGGTTATTTTAATTTTGTTTATTTTATTTTGGTGTGCCAGGGTTCAATTCCTTCTCTTCACACATACAAAGCAGGTATTCTTTTTTTTTTTTTTTTTTTTGGTTTTTGGGCCACACCCAGTGATGCTCAGGGGCTACTCCTGGCTATGCACTCAGAAGTTGCTCCTGGCTATGCACTCAGAAGTTGCTCCTGGCTTGGGGGACCATATGGGATGCTGGGGGATCGAACCGCGGTCTGTCCTAGGCTAGCGCAGGCAAGGCAGGCACCTTACCTCTAGCGCCACCACCCGGCCCCCAAAGCAGGTATTCTTATAGCTGAGCTACATTTTTAGCCAACATTAGGTGATTTTTTTTGTTCTGTTCTGTTTTTTGTTTTTTTATGGCCACACCTGGTGACGCTCAGGGGTTACTCCTTGCTATGCACTCAGAAATCACTCCTGGCTTGGGATCCAAAAGTTATGCCGGGAATCGAACCCAGGTCCATTCTAGGTCAGCCGCGTGCAAGGCAAATGCCCTACCTCTATGCTATTGCCCCGGCCAAACATTAGGTGATTTAAAAATTTTCAGTGAGGGGCTGGAGAGATAGCATGGAGATAGGGTGTTTGTCTTGTATGCTGAAGGATGGTGGTTTAAATCCTGGCATCCCATATGGTCCCCCGAGCCTGCCAGAAGTGATTTCTGAGCACAGAGCCAGGAGTAACCCTTGAGTGCTGTCGGTGTGACCCAAAAACCAAAAAAAAAATTTTTGTTTCAGTGATATATAGTGTTGCTACAGAAAAATGTTTTAAAAATAGTTGTTTTATTTCTAGGTAGCTCTATAATATAAAATCTTAAATTAGAATTGCAGGGCTAAATTAGTATTAGCACACAAGATATAGGCTGGTTAATTAAATGTGACCTAGAGGAATAATTTTTTTTTTTTGGTCCACCGAGCCTGCCAGGAAAGGTATTTCTAAGTACAGAGCTGAGAGCAACCTCTGAGCACTCCAGGTGTATGCCCCCGCCCCACAAAAAAAGCATTCTCCATATACATATAGTCACCTGTAGAGTATTACTCTAATATATGTCAATTATGATATATACTCAAAGCTGGAGATTACTTTTAAAGGATATTCTTTGTCATTCCATGTAAATATAAAAATAGTTCTAGTATTTTATATTTATACATATAAATAAATATAAAGAATATAAAAATAAACAAAATATATTAGGAGATAGAGATTTTTGATATTTATTATAAAATATTATAGAGGATAGAGACTATTTTTAAAGAATGTTCTTTATATTTTCATGTTGATATAAAAGATAGTTCTAATCATTTATTTATAAATATAAAAAACACAAAGATATTAAAATATAAAATTATAAAAATATAAAGATAAATATGATAAAAATAAAAGATAGTTCTAATTTTCATCTCTGGCATTTCTTTTAATTTTCTTGAGTGTCCCTACCCAACCCCCATCTATCAGACTCTATGCTCTTTTTTTTTATTTCTGTTAGGATTTTTTAGTGTTGTTCTTATGTACTGAAAAATGATCTTTTCTGAGAACTTTGCTTTATTTGTGACATCAGTTTTCCTGACTATTTTTAACCATTGTTTAATGTGCCTTTGAGACATAGACTCTAAAAGAATTGTAATTAACTCTATCAATCTTTCCTGTTTGGGATTCTTTTTCTCCCCTCATCTCTAAAGGCCTTTCCTAGACTGAAATCAAATTCTATTTTACCTGCATCTTTCTCCTGTAGGTTTAATTTTTAGCTTAAGGCTAACTTGGATACTTCTGCAATATTTTCGTACTATGTGGCAATGAAGTATGGATCTAACTTTAATAATTTACTAATAAAATTTTTCTCAAAATATTTTCTATCCCAAAGCAGTTGACATGGTTATTGGATTTTGCAAGATACATTGCAGAAAATCTCTTACTTGCAGCACAGTTATTGTTATTTTTTTTTTTTATTTTACAATTGTTGGGCTAGTGTAATTATAGTCATCATTAATGTACAATTGACATACATTTGGGGAAGGGGTCATGATGAAGTTCATATAAACAAGTTACTGGGGCTGGATGTTGAGGCTTTGTTTCTGGACCAAGGCAAGCCCGTCTGTTTTAGGCTTCACTGACATGGAGTCAGTTTACACTCTGGGTACTCACACATTTCAACTATGGGTCTCATCTTATGGCAATAGAATCCAAAGCATGAATCAGCCCATGGTTACTTTTTAGATTAGCTTTAGATTTAGCAGCCCTTGCTACTCAAATTGTGATCAAGGGGCCAGCAACTTGGTATTTTCTGGTAGTTTGTACGAAGAAATGCAAAACAGGGACCCTCTGCCCTCTCTCTTAGACTCACGCTTAGTAGATTCATGCACACATTAAAGTTTGAGAAGCCTGGCTTTGAACAAGACACTCACATGAATTATTAAAAAATAAATAAATCACCCATGACTTGGAATTGTCCAGGTGGTAGTGAGGTAGCACAAGGGAGCAGGCCAGAGAGTGGAGGGAGAGCACCATGGTATATGGGTGCAGCCTTGCATGTTTGCATGAGTCTCCTCTTCTAAACCTTGTCAGAATCCATAATTATTCTGCAAATGTCCTGGCAGGAACAAACTCTGTTTGGTGACATCTCTGCCAGTTGGTCTTCTTTCTCCAGTGAGGTGGTGTGAACTAGAGAGAGGCTTATGGAATCAGGATGCTTTCCTGGAGGATGGACAGTTTTAGGATTTGACTGGAGGTTCTGCATGTATTCACAGCTTGCTGCCTCACCATGATCATGGGTTTGTTGTTTTGGATTGTTGTTGTTATAGTGTAGGTGACATGTTTTCAATAGTGTTAATTTCCATGTTTTTGGTGGGGGGGCACACAGCACTACATAGGTCTTCTTCCTGGTTCTCTGCTCAGGGATTACTCCTGGTGCTGTTCAGGGAATCGCATGTGGTACTAAGGATTGAACCTGGGTCAGTTGTGTGCAAAGTAAACACCTTATTCACTGTATTATATCTCTAGTTTTCATGGTTTTGATGTATATACTTACTGTATGTCATCACCACTGAAGTGTCCAATACCCTCAATGTTGGATTATTTGGGCTCCATCCTATTCAGGATATGTTTGTTACTCATTGCTCAGAAACATTTTTGGATGGAAGCATCCTTTGGATTGGTGCCTTAGACCACCTGTTCTCCGCCCCAGGGTGTGGTCTGGTGCTTCCTAATAAAGACCCAGAGTCTCAGGGAGAAACCACTTGTGCTTTTGTTTTTTCCACCACTGAGATATCAGCTTCTTAGGAGCTTGCTTCCTGAACCCATTCTATCCTCTTAACCATGTGTGGATTATTTCCTGTGTTTGCTTCCAGACCCGTGACTCTCTAATTATACCTCATCACTGCCTTTTTGTTACTTTTCTACTCCCTCTTCATTTCCCATTCTCTTATTTCTCCCACCACCCTCTGGCCTGGTTTCTTGGGTATTTCTACTTTACCCCAGTGTACTCTCAATATTTATTTGTGTTTTGTTTTGTTTTCTGTCTTTGGATATTTTATTTTCCCCACATCTGGCAGCACTCCTGGCTCTGCATTCAAAAATCACTACTGGCAGGCTCAGGGGACCATGTAGGGAATCAAACCCAGGTTCATCTTGGGTCAGCTGTGTGCAAGGCAAATGCCCTACTGCTGTGCTATCTCTCTGTCGTACTCTCAATTTTGTAATTTTGGGTGCAGCCCAGAGTTTGTCATGGTTCATTACTATTTATTTCCTTGTTTTGTTTTTCTATATACTGAACATGGATGAGATCATTTGGTTTTTGTCCTCTCCCTCTGATTTACTTCATTTTAAGATGACACCCTGGGAGGGAGAATCTTTCTCTTATATCCTCAGCAAACTTCAGTATGGCCTCATTTGTCATCATTTGTTCAGATTTTTTTTTCTTTTCTTTCTTTCTTTCTTTTTTTTTTCCTGTGTGTAGATTTTTTTCCCCCCAAATGCTAGAGAGAAAATTGCTAGGGAAGCTGGGGAATAAGCACGAATGCTTTCACACACCCCAGAAAAAAATGGGGAGAGATTATCTCTTTCAGATGATGATGTTGTAGAGACATGAATGGCCCTGAGGAAGAGAGCTCACATGCTATAATGTCTTTTAGAATAATTTTGTTCTTATCAACTGAAAATTCTCTTTAGGCTTTTCTTTGTATTTGATTTGTTTGCCTGAAAGATCAGTGTTTGGGCCTGATCTTTTTTGGACGGCTCCCATGGCTACTTTTAGCAGTGCTTGTATGTGTAGGGGAATCAGTCACATAGTGCTAGGGATTCAGTTCAGGACTTTACCTAATTGAAGTTAGTACCTAACTTGAACAAACAGTAGGTTTACCCCGCACCCATACCACTGCTCAGGTCTTGAGTGGAGAGTGGACATTGTCCTGCTGTATCACATCAAAACTGTAGCAGCTGCTCTTTCACAGGGTCCAGCTTCTCTGATGGATGCTGCCAGGGCTCAGCATAGCTCTACTGGAAAGTGCCTACTAATGGTTCTAGATTGGCTAGGCTCATAAAAAAATCCAAAGATCACCTCCCCATAGTACCTCACTCCTAGGGACCAATGTGGCTGAGCAGTGTTTCCAGAGCACTGAGACAAATAAGTCTTTCCTACTTAAAAATCGGTAAGGTAACAACTTACCTGGCCTTGAATGGTGAAGAATGGTTTTCTTTATAAGAAACAACTTCTCAGGATTTTTCAAGGAAAGTAGAAAAGATTCAGATTTTAGTAGAATTATTCTTGAGTTCTTCTTCAGAGAATTCTGCTTCTGAATTGTGAGCCTGTTCCTGAAGAGATGGTAGAGCCCCCAAGTGAGGCTTTTGTAGAGGGCAAGGATCTTTGAAGTCTAGGATCTGGCCTCAGAAAGGCTTTCCTATGTCAGGCTGCAACAGAGCAGCATGATCTGCAGGAGGTAGGAAGGCCTTCTTCCAGGCAGAAGCAACCTGAGAGACAGCTCTGAGAATGTAAAGGCATGGGCCTTACTTTGTGATCCTGACTATGGGGCACCAGAAAGCTCTTCTATGTCCTTGATATGTTCCATGGGAGATGGAGCTTATAGAGAATCTAGCTCAGCCAACTTTCGTTGGGCCCCACAGGCTTATCAGCTTGGGGGCCCAACAATGCAGTTCCTTAATCAAAACCCAGGTGGTCCCTGTCTAGGTGCTTCTCTCTCTAATGGTCTGATATGAAGACTCAATCTGCAGACAAGAAGTTTCTCCTGCTATTGAAACTATTGCTTGGCTGGAGAAGCCTTGAAGAAAACTCCATTTCCTGAAATTTCAGGAAATGCAAGCAAGCTAGCAAAAGTAGTGTGAGGGCCAGTGAGGGTGGAGGCAGACACTAGGGGTGAGGGAAGAGGTCAGAACCTCCAGTGGGATGATTCCCTACTTCAGGAGTGGGTTTATTGGGCAGGTTTGGCAACCCTTCAGGATCCCAGAATTTTCTCTGTGAGGTTCTTGAGAAGGTAGAGAGAGCAGTATCAGAGTGAGGCAGTGTAGGAGGTATGTTCAGTGCTCTGTTACTCCTTTGTATCTTGCTTTGGAGGCCTCCTTTTCAACCTCTGGACTCAGTTTTCCTAACTAGAAATGACAGCTTGTGTAGGAACGATCTACAGGGGCTGGCCAACCATTTCCATCCAGCCCTTTGTTTAGGGGCCTCGTGGAAGGTATAGATTTTGCCTTGCTCAGTCTAGAACGTTTATATTCCAAGGTAGAGATAGGTGAGAGGCTTTTCTGGGAGCATCTGGTTTTAGTCAGGGCTAGGCAGAGTCTGAATTCCAGAAACATCATTGAATAGGATGTTGTGAACAGAAAGTTGTGTCTGGTGGGCAGGAGTTAAGGTTCCATCTGGGTTATATGTGTTCTCACAACAGTTTTCTGGTCAAGGAAGGTGCCCTCACTGCCTACTCATTTCTCCCTAGCCAGGAGGCAGCTTGGCCTCCTCCTCATCAGCTCTAACTGGCCTTTCCTCAGGTCCCAGAAATGTAGACAAAACCCTGGGCCAGGCCTGCCAGACTCAGCTCTGTCTTTCATTCCAGCCAAGGAAGTCAGTCTGTTTAGCATATTGACAAGCCAGAAGAGTTACCAAAGAAGGTGGGGGAAAGAGTGTTTTAAGGCATATAAACTGAGCTTGGCTTTCTTCTGTCACATGAATGTGTCTGGGGCTGCTTTCAACCTGGGTCCTGGAACCAAAAATGAGCCAGGCAAGTTGAGTGATGACTGTTTTCATTTTAAAGTTCCAAGAGTTTGAGAGGAAAATCATTTTCCTCTGAATTTTGAAACAGTAAAGGGGAAATTTGGTGCATTTTATTTTTCCAAGGAAAAGTAAAACCACGTGGAGGTCCTGTGAGCCAACGAATATTTGTGCCCTGGCTCTGTAAATGTGAGCTTGAGGGCAAGTCCAGGGCCTGAATTCCTGGGCAAGGTGGCTCTCATGTCGCGGCAGTACTGGGAGCAGCCAGTAGGTGGGAGTCAGTATCAAATGCTGGAAAGGCTAAATCCCAAGCATGGGCTTTATACCGAATAAAAAAATTAGCCTTTTGGGGCCAGGAAGGTGGCACTAGAGGTAAGCTGTCTGCCTTGCAAGCGCTAGTGTAGGACAGACCGTGATTTGATCCCCCGGTGTCCCATATGGGACCCCCTCCCCCAAGCCAGGGGCGATTTCTGAGTGCATAGCCAGGAGTAACCCCTGAGCCTCAAACTCAGTATGGCCCCAAAACAAACAAAAAAATAGCCTTATATATATATATATATTTTTTTTTTTTTTTTTAACGAGGTTAGAGTAAGCATCTTTTTATTTTAGCAAAGACACTGGACATTGAATGCATCTCAGTGTTATGATAAGGAGAGTTCTTTTTCATAATCATCCATTAAAAATTTCCAGTTTGCTTTATTTAATCTCCTTTTTATAGCTCACTATCAGCATGAGTTACCATTCCAGGAGACATTTTTTGAGGGTGGTGGCCAAGGATTCATAAGCAGTGATGGTTTCTAGGGGCCACTCCTGGTGAAACTCCATCTAGCTCTGCAGGCCAGTTCAGTGCCAGGGTCTGGCCATATATCTGTGCTCAGATTTCTGACAATGCTCAGAAATCTCCATGGCTATTTCCAGGGACCTAATTTGGGTCCTCATTCATGAAAGATTTGACTCTACCCTGAGCTGATTCCAGAGGCCTTTCCTGATCCTTCGTGCTTAGGAGGGGCTTACTGTGTCTTGGCGGGCTTAAAGTATACTTTCTCTGGGCCAGCACTGCAGATCAGGGACCTTTAGCAGCTTGAATTTTCATAGATATTGACTTCCCCTCTCCCCCCCCACAAAGTAAATTGTACCCTACTAAATTTCATTTCGGCCCAACTTGAGACTATTTTAGTCCTTAAGAACCAATGTTTATAAATGACCAAGAATGTGCAAACATTGGTGAAAGAGCAAATAAATCCTTCCCCGCTAAATTTCCTGCTTTAGGCCCAGGGGATATGGTGGATTGTGTTGCCAGGTCAGCATAACTTGAGGTCTGAGCACGTAGCTGCCCCTGACGCCCCTACCACCACTGAAAGGGAGCTATACCCCCATGGCCCTCTGCCCTTTCAATCACCTGCAGGTAGAATTCATAAGATTCATGCTTCCAGGCAAAATTATTCAGTACTACATTCCTCAAGAAACTTCCGAAAGTGACTTCACAACCTCTTCTTCTACATGATGGTTCTGAGACCAACATCTGAACATCACTAGAGAGTTTGCTAATGATACACAATTTCAGACTCTAATTCTCGCTCTGAGTAAGAATTTAATTTTTTACAAGAGTTTTTTTTCTAGCTCAACAATTCCTTTTAGGTGGGGGAACCATTTTCTTAACATATAGCAAACTATGACTGGTATTTGGCCTGTTGCTTATTTCTCATGCCACATGTGCTAAGAAAGATTTTTAATGACCTAGAGGATAGTACAAGGGCTAGAGAAATCCCTGGTTAAATTCCTGGCATCTCATAGATATCTCCCAGCATTGCTAGTGTAACCTTGGTGGTCCCCAGTACCACAGGACCTAGGTAGTATCACAGGGCCTAAGTAGTACCATATCCTTAGGCCCTAAAGTTGAACTCTCTGACCAGATTAGTCAAGCATGTGACCATGAGTGGCCTCTAAATTCTCTGAGCACTACCTGGAAGGTCCCCCACATATCCCTCCACTCTCTGCAATTATTCTTTACTAGGAGAAATCACAAGAAGGATATTATGAGATGTAAAGATTATTCTAGTTTTATTGTGGATAAAATGCTACTGGAGCATGTTACACACAGTGCTACTGGCTAAGGTTACTTGGGGACCACAGTGGCAGCAATGAGTCTGACAATGAATTTGACAAAAAGGAATATAGGGCCCACATAATCCCCTGCTTTTGCTACTTGGCTCTTTATATAAGGAGGCTGCTGGCCTCACCCTTTTTGGATATGGGTTTCTATGCTTTTATACCCTGGATTTCCAAACTGCAGTGGTCAGGATGCCTTTGGTCTAGCAGAAGCAATTGGCCAGAATAGAGTAGCAGTGTCCCTTGCCAGGGCTTATTCCTCTCCTGCCTCTTCTGCCTATTGGCAAGCCCACTGCACTACACATCTGACTTACATAGCCTGCATCTGATTTACTTGGGCTTCCTGAAGGGTACCTTTTCCAAGGCCCCATAGGTCAAGGCAGGTGCTGAGCTAGAGAGATAGGTGAGAGGGTATCTGTAACCTAGGGGAGCTCTCCCTTTCTGTACATAGCTCTGCTTGATTATGTGCCACCAACTCGTAGTTAGTCAGCAGAAGGACCACACCCCCAGCCTTTACAAACAAGGCTGGAATACCATTGAAGGTAATACTCCTGAAGTTCCTTTTCAGGCCTCAGTGATGACGAGGGAAAGCTATCTGAGCTCTCCCAATCAAACTCAGGCACCCCTGCTTCTTAGGTATGTTTTCATTTTTAAACTCCTACTCTAGGTCTTCCACCCTTCACACTCAGTTGGATACCAAGAGTTCCAGATAGGAACAAGTTGAGTTAGGTTGCCTACTAGTGAGTCACTGTCATCATTGTTGAAACCTTTGTGATTCTCTCTGCTGTGATGAACTCTGAGGGATCCTGAGGATCAGTGTACTGAAGCACCTTCCTATTCCCAAATTATAAGGGAAATATAAAATGCTCATAAAAATCACTTAGCCACAATAATAACTTCTAACGTCTTGGGCATCATAGTTGATATAAATAATCTGATGAAAATTCTGAGTTCCTAGAGAAATATAGTACCTTGTTTTGTGTTTATGACACATCCAGTGGTACTCAGATGCTACTTTTTCTTTTCTCTTATAATGCTTCTTTTGGCTCTGTGTTTGAGATTGCTCCCAGCAGAGTTGGGGGACCATCTAGTGCTATTAGGGATTGCACCTGGCACTCTAGCATGCAAAGCATATACTCCAACTATTTCTACTCTCTCTGGCTCCACAAATAGTACTTTGTATTCATTTTATAGTATATTTAGGGGCTTATTTATTATTCTGTAGAACATTGTGAGGTGCTCTGGAATGGCCCTTTGAGTGAGGTAGTATGGCCATAGGTTGACTAGAGCTATGCTAGAACCAGCTGATAAAGGTGCTTGCCCAGTATGTCTGCATTTTTTGCATCTTGTGTAGTGCAGCTGCCACATATGCACGTTGTGCTCCTGGGTCTTTCAGTGTACCTTTATGGACACCTCTTTTTGCTTCCCTTAGTTGTCATTGCAGTCTCTGGGACTCATGCATACTTGACTTTAGTGCTCCACTCAGCTGCATTGTTCCCAGGGCTGGTGATACATGGTTGTGTTGCTTGCTGAGGATCACTCTCTTCTGCTGTAATCATACATACTGGTTTATGGGGGTGCTTGGGGGAGAATGCTGTGGTGCTCACCATGTGCTCTCGAGGTCTCACATATTTAGTTCTGGTTCCTGCACTCACCTGGCTGTGGCCCAGTGATTGCATATTCAGGTACAGTGCTGTTCTTCTGACAGGAAATCTTTTGAGGTCACATTTGATGCATGTGGGTAACACTGAGGATCCAATTCATGTTCCTGAACTTGTAAGGTTTTAGCCAGTGAGTCATCTTCCAGGCACTATTGTGTAGGGTTTTCAGTTGAATTATTATACAATTTTTCTCCAGTATATATGGGATGGGGCTTGATTGACAGTTGAAATAAATATGTGAAGATATCATAAAAACATGTCAAGAATTTAGCTGCATTTATATCAATTTTCCCTCCTTTCTTTTCTTCCCCTTGTATACTCTCATTCATTTCCTTTATCAAACATAATTTGAACTAATACATGTAAATTAGCGTTTGCCTTGCAAGCAGCCGATCCAGGACCTAAGGTGGTTGGTTCGAATCCCGGTGTCCCATATGGTCCCCCGTGCCTGCCAGGAGCTACTTCTGAGCATAGAGCCAGGAGTAACCCCTGAGTGTGACCCAAAAAAAAAAAAAAAAAAAAAAAAGAAATTGCTCCTGGCAAGCTCGGACCATATGGAATGCCGGGATTCGAACCAGTGTCCTTCAGCATGCAAGGCAAATGCCCTACCTCCATGCTATCTCTCCGGCCCCAGAGTTTAGCATCTTTATCCAAGATTTTTTTTTTAATCTAAGAGCATTTTAGTCTTGTCATTGTTTTTCTTTTCTTTTTTATTTTTATGTTTTTGTGTGTGCTAGGAATTGAACCCAAGAAGGCCTCACATGTGAAAGGCAAGTAAATGTTCTACTACTCAGCCACACCATTGACCCTCATCCTACCATTTGGAACTCATTCTTTCATCCACACTACTTTTAAGTCACTATCTTGTAATTAGAGCTGTGTTCAGTGTGAAGGAAGAGCAGTGGTTTGTACCTTGGATGTACACTTTCCAGTGTGGGTTGGAATACAGGCTTTTAAACCATGAGCCATGAATCATCATGTTCAGTAAGTTAGGGCAGGCAAGGCATAGAGGTGTGTGAGTCTGGAGGAAGGGGTGGGAAGTGGAGATATTCCTCAGACTTTCAGTGCAGCAAGAACAGATAAGAGACAGTGAGCCCTTAACAGGGTCACATCTGCCCTTCATGTGACCTTAAAGGCAGAACTGATGAAAGGCCAGATCTTTCTAAGGAGAGGAATTGGGACTGTACCCTACTTCTCTGAATCTTGTCTCCAGATTAGCTCTCCTGCCTCTTTCTTATAGCCCCAGAAATACCTTTATCACATACCGTGTGGCAATTCTTTATTTACCCAGAGCAGGAAGTTGGCTTCGTTTGTCTTGGAAGCTGGGCAAGTATGTGTTGACTGAGTGAATTCATCATTTGACTTTTCTCAGGTTTTTTGATGATAAAATGAATCTAAAGGCCTCTCACCCGACTTCTGCTCCCTGAGAAACTTTCTTCTCTTCATGAACACTGTTTTGGCCTGGGACTGGGGTATGGAGGGTGGGCAGTGGGGTAGGAATACAGGCCTTACCCTGGAACTGGGCTGAAGATGAGCTGAAGTAGCCAGAGTTCCATGCATGGGCAACAGAGCTTGCTTTCCCTCTCTGGCCTCTGATCTGGGTGTGTCTGCAGGAATTTACTCCTCTACCAGCTGCTGGTCAGAGCAATCCTCCCTTTGCTACTGAGGCTGGGGCTGTGATCTCTGGGCTGGGTCAGCCTGCCAGAGGGGGGTGGGGGAACTGGGCTACTCCACTTACTTGTTCCACTCTACCTTTCAAGCCCAGCTCTGGCCCAGTGAATTTTGACAGTGTGCCATGGGCCATGCCATCGTCCAGGCGAGTCTTCACCTCTTGGTCAGGATCGTGAAGGAAACCTGGCGTGACCCCCACCCACTCCCACCCCAGAGCACTCTGAAGGCCCACGCAACTCCATGATGTGTGTCTGTAAGTCATTTATAGTAGCAGAGCACAGGGCCCCTTGCATGTAACCACAGTTCCCGCTGTGCCCACATCAAAGATTGCTTTCATAATCATCTTAGTGGAGGGCTGCATGGTTAGGGCTGAGCACAGGAGAAGAGTTGTTTTTAGGGGAGCTCTCAAAGGAGAGGAAGGGGGCAGGCAGCCCTAGAGGGGA
Source organism: Suncus etruscus (assembly GCF_024139225.1). Lineage (NCBI taxonomy): Eukaryota > Metazoa > Chordata > Mammalia > Eulipotyphla > Soricidae > Suncus > Suncus etruscus. The sequence goes on from NC_064856.1 coordinate 57,055,301, forward strand.
ATGGAAAGGCAGCATGTGATCTGCTGGTAGAATAGCAGGTAGGATACTCTGACTCCATCCCTAAACCTTCCCAGGGCACCCCCACAAGTCTCATGAACACACACACACTTTCTCCCTTGAAGTGGCCAGTCTGGAGTAAGCCAACCTGAGGATTGACAGGTGCTTCTGTGTGGCCTCAGGGAGTCCCGCAGTGGTGAGTGGGCTGCCCTGTGTGACAGTGGTCTCCCAGACCCCCTGGGTCTCCAGCATTTGTGCCACTAGTGTCAATAACAGCAAACACTCAGAAAGGCTGGGCACCCAGACTGCAGCTGCTTCTGAATCAGTTCTTTCTGGGACACTGTCCTCAGGGCATGGCCTGTAAAAAATAAGGGGGTAGGCGTGGGCTTCAGGGTGGGGGTCAGGCTATGTGTGGGAACCAGCAGCGCCTCCAAGGGCACTGCTTATTTTTAGTCTTCTCCCCAGTCCCAAATAAACCCAGAGCAGCTGGGAGCCAGCGGGCAAAGAGACAGTGGAACAGAGACAGGAAATCGGGGTCTCTCTCAGTAATGAGTTCCAGCCACTGCAGAAAGGGGAAGCCAGACAAGGAATTTTCATCAGGACTGTTTTCCTCTGGCAGGCTCTGGTAACACCGAAAAGAATGTGTGTGTGTGTGTGTGTGTGTGTGTGTGTGTGTGTGTGTGTCTGTGTGTGTCTGTGTGTGTGTCTGTGTGTGTGTCTGTGTGTGTGTGTGTCTGTGTGTGTGTGTCTGTGTGTGTGTGTCTGTGTTTACAACTTCTGTCCAAGTCTTTTCTTCCTTACCTTCTTGTGAGGTTTGATTGTGATTGCTCCAGCGGCTGGCGCTGAAGCCTAAGCCCAAGTGTGTTTGTGGGGGCGGTGGGGGCGGGTACCAGAGCGCCAGGCTGGCCTGGGCCCTTGCATATCTGCAACTGTTTAGAAAAAGGCCAGAGGACAGGACATAAGACTCTGGGGCTGAGAAATCTGAACACAGCTTGACGTTCCTGCAGGGGGAGGGGGCAGAGGCAAGTAAGAGGCGAGAACTTGGTCTCTGGCCAGTAAAAGGGCTTTTTCCACCAAGGAATCTGCCTGCTGACATGGGTGCCCAGCATGGATGGGGACATTGATGTTTACAAGCATTTTGCGTGGCTGAAGAGGGTAAGTGACTTTTTTTTTTCTCTCAGTCTCCTTGGAGATGAGTGAGGGGAGAGATACTTTGAGGGGTGGGTGGGTGTTTGCTCTCTGTGTCTGTGCATGGTGCTTGTGTGGGTTGGGTGGGAGCTTAGAGGTTGTTTGTCCGACAAAGCTCTGTTGTGGCCAAGCTCTCCAGAAGAATCTAATTATAGACACGAGGGGAGAAACCAGTCAGCTGTCTTTGTTTCTCTTCGGACATTCTGGTGAATGAGGTTACTCTGTACAGAGAAGCCAGAGGGACCAGGGACCGGCAGTGTTTTCAGCTTGGGCACCTCTGAGGTTGGAGGTGGCGAACACCTTAAGTGAGGAAAGGTAACCCTCCGGTGGTTTGCACACTCTGAGAGGAAGCGCCGTCCGTGAATGCGCTGAACTGGCAAGCTGTTGAGATTATTCTTGCCTCTGATGTTATCCTGAGAGTTGGTCTCTTATCAGCTGAGAGAGCAAAACTTTGGGGGACAACTGCTGCTCGCTACTCTGGGGCTAAGGATTTGGGTGGCACATTGCTCTTTACTCCTGCCCTTTCTTAACAAAATCAGTGTCAGCCTGCGCAGTGTGTGTGTGTGTGTGTGTGTGTGTGTGTGTGTGTGTGTGTGTGTGTGTGTGTTGGGGAGTGCAGTAGCATCCCTATCCTCAGAACTCAGGTGTTCCCTCTAGAATCTGCTGAGCTGAAAAGTTATTTTCACATGAAGAGTTATAGGCAGAATATTTTTCAGGGGTAGGAAGGACAAAGGCAGCTGACAAGAGGTTTGACATTGTAACCGAGGAAGAACAGGAGGGATGGGGATATGACCTCCTCAGAAGTCTCTCTGCCTTGATTCCTCTTATTATCCCAATCCAAGCCCTGACCCTGAGTTGCCTGGCTTTTGTTTGTCCCCCTACAGTGCTCATTCAGCAAAGATTTATTAAGTTCCAGGTACAGGGTGTTCAGTAGTGAGAGAAAAGAAGATCCACTGTCTGTGCTAATAAATCTTCCATCCCTGCATGCTGGAGCACAGGCTAGGGCAGGCCTAGAGTAAAGACCAGAGACAGGCAAGGCATTATGGGGAAGGGAGGAAACTCAATAGAAGAAAGTAAAGGTCATATGATAAACCTTCCCAGACAAGGGGACAGTCTGTATAAATGTCCTCATTTGGGAGGGTAATAGCAAGTTATGAGGAGAAAAGGCCAGTGTGACCACTCTCAGTGGAAGGATCTCAAAAATTGTCAGGTGTGTCAAGGAACAGGAGGCTTTGCAAGAGAGGAATGGCCACTGGGGACATCAGTAGGGAAGCCACACAGGATTCATTGGAAGATTCAGTTCGTGTTTTGAGAACATCATCCTGGCTGTGATGTGGCATGTGGTAAACTGTGTTGTGAAGAGTGAGGTCACAGAGAAGAATTAGAGAGTTTAAGGGCTCTTTGGGACAAACCCTTCATTTGACAAAGCCCAAGAGAGGCTGAGAGCCACACAGCTATGAGTGATTAAGCCCCTCATGGCACAGCCCGGCCCTGTCTTGAACTCTATTCTCTTGACACCAGGGCCAATTCTCTTTTCTTCTTTCTAGTGCCAAGAATGCACACAATTGCTGGGGTAGAACCCACGAGAAATTCTGTGGCAGCCCAGCCCCTGCTCCACCTTGGAATGTGGGCATTGCAGTCACCAGACAGTATGCTGAGGTGACCAGACATTCTGGCAAGGATTCACCATCAAAGTGTTTTTAAAGGCTTGAGTGAAAGAGAGATTGAAAGGGAAATAAGAAGGAGACTTCCCATTCCTTTGGTCTTATTTACCTGTATTCAAAGTGAAGCTTTCTATTCAGGCATCCTTCCAGCTGCCATGTGCTTGGGCTCGCTCTGGTCACTCTGTGCCTTATGTGAGAGCTCTGCTGTGGAGGTGCCAATCCTGCACTTTAAGCCGTAGACACAAGAGCCCTTTAGGTCTTTCCATTCAGTTTCAGGTGTCAGTTCTAGGGCCTTCAGAGAGGTGGATGTTTGCTGAGGGAAGTTCCTATGCCTAACAAGGACTCAGATATACCCAATCCTATAACAAAACAGATTATTTCTTTACTTTTAGCATTTTAAGGAACATTAAAAAAAACAACATAAAGCTTAGTCTTGCATATGTCTAGGCAATATGACATAGATCGAGTTTCTGCCCTGACCACTATTGCCAGATTCCTTTCAAAATTCTCTTTAAAGTACCACTCAGATATGTAGTTCAGAAGTAGAACATTTGATTCTTGTATGGAAGGCCTTGGATCTGATCCCCGACATTAGAAAATAGGAAAAGGAAAAGAAAGCAACCAACAAAGACAATTTTTCTTAAAACAAAACAAAAACAAAAAACAAAAAAATCTCTTTATCATATGACTTTTATCAAAAGCCCCCAGGACTTGCCTTCAGTTGAAAGCAAAACCTGGGATTTTCTGTCTACTTATCTTTGAGACATTTTGCTATCCAGCATCAATGGACCTTTTTAGTCTCAGCTCTTACATCTGTTCTGCAGATCTTCCAAGTACACTCCCTGTTTTTGCTGAGTTTGTACTCCATGGTCCATCTTCTCTCTTTGCATGCATCCTTACCTGACCTCACCCTGGAATAGGCTCCTCTAATCATACTGCCCTTCCCACTGTCACTTGTCAGACATCTCAAGCAAAGTGACATGAGGAGCTTCTCCTAGCTCAGGTTCTTGTTTCTTGTTTCAGGCAAGAAACTCATAACAGTGTTGAGGAGACTGAATTTGGGGCTCATCATAGAAAGCTTTTGTTCTTTGAACTATTTCCCTGACCTTCCAGCCCAGGATTTCGAAAGTGATAATCCTCTCTCCTTTCGTTTTCTTTGCAGTGGAGGTGGTTAGAGAAGAAATGTTTGGAGGAGGCATGGCCCAGTTGGTTACCCAACTTAGGAGCCTTTATCTAAGATGGCAAAGTTTCTGATGAGCACATTGTCTTTGAATTTGGGGGCAATGACCAAAATACCTGTGGTAAGGTGATACAGAATAAGGAGAAAAATTTGCTCAGAGAGAGAAGTTTCTCTGTAGTCTTTGGGGACTGGGGTACAGAATTTTTGATTGTATAATATTCCTATCTGGTGTGATTTTGATTTGGGAGTTAGATTTTAGAGATTGATTTATGTTATTTCTATTGATTTATATGGAAACTGTTTGAACATTTTAAGATCCCAAAGCAACCTACTAAATCATGCAGATAGGTTCCTTCAATTTTTGGATAGCTGAGAAAACCTGTAATATGTGCTATTATAGTTAAGAACATGAAATTTGAAGCTCACCACAAAGAGTGGTGAGTGCAGTTATAGAAATAACTACACTGAGAACTACCATAATCATGTGAATGAATGAGGGAACTGGAAAGCCTGTCTAGAGCACAGGTGGGGGTGGGGTGGGATGGAGGGAGATTTGGGACATTGGTGGTGGGAATGTTGCACTGGTGAAGGGGGGTGTTCTTTACATGACTGAAACCTAATCGCAATCATATTTGTAATTAAGATGTTTAAATAAAGAAAAAAAAAAAGAAAAAAATAAAAAAAAGAAAAAAGAAAAAAAAGAACATGTAATTTAAAGTAAGGCCTGAATTGGAATCTTGGCTTTGCCTCTTACCACAGTTGTGATTTTTGAGGTAGATTCCTTCAAAAACCATAGATTTTGTTTTGTGTAAAATAAAAAAATTATCTATTTTATATTGTTACAATACCCATGTTGATAATAATAACTACATCACATGATGAATTACAAAACCATGTAAAAGTCTTAGTGCCATGCACCCAGAAAACATTGACTAGAGAACTGACAATAAAATTTAACTATTAGGAGGAAGAGGAGCTTGATACTTGATTCCGTTAGAAGTGCATCATAGACCAGCCATTGCTTTAGTGCTAGTCCATTTTTATGTTCCAGAATGAGATCATAAAGCTTACCATAGATCTGGAGGAGGCAGCTGCCACCCAGCCATCTTATATACCACAGACCCTCTTGCTTATTAGCTCTGGTCACTTTGGCTGTGTAGGCTGATTGAAGGCAAACCCAACAGGCAATGCTGAGTTTCAAGGTCATCTCCTTTCATGGGCTCCTGCTACAGTGTTTTGACCAACACATAAATAACTCAGACATGCTCTGATTTGGGATCTTTGGGGCCAGTTCTCTAAAAATGGCTCTGTTTTATGGACACAGTAAAGTTCGTGTCCCCAGATCCTTCCATTGGAGAAAGAGTTTATTTTTCCAGGACCAGAAATCTCAGAACTGGGCCAGAGAGATTGAGCATGGGTTAAAGATGCTTGCTGGGGGCCCGAGAGATAGCATGGAGGTAAGGCGTTTGCCTTTCATGCAGAAGGATGGTGGTTCAAATCCCGGCATCCCATATGGTCTCCGAGCCTGCCAGGGACGATCTCTGAGCATAGAGCCAGGAATAACCCCAGAGGGCTGCTAGGTGTGACCCAGAAACCAAACCCCCCCCCCCAAAAAAAAAAAAGCTTGCTGACCTTGATTTAATCTCTAGCCTAGCATATTTACACCCCTCCCCCCAGCACTGCCAGGAGTGCTCCCTGAGCATAGAACCAGGAGTAAGCCTTGATCACTGCCAGGTATGACACTAAATCCCAAAATAATCTCAGCACTGCCAGATATCTGCATGTTGTCTAGCTTCTTTGCTCTCAGTATTAGCGACAAATCCTAACTCAAATCATAAAGAAGTGGGAAATCCAAGGATTCCCTCATACAATTGGCTAACAATTCACAGCAGAATGTGGAGTGAATGCAAGCTGCTAATGTGAGACTATTCTGTGTCATCTGCTGCTCATATGGTTGATCCAGGAGCCTGGTCACTGGGGCCAAAAGAGTAGCAAAGAGCAGCACACACAGACTTCTTGGCACAACACTTGCTTGGGTTCCAGGCAGATGCACTGAGAACTACTGCTTTTGTTGAGAAATGGTAGTTGCTTCTACTGGCACAAATACTGAGTCTAACTCTTAGGACTCCTGTTGAAGTTTTGTGTGACCTTGAACAATTAATTGATTCAACTTTCCTTGGATTCAGTTTTCTTGACTGTAAAATATGGGGAAACATACATAACTTGAAACACTTTAACTGCACTTTCCTTGTGTTTGTTATATAAATGTCATTATTACCATAATCTACGTTTTTGGTTACTCTAGAGTCACTTATCTGTCCTTAGTCCTGGAAAGAGGCTTCTCAAAACCATGTGGACAATACCAGTTGGAATAGTTTCTTGTGTTTCTTGTCTATGATTTAAGTGTCCACCATTTCTTGTCAGTACATCCTGTTTGTACTGTGTTTGTATCACAGACCTGCCATGCCAACCTGTCTCTTTTCCCAGTATAATTAGGCGCCAGGTTTCCACTTAGACCTCTAGCTCCTATGACTCCTGTCTGCTGGATCCAGAGAGGCCCTCAGGCTTTTCTTCCATCAAGGTTTGCAGAGTGGCATCATCCTAGAATTATCTTCTCAGTACCTGTGGGTACTCAGAGCAGCATAGCTGCTGGCACTTCTGTAGGTGGCTCCAGCATTTGATGACAGCTTGACTCATCCTCTTTCTCTCCTCCTCTAGAACAGTTTTTCCATACCTTTCTTTGTGTCCCTGGATTTTTTCTACCTTCTCAACTGACACTATCACAGTCTTTACTGAAGACAAAGTAACCATACATAGATGAATTTATCATTTTCCTCTCTCTTCACTATAAAATATAAATATGTTGTCACCTCATGTTTCAATTCCCTTCTGTATTATGAACTAGGATTCCTCTTTGTCCGTTAAGGCCATTCCAGTGTCCAGTCTTCCTCACCCAATCATGCCCCACTTATTCTGATTTTTCTCTGATTTTTCTCCCACCACCCTGTACTCGTCCATTTCTGTCCTTTGCTTACTTTTTGTCCTTTGCTCTTGGCAAATGCTTCTCTTCAAACCTCTAGTTAAAACTCTCTTTGACCCCTTTTTGTCTCTCTGTGCTGTTTTGCAATCTACCTTTCTCTTTCCATCCGGGTTTTTGAAAAAGTGACTAAACGCCATGGTCTCTGTTCCTTCTAGTTTACCTAAATATATTGCACATTGACTTGGTCCTGGAAGATATGGTTCAAATTCTTTCTGGCATGTATTTTTTTTTTTAGTCATTTTCCTCCCTAATTCATTCTCATGTAAGGACCTTGGAGGGCTAGTGGTTTGTGGGTCAAATAATACCTTTCTGTTTAGCACTTTTCAGATTTGCTGGTACATGCTGGCCAGGGTTCTTTTCCTTTCCTTTCCTTTCCTTTCCTTTCCTTTCTTTCTTTCTTTCTTTCTTTCTTTCTTTCTTTCTTTCTTTCTTTCTTTCTTTCTTTCTTTCTTTCTTTCTTTCTTTCTTTCTTTCTTTCTTTCTTTCTTTCTTTCTTTTCTTTCTTTCTTTTCTTTTTCTTTTTTCTTTTCTTTTCTTCTTTTCTTTCTTTCTTTTCTTTCTTTCTTTCTTTCTTTCTTTCTTTCTTTCTTTCTTTCTTTCTTTCTTTCTCTTTCTTTCTTTCTTTCTTTCTTTCTCTTTCCTTTCTTTCTTTCTTCTTTCTTCTTCCTTCCTTCCTTCCTTCTTTCCTTCCTTCCTTCCTTCCTTCCTTCCTTCCTTCCTTCCTTCCTTCCTTCCTTCCTTCCTTCCTTCCTTCCTTCCTTCCTTCCTTCCTTCCTTCCTTCCTTCCTTCCTTCCTTCCTTTCTTTCTTCCCTCCCTCCCCTCCTCTCACATCTGGTGATGCTTAGGGGTTACTCCTGATTATGTGCTCAGAAATCTAGTGATGCTCAGGGGTTATTCCTGATTATGTGCTCAGAAATCCTTCCTGGCTCTGGGGACAATATGGGACTCTGAGATCGAACCCAGGTCCTGGGTTGTCTGTGTGCAAGGCAGACACCCTACCACTGTGCTATTGCTCCGGCCAAAGGCCAGGGTTCTTGATATTGGTCATATCATGGTTTGATGGGGTCAGTGGTGTGGGCTGAAGCTGCTGCATTGGGTTCTCTGGAAGGATCATCTTGGGTTAGAGGCAGCAGGAGTCGGAATACAGCTGGGCACATGTGTGCCCATATCTGGAATTCAATTTTTTTAAAGTGAATTTTTTTTTTGGTGTTTGGACCACACCCATTGACACCCAAGGGTTACTCCTGGCTAAGCACTCTGAAATCGCTCCTGGCTTAGGGGATTATATGGGACACTGGGAGGATCAAACTGGGATCTGTCCTAGGCTAGCACAGACAAGGCAGATGCCTTAGTTCAGGGGTCTCAAACTTGTGGCCTGCGGGCCATTTGTGGCCCTCCGTACAACATTTTGTGGCCTGCGGCTGGCCTTCAAATATCGCAGTATTCACAATTATTCGCTTACCAAATAATCGCAATAAAAATTGCATTAGTAAGAAAAAACTCACATTAAACATTCACATACCCCGAGCAGTTCCATTCGGGGTATGCAAATGTTTAATGAGATTTTTTGCGATTTTTTTTCTTAGTAATGTGATTTTTTATTGCAAATATTCGGTAAGCGAATAATCGCGAATATTTTTGCACCTAGCGCAGACTTTATTTCCGCTGCTCCTGCCCGCTGTTCCTTGCATTATTGGAGGCCTAAGGGAGAGAAGGGAGAGAAGTTTATTACAGAATTATATTTTGTCATACCTTCATCATGACTTCATCAAAGCCTGCAGTGAAGAGAAAGATTGATGACGAGCACAGACAATTTCAGGAAAAGTGGGAGATGCAGTATTTCTTTGTTGAGCACAGGGGCATCCCCACATGTCTTATTTGCTCAGAGAAAGTTGCGATGCACAAGGAATACAACTTGAAACGCCATTATTCAACTAAACATGCTGAGGAATGTGCAAAATATTAAGGAAATGAGAGAGCCAAGCGGGTTGCCAGTCTTAAAGCATGTCTAATGAGGCAACAAGATTTCTTCAAGAAAGCAACCAAAGAGAATGTTGCATCAGTCGAAGCTAGTTACATGGTTAGTGAGATGATTGCTAAGGCAAGGAAACCATTCACAGAAGGAGAGTTTGTTCAAAAATGCATGTTACAGGCTGCAAGTATTATCTGCCCGAAAAAGAAAGGTCAGTTTAGCAAAATCAGCCTTCCTGCCAACACTGTGGCAGAGCGCATTTCTGACATGTCAAGTGACATTTATCATCAACTGTGTGAGAAAGCCAAAATGTTTTGATGCATACTCAGTTGCTCTTGACGAGGGCACAGATATAACAGACACTGCACAGCTCACAATTTATGTCCGTGGAGTTGATTGCAATTTTGAATTGACAGAGGAATAAAGTTGGAATAATAACTGGTGGAGCACCATCGATGACAGGGAGCTAAAATGGACTGGTGGCACTTGTTAAAAAAAACTTGAAGAGGAGATGTAGAGAAGGCCATTGCTCTTCACTGCATTATCCATCAGCAGGCCCTTTGCAGTAAATGCCTGCTGTGTGACAATGTGATGTCTGTTGTTGCGAAATGCATCAACCAAATCAAATCCAGGGGCTTAAAAGCACAGGAGGTTCCATACTTTTTTAGAGGAAATGGAGTCAGAATATGGAGATGTGCTCTATTTCACCAAGGTACGTTGGCTCAGCAGGGGAAATGTCCTGAAAAGATTTTTTGAGTTGAGAGAAGTGAAAGCCTTCATGGAGAAGGATGGGAATGCTGTTTCTGAATTGAGTGATCACAAATGGCTCATGGACTTAGCTTTTCTTGTTGACATCACATATAAGTTGAATATACTAAACAAGATATTACAAGTCCCAGGGCAGCTTATCATTGCTGCCTATGACAACGTGAGAGCATTCTCCACAAAACTTGTGTTATGAGGGCCCGGAGAGATAGTGCAGCGGTGTTTGCCTTGCAAGGAGCTGATCCAGGACCAAAGGTGGTTGGTTCGAATCCCGGTGTCCCATATGGTCCCCCGTGCCTGCCAGGAGCTAATTCTGAGCAGACAGCCAGGAGTAACCCCTGAGCACTGCCCGGTGTGGCCCAAAAACCAAAAAAAACAAAAACAAAAACAAAAACAAACTTGTGTTATGGAAATCCCAGCTCTCTCAGACAAACCTTTGCCATTTCCCAGCATGCAAGAAACTTGTGGATGCAGGCATACCATTCAGTGGTGAGAAATATGTTGATGCTATTTTTAAGCTAGAGAAGGAATTTGATCACAGATTTGCAGACTTCAAAAAGCACAGAGCCACTTTCCAAATTTTTGTGGACCCCTTTTCCTTTGATGTGCAAGATGCCCCTCCTGAGCTTCAAATGAAGCTCATTGACCTGCAATGCAACTGATCTCAAAGCCAAGTTCAGGGAGATTAGTGGAAAAGCAGACATGCATGGGCAATTTCTGTGAGAATTGCTCCCCCCCCCCCAGCTTCCCTGAGCTTTCCCGAATGTTCAAGCACACCATGTGCCTTTTGGGGAGCACATATTTGTGTGAAAAGTTATTCTCCACATTGAACTTCAATAAGTCAAAGTACAGGTTTAGACTTAATGATGATCATCTTCAAGCCATACTGAGGGTCTCAACTGCTTTCTCTCTAAAGCCAAATGTGGTTCAGATTTATGAGAAGAAGCACTGTCAAGTCTCTGGCACAAGGAATAGGCAAAAGATGCCATGTTAAGAAGAACTGATCTTCACTCAATGTTCTATTCATGTTCAGAAGAAATAATTAAAACTGTTAATAATGACATTTGAGGACTTTTTTTTGTAAAATTCCTTATGCACCCCTGCCTCACCCCGACTTTGCCTCCTGCGGCCCCCAGGTAAATTGAGTTTGAGACCCCTGCCTTAGTTCTTGCACCACTGCTCCAGCTCCATAAAATAATTTTTTAAATACTTTTTAGGGATGTCTATTGAGACATTGATTTATAAGTTGTTCATAATAGACTTCTTTAGATATGCAGTGTTCCAGTACCACTTCCATCACCAATGCCCCCTTCCTTCCACCAGCATACTCACATTCCTTCCCACCCCCAGCCTGCCTCCTTGGTATATATAAAAATTTATTTCATATTACTTAGTCCAATAAAACAAAGAAATAGTAAATAGGATTAACAGAAAATATATCAATAAAAGTTAATTTATGGTGATTAATATATGATTTTAACCTCTCTTAATTTAGGTGAGGATAACCGTATGAGAGCCATACTCAATGCCACATATTAGGAAGTTTTCCTGTTTTTAGACATTTTTTGATTTTCTTTGATTTTTTTTTTTTGGGTCACACCCAGCAATGCTCAGGGGTTACTCCTGGCTCAAAATCGCTCCTGACAGACTCAGGGGATCATATGGGTTGCCAGGATTCGAACTAACATCCTTCTGCATGCAAGGCGAATGCCTTACCTTCATGCTATCTCTCTGGCCCCTTTTTTTATTTTTCTTTTTTCTTTTTGGTGTTTTTAGAGATTTTTTAATGCTTCTTGCAAAAGGAAGAAGTCTTGGTTTCAAGTTTATAAATCCCTATGCTGTTGCCTTTCCATGAAGCTCTGTATTGTTTCTTCAAATGTGAATGATAAGCTAGCTGGATAGAGCATTCTTGGTGAGGTGTTCATTTTACCGAATTTTTGTGCTATATTCTTCTATATTCTCCTAAGTCTTAGGGTCTTATTTTCTAGAGCTGCTGTACTTCTTAGGAGCTGTCCTTTGTATGAAAAGTCCTTTTTTGTTCTGCTGCGTTCAATATCCTATCTCTGTTTTTGAATTTGTCTTTTTGCATATAGTGTGACTTGCTGTTTTCCTAATTGAGTCTATTTTCACTAGGACCCTTCAGGATTCTTTGATCTCGGTGCTTGTAATCTTCAACTATGGGAATTTCATATAAATGATTTATTTAACTATCATTTCTTCCTTACATGTGCCTTTCTATTCATCAGAGACTCTGATGATTGCTTCTATCATATTCAACTATAGTTATCTGATAAGCTGTTCATTTCTTTTCAGAATATTTTTTACCTCCTGCTGTTTCCTCCTCATTTTGGAGCTCCTCACTCTTTTGCTTGGCTTCTGTTTTTCTGTATTAAAGAATTTCTGTTGTCTTTTTTTTTAGTTTTTGGGTCACGCCGGCAGTGCTCAGGGGTTACACCTGGTTCTATGCTCAGAAATCGCTCCTGGCAGGCTCGGGGGACCACATGGGATGCTGGGATTTGAACCACTGTCCTTCTGCATGTAGGCCTTACCTACATGCTATCTCTCCTATCTCATGCTATCTGTTGGCATTTTTTAATATCTCATTTCATGTTCTTCATTTCTGTCAATTCTGATAGTAGTAGTTTTTTTATTTTAATTCTCAAGCTTTCTTGTGTTTTGCTAACTACCTGTGCTATTATTTTTTTGAACTCATATTGTCACTAAAGATACTGAGGATTTACTAGTATTGTTTGTGTCGTCAGTGATATTGTTTTCAATCATGAGCTTCATGGACTTCTAAAACTTTTTTTCCCCATTGGTTAAACTGAAGTTATCCTCTATCTCTGTGTTCGCTGCCTGTCTTCACAGAAAGACAGGAAGAATAGCTTTCTTTAGCATGTAATTTGCTGTATTATAAATCTGTCACACAGTCACATAAGCAGCAATGTGCTTTGAAGCTGTGGTCCCTTAATATATAGCAATATCAGGTGTGGAAGCTACTTGGCCCTATCTGGTAGGAGGTATTCTTCCTGGTTCAGAATAGGCCCAGTGATGTTAGCCAAAATTAAGCCTAACTTGAGATGGTGGAGGAACAAGCAGATGGTCAGTCTGGAATTAACTTTTTGAAAAGGATTCTCTAGGAGCTGGAGTGATAGCACAGCAGTAGGGCCTTTGCCTTGCACGTGGCTGACCCTGGGATAGACACAGGTTTGATTCCCAGCATCCAATATGGTTCCCCGAGCCTGCCAGGAGTGATTTCTGAGCACAGAGCCAGGAATAACCCCTGAGTACTGCCTGATGTGGCCAAACAAACAAAAGATTTTCTGGAAAAATACTCTCCTTACTGGTTGAATGCATTACTGCATCCATGTTCCTCTTGCTTTGATGGAAGCTCCTCTAAGCCCACGGGTCATCTTATTACCTTAAATTTTCAAACATATTTTAGGGCATGGTGAGTAGGCGAGGAGGCATAGCTGGACTGCAGAGGTACCAAGCCTGTGGCTGGTATCATTGCCAGTTTAGTGGTTTGGATGAACTGACCAACTCCTCACTGTGACCCACACATAACCCCATATCTTTTCACCTATGTCTCTTTCTCTCATAACTATTTTGTTATTGTTAGTTCTTCAGAGAGAAGGTACAACAGCCTAAGAAGCATGTAAGTTTACTTCTGATGCTTGAGAGGCAAGAAAGCAGTCATAGTGTGTCCCTTCCACCCCAAAAGGCTCTGAGATTCTGTCCTGAAAGCATACTGAGTTAGTATGACTGTTAGAGGAAACAGGTCCATTGAGAGAATCTTCTGTGTTTGTTCTACTTTAGACTTCAATATCATCACAGGGACACCAGCACACTGACAGATACCACTTATCTTTATGCATCCCGCACCCAATTAAGAAAACCTTGTCAAGACTAAGCTTATTTCAAACTACACTTTTGGGGTTTTTGGTAAATTAGATCTTTCTCCTTTCAGATCTTACTCAAAGCTTTTATTTTCCTAGGGGCATTCTCTTGACTCAGTGGTTGTCCCGAGTGGTTGTAATATTCAGGGATCTACACAGTTGGTTGTGATGTTTTCACACACTTGATCATGATGCAATGGGTCCGCACATGTGGTGTCAAGGGTCTTACTGAGATTAGGTGCTGGTGATTAGGTACTGGAGCTGGACCATATAACCTCATGCATGATGGGCAGACAAACTGTCACTAAACCACATTCTCAGGCCCCCCTTTTTTGCATGTTTTTGCATGTTTTGCATGTTTACTTATTTGGGAGGAGTCTATTGGAACTTTTGGTGCTCAGTGGTCATACTTGGCTCTATGGTCAGGAGTTCCCCTAGTGGTGCACTGGGGAAACATATGTGATACTGGGGGATTCAAATTAGTGTTGACCACATGTAAGGAAGGCAATAGTAAAATTCCTGTTCTGTCTCTCTGGCCCATTAGCTTAGTTTTATTTTTCTTCTTCTTCTTTTTTTTTTTTTTTTTTTTTTGGTTTTTGGGCCACACCCGGCGGTGCTCAGGGGTTACTCCTGGCTGTCTGCTCAGAAATAGCTCCTGGCAGGCACGGGGGGACCATATGGGACACCGGGATTCGAACCAACCACCTTTGGTCCTGGATCGGCTGTTTGCAAGGCAAATGCCACTGTGCTATCTCTCTGAGCCCTTAGTTTTATTCTTTTAATTTAGTTATTGGTGATGGTGGATTTTCTTTTTTTCTTTTTTGCCACACATGCTGTTATTCAAAGTTTGATCTTGTACACTTAGGGATCTCTATAAAACAAAGGACTATTTTGCCAGGAAACAAACTAAGGTCAGTGATATACAAGGCAAACATTTTAACCCCATACTATAAATAAGTATACTATAAATTTTTATAACTTGCGAGAGTCCATATTATTATGCTTTGCATTTTCAGATTTCTGGGGAAAAGTATTTAATTTAGGATGTGAGTAGTATCTGATATTGAACTAGCCTCAGTGACTTTGATATTTCTCCTTTGTCAGCCATGACTCACTAGAAGTTGTTTTCTAGATTTGATGAGCTCCCCTTGATCATTGTAAACAATACACATTTCTCTTTGTATTTTCCTCCAGCTAAAATTACGCCATCTTCATTTTTAATGACTGAAGAAGGGCAGTCTTCCAAGATTGCCCAGATCTGATATGTGCAGTATTGTTTTTACTATCTCTGCATTTGCAGGCAAGAAGCCACCATAAACTTAACATAGTCTGACCAATCAGGAGAGAACATATACTGTGGCCTGGATATTAAGGGAAATGGAATCAGACCTTATTAGAAGCACAGAACTCTTTCTGTGACTCTTTCTGTTTAAGACCGAAACTTTGCAGATCTAATCCTAAGAACTCCAATGCAGAAACCCTGAGAAGAACATTTATTTATTTTTATTTGATTTTTTGGACCACGCCTGGCTGTGTTTAGGGCTTACTCATGACTCTACTCAGGGATCACTCCTGGCATGGCTTAGGAGTTATATGTGATTCTGTGGTTTGAACCTGGGTTAGCTATATATAAGGCAAGTTTCTACCTGCTCTGCTCTTCAGTCCACCCTGAGAAGTAGCTTTTTGCTGTAACCAAAAGCAGATAGTTGGAGTGCCATGCTGAGATGTTGCCTGACTTTGAATTTTCCCACACTCCATGCTCACATACCAAGTAACGCCCCCATACCCCCATGTGACTTCCTTTTTGCCTCTCTTGAACATTCTAAATTGAATTAGTTTGCACAGTGAAGTATAGTGCTCACAGGAAGCCTCCTGGGATATGCTGCAGGGAAAACTGCATAAGCACCCTCCCTCAACATCTTCAAGAATGTTCCAGAGCATATATGGAGCCAGGCTTTGAAGGCTTCATGCTCCTGGGACTCTGCATGCACTTTCTCTATCTAACAGTCCATGGCGTAGAGTTTGTCATGATGAGTCCTTGACCACACTGTAGTGGAGACCACATAGACAAGCCTCCAGCTGCTAACCAGTTCCTGGAGTCAAGGAGCTGAATGTGAAAGCTCACATTCAATCAAAGTCGACCCAACATCCATACCAGAGTACAAACAAGCCAGTTTTTATGATTGGTCTTTACTAGCTAAAGAACTTTGGAATATGGCATATTCATGAGATATAGGGAAATGCTCCTAAGGGAGAACATTGCTGCTTTATAGATATGAGTCAAAATGCAGGCCTCATTTTAGGGACAATGGAAATGTGAACATGTCCTCATCTGCTTGTGCCCCAGGCACAATTCCTGGGCTTTTAGCTCACAGTGGGTTCTGTGTTGCCACTTGGGTATTTTTTTTTTCTCCTTCTGATCCTGAAAGAATTTTGGTTATTGTTCTTTGGTTTGTTTGTGCAGATCTTTACTGAATACATAAGCTTCCTGATCAGAAACATTGTTCCTTTTTGTTCTCTTGAACAAAAAAAAAAGAGTGAGTTAATTAAGTCTGTCAGTACAAGGGATGACTTTTGCTTCTATCTATACTTTGTTCTTTTGTCTAAACAAAGCTATTTAAATGATTTCCATATTTCCATGATTCTTCAAAGCCTCTTCATCTTACACAAAGAAATTACCAGCTATAAAGAGCATTTTGTACTGGTATTGTTACACTCGCACGTGCTCGTTTGTGTGTGTGTGTGTGTGTGTGTGTGTGTGTGTGTGTGAGTGTGTGTGTGTGTATTGATCAAACTACCTGGCTTTATTCTGGACTGAGGTGTGATTTTTCTTTGTGTGAAGGAGGATAAGCTTGAAAGGGGATGACATAGCTGAGACCATACATGGTTAACTTAGCTGACTCCCAACCATGTCAGCAGAAGGCCATGCATGTCAGATGCTCAGAGTAAAGTTAGCCCCAGATATTCGCTGCTTTGAAATCTAGAGGGGAAAGGGCTTGATAAACCATAAACCTGCAGTTTTAGACACTACACACACTAGGCTCTACACACTCACTCCCCTCACCCTTTCGTAACTCCCTTATCTGGCTTTTGTACAGAGTGTGACAAAACAAATTTTTAAAGTGTTATTAGGTGTCTTATATTCTCACTACTGTTTACTTACTTCTTTTTCCTCATGCCCTCATTTCTTTTAACCTTGTTTCAGCTTCCTTGTGTTTCATTTTCTTTTTTGTTGTTGGGCCTCAGATTGTTGTGTTTAGAGCTTACTCCTAGCACTTCACTCGGATCATTCCTGATAGACTTGGTGGGCCATAGGGTTGCCAGGAATTAAACATTGAGTAGCTGTGTACCAGGCAAGTGCCCTACCTGCTGTGCCCCTCGTTTTATTTTGTCTTAAACCTCTCCTCAGCTTTACAGTTGAACCTCTGGGCCTATTGCAAGCTTTCTGATTTCCTTTTTCTCCACCTTGCTCTACTTGGGAATAATAGTGGAGGTTCTCAGTGCTGGACAAAAAGCTACTCTTCCAGACACAAAGGATACTGAGAGCCTTTTCCTTCAATACATTCTCAGAGACACATCCTGTGCCACCATGCAGCTCTTCATCTACCCTTGAAGATAATCCTTACTTCAACTGTAGTTGGCTCAGAACTGACAACCTGTCCTAAAATTTATTATTTGAAGCAGGTGAAGCAATGGTTGCAGAATTCCTTTACAATTCAGTACTACATATAAATGCAAGGATTATTTCTTGGAAGTCTTTTTGCAAAGGAGAAAATTTTAGTTGCTTGTTTTATAACTTTG
Organism: Suncus etruscus; assembly: GCF_024139225.1. Classification (NCBI taxonomy): domain Eukaryota; kingdom Metazoa; phylum Chordata; class Mammalia; order Eulipotyphla; family Soricidae; genus Suncus; species Suncus etruscus. The sequence goes on from NC_064856.1 coordinate 57,072,808, forward strand.
ATAAGTGCATTATCGAGGACTTTTAGTTGTAAGCAACAGAAATTTGATTTGAAGCTGGGTAGTCTGAGAGAAGACCATCAAGAAAGGAATGAATCTATTTTTGCCTTCTCCCCCAAGCCTGCATTCATTAGCATTTCCACATTGGTTAGCTTTACAACTGACTGTTGATGGGTCCTTCCACATTAATGGAGACATGGCCACTGACAATCATAGAACAATCTTCACAAACTCATAATGTCATAACTAATATTATCATTCTTTGTTCCCAAATTAAATGATTTGGAGGAGAAATTCCAGCTATCCAGGCTTAGCTCTGACTGTCCAGAATTGAGAATTGACCTAAGAAGATGGCACCTCTCTCGTGCCAGACGTTGCTATAAAGTGAATAGTATCAGCTTATTCTGTTAGATTAGAAAGACAGGAAAGTTCATTAGACTATTATAAGAAATCTGTATTTATCAGTCTCTCCTATTCTCTTCCCTTTGCAAGGGGGAATTTGATTAGACTAAACTTTTCCACAATAAATAGTGATGTTTCTTTTTTGAGCTTTAAATATGCTCTGGCAGTTTCTTCCCTAATCAAATTGCACTAACTCCAAGATATGGAAGCATGTTCTATTTCTTGTAACTAGTCTTCTAGTATTTGCTTGTATCTAGTCTTCTGAGTTTGGTGACCCTACCAGGAATCAACTCCTATTCATTGATCCATGGAAATTATTCTGTCTAGATTAGGCTAGTTTCTGTATAACCCCCATTTAAAAAATATTATTTGAATCTTTTTTATTTCTTTTTCCCTTTGTGATTGTTCCTGTTACAATGTCGAGGACTCCCACATTTGGTTCTAATGTTTATATTCAGAGAAATTAAAAAAAATTTTGACATGTATAAGACAAAGGAATGGAAAAAACCGATCATTTTAAGAATTATTGATATAATCTAACCTTTGGTGCTTTGACAGCCAACTTTTACTGTGCCTATGCAAAATAACAAACACTTTTATAAGTTCTGATCTGGGGATCTCACTTCTGGTGGAGAACAGTAGACTGAAACATTTGTAGTCTTACTCATTTTTTTTTTTTTTATTTTGAACAGAAAGGGTGAAAATGTAAGCTGACACCCAGCTATTAAACCAAAATGAAGGCACTCCCCCAATTTCCTCTTTCCTTTTACCTAGCCCGTTTATATGTAAAACTCCACCTGAATCTTATTCCACCCTCCCCACCCAGATGAATTTTGAATACTAAGAATAAAGAAAAGTCAGTCAGTCTGGCTTTAGAGTTGAGCTACCACAAGGGGAAAAGCTACTGACTTCATGATGCTCTCCTGACTGGCTTGGTTTCTTGGTTGGTTTTTTTTTTTTTTTTTTTTTTTTTGGTTTTTCGGTCACACCCAGCAGTGCTCAGGGGTTACTCCTGGCTCTATGCTCAGAAATCGCTCCTGGCAAGCTCAGGTGTCCATATGGGATGCCGAGATTTGAACCAATGACCTTGTGCGACTGGCTTGGTTTCTTAATTCTTTGCTACTATCTTTCTTCAAACCCATCCACCTGGGGTTAGAAATATGGTGCATGGGTTGATTTCAGAACGTGTGATTTATTTTATAGTTGTGGTGCTGGGTGGGAGGTGGAGATTTTTGAAATCACATAATGGAGAGCACTAGGTATCCACAAGGCTCCATTGGGTCTCATTTGATGGGGTGGGGGATGTGATGGAGGTGTAATTCATAGAGCCTCATGCTTGCAAGGCAGGTGTTTGTTTCATCTCTGAGGCCTCAAAGTGCCTCCCCCCCCTTTTTTTTGGTTTTTGGGTCACACCGGGCAGGGTGTAACTCAGGGGTTACTCCTGGCTCTAAGCTCAGAAATAGCCCCTCAGGGCTGGAGAGATAGCATGGATATCACATTTGCCTTTCATGCAGAAGGTCATTGGTTCGAATCCCTGTATCCCTTATGGTCCCCTGAGCCTACCAGGAGTGATTTCCGAGCTTAGAGCCAGGAATAACCCTTGCTGGATGTGATCCAAAAACAAAACAAAACAAAACAAAATACCACAACCCAGAAATCGCCCCTGGCAGGCACAGGGATTCGAACCTTCTGCATGAAAGGGAAACACCTTACATCCATGCTATCTCTCCGGCCTCTAAAGTGGCTCTTTTTGTAGAAATTGTGTAATAATGGCATTTTGCTGGTCAGGCCCAGTATTCCATGATACACACAGTCCTCTTTATTTTCCCACTGTTCTTCTAAACTACTAAAGGTGATAAACTCTCATGATCAACTCTATGACTTTTATTCCCCAACATCCTGATAGCTGCTGTTTTATTCTCAAATCCCTTTTATGGAAGAGAACTCAGAAAATAGCCCCATCATAGGCTATTTATTGCTGGAGCTGTGACACAGGCCTGCTCTGACCCTGAATGAATAGCAATTTGGGTGCCCTAGATGTAGACTTATTGCCTCTCAAGAATGAATGAAGAATGAGAGAGAATGTTCTCTCTCTGTACTTGAAGATAGGACTTGAAAAAACCTATGATATAGTTCTTTGGAGCTTCTTTATATTTACCTCCAATAGTTCTGGCTTTAGAGTTGGATTGTGCACCAAGACTTTGTCCAGGTTTTCAGCAGGCAAAACTTTGGTATGGACAAAGGTTGTTTAGCTACAATAATCTTGGCTAAAGCTTTTAAATGATTTAAAATATACAGATAAGAACTTCCTGTCATGACTCAGTTCTGTGATTTAAGTGAGGGAGTAATTTCACTGAAGCATTCTCCAACCAAGACGCAAGTGGACATAGGCATGCCAAGTGTAGCTACCATCTCTATAACTAGCTCAGATCTTCTGGTGCTTCCTAATATCTTTAGGTAACTAATATGAACTCTGGAGTCAGAGACAATTCTATCTGTGGAAAGTTTGAATGAGAGGTTTATTTTTACCTTTCACATTTAGAGAAATAGCCACCAAACCAAGAGAAAATTGATGAAGCATATATATATGCATAATATATGTAATACAATAAATACATATGCCTCGCCTTAGTACTGTAATAGTTCACTGAATACATCTAACCTAGAGGCTAAGATCAATGATTAAAAATGACATACCTCTTATTTATATATATCAGGTGATTGCTTGAGGGTTGTTCCTGGTGTTGTTCAGGGAATCATGGAGATTGAATTTAACCTTGTCCTTAGCCCACTGAGCATTCAGTCACTATCTCTTTCTCTCTCTCTCCTTCCTTTCCTCTCTCCTTTTCTCAGTCCTTCCCTCCTTCTCTCCCTCTTCACCCATCCCGAGATAAACAACTATAGCCAAGTAGAATTCTTTAAATTCATTTGACATCCCAGAGTGGGAGAAAGAAAAATTTAGCATGGACCATTCTTTTGAGTTCAGTTTGACTTTTTTCCTTTAGTTTTCTTCAGATTTGATGGTCTCTGGTTGGCCTCATGCATAGAGTGCTGGGTAACTAACCTTTACATACCTCAGATGAAATATAAACTTTCAGAGACTTCTAAAACCTGGAATCACTCAGAGACGCAGGTGCATGATCTCAGGGTTAATCCAAGCTTTTTGCACTTGGATACCAGTTTCAAACAGCAACTCTGGTGTTAAAAAAGTAGGTGCAACCTCTGACAAAGCAAACTCTTTTCAAAGTAGGGCAAGATAGAGCTGTGTTTCAAGATTCTTTTAAAAATTTTGGCATAATTAGCATGCCACTTTTTTATAACCACGTGTTTTTTTAAGCACTAGCAATATATGCATTTCATAATCTAGTCAAGGAATGACATTAGGAAGTGATTATACTGTTGTCTCATCAATCACTGAAATAAGTATACATACATAACATATGTATGTAATACACAATAGATGTAATTATCACATAATATGGGTATTATCTAGTCATACTATATTATATTATTAAATAATAATATATAAAACTTAATATATGCATAATATGTTCACCCAGCCTAAATTTTCCCTTTTGTTTGATGAATATTGACATTCAAAAAGATAATTCTAAAGTTAACTCTTGGCTTTGTTCTTAGATGCTTTCTAGGTTTTTCCTCTGACCCAACTCCTACTAGACTACAATTCTCTTCTGATTTGTTTTGTTTATGGGTCATGGGTGTGGTGCTCTGTGCTGTTCCCAAAGGATCTTGGGATGGAACCTGAGGCTCCTCATGCAAAGAATTCCTTTGAGGTTTTGAAACATTTCAATAGCTCCTGGTCAGTACCTAACCTATCAGTTTTAAGACAGTTTTAAGAAGATGTGGCTCCTATATAGATTATGGAAACATTTAGTCCTGTTGATGCTGTAGCCATTTATCCAAGACATTACCTTCATTGCACTGCATTTTAATAACTTCAAATTCTCGCTAGAGCACAGCTATGATTCTGGCAGATTGCATGAGAGGAGATGATGCTCTGTCAGGCTACAATGAATGGTGCTTTGAGGGAAGGGAGGGACCTTCCTGTCAAGAGCTTCAGTTTCCTGTAGTGTGTGTTGAGAGAGAATGTGACCCTCAAATCAGTTTGGGATGAGGATTCTAAATCCCACAATTCTAGACTCTCAGTGTTTCAAAATATTAAAAAGGTATTTTCATGGGCTGGAGAGATAGCACAGCAGTATAGCGTTTGCCTTGCAAGTGGCCGATCCAGGACCAACGGTGGGGCATCCCATATGGTCCTCGTGCCTACCAGGAGCGATTCCTGAGCACAGAGCCAGGAGTAACCCCTGAATGCTGCTGGATGTGAACCCCCCCCCCCAAAAAAAAAAGGTATTTTCATTATGTAAGAAATAAGTATTTGTGTATGATACACAAAATTGTGGTTGAAGGAAAAAAGTCTGTGTTGGACAAATTTCCCACCCCTGGATTTTTGCCACCCATTTTCCCCTAGGAGAGAGCTCTATTAAGGGTTGCTCTATGAACTACCATCCACTTGAGCTCATAAGTTTCAGATCCATACTGACCCCTGTGGAGTTGTATGGTGTTTATACCCTTTGTGGATATTTGTTGCTGTGAGGCTGGGTGAGGGTGGGGGATCACACACACCCTTTCGGTGTGGTGCTTGTGGGGAATCACACAAGCCTGCCAAAGGACACACTCAAAGTTGTTGCATTCTGACTGTAGAGCCTACTGGAGGCTAAACACTTTATGAGAGAGTTCTCCTGACCTGTGTGCTCCCACATTTTTCATAGCTGGGGCTCTCACCCTTCATCAGGGTGCAGTTTTTTCTAGCTAAAGTGGAATTTATAGATTGCACACTGTTGTAGCTCCAGTGGCCCTAATAGCAGAGCTCTGGGCACTGTGCCCAGCAAATGTGGGCAGCACCAGAGATCAAGCTCAAGGCCTCACACTTTTTCTCTGTGTCATCCTCCAGGCTTTTGGGGGTGTGTAATATTGTTTCCTTGAATTTTTGGGGGTTGTTTTGTTCCTTTTTTACTCTTCTATATATCTTATTTTTCCATGATTGTTCATAGACATCTGCAGCCAATTTTAAAATGCTGCACATTGTCTATGTTTGAATGTTTATTTAACCATTTCTGTGAATGAACATTTGGTTTATGTGATGTTTTAATTACTTCTTAGACTAAATTTACATACATCTAAATTTTAAAAAGCAAAATTGGTACCCAGATCTCTCATCTACACTGTAACAACAGAAAACACTGCACAGTCACTTGGGAAAATTGTCTATTTGCGTCCTATTCATATTTTCTGTGCCTCAGTGCCTTTAACTATGAACATAAAATAACATGAGGAATAGTTCCATCTCATAGACCTCTCTGGGAAAGAGGGAATGAGCTGGTGTATACAAAGTCCTTTCTATAGTGCTGATGTATATCAGGGCTAATTAATTGCATGATGTGTATATGAAACTCTGCCTGGGCCATGCTGAATTGGTCATCATGGAATTGTTTTGGTCATTGTCTCAGATTACCCTTTAACTCTTGATTTATGGGAGAGACATTTCTGCGGAAAGCATTAAGTTCTAACTAGGCTCTGCTTCTTGAATCTATCAAATGCTATTTATCTATTACACAGGGTCTTTGTGAAAACAAAAGAAATTTACCATTCCTTGGAAAAAGTTATGCTTCTAGCTTTTCTTCTAGCCTTTTAGTTTCTTTTCCCTTTTTGATCTGTCTTGTAATTCATCATCCTTTTCTTTTTCCACTGACTGCTAAGCAGTACAAACTTTTTTTTTAACTCAACTTTTAGCATGTTTTATAGACTCTGGTATGCACTTTGTGTATTAAACTGAATTGAAGGTATCAACTTGCTTTTTGTTTAATTTTTTTTCTCCTCCCACATAGTGGTCAGAGGACCTGGAGTATGTCCTCATGATTCTCCGACAACTTAGTGAGCATTTCAATGCTAAGGACCCTAGGATGTTGAAGTGCTGCCTGGGTTCTGTGGTACCAAGGACCACTTGGGCTGCCTGGGGAAGTAGGTGGAGTCTCCAGGGTTATACCCAGTGGTGTTCAGGGGATCACGCATTATCAGAGGTCAAACTGGGGTCAAGGGCATGCAAGACACAGACCATAACCCATCACTGTCTCCCCAACCTTTTGCTTACTTTCTTTTTCTTTTTGTTTTTGGGCCACACCCGGTGATGCTCAGGGGTTACTCTTGGCTATGCGCTCAGAAATTGCTCCTGGCTTGGGGGACCACATGGGATGCCAGGGGATCGAACCACGATTCTTCCTGGATCAGCCATGTGCAAGGCAAACACCCTACCACTGTGCTATTGCTCTGGCCCCATTTAGCTTACTTTCTTAGTCAACTTTTAAAATAATTGGTTTGTTCTTCAAGCCAATGTTCTTCCTTGATTGTCTTGCTTGTCTATCTCTGCTTATTGTTTGCTTATTTTTTTCTTTTTCTTTTTATCACAACTAATCACAACTAATCATTTATTATATTTTTTAAGAAGGGAAGTGCTTATTTTTTTCAAACTCCTGTTCTCTCTTGAATATCTATTCCTTTCCTTCTCTCCCCCACTCCTTTACATTTTTCTAAGTAAGTTTTATTTAATGAAAACTATTTTGCTTCACTTAAAAAATCTCTTGATAGAAATGTCTGGCCTGTGTAGCTTGTTATAGTTTTGTGGAAGTTTGCTTGCCTTTATCTCCTTCTTTTCAGCTCCTACTGGAGCTGTGGTGGCCAGCAGTGCCAGAGCGTTTGAGAAGAGCCTGACTTGGTTGCTTGGCTCTTTTCTAGCCCCTCAAGTATCCTAAACATCACCATCACCCATCACTTGACTTCTTATCTAAAGAAGCCTTTGAAGTATTATTAAGAATCATCTTCCTTGGGGATGGAGTTAGGATACAGTAGCTGGGGTGCTTGTTTTGCACATGGCTGACCTATATTTGATCCCTGGCATTCCATTGGCATCCTTGAGCCTTTCAGGAGTGATCCCTTAATCAAGGGTCAGGAGGCAACCTTGAGCACTGCTGAGAATGGTCCAAAGACACCCAATCCTCCAATCATTTTCTCTCTTTTCTTGCTGGGTTCTTAAAAATATTCTAGTCATGGGGCCGGAGAGATATTATGGAAGTAAGGCATTTGCCTTTCATGCAGAAGGTCATGGTCCAAATCCCGGCATCCCATATGGTCCCCCAAGACTGCCAGGAGCGATTTCTGAGCATAGAGCCAGGAATAACCCCTTAGCGCTGCTGGGTGTGACCCAAAAAAGCAAAACAAAAAATAAATTCTAGTCATATCATTGGAGATTGGTCAGAGATTTTGACTGAAAACTGTGTTTATTATGATTCATGTAGTAAAGATAAACTGCCTTCATCAGACAGAAGCTCTTTGTGCTGGTCAAGGACCTTTGTCTGAGGTTTGAAAGAGTTTCCATAACAAAGAACAAGGCACAGGCTAGATTTTTATTCAAGGCAGTGGTGTGATAGCAGGTACAGCATCTTGCTTTGCCTGTGCCAGACACAGCTGCCCTAAAATATGGCTCCAGGCTCACCCTTCCACCCCACCTTCAACAAATGGCTTCTTTCACATAGGAAACCAAGGCCTGGTTGCAGAATGACAGGTGCTTATTTTTTGTCCCAGGACCCAGCCTGGCTTTGCCATTGCTCTTAGGAGACAGTACAGGATGGAGGGGGAGGAGGTACCCTTTGTTAAGAAACGAAGGTTCATTTTGAAGGTTGGAATGTGTGCAAACAAACTCAGGAGAAGGGCATCACTTCCAGCTAATGTTCCTAGGTATCTTTCTGCAGGCTTGAATTTTGTTGGAGAAAGTGTTTTTTTGAGCATCCTCAGCATGGGAGAAGGGAGTGCCAGTGGCATTGGGCCAGATCAATGCCATTAGAAGCTACCTCCCTCCTTTCTGTCACTACCAAGCCAGACACACCCAAGAGAGGTCCCCAGCACAGCTTTGTTCCTAGCTCAGGGAAGTTTCAGAGATAGCCACCTTGTTCCTTCTGCGGGCAGTCTCTCTTTCCTCATAGTTTCTGGCTATTTTCCACTTCCTGATTTTTCCAAGGCTTGGTTCTTGGAGATCCCTCTGGCTGACTTTTGGGTTCTCCTCTAGATGTTTCATCTTAGGTAGGTTCTCTCAGCTCTTGAAATGCAGAAAAACTTGCCCAGCCTGTCTGTTTAGCCCTTATAGAGGGCTAAGGAGGACCACATATGAAAGGGCCTGGTGATTAGATGAAGGGCCTCTCTGGGGCTTCCTGTGATGTGAGTATGGAGCCCACTGACTCCTTGATTTTGGCTCAGTCTGGGTTCAGGAGAATCTTGATAGTCTGAGACCTGTACGCGACATGTGTTCATATGGTCCTTGGTGAGTGGTGTCGGCAATCTGATCCCCTCAATCAAGACCCTTATTACAGTTGTGCCTCCTACTAAACCAGGCGCAGCAGGTCTAGTCACGCTGCACTATGTCTGGAGCCTCACTGAGGTCTTCTTGGCCAAGGGTGAGGTCACTCAGTGAGTGGTTTTGCCAACTTTCAAGGCACACCTAACAATGGCATCTGGTCTGGTCCTCCTTGTAGTAGTTTTGAAATCCTGCGGTTTCCTGTTTTAGTAGGTGGTTTTTGCACATATAATCAGTGAAACTGTCCTCACAAATTGTATGCTTGGAAATTGATAAGATGTTCTCCCAAACTTTTAAAATGTATTTTCTCCCTTTTCTTTCAGTCCCAGGTAAATCACCACAGTGCTGCAAGCAATGAAACCTACCAGGAGCGCTTGGCACGTCTAGAAGGAGATAAGGAGTCTCTCATATTACAGGTGGGTACTTTTGGATAGGAACCAGCTTATCCTGTTGCCTTTAACTCTGTAGCTGCCCTATGTGAGAGGAAAGAGCAAGGAGTTTTCTGTGGGTTTCCTAGTCCCAAACTATTTCAAATAAACTCTTTCCTGAAACAAAGTAAAAGTAACTGGGTATGTAGTTTAATTCTGACCTTGGGTTTCAGGAACTGCAGATACATTTATTTATCTTTCACATGAACCCCCGCACCTGCCCCATTCATTGGAAGCTTTGTAAGCACAGACTAATTAATGGGGCCCTGTCCTCCAGGATCATGGGAGTCTTGCAAGGAAGATAAGATGTGGCCTCAAGTCACTAGTGAAACAGAGCTATAAGTGATAAGGGCCTGAAGGTGAATGGGAACAAATGGGATCAAATTGAAAACACCTTGGCTGAATCGAGACTAATGCCTTGAGTCCAAATCCCCTGGAACTGTTAACATGAGCTGGCAAACTTCTGGTGACTCTCTTGCTTTGAAGAGAAAGCTTTCAGGCCCGGAGAGATAGCACAATGGCATTTGCCTTGCAAGCAGCCGATCCAGGACTAAAGGTGTTTGGTTCGAATCCTGGTGTCCCATATGGTCTCCCGTGCCTGCCAGGAGCTATTTCTGAGCAGACAGCCAGGAGTAACCCCTGAGCACCGCCGGGTGTGGCCCAAAAACAAACAAAAAAAAAAAAAAAAAAAGAGAAAGCTTTCAGAATGTTTTCACCTCTGCAAACTTCTGTTCCTTGGTTCAAGGTAGAGATGAGGATTTTTATGGGAGGTCTTACCAGTGAGGAAGTAAAGAGTCCTTGCTCTCAAATGCCTAAAGTAAGCATCAAGCACTAATATAAAGTAAACACCTCAGGGGACAATTTGAAGACCATGAAAATTATATTCCTACAAAGTGTAAAGAGTGGAAACAAAGACTGGATTAGAGAGAGAGAGAGGAGAGAGAGAGGGAGGAGAGAGAGGAGAGAGAGGAAAGAGAGGGAAGAGAGAGAGAGGAGAGAGAGAGGGAGGAGAGAGAGGAGAGAGAGGAAAGAGAGGGAAGAGAGAGAGAGGAGAGAGAGAGGGAGGAGAGAGAGGAGAGAGAGATAGAGAGAGAGAAAGAGAGAGAGAGCGCTTGTGGGATTCTGAAATTTTTCCCTGACTGAGGGATTTAACTAGCTTGGAGCTCTAGAGTTAATAGGCTCCATTGTGTGTTTTTTTCCCTTCTTTTTATCTTCTTTCTCTAATTCATTTCACTTCCATTTTATGAATGCAAGAATAATACATAATTAAAAGAGCCTATTGAATATTTTCACTTTTATTTTCTTTGGTTTTTGGGCCATAACCAATGGTGCTCAGGGCTTACTCCTGGCTACTGGCAGTTCAGGGTATCATATGGAATGTATGTAAGGCAAATACCCTAACCACGGTGCTATTTCTCTGAACCTATTTTCACTTTTTACCCTTGTCCTACACCATCTTGCCCAAATGTATGATCACACAATTTCACTTTCTACTTTTGAATTAAATCTAATTTATTGACTAGTTTATTAAAAATATTCTAATTTGGGATCAAAGATAGTACAGCAGGTAAGGTGTTTGCATCCCATATAGACCTCTGAGCCTTCTAGGAGTAATTCCTGAGTACAGAGCCAGGAACACTCCTTGAGCACAGCCAACTGTGGTGCCTCTGCCCTGCCTCCAATTCTAATTTTACTTTATTTTATTTTATTTTTTTGTTCTGGGGCCATATCCAGAAGTGCTCAGGACTTACTCCTGGCTCTGCGCCCAGAGATCAGTCTTGGCAGGCTCAGGGGATCATTTGGGATTCTGAGAATCAAACTGGGGCAGCTACGTGCAAGGCAAGTGCCCCACCCACTATATTATTGCTCTGGCCCCAATATTCTAATTATCATTCAGGACTGGTTTTTAGGGCCTAGAGATGTAGCATCTTTCAGAGATTTTATTCATATATGCATAGATAGCTAACCAATGTGTAAATTTTGCAGGTGACTACAAATACTTGTAAAAAAAAATAGGGTAAAGAATATGTAATCTTGGGGCCAGAGAGATAGCATGGAGTCAGGTATTTGCCTTGCATGCAGAAGATTGATGGTTTGAATCCCGGCATCTCATATGGTCCCTTGAGCTTGCCAGGAGCGATTTCTGAGTGTAGAGCCAGGAGTAAGCCCTGAGTACTGCCAGGTGTGACCCAAAAAAACAAAAATAAAAACAAACAAAAAGAATATGTAATCAGAGAAAACTTCCTTAATAGGAGATATCCAAAGGAATCCAGGTAAGGAGCTATATGAATTGCCTTTAAGTCACATTTCAAGTAATGTTCCTGCCTGAAATAATAGCCTGCTTTACTTAAGGATTTATCATTTAATAAAGAAGTCATATGTTATAATGTGTTCTTTGTTTTTTAGTTGTATTTTTGTTCATTTGTTTGTTTGCCACACACAGTAGTGTTCAGGGGTTACTCAAGGCTTTGTGCTCAGGAATCACTTCTGGAAGACTTGAGGTACCATATGGGATACCAAGGATTGAACCTCGGTTAGCCATGTGCAAAGCAAATGCCCTATTGGTGTACTAACACTCCTGCCCTGATGTTATTTTATTTTATTTTATTTTATTTTTTTTGGTTTTTGGGTCACACCTGGCAGTGCTCAGGGGTTATTCCTGGCTCCAGGCTCAGAAATTGCTCCTGGCAGGCACAGGGGACCATATGGGGCGCCGGGATTCGAACCGATGACCTCCTGCATGAAAGGCAAACGCCTTACCTCCATGCTATCTCTCCGGCCCCATTATTTTATTTTTTTAACTCAAAATATTAGATGTCTACAAAGTTTGGAAGCAGTGTTTGTCACTAGTCACAAGGGAGTTCTTAATGCTTTTTTTTTTTTTTTTTTTGTGGTTTTTGGGCCACACCCGGTAACGCTCAGGGGTTACTCCTGGCTATGTGCTCAGAAGTTGCTCCTGGCTTGGGGGACCATATGGGACACCGGGGGATCGAACCGCGGTCCGTCCAAGGCTAGCGCAGGCAAGGCAGGCACCTTACCTTTAGCGCCACTGCCCGGCCCCTCTTAATGTTTTCTGTGTTGTGAGTAGTTTGTGAACAGACTACAAACATTTAACAATGTTTCTCAGATGTGATCCACCTGCTCTCTGGTTAGACAGAACTTTAGCATAGAAGATTCTTTTATTCTTTTACATGGCAGCTCAAACCAACAGGGTTAATTGGAATCCATGGCCTACCATGTGTTTTTTGGGTCTATTTGAAGAAGAATAAAACATCACATATAACAAATAACAATTTAAAAACAGGACCATAGAAAAACTATGTCTTCATTAGACTATAACTTTAAGGCAAAGATTTTAATATTTTAGGAAATGGCAGGGCATTTGCTTTGTACATAAGAGACTTGGGTTTGATTCTGGGTATCCATAGATCCTCTAAGCTAGCCAAGTGTGACCTCTGAGTGCAGAGTCAGGAGTAAGCACTGAGCAATGCTGGGTATAGTCTAAAACAACAACAAATTTTTTTGCATTTCACTTTTTTTTTTTTTTTTTTGGTTTTTGGTTTTTGAGTCACACCCGGCAGTGCTCAGGGGATACTCCTGGCTTTACGCTCAGAAATCACTCCTGGCAAGCTTGGGGGACCATATGGGATGCCAGGATTCGAACCACTGCCCTTCTGCATGCAAGGCAAATGCCCTACCTCCATGCTATCTCTCCAGCCCCGCATTTGATTTTTTTTGTTGTTGTTTTTTTCGGGCCACACCCGTTTGATGCTCAGGGGTTACTCCTGGCTAAGCACTCAAAAATTGCCCCTGGCTTGGGGAACCATATGGGATTCCGGGGGAATTGAACCGCGGTCCTTCCTTGGCTAGTGCTTGCAAGGCAGACACTTTACTTCTAGCGCCACCTCGCCGGCCCCAATATTTTTATATCCTAGTCATACTTAGTCACATAGGGCTCCAAAAGATATTTTTATTAATACAGGTCATATTGTAGGGTCTTTATTCATTTTGTCTTAAGTTTTGTACACACACACACATATATGTATATATATAAATAAAGTTAATGTGTGGTTCACAAGAGGCTTCACAGTGTGTAAATCTTGAATCTTATATGTTACTGAGCTCTGAGTTGTGAGATTCTGGAGAGCCTGTATTAGTTTTCTTGGAGATCTCAGTGTATGTCTCAAGACATAGTATAAACTATATGTGTTCATCTTCATAATAAGATTAACCATGAAACGTTCTATCCATTCTAGAAACTATCTAACTCAAGAAAAAGAAACAGGCTTCCTCTGAGAAAATAGCATATTAAAAATAGGTCTTAGTAGCTGAAAAGGTTAAGATTGTTGATAGTGATGGGAAAAAGACAAACAAAAAGTCACAGCATTTTGTGTTAAAATGAGCCTTGTTGATAGAGTGCACGTTTTTAGGGATTATAATTGAAATGTTTACATACCATGCATCAGCTCCAGAAAAGTATTTTAATAATTCATTTATCACTTGGGAATTTAAAACAGGAAGCTTAAAAGAGCCATATTTATTTCAATTAGTTCTTTTATAATGAGGAGCTTTATAATTCATAGTTTATTTGCTCACATTATTACACATTATGTGCACATGAACTCTTAATTCCTTTACATACTGGAAAGTAACATCAGCTTATTTATATGAAAATGGCAATGGCAATCATTGCATGGAAAGCAAAAGGTATCTCACATTACAGTCATTGATTATTTGGGCAAAACTACGTAGTGTTTTTTTTCCCACTTGTTTTCCTTAAGGTCCTTGTTGATAAAAGAAAGAAAGAAAGAATTGGGACAGTTTGTTAATGGATGAGGCTAAGAAATCTCTTTGTACCTAGTAAGAACATTAAATGACTTGTTGCTAATAGATTTTTATAGGTTGATCATTTAAATAGACATTCCCAAGTATTCAGAAGGCAATGTTTCCCCTGTACTGTGTGTGCAATGTGGCTTGTGTGTATTAATGACTTAGACTCATGTTTTGGCCTGTGAAGCACCAAATCTCTCTGAGCCAAGTTTTGTCGGTGCTAATACATGCCCTTTACGTCCTACATTCCTTAATTGCATCAGAACACACACCTGATAGGTGAGTAGTCCTCACACCCTTATGAAAGAAGAAAGGTCATTGGCTAGTGTCTGCAGAAATTTGGATTGCTCTTCCACGTGAGGTGGCAGAGAAGCCCTGGCAAACCAGCTGAGATATGCCTTGAGGTCGGGACTACTGTGCACTCTGTAAGAGGAGAAAGGAGCAAGAGTCCAGCCTGGGGCAGCTCTCTTGACTGCTGGGTGTTTTCCTCTTGAGTCTTTCAAGAGCAGGAAACCAAAGTCCTTTAGGCAGCGGCCGAGATTCCCTGACCAGGTAAGCAAATAACAGGAGTTTCGTTCATCTGGGACACTCCCAACACCTGGCATCTACCTACCTAAAAGCAAAGCCTTATTTCTTAAGGATCATGGATGATGCACTTTCCCAGCTCATCTCTTTCATTGAGACATCTTTCTCACCTGTGCACACATCCCACTTCTCCACTTTGGCTTTTATTTTCCGAGACAGGTGAGTGTCCTCACAGATCAAGTGGAAGCCCAAGGAGAGAAGATCCGGGACCTGGAAGTGTGTCTGGAAGGACACCAGGTGAAGCTCAATGCAGCTGAAGAGATGCTTCAACAGGTAAGGGTGATGTGGCTAGCAGCCTTTAGGTTTTAGAGTGTTCCTTTATTCAAGTTCATGCGTTCAAATCTCTTTCTGGGTCCAGTGTTCAGATTTGGCTGCTTGCTTTCCCATCCCACCTGCAGGTAGAACAGGCCACTTAGTGTTTATACAGCTAGTGAAACCGGCCTGAACACTGAGAGTTGCCCAGGGGGAGGAGAGAAGGGAAGGACTGAGCTGAGAGGAATAACTCGTTGGGCTGGTTAGACAATTCCCAGGGCACCTTCTCCAGGCCTGGCTGGTAAAGGGGTGCCCTGCTGGCACTGTCACGCTCCTCTTTTCAGGTGACATGTGGGGATTTAGAATGGCAACTGGTCAGCTGGCTTGTTGCCCTTTTCCTCTCCAACTGCCTCCAAGTCTTTTTATATATTTTAATTGTAAAGAGATCAAAAACAACAACAAAAAAAAAAGCTACTTACTCAGTCAAATCAATCTGTCATGGCTGTTTTTGCCATTGCCTGTATATATACTGTACTATACAAAGCTAGAATATACACCAGAGATACAGTTGAGATTTTATGTTCATACTACCTTGGAGTTATTTTTGCTTTGTGTGTGTGTGTGTGTGTGTGTGTGTGTGTGTGTGTGTGTTTTGTCTTCTATAGATTTCTGAGTGCTTCTACTTCTTAGCACTTTTGTTCCTGTGATAAATGAAAAGCTGCAATTTGGGAACCGATGAGTTGAATTTTTGTCAAAAGCTTATTTTTTGAATTGATTGAAGTTTATCTTATGAAATCTAATACAGTATGTCAATCAATTGATTTGCTTAACTTGACACATTTTGCATTTCCAATCATTTGGAATGTGTGACATTTGTGCTTTATGTAGCTATGCAGTATGCAATTAAAAGTACTCACTAGTTATTTAAAAAGACAAAAATAAGGGGCTGGAGAGATAACACAGTGGTAGTGTGTTTGCCTTGCACACAACCAACCCAGGAGATGATGGTTTGAAACATGGCATCCCATATGGTCCCCTGACCCTGCCAGGAGCAATTCCTGAGTGCAGAGCCAGGAATAACCAATCCCTGAACACCACCGGGTATGGACACCCCCCCCCCCCAAATAAAGTACATACCTTCATTTAGATTCACACTGTTTTGGTTTTGGACCTTACTCGGCAGTGCTCAGTAGTTACTCCTGGTTCTGTGCTCAGAAATTATTCCTGGAAGTCTGGGGGACCATATGGGATGCTGGGAATGGAACCCAGACTGGCCGCTGCATGATAAATAAATATACTCTGTACTATCCTTCCAGCCCAGTGGTTTATACTGTTTCCCACAGAGCTCTAAAGTTATTTTTACTGCCATATTAGCATAAAATTCAGATGATTTCTCTACAGAATAGTAAAAAGCAAGCTTTAAAAATGATTTTTGGTCTATGAGAAAGGCTTTAGTCTCCAGGTGTTTTTAGTTTTGAATGCATATGAATTAATATTTGTATGCATGCATCTTTATAAAAACTAGTTCCAACAGCTCAGAGGTGGTTATCTTTCCAACGCTAATTAATAAATTACAGCACTCTTGGCTTCATTTGATTTTATATTTAATTTGTATATTTTTCTCTTGCTCATGCTATTTCTTGAAAATTGAAGAAGAGTTCAGTTCTTTTTTTAAATTTATTTATCTAGTTTTTAAATTGAATTCTTCCTTGTGGGACCTCATGGAAAAAAAATATATATCCTAGTGGAAAAAATAACTCAAACAGTAGTGAAGTACTTTCACAGAGTGTCAAAAATAACAGCATTGCATTTTCAAGACTCCTTAAGGTATGGTTTAGAAGCAGGGAAGGATGAAGGATGAAGTGCTCTTTAAAAATCTCAAATTAAGGGGCCAGAACAATAACACGGTGGTAGGGCATTTTCCTTGCACACAGCCTACCTGGGTTTGATCCCTGGCATCCCACATGTTCCCTTAGCCTGCCAGGAGTAATTTTTGAGTGCAAAGCCAGGAGTAACACCTGAAAACTGCTGGGTATGACCTTAAAACAAACAAAAAAATGATAAAATCCAAAACTAAGAAAATTTTGTCTAGAAGGAAGCATGTCAGAATAGTGTGGGAATAGATGTTCAGCGGTACCTTGGTGAGTGCCCACAGAACCTGTGGTCAAAGAACATCAATACTGTAAAGTTGTGCATCCAACTGCTTCCTGGCTGTTCCTTTAGGTTCACCTTGATCTCTAGCAGTATTTCTGTGCCAAAGATTCTTTTTTTTTTTGAGCCATAATCAGTGCTTACTTCTGGCTTTGCTCTCCACTCCTGGTGTGCTTTGGAGACCATATGGGGTCCTGGGATTTAACTGGGTTAGCCATGTGCAAGACAAACTTCCTACCTGATAACTATTACAGAGTCTTAGCACTAACGTGAGAGATTTGTCTTGTCTTCAAAGCATTATCCCATGGACTAAATTTTAGACTTTGAACAAAGTCTAAGCTTAATTGCCTCTTTTATCCTATTAATTATCAATCTTTCCTGCATTTCTGTGTAAGGTAGCAGACATGTGGTTTGCATGTACCATGCCTTGCCTTGCCTTGGTGTGTGTGTGTGTGTGTGTTA
Organism: Suncus etruscus; assembly: GCF_024139225.1. Lineage (NCBI taxonomy): Eukaryota > Metazoa > Chordata > Mammalia > Eulipotyphla > Soricidae > Suncus > Suncus etruscus. The sequence goes on from NC_064856.1 coordinate 57,090,340, forward strand.
GGGGGTTGCCTACATCCAGTGGTATAAGGGGCTATTCCCTGTTCTTTGGGGGTTGTCTCAGGATATGCTGAAACCATGTTGTGCCAGGGATTGAGCCTGTGCTAGCTGTCTGTACGACAAGTGCTTTAACCTCAGTACTCTCTTACTCTCTAGTTCCTGTTTTGAAATCTGGTAGCTCTCTTGAGTTTAAAAATCTTCATGGTTTTAACTAAGTTATTTGTATCCCCTTAACTTTCACTATTTTTTAGCCTTTCAAAGATATATTGAAAGAAATGTGGAATGTTCTTTTCTTAGTAAATTCTGAGTTCAAGTGATAGGCTACATTTTTTTTTTGTTTGTTTTGTTTTGGGGCCATACTCATCAGAATTCAAGAGTTAATCCTGGCTCCGCACTCAGGAATCTCTCCTGGTGGGCTCAGGAGACCATATGGGATGCTGGAGATGAAACCTGGGACAGCTGCATGCAAGGCAATGCCCTATATACTGTACTATCACTCCAGCCCCAATGATAGGTTATATTTAAACTTGAATTCTTTTTCATGGGTTTCCTAGGCTTGTTGGAGTCAGAGCTTGAGATTTTGAGGTATTGAGCTTTAAAATCTAAGAGGATATTTTGTTGTGCATGCACATACTTGTCCCTGAAATCTGCTTGATCTCTTTGAAAAAGCTTTTAATGATTTCACCACAGTGCTAATGTGATGCTATCCAGAGCTTGGGTTTTTTATATATACGTATACACACACACACACCACACACCACACACACACACACACACACACACACACACCACAGAGGTATCCTCTGCATAGGGCTAGGCAGAAGCTTGCTAGGTATGACCATCAATCTTTAATGGCTGGCAGGGCTCTTGGCTTCTGGTGCTAGAAGTACAAGTGACTCATGGCCCTGAGGCAGAGAATGGAAGCAAACAATCTCCTCTTTTTCCTACCCTTGGAGACTCAAGTCCCAAGCTAAGCTAGCCTTCTACTCTATGGCTTGAGAAGCTCTAAATCTTTTACTATTAACTCTTTGGTCACTGACTGCCTAATGGCACGACTTCTCTTAGGTCTGACACTGTCAATCACTGCACATTGAATCCATTAAGTCTAAAGGAGGCAGCTGCTACTGCTCTTATAAGTCTGAGGTTGCTATATTAAGAAGTTGTATGTCTAGATTTAAGACTTATTAAGTCTATAATTTCAGAACACTGATTGACAAGTAATTCAAATGGAAAAACATTGTTTGTACAACATGCTGCATTCTTTCTAATCTCCTTTGCCCACAAACACTTATACTTTGCACTGGTCTTTTTCTTCTTCCACTGATGAAATCATACAGGAGGATATAAGGAAACCCAGACCCAGATAGTCCAAAACCTTTGTACACCTGGTCTCCAAAACCCTATTGAGAGGTCTCTGCCAATAGACAATGTCAGCCTCTATCTAAGAGCCCAAGAGGGAGGGAGTAGTTCCTCGCCTGACTCAGTCAAGCACCCTTTGTTTGACCTGGTCCCTGCTAAATGCTTTTCTCTCATCTCTTGTTTGTTTTCTGCTCAGTACTAACCTATCTGCTGTCCAGAAACTGTGAAGATCTTTGGATTGGAACAGACAGACCGCGAACAAACAGAATCAACTCAGAGGCAGGACTGCCCATGGGACACTGATAACAGACATGTTTAAAGGAAAATATATTTTTTTTGTTTGCTGCCCTATGCAGAAAGCAGGATGGGAAAGGGAGGCCTAAAATTCTCTGAGGGCTGTCCATGAAAGTGGCTATGTAGATATGATCTCAGACTCCTTAAGCATGTCTCGGTTCTCTGGAGAAATTTCCTCCGTAGGAAGACACATTTATCATGAAAACCACAAGTTAATCTTTTAGTTTGACTCAGTTTTCACTGGTCTGGGAACATCTGAGCCTGGGCATGGATTCACAGAGCCATTACTAAGTGGGTCATGGCATTTCCCAGCTGGATCTCTGAGGGCTGCATACTGAAGTTTCTATTCCTCAGGCCTAGGATAGAACCCCCAGGAAGATAGGGGTGCACTAGAAACAACTTGTTTTGGTTAGTTAGACCAGGCTGGCAATAAATAAATGTTATAGGACCAGTTTTCTATGATTGGAGATGTGTATGAAGTCTCTGGTGGCTTATGCATTTAAACTATCTGAGTTTTCTGGGGCTTACTAAATTCTTCTCTCGAAAGATTTTTGTTTGTTTGTTTGTTTGTTTTTGGGTCACACTCGGCAGTGCTCAGGGGTTACTCCTGGCTCTATGCTCAGAAATCGCTCCTGGCAGGCTCAGGGGACCATATGGAATGCTAGGGTTCAAACAACCGACCTTCTGCTTGCAAGGCAAACAGCTTATCTCCATGCTGTCTCTCCGGCCCCAACTCACAAGAGTCTTAACCTATTCCCTCATGTATGCTTCTGCTGAAGGTAATGGTACCAGTGAAAAAACATGATGCTGTTCAGGGAATAACAGGTTTTAAACAGGAGAGTATCGTAAATGAAACATTTTCTAGTTATTTGCATATACACTTGGTATCAGATGCAGAAACAAAATTTAGTGTCCTGAAAAAGTAGGTAGTACAAGACTGGGAAGATGAATGGCAAGCAGGAAAGGATGTGAATTGGCCTAGTGAGGTTGCAGCCAGCTTTGAGGAGATCTCAAAGAACACCATCTTCTTTCTTGGTTGTCTCACGTGACCCAGAGTTGTAGGAATTAGCCAATCTCAGTGTTTTGGCTGCCTTTTATGTGGGTTATGGAAAGCAACACTTAGAGGACTTTGGGGTTAATGGCTATGATTTTTTTCTGTGGCTTAAACACTTGGTGTGGGTCTGGAAAAGTCATTATACTGGTATTTTTACTTGTAGAGAAGGGGGACGATAATGTGGTCTCTATATTGCTCAGTTTTTAGAGCTAAGATAGTCATTTCAGTTTTCTTAAAACTGAGCTGTCCATGGAGTTATTTATAATATTTTTAAAGTTTGTATACTTGTAAATTGAGATCATTTTGGAAAAAAAAAGTTCTACTTTATCAATTTATCGTTGATTTACAATTTTGTGGGATTTCATATTATCTTTGTTCACATATATATGCAGGTTTCACCACCTCCATAATAAAAAAGAGAGAGAGGAATCTACTAAATATGAAGTGAAAATAAAAATCACACACACAAAAAAAAAACCATAGTAAGGTAACAGCAAATAGCCAAAGTTATCAGAACTGAACATTTTTGGTATAGAATTGAGTTTACATGGGGTGTGGGGGTTGAGAGAAGTCTAAGGGACATTGGTGAGGGAAGTGAAACTGCGGTGGAGTGTGTGGTATTGGAATGATGTACCCATGAAAAGTATAACTAATGGTATTGTTAACTGCCTATATTAACTCCCTATAAGTCAGTAAAAATGGTTCAAAAAATAATCTGAGTTATCGTCCAAATGGTCAACATAAGTCAAGACACTGAGCAGAGGACATGGAGCCTGACTGAGATCCAGGACCCATTCCTGCCCTGGAGTTCTGGAGTAAAGTAGTAAACAGTATGCCCAGGTGTGTGAAGTTAACCAAGCCATTCAGCACCCACTGATAATCTCTAAAAAGTACCTTAAAGGAGAGTGTTCTCCCAGAAAAAAATACTAACCAGAATTGTGTGTGTGTGTGTGTGTGTGTGTGTGTGTACACACTTTGGGAGGCATGTGACCCTTGGGTCATGAATGAGGAAAATAGAGATTTGGCAATCATTCTCTAAAACTTCCAGGGAGACTTAGGAGGCAGAAATAACTGCTTCTCTCAAGTTTGTCTCATTTGATGTTGGATTTTTCAGACAGACCACAGAGCAGAGGTGCTTACCCCCTCTTTATAGAAAAGGAATGAAGTTCAGAGATGTGGTTTACTTAGGAGGGACGAGTCTGGATTACAGACACCTGGCTCTACACAGTGTTGATGTGAAAGAAGTCTAGGCCTTTTGCTTCCAAGGGCAAAGAGACACATTTTTCCTTTCATGCTTTTCCATGGCCCGTTCTTTCCTTCTGGTTTCAGATTGCCAGTCTGAATCCAGCCTTCAGCGATTGTTCAGTCACTCCCTGGGTCATATTCCACATTTAAACATGGGTTAATTGCTTCAAGATGTGGTCCTTTTAGGAGAAAATGAGTTGAAAGGCAAATTCTTTTTATCAGCTTCAGTCAGAAAATGAGCTCTGGAAAAAGGAAATGATGGGTCTCTGAGATGCAGGCTTTGTTTTTCATCTCTAAGAAAGATGCATTTGTCCTTCTGGAAGAGGCTAATGGTAATGGTGAAATGAGAGAGATGGGTGATGTTTTTTTTCTTTTATCCTCACCCCCCTCAAGTTTCGTTAACCCAGTTTCATGGTCCTTCCTGTTAAGGAAAACAAAACACTGTAAACTGGTTTCATAGTCCTTTCTGGTAAGAAAAACAAACCGCTGGCCTGACCTCCCTTACTACCTTTTCCCATTCCTTGCCCTCTCTCATTTACATAGGCCACCTTGAGACAATTGCGAGAGCAAAAACCAATTGTTGTTTATGCAACCTTTGTCTTTTCACTCCTGATTCTTTCTCTCCCCATACCTTACTCCCCACACATGTTGTTTGCTGCACAATTATGACCTATTTGTCCCACCCTACAACTCTCAGCAAGGGCCAGGCCCTGCTTTGGTGCTCCAGACAAATAGAACTTAGAGTCTCAAAATGTTTTCTAAAAAGATAGGGGAAAAAAAACAGCAAATAATTTGGAGAAGAAAAAAAAGATTAGGCAATAGCAAAGGGAAGTGAGAGTTGAAAGGAATAGCTTACAATGATGAGTCTATAAACGGTGAGTTTGCTGAGGGCTTGACAAAGGTATAAGGAATGTCAGAAAGTATGGACTTTGGTTCTTGGAACCAAAACTGTTTGTCTTTCCTATATGGGAAAGGCAGAAGTCTGATCTCAGGCATGCAGATATGTTGTCAGGAAGTGATAGAACAGGAGGCAGAAGAGGCAACAGGAGAATGATTATATTTTTCTAGAACTTGCCTGTGAATGGGAAGCAGAGGGCATAAAGAGAGCAAGAGCTCACCTTACACACACACACACACACACACACACACACACACACATTTGTCTAATAAGAGCACATGGGAGTTGAAGGGACCAAAAGAAAGGTCCTTTTGAATGTCAGAAATTTGAACATGTTTAGAGTTGGAGGAACAGGAACTGATGGTGAAGGAGAGGTTAAATGGCTTTCAAATTAATGGCCCTACCCTGTGTATGTTTTTAATGGGCACTTCCCTAAAGATAATCCAGAGATGAGGGTGTACCTAGCACTATCTGTTTAGGCACCAGTCCGTATAACAAGTTAGCAAGAGAGATGGGGCTTGGACTTAATTCGAGAGAATAAATGAAGTCCAAGCTACTGTTTGTTTACTTGGGGTTTTAACATGAAGGTTCATCATGCAGTCTGAGAATGATGGGAAGAGTTTTAGAGGCAGAAAAGGTCAACACCAGGAAGGTGAGTTAGTTGACAATCCAGAAACAAATTCTGGAAGCCTTGTGTCCATTATCTATATTCTTATTTGTTTGCTTTTTGGTGATATCTGGTGATGCTCAGGGGTTACTCCTGTCTCTGTACTCAGGAATTACTCCTGGTGGTGCTTGGAGGACTATACGGAGTATCAGAGATCAAACCAAGGTTGGTTGTGTGCAAGGCAATCACCCTACTTACTATAACATTTCTCTGGCCCTATGAACTGCATTTTTAATGAACAAGGAAAAGCACAGGGCTAGAAAATGGGGTCTTCAAGATGAAAGAACCTGAGGAAATGCTATGCACTTATGTCAGACTCATCTTGAAAAGGAGTGAGTTTGCTTTGTCAGATAAGGATTTAAAATATGTGTGTATTGGGTGATTCTGTGAAACTTTAAAATAAAAATGCTGTGACTAGGACAAGATGATACTAAAAAAATGTTACTATTTCAGTAACTGTGCTGAGAGCTTATTTGAGAATAAAGAAAGAAGATGGGGCTTATGACTTGATAGATTAGAATGAATTTGGAAGCCTTGGTAAAGGAATCAGCTAGAGAGGAATATAAATTTTCTTAACAATATTGTTAACAATTAGTTACCACAAATTTGTGTGGAAAGCAATTGGCACCACAAAATGGCTTTCAACAGCAATTTTTAAGCCATAGGGAATGGGGACACAAACAGAGGACTAACATTTGGCAGGATTAGGCTTTGATAAAGTCCATGCATTTAGCTAGAGGGACAGGGATGGGTTGGATAAGGAATTGTCTCTTCAGCTATGGTGCTACAATTGTAATGACTAACTTTAAAGTCTAGAGTTGATAAAGGTGGTAAACATTATTTGAAGAAAGCTGATAAGCTAAGAAAATAGGGGTTATTAAGTAACCAATGGCATAGAAGAAGAAATTAAAGATCAATTGCAAGAGTTGATGAGATAGTTGAAAGATCAGAAGATTGTGGCCAACACTGAAGATCTGAGAAGCAGAACAAATGCATTTTGGATAAAGCTGGGGGACAGGTTCTAACCAGGCCATTGAGAAACTGAATCAGGGTGGAAGCATATTCCTGAATTCAAGAAATGTGAAGCTAGAGTGGATACTGAATAGAAGATTGGTTAACAAAGATGTTGAAGTTACTGAGGAGACAACAGAACATGCCCAAAGTAGGTAATTTGGTCTAACTGAATGATACCATTCAGCATTGGAAGAGGAGGACTGATATAGACTGTCACCGGGACAAATCTGTCCCTGACACAAGAAAAATGTTATGTAAATTGATTTATTGGAAGCCAAGTTTGTCTCCTCTCAATTTGATTGGGAAGGACATGTCCTATCATGCAGAAGTCAAGCCTGGTTAGGCAATTACAAAAGTAAGGTAATTGATTTTGATCAAGATATGTATTTATAACTCTATAGTTAAGGCCATACTAGGTCTGGAGAGGGGGGAATTGGATGTGCTGTGATAGCCTCTTGAAAGATGCTCTTTAGTTCAGGGCCTAGGACAGTTTTTTTTTTTTAAATAGTGAATTTGATATGTGATCTGATGCAACATATAGGCATGTGTTAATAGAGATAGGCTAGGAGCAAGAAAGTTGCAAGAGTAGCTAGTGCAAAGTTGAACAGGTTTAGGTTTCTAATTAAAATTTTGGTGTGTCCAATTAGAATGTCCACTTGGACTGTTAGCATGACCAATTAAAGAACACTGGCATGACCAATTGGAATGGCTATTGGAATTTTAGTGTGACCAATTTGAATATCATCCTCATTAACTGGAACATAGGTGTGACCAGTTACAACCTGACAGTTAAAATAGCATGATTTTGGCAATGATAGGAGTAGACCCTTGGATTCAAGAGAGGTTTTTTTGAAACATGTGATTATTAAAGCAGTACTGCAATTTGTGGTAAATAGATAAACTGCAGGAATATTATTTTAACATAGTCACCTACTCAGTAATTAATTGTAATTAATTGTGTCTTTAATTATCATAATGATTGCCTGGCATCTGGTAGCTATTTAAAAATATTTGTTTTGCAAATGATTAAAGCCTCATGGGAGAATATTTTTTCAATATTCAATGCTACAAAGCAATTGTCATCATCGCATGAGCAGTTATGTAGAATTGTTCCTTTTCCCTTTTGAATTGGTGGTTAGGAGCTTAAATATACATTCTAACACACCTCAGCTGTGTATAGAACTTTATAGTCTGACTTTTATACTAATGATAATGCAGGTATCAACATCTAAACTGTCAAGTTTTATGATTGATTTACTGTTATTTTCTGTATCTGGTGCCAGATATTAAATCTTGAATCACAAACATACAAAAAATGCATTTAGGGGCCAGAGCGGTGGCACAAGCCGTAAAGTATCTGACTTGCGCACACTAGCCTAGGATGGACCTCAGTTCGACCCCTGGGGTCCCATATGGTCCCCCAACCTAGGAGAGATTTCTGAGCATATAGCCAGGAGTAACCCCTGAGTGCCACCAGGTGTGACCCTTCCCAAAAAATGCGTTTAGTCACTGGGCTACATCCTTTGTCCCATGATTTATTTATTTATTTATTTATTTATTTATTTATTTATTTATTTATTTATTTATATTTTTTTGGTTTTTTGGGCCACACCCGGTAGCACTAAGGGGTTACTCCTGGCTAAGCGCTCAGAAATTGCCCCTGGCTTGGGGGGACCATATGGGACGCCGGAAGACCAAACTGTGGTCCTGATCCTTGGCTAGTGCTTGCAAGGCAGACACCTTACCTCTAGCGCCACCTCGCCAGCCCCCCATGATTTATTTTTTAACTTGAAATGTCTCCCTTTTTTTTTTTTTTTTGGTTTTTTTTTTTTTTGGTTTTTGGGCCACACCCGGCAGTGCTCAGGGGTTACTCCTGGCTGTCTGCTCAGAAATAGCTCCTAGCAGGCACGGGGGACCATATGGGACACCGGGATTCGAACCAACCACCTTTGGTCCTGGATCGGCTGTTTGCAAGGCAAACGCCGCTGTGCTATCTCTCCGGGCCCTGAAATGTCTCTTTTTTTTTTTTTTTTTTTTTGGTTTTTGGGTCTCACCTGGCAGTGCTCAGGGGTTACTCCTGGCTCCACGCTCAGAAGTTGCTCCTGGCAGGCTCGGGGGACCATATGGGACGCCGGGATTCGAACCGATGACCTTCTGCATGAGAGGCAAACGCCTTACCTCCATGCTATCTCTCCAGCCCCGAAATGTCTCTTTTAAAAACTGTTTCAAATCAATTTTTGGAACAAAGAAAAAATTGAAAGGATGGATAAATAGCCATAGAATAAAGGATAACGGCAGAGTAGTGAGGGGGTGAGGATTGATTGTACTTTGTAATATACTCAGGAAGTAGAGATCTATCCCCTTTCCCTCCCCTCCCCTTCCTTCCCCTCCCCTTCCCTTCCCTCCCTGTCCCTCTCCTTCCCTTTCCTCCCCTTCCCTTCTCTCATCTCCCCTTCCCTTCTCCTTCCCTTTCTCTTCCCTTCCCCTCCCTTTTCCTTTTTCTTTCCCTCTCCCCTTCCCTTCCCTCACTTCCCTTCCCTCACACCCCTTCCCTTTCCTCCCCTTCCCTTTCTTTACTTTCCCTCCCTATCATTCCCTACCCTACCTTACCCAGCCCTTCTCTCTCCTTCTCTCCCCTTCCCTTCACCCCTCCCCTCACTCTTTAACTTCCCTTTCTTTTGTTCCCTCTTTCCCTTTCCTCCTTTTCGTGTGTGTGTGTGTGTGTGTGTGTGTGTGTGTGTGTGTGTGTGTGTGTGTGTTTATATCCAGTAGTGCTCAGGGCTTATTCCTGGCTCTGTCCTTAGGCTCACTCCTGATAGTACTCATGGTATGATATGCAGTACCTGGAGTGAAACCAGGTTCAGTCATATGCAAGGCAATCTCCTTAATCCTTATACTACTTCTCTGGCCCAAATCAAGAGTCTCTTGAGTGACTGTTTCCTGGATTCAAGGAATGCTTATTAATTGTTATTTTTTTCCTCATGTACTCTACCCACACAGTCCTGTCTCCTCCATCCTCTAATATTTTTGGAGTTTTTGTTTTTGCTTGGGAAACAATATTTATACATGAAACAAATGTGTGTTTTGTGAAACAGACCTTGGTTTGAAAACTAGCTGCTGTTTATTGACATATGTCCTTGGCCAAGAAAGGACAGTTTCTGGACTTATTTTTTCATTCATCAAATAAGATAATAGTATTTATTTCTGGGAGGAATTATTGAGAGTGTCTGTTACAGATATAATCTGTGAATCTCTCTCTCTTCCCCCTTACATTGAACACATTGACACAGTCAACTTCTCATGACCAGGCAGCTCACAGTTCTCTCACAGCAGTGCTGCAGCCTCTGCCCTGTAACTAGAAACAGCTTCAGTCAGTTTTCAGAGTTTATTTTGCTAAACTGTTTGGCTTATCAATAGCCAAGTTCTTAGGTGGGTGGACAGTTGCTAGCTGACTTTCTAAAGAACAAAGGGCTTTTGGCCTATGGAATCTTACACACACACACACATACACACTCAACACACACAGAGTAAATCACACACACACAGAGTAAAATTTCTATCCTGAATGCTTTGTTTTATAAATGGAAGACAATTCAGAATACATTTAATCTAGCCCTTCAGTCAAAATGTTGAGATCACCAATCTTGTACTAGGGTTGGGTTGCTGATGACCAGTACAGAATGTTTAGCTCACAGCAGAGTATTGTCTTTTCACATGCTTTTTTTTTTTTTTTTTTTTTTTTTTTTGGCCCATTGCTCACATAGTTGCTATATTGTCTTCTTACTGAGAACTATGTATTCAGTTTTTACCATGTGGCTGGATTTTAGACCTTGTGAAAATGCTCAGGGTGTTCTTTGTTTTCGATGTCATTTATAATTACTAGTTTTGAGAAGGCAGTTTGTACATCAAATCTGTTTTTGTTTTTGCTTAATTGTAATTATTAAGCTTTGATATTTAGGGAAGATTGTTTATGATTAATCTATTGATTATAGAATTACTTCCCTTGTCTGTCCTTACTGTAAGGAAAAAACAAGCATCTTATACTTGTATCCCACACTGACCAAATTGTAATTTTGTACCATCCAGGAAAGATCCACCTCACTTAGAATTCTTTAAATAGTCATTCAACAAATACTCACTTAAAACACTTTATTTGCTGCCTCCCATATAGGCTCATTCTACTAGGTCTTGTAATAAGATGCATTAAAGATAGGTCTGAACTTTAATTTTGCTTAGGAGAGAACATGGAAATTTTGGTTTTAATAAATATATGTTAATAGAAGTTTGCCTTTTCTTTGTCTTTAGTGGTTAGGCCTTAAAAGTAGAGAAGAATTTAGTTTGAAAGTACCCATTCATTTTTCTTCATTTGGAACTAATGAATAATGGTTTTTATGGGGAAGCATACTTTGTTTTTGTTTTTGTGAACTGTAGTTCACATTGTCTTTCAGAACACAGTGGGTACTGGTAAGGGTTACATTATCCCTGAATGACTCAGTATTAGCCAAAGCCTCTCTAATAGACCTGTGTCTCATGCAACTGCATTGTTTAGTACAAAACTTGCAGATTTCATATGTGCCACAGCTAGAGCTAGAGTTGTCCCTGTTGCTGTGGAGGCTTGTAGTTTTCAGATCTATCTTTGTTCACAGGAGCTGCTAAGTCGTACATCACTCGAGACCCAAAAGCTAGATCTGATGACTGAAGTGTCTGAACTGAAGCTCAAGCTGGTTGGCATGGAAAAGGAGCAGCGAGAGCAAGAGGATAAACAGAGAAAAGCAGAGGTATGTGAGTGTGATGCACCAAAGATCAGGGAATATAAGCAATCCTAAACTCAGACCAAGGGAAGGGAAGCTATCTTAATGTGGATTTCGGCCATCTTCTCAACCTCAAGCCTTGGCAACCTTTGAGCACCAGAAACATGTAGACAAGAGAGAGCGAATGAGCTGTTAACACTACATTATCAGGTTTTCCTGTGGCTGCATATTTCAGCAATGCTCAAACCACCCAAATTGAGCTCAAAAGTTTTATCCTTCCTCTAACTGCTGACAACGGTGGAAAGGGAGACAGTAGTTGAGGGTGACTAGTAGGATTAGACAAAACATGGAGGAACACAAGTCTCCTTTGAAAGCCAAGGTAATGACCTTTAGGTTGAGGTTAACTTCCCAGTAGACTACCAGCATTATATACAGGGTATAGAGACATTCTTGGATATGTATTTTACTGAGCTAAATGGGGGAACCCTTAGATTATCATATTTGTTCAATCCTGATGTATAAGGAAGTAAACCCATGTGCAGGACTTTATTTAGGGAATATTTTCTTGTATTTATCCCCAAATCCATATGCTTTAGAATTGATCCCAATTGAGAGAGAGCAGCCTGTTTCCATCTTTGATAACTGTCTTTCTCATGTTGCTTCCTATAAGATTATATTCACATGCAATAGAGAGAGACATGGAAAAAAAGATAGATTTTAGGTTGACTGGTTACATTATTGACCTAAGTGCTGTAGCTGTATTAACTTTAAGTTAGCCTCTTGCGCTCTGAGAACTTCAGTTTCTTCATCTGTATGAAGAGTAGCTATGTCGTGAAATTGAAATAAAATCCTACAATAACATCCCTAAAATTTTTAAAGTTTATTTGGCCCATTTTCATACTCTTCTTCTATTTTGGCATCTCAAATCTAAAGATGGATATTCTTTCTATTAAATATCAGTATGTACTGACACCTGTTCTCTTCTTGTTTATTTGTAACTGTAAACACTGGTGGTCAAGACAACTGAGGGATATTCCTTGAGCTGTGTTTTGAAAACAGGTTCATTAGTAAAAGAAAGTATAATTGCCAAGAGAAGATACTTCTATAAAACTGAGGAAGAATTTTTGAAATGCAAGCTCATGAATCACATTTCCTGACTGAAGTCCAAGCTCAGCTGCTCAGTAGCTTTGTGATTTATTTTTTAGGCAAGTAATTAAACCTCCCAAACCAATGTTACATCTTTAATATATTAGAAATAGTTCTATATCCTATTTCCTGAATTATTCTGAGAAGATAATGAAATAAGGTACATGCAGTCCATATGTTAGTACCAGACAGTTAGTAACAGCTAACTACTATCAATTATTTACTGATGATTTTGTTAAACATAGTGAAAATGAAAATATAGACTTAGATACAATATTTACATATTGCAAAGGTCATATGGACTAAAACCTTATCTATGTGTTGTTTCAATTGATTATAGTCTGCCTCTTAGATTCTATTTCAAGCAAAGAATTGAATTTTATTCTGACTTAAGTCATTTTACCAATGTACATTTTACATTAACAATTCTGTGTACAAATACATTAGGGATTAGGGGTAATTTTTTTTTTTTTTTTGGTTTTTTTGGTTTTTGGGTCACACCCGGCAGTGCTCAGGGGTTACTCCTGGCTCTATGCTTAGAAATCGCTCCTGGCAGGCTCGGGAACCATATGGGATGTCAGGATTCGAACCACCATCTTTCTGCATGCAAGGCAAACACCCTACCTCCATGCTATCTCTCCAGCCCAGTTATTTTTTTTTAAGATTTATAAATACATTTATATTTGTTTTTATTGATTTTTTTTTAGGGAAAACTTTTTTTTAACTTTTTGTAAAGTGTTTCAGGCCATACCGGCCTTGCTCAGTCAAAGCTTATTCCTGGTGGGACTCACGGGACCTTACCTGCTCTTCTATTTCTCTAGCCCAGGAGGCAGGACTTAAGAAACTCTGAGAAAACTTAAGGTGAGAGACTCAGAGACAAAAATAAATATTTTTTAAGGATGGAAGATTATTAAATCAAAGAACTTGAAGAGCCCAGGATTTAAAAACTTTAGTATCAGAGCTGAAGAGATAATCCAAAGGTTAATGTGCTTGCCTCGAATCCAGCAGCAGCTGTGGCTCTGGTTCGAATCATGGTATTACATTTTGAGAATTATTGGAAATGGCCCCTGAGCACAGAACCAGATGTAGTCCATGAGCATCAACTGAAGTAACCAAAACCAAACAAAAATAATAAACAAGGTGCCCAGTATTACACAGTCCAGGTAGGCCTGGTATTTTATAGACTTCAAAATATCATTAGAAGTTAGCCTTGCTAAGTCACTTGGTTCTATTTTAGCTTTATTCACATGAAGGCCTGCCTCTTGTAACAAAGATGACCATTAGAGGCTCTAGATCCCCTAAAAACTCTTACAAAGAGATTCTCTTTCTCCAAAGGCTCCAGCAAACACCCTAGGACTATATCTCCTAGGACCTCTTTGGGTCATGTGTAAATAAACCACAATCACTAGATGGAACGTGTGTGTGTGTGTGTGTGTGTGTGTGTGTGTGTGTGTGTGTGTGCACGCGCGTGCCAAATATGGAACTATGCAGTTTGTATCAGGTTGTGGCAGTTTAGGAAGATGGGAAGGGAGGAAGGAGAGCTTCTATTTCAGGGCCAGTAGAGTATAGCAGTCATTTGACTATTTGGTCCATTTCTTTCTATCTGAAGAATTATTTTTCACTCTGAGCCTCTTATTTTTGTTTTCCATTAAGCTATTCAAGTATGAGGCAACATGGACCATGAGCTTTTGACTTCAGTCCTACCAGATAACAGCCCTTCCCAGTTGCTACTATAAACATTAAGTTTCCATGCAGAGGAATGTAGGCAGTTCAAACCTGTGATAATCAGTCAGATGACCTGAAACAAACTTCTCATTCTCATAACTGAAGATAATCTTGGCTGATCTGCCCCAAACCTTCACTACTGTTTGAAACTTCTTAGAAAGCCAGAGGCTTAAAACCATTCTTTGAGCTGTTAGGGCTACTTAAACTGCACTATTGTCAATCACATAGAGAGGTTTATACAGAATCAGACAGAGAATGCTGCTATGTTCCTTCATATCCTGCCCATAGTTCTTGTGTGTTTGGCCTAAAGGCTGATCACTTGCAGTTTGGAAAAAACAGGTAAGACTATTCCATATAATCAGGCTCTATCCTTAAAATTCCACTTTATGCTCAAATGGAAAAAAGACAATCCTGTTAATGAAGATTACTTGTTCTGTGTGGGCTTTAAGTTTATTTTTTTAATTTGTTTGACACACCCCACAGTGCCTCCTGGCTCTTTGCTAAGGGGGTCATTCCTACAAGCATGCTAGAATTTGAACTGGTGTGTGTGTGTGTGTGTGTGTGTGTGTGTGTCTGTCTGTCTGTCTGTCTGTCTGTCTGTCTGTCTGTGTCTGTGTGTCTGTGTCTGCTTTAGCCCCTATACTATCTTTTGAGCCCCTGTCTAGTTATTCTGTTCTGGTTTGGTTTGGGTTTAAACCCTCCTCAGTCCTGTTGAAGTTCACTAAAACATGGCAGTCAGTGCTGTGAGGCCCTGTGGAGCAGAGGATCAAACCCAGGTGTGCTGTGAGGTACAGACTGCTTTTTCTGTCTGATTCCTTGCTCACCTGTGCCAGATTATGCTTTGTCATGCACCTGACTTCAGGAAGCCTTCCTCTTGATCCCAAGCTTTAGGTGTAAGGCTTCTGATTCATTGAAGAGCCAGCCTGAGGTGGGAGTCATTCAGTGACAGCCCAATGTGAACATGGGTCGAAATCCAGCATCCTGATCATGTGCCTCCGAGTCTCAATGGCTCTCATCATTTCAAGATGTAAAAGATAGGACTGGTAAAGAATAACTGACAGATGGAGACTAAACAGGGAAAAATGGAGAACAACCCCTTCTAGAATAGGTGGGATCCATAAATAATGTGATACAGAGGTTAAAGAAAAAAATCTATTTGTGGTGAACATATCAAAAACATGTCTCACAGAGATTTTCTTGGAGAAGGAATCTAGGTTATCTAAGACCCAATGATTAATCTATTTTTTGGGGTACACAGCCTATAAAGAGGAGAGCAGGGATTTCCACCAAATACTTCCTTGTTGACTTCAACATCCTGGGGTCTAAGCTGTACTACATCAGGGTCAATAGCTGAATAATTTGGAATTGATTCTGGGAACCCCTAAGCATTATGTGGAAGTCTCCGAATTCACACTAAACAACAAGCAAAATGGCAAAATGGGGTAATGAGGGGAGTGAGGATTTAGTTCTTAAATCTAGCATGTGCTGGGAAGTTAAATTTGGTCCACTTGATCAGGGATAAACATAGACATTAAAACAGCTGGGAGCAGATTGAGGGTTGCCAGAGAGCAAATGACTTTTCTTTCAGTGCCAGTGGTGGTTACCATTTCACTCTAGTGTAGTTAGAACTTCTGAGGGAAGGACTCCTGAGTTCTGAGATGGATGGGTCAATCACATTGTGGACTTTGGGAACAAGCAAAATCAGAAAATATTGTGCTTGCTTTGGGAGTAACTTCACTGACTAGCAGAAATTTGTCAAACTATTTTTCAGTTTTTACTTATTTACTTATTTTTTTAGCACTTTACTTTCTGTACTATCTCTGCCTTCCTACCATCCCAGTTCATTTATTTTTAATACCATATATATTTATGTTTCTACATGGATTATATATCCAACTATATGATTTTATCTTCATTTAAATAACCTGTTCCTTTTTGATTGACATTTGATTGACATTTCCCACAAAGGTTTATTTACTGTTACAAATTACACCACTGTGAGTTTTCTTATACCTGTGAGGATACTAAAATGGAATTGATGGTTCAAATTTTGACATATTTCTAAATGGCTCTATTAAAATCAGCGATTATATTCCCACCAGCAAAGTATAAGAATGCTAGAATAGTCTTAAAGTAAGAAGGCCAGGAAAATTGTGAGGAGAAAAATTGTGAACTTAGTTCATAAAGTTGTGTAAAAACAGCATGGCTAAGTTAGGATTAAAAGACTTCCATGATTATAAGAGAACCCTGTTGTTTCTCAGAGAAAAGAACCACAAAAACCTTTGATGTTGGTGAAGCAAGAGTAATAAACAAACCAGAATAGCAATTAGAATCTGCTAAATTCTTGCTAGGTTTCATGATATGGAACTCCAAAGTGAAATATAACTTTTATTATATATCTATTTCTGAGTCTTCCTTCCTTCCTTCCTTCCTTCCTTCCTTCCTTCCTTCCTTCCTTCCTTCCTTCCTTCCTTCCTTCCTTCCTTCCTTCCTTCCTTCCTTCCTTCCTTCCTTCTTTCTTTCTTTCTTTCTTTCTTTCTTTCTTTCTTCTTTCTTTCTTTCTTCTTCTTTCTTTCTTTCTTTTCTTTCTTCTTTCTTTCTTTCTTTCTTTCTTTCTTCTTTCTTTCTTTCTTTCTTCTTTCTTTCTTCTTTCTTCTTTCTTTCTTCTTCTTTCTTCTTTCTTTCTTTTTCTTTCTTTCTTTCTTTCTTTCTTTCTTTCTTTTCTTTCTTTCTTTCTTTCTTTCTTTTCTTTCTTTCTTCTTTCTTTTTCTTTCTTTCTTTCTTTCTTTCTTTCTTTCTTTCTTTCTTTCTTTCCTCTTTTTCTTTCTCTCTTTCTCTCTCCCTCCCTCCCTCCCTCCCTCCCTTCCTTTCTTCCTTCCTTCCTTCTTTTCTTTTCTTTTCTTTCACCACACACCGCAGCACTCAGGGATTACTTCTGATTCTGCACTCAGAAATTGCTTCTGGAAGGCTCAGAAGACGATATGGAATGCCAGGAATCAAACCTGGATCCATCCTGGGTCAGCCGCTACATGCAAGGCAAAAGTCGACAACTGTGCTATCACTCCAATATTTAATAATGTACATTTTTATTATAGAGGTCACATTGCTAAAATAATGTTAATTTTTATGCTTTTAATGCAACAGTTACTGTGCCTTTAGCTTTACCACCAAGTGCCAAATCTACCATATTCTTACCCATCATTTCTCTAAGGGGTCTTTCCTGTAAGAGAGAATTAGTCCTGTTAAAAGAAGGCATGGAAGTCTAGAAAGATAATACCGAGGTTAATGTGCTTACCTTGCACAGAGTCAATCTAGGTTTGACCCATCCCCTCAACTAAGGACCACATAGATGTGATCCATGTGTTACAAACCAGTAATAATCCCTGAGCACCATCAGAAAGGCCCAAAAATAGAAGAAGAAAGAAGAGAAGATACAAGGACTCAGGACATAGCTTGGCAACTGAAACACTTGTGCTTTGCTGATGTCCAGTCAAGGCTGGACACCTTAACTCTTGAGTTCCTGAACACTTCAAGGTATAGGCCAGAAAACAAAAAATGGAGAGAGAGAGAGAGAGAGATAGAGAGAGAGATAGAGAGAGAGAGAGAGAGAGGAGAGAGAGAGAGAAGATGGATTAGTTTTGGATAGAAAGAATAGTAAAAGGCAAGAAACACCAAGCCTTTGAGTTGACATATTGGAGAACAATAACAAATGGGAAGAAAGAAATAGAGGAGATTGCCCCAGAAATTTGTGGGCTTTTAGTATTGTTCCCAGGCTGCCCAAGGAAGGTGAGGGAAAGAATAGAAAAGAGCAGTCTTCTGGATGGCTCACACAAATTAGCATTGAAGTATTTGAAACATGATGGTTTATGTTTCTACTTCGCTTTCAAGAGTAATATCATTCCAACTATGGCAATCTCATGAATTACAGCAAGGAAAGAAGATACTCACAGGTACATAGAAAAGAGTTTTCAAAGAACTTGTACAAAAGCTGGAAAGGACAAATCAAATAGCTTCAGAAAGAGAAAACCCCAAATAAGGACAATGATGATAGCAGTAGATTTTTTTTTTAATCTTTAAATTTACTTTTTTGTTTTGGAATTATACCTGGCCATGCTCAGGGTGCCTGACACTGCTTAGCGATCACCTCTGACAGGACTCAGAAAACTATAAGCAGTGCTGTGTATTAAATCTGGGTCAGTGCATGAGAGGCAAGTGCCCTGTCTTCTGTTACTGTCTTTCTGATCTGGACTTTAAAATGTTTAGTTCTTAGTAAAAAGAGAAAAGAAAGAGTGGGCTCAGTTCACTAATTTCTCTAGTAAAAAGAGAAAAGAAAGAGTGGGCTCAGTTCACTAATTTCTCTGAGAGGTGCAGAGAATTTAGGGCAGCAGCTCCTAAACTGCTCACTCTATAAGGAAGGTGGGAAATTGAGTGAGTTATTAATAAATTGAAAGTGAACCATTTCTTTTCAAAGTGGCAAAGAAAATTGAGTGGGTTTGTATAAGTGACTTCAGCCCCATGCTGAGTTGAGAATCTAGAAGAAACACTAGAGACTAGTGCCCTTTAAGAAATAATATCAGGTTGACCTCATTTGATATGGCTGGGGATACGGCATGGAGTGATGAGAGCTAGGAAACCTGCATTTGGGGAGGCATTGTGCAGAATTGCTGAATTAGTCTTTTTTTGGGGGGGGGGTTAGTCTTTTTTTTAAGGGGGGATTAAGTGTGGTGGGTACATCTGGCAGTGTCCGTGCTTTACTCTTGGCTTTATGCATAGGGATCACTCCTAAGCTGATTGGGCTCAGGGTATGCTGTGCCAGAAATTAAACCAAAGTCAGCTGCATATAAGACAGCACCTTCCTACTGTATATATCTCTCCAGCCCTAACCTGTCTTAGTCATAAGACTGAGCTAGGGGAATACTAGGTGAGTGCTTAAAATGGGCATGGTGGTACCTAGATGATAATGACTGGTACCTAAATGTTATCTTTATCTTTAGGTATTTATTTTTCTTTTTTGGAACAAGGTAGCAGTAATTTGTCTGTAACACTTCTGCCTCTAGCATTTCTAGTGCCATTATTTGAATGCTGCTATTAAAAGACCTTGAACTGGTGATGACAGAGAACCAGAGAAAAACTAAATGGATCCTTCATCCTGAGGATTCATAAGAGACCTAGACAGTGGAGTTGACATAAAGGAGTAATAGGAGGGCCAGAAGGATGCAGTCATTGCAGATCTGATAGTAGGACAGAGTCATGTCTTTCAGAGAACAGCTTGAAGACAGAGCCTGTGGCTTTGCCTAAGAGGAAGCCCCAAAGAGCAGCAACTGAGGTGAGATAAGCTGGTCTAAACCCCTCACTTGAGAGGTTTTACTTGAGTGGAGAAAACAAAGAGAGATATCACCAAGGGACAATGGAGTTTTTGAAATATATATGAGAGTGAAGAGCATGCACTAAGACAAGAGTGTCAGTAGATGAGGAGAGAGACTACAGGACTGTAAAATCAAGGGGTCTGGCCCTGGTAAATGATAGAAAAAACATGTGTTTCTCATCAGCTGCTCTGTCTACCTTTGTAGAAATTATATTATAATTGACAAGTGATATTATAAATATCCAAATCGTCCTTGATCAGAAAAATTTCCCCACCTCTGGTAGCAGTTTAATTGGCCATCTCTTTTTTTTTTTTTTTTTTTGGTTTTGGGGCCACACCCGGTGACGCTCAGGGATTACTCCTGGCTATTCGCTCAGAAGTCACTCCTGGCTTGGGGGACCATATGGGACGCCGGGGGATCGAACCATGGTCCGTCCTAGGCTAGCGCAGGAAAGGCAGGCACCTTACCTCTAGCGCCACCGCCTGGCCCCTGGCCATCTCTTTCTTACCTTATGGTGTTTCCCTCACAACCCATCCCCTCCACACATATCCAAGGCTTTGTTTGGTTGCTTAATTCCATATCACTACCATATAGTCAGCTCATTGTCTCCCCAGCCTCTCTGGTTTCTAATGTCCATGAGAACCCAGGCTTAAGACTTTATTTCCTTTGCTTCCTCACTCTGGCAAATGCTTTAGAATCTATGTACTTGGCTTCACAAATTGTATCCATGATCTTTCTGTTTACCCGGGCAGAATTAGTCACTCCCTGGCATTCTAAAAGCACTGAGAGTTTCTTGACCCTAATAATTTAGACCTGTTTTTGATTGTTTTTCTATTTCTGTGGTTCTCTTTCCTCCCCCTCTGTGAGTCTCCCTGGTCACTGTGACCTTAGTTCACTGCAGAGTATCCCTAAGTGCCTCTAGAGAAGGTAGAGTATGCAGAGTATGGTAGGCCTGCTAGTAAAAGGGATTCAGAATTAAGTAGGTATGAATGCAAGTGTTGCAATTGCTTTAAAGCATTGATGTAAAAGGGCAGAATGTTCTAGAATGACAGAGGAAGTAAGTTTGGAGTGATATATATTGGGGTTAGGTTTGGTAAACATAAGTATGTTTATATTCAACATGTTGATGGATGGGGCATCGTAGGAGTGGTACACATAGCATGGGAGCATATCAGGGGATGTGTCTACATATATACATCCTCATCTATTGCCGGATGCTATGTATGCCTCAGATGTTACACACAAGGGTAGTCTTGGATAAGTTTTAGGGAGTGGTTCAGCCTGTAAACAGGGCTCACAGATAGGCTAGGCCTTCGGAAAAGTGCAATCCTTTGGATCCTGTGTCCAAGTGGATGGTCATGCACTTTGCCTATCAGTACCGGGGTGGGGGGGGGCGAGGGGCACTTTCTGCTTGGCTCCCTTCTCTGAGCAGTGTTATGCAGAGTTCTGTATCTGAGAACCCATTGACCCCGAGTGCTGTTTTTCTTCTTTTTCCCCTCTTACAGTCAGTTCTGAACGTGATCAGTGAGCTGCAGGAGCAGATGTGTAGACTGCAGCTGGACATCCACAGACAGATTCAAGAGCGCCTCTTACTCAATAGGGAGCTCCCTGAGGAAGTGGCGGTGGAGTCCCGGCCCCATAGCCAGGATTGTGCCAGTTGGGAGGGGTCACCTGTAGGAAGCACACTTAAGTATATCATAGCATGCTGGTGTGGTGGCATTTCCCGGGGGCGGGGCTTATCCTAACTAGAACTGAGTGCAGTGACTTAACATGGACCTGCAATGCTGACCACTGAGCAGAGTTCTGACACACTCTCTGCTACTGAGGTGGGAGATGAGCTCCCTGATCCTCACTGGTTATGGACTGATGGGGCTAAAACTCCCAGGTGGGTAATAGCAGAAGGTCCCCTGAGAATGGGGACATTTTCACAAAAAGAAGCTTGGATTTTCCTCTTCATATATGCTTCAGGTATGGATTCTTTTCCCAGTTTATGAGATTGCATGAAGTTTTTTCACACCTTTTTTTCCCCCTAAAGAAATAGTTACATATAAGAACACTTTTAACTTTATTATTCTTGCTATTCTTGTTATTGTTTTTGTTGTTATTGTTAACTGGAAGCAACTCATCAGGTGGTGGTCAGAGGCTATTTCTGGATCTGTGCTCTGAAATGACCCCTGGTGGTGTTTGGTGTGGGCATATGTGGTATTGGAGATGAAACAGGCTTATAGTTAACCCATGCTTATGCAGCACAGAACCTTAGGCATTAGGAGAGGACCAATGAGGAAGCTTTCCTCAATGATGCTGGGGTGGGGGCACAAGACCTGACATTTTAACAAACTTTGAAGAGAGAGGGCTGGTATCTTTTCTTGTTGAGCTGGGTTATGCAAGAGAGACTTCTAAATGAAGAGAAAATTTCTGCCAGTGTCTGTAGTAATGATGAGCAGTAGCAAAGGCTTGGGGGACCATATGGGACACCGTGGGATCGAACCGCGGTCCATCCAAGGCTAGCACAGGCAAGGCACCTTACCTCTAGCGCCACTGCCCGGCCCCAGGAAATCTTAATAATCACACCATTTAAGTGTATCTACGATAAGTACCTAGAGGGCTGCCTCCAAATAAAGCTCTTTAAGCTATTACATCACAACTTTAATTTCATATGTCAATGCCTGCTCTGTGCCAGAAGTTAACAAAATGGTTATCTTTTTGGTTGTGTTAACTTTGATTAAGTTAATGCAACTTTAAAATTAATTTAAAGTCAGCAAAACTTTTCTAGAATTCACAGTTGTAAGAGAACAAGTCATTAGCAATCATGCCTATAAAATTAATTTACAGGAGACATAGTGGGTACCACTGGAGAGCATAGCAGACTGCTGATGATTGGTTAAGGTTTAGGGAGCTTTTCTCAGGGATAATCGAAAGATGGGTAGAAGTTAGCCTGGAGGGAAGTTTCAGATAAATGGAATGGCATGTGTAATGACCCAAGTTAGAAAAAAAATTGAAAGTATTTGGTATGACTAAATTTTAACCAGTGTTAAAATGCAAAGGGTAGATACAGCATTGTCTCAAGCTTGATAGTTGTTCATAAAATGGGGTTTATTTGATGCAAGGGGCATGCCATGATCAGATTTATATTTTGTTCCCTTGGAACAAAATTTCATAACTTCAAGTGTCCCCAAGAACAAGAGGAGCAACCATTGAAGTGAATGTTTAGGTTCTCATTACCCAAGTGGCATAATAGAGTCATAGTGGTAAAGTTAGAAATGAAAGATTCAGCTATTGGAGGCAGAGTCAGCAAAGCTTGCAGTTGAATTACATGTGTAGACGAGAGGGAGGAAAAACATCAAGGATGGATTTTGGCATAAGTGGAGGAAGATGCCACCTGAGTCAGTGATATCTCAAGAGGTTAACCACAATAAGTGGGCTGTGATACTCAGGAGTTAGCTGTGTGCCATCTATAGGCAGTTTGTGGGATGAGTCTAGAGTTCACAAAGTCCTTCTTTAGGCTTATTTTTCTTGAAGAAGATACTTATTGGGGACACTTATTCTTAGAAAAGCTTGCATTGGTTCACAGTTGTTCAGGAATGTCCTTGTCATTAAAGAGGGGAGTTCAGGAAATAAGGGGGCCCTGGAGTCAGAAGACATGACTCTGAACTCAAGCTCCACCAAAGAAAGATTGTTTAAACACTGCTCCACAACAGTTAGTAGTTTTCGATT
This sequence comes from Suncus etruscus, assembly GCF_024139225.1. Taxonomy (NCBI): domain Eukaryota; kingdom Metazoa; phylum Chordata; class Mammalia; order Eulipotyphla; family Soricidae; genus Suncus; species Suncus etruscus. Next base: position 57,113,570 of record NC_064856.1, read on the forward strand.
GTCTGAAAGATGGTAGTTGTCTCTTGGTTTTCTCATCTGTCGGCTTTTACCTGGGCTTCGCACCACTGCACTCACCCTGCACATCCACCACCCTCACTGATCTTCCCAAAATCCTTTCCTTTCATAGCTCCACCCCAAAAGGCTGCTTCACTTTCTACTCCCTGTCTTTTCTATCTGCTTTGCTTTAAGCCTCCCTCCTTTTTCTAACACTCCAGCCTCTGTTCCTTCTCAAACTAGAACATCTAGATTGCTCTTTACATTGCCTTTCATTCCTTAAAATTGCATTTCTGCCCTTGACTGTCACTGACCACCTGAAACTTCCAGGAGCACCAAGTCCTTGCTCTGGGTTTCTTTATCTCCCCCCACAACACACACATACAACTTAGTTTGTTTTCTGTCCTTTGAAAAGAGTATCTGTGTAGGAGGGTATTGTTGTCATCTAAGAGGGACTACCCTTTCAAAGGAGGTTCTGAAAAGTAGGAGGAATTATTCTCACTTCTGGCAACACCTAGTCTTTATTTTCAAGTGCCCAGTTTTCCTGTTTTAATATTGGAATCACAGTGTGGAGCTTGATGTTGCATTTCCTGGGTTGCATCTCTCTGTGCATGAGCTTTGCTAGAGTTGTGTAACCAGAAACTTTTCTCCTCTCTAACCATTGAGCATCATCTTTCTTCTTTACCCCTCTAGGAGTTACTGCAAGAGCTCAGGCATCTCAAAATTAAGGTGGAAGAGTTGGAGAATGAACGTAATCAATATGAGTGGAAGCTGAAGGCCACTAAGGTAAAGTGTGTTTCTGGTGCTTTTAAAGAGGCTGGAGGTTTCATGTTTAGTTTCTGGGTTTGCAAATATACTGAACTGGAAGTACAGATTGATCTGACTGTGCCAAGGGAAGAGGGCCCAGATTGTGCTGTAGATAGCTTTAATCAAAGAGGCTCTTCTCATAGGGAAATTAACAAGGATGGTAAAGTATAGGAATTGATTCTCCTTTCTCACGTGTCCTTTTGCACCAGACATAAGTGAGGAAGAGGATAAGTGAATATTTGAATGAGTAGTTGAATAAAGGAGGGAGAGAGGTGTAGTTAAGTATATGAGTGTGTGAGTGAGGTATTGACTAAGTGGGTGAATATGTTGAATGATTGGGTGAGTGAGCATATGAACTAAGTAGGATATTGAGTGGGTGTGTGAGTGATGAGTATGTGATTAAGTATGGCAGTCAGATTCTTTTTTTTGGGGGGGGGGGTTTACACCTGGTGACACTCAGGGGTTACTCCTGGCTATGCACTCAGAAATCGCTCCTGGCTTGGGGAACCATATGGGACACCAGGGGATCGAAACGCGGTCCATCATAGGCTAGTGCCAGCAAGGCAGACGCCTTACCACTCTGCACAACTGCTCTAGCCCCAGGCAGTCAGATTCTAGCAGGGGTCCTCAAACTTTTTAAACAGGGGGCCAGTTCACTGTCCTTCAGACTGTTGGAGGGCCAGATTATAGTAAAAACAAAAATTATGAACAAATTTCTATGCACACTGCATATTTCTTATTTAGAAGTGAAGAACAAAATGGGAATAAATATAATATGTGGCCCGCGGGCCGTAGTTTGAGGACCATTGTAAAACATTCACATCAGTATTGGGTGCATCAGTTTAAATACTGTTACCTCTCTTGAGTATTTAAAAACATGGAGTGGGTTAGATTTCTCAGTAGACTGAGTGTGTGTTTTTCATGCAAGGTGCCCAGGTTTAACATCAATACCCCTAAGCACTGCTAGGAGTGACCACAGAGCACAAAATTGGGAATAACTCCATAATACTATCAGCTGTGGCTGCAAAACAAGCAAATAAATAAATAGAAATGGACATGCTTTCTTTATAGTAAGAATTTTAATCCTTAAAAATGCATAAAATGGAATCATTTTTAATCAAATGATATTTTTACTTAACAAAGGGGCTCAGTTTCTAAAGAGTACCAATTCTTTCATGAATCAAGGTTTTTTTCACCTTTCATTTCCTCTAATAATTGAAACAGATTTAGCCCACACATTTATTGTTTGGACCTGTATTTAAAGGTGTATTTTGAATACTGTATTTAAAGCTATTCAGTTAGCTATCACTTAAACTTTAGAAAACTTCATATTAATATACAGGGTTAGTTTTGAATATATTATTCATTACTAAGAAAATTATGTTTGCTTCATTTTTTTCTTAGAGATGTTATGAGGATAAAATAACAGTAAAGAAAGTGCTTCACAAATTTGAATGGTGTGCACGTAAAAAGCTTATGTAACTAAAAACATAGAACTCGGGGTTCAGAAGGATAATAGATGTGGCTAATTATTTGTATAGCATATGGTTCTCTAAGCAACACCAGGATCCCTGAGCAGAATCAGGAGTAAGCCAAGAATACTGTTGGGCATGGCCCCCAACAGAGTTGGATGTCGCTAGTGGTGGTGGTTGTGGGAAAAAGTAGTGCTGAGTGAGACCCCCACTGACAGCCTCACTGGATGTCTGAGCACATGAGAGGCTGCACTGTGGTCATTTTTATTTTCACTTCTATATAAGTACTATAAGCATTCTAAAAATTCTGCCCAATAGTTTTCCTAACATTTAGTTTTGTACTTTGATATTTTTGTTGTTATTTAACTTTAAATGATTAAAAAATTAAAGCTGATAGAAAAGTTCTAAGTCATTAAAAAAGAAAGGAATAGAATTTACTCATGTGCCACACCCAGACTACTGTTATTTCCTTCTAGGTTTGGGGGATCAATCTCTCCTTCACCCCTGCCTTCTCTTGTTGTCTCTTTAATTTCTTTCTTTGTTTCTTTAATTTCTTGGGTTAGTAATGTAGAATTGATTATATACTATACTATATATATTACATAACAATCATGAACATGATATACTATTCTACAATCAAAATAAAATATAATGCCTTAATTATTTTATAGTTGAGGAAACTGATACACATAGTGGTGATCTAATTTTCTCAAACTCTTCTAAGAATTTAGCATTAACCTTTGTGATCCATATTCTCTATTCTGTTTTCGTGTGTGTGTGTTTGTGTTTCCCCTTTCTTTTTTTTGTTCATTGCTAAGAAAATTATGTTTGCTTCATTTTCTTTTAGAGATATTATGAGGATAAAATAACAGTAAGGGAAGTGAGTCACAAATTTGAATGGTGTGCACATAAAAAGCTTATGTTACTAAAACTATAAAATTCAGGGTTTGGAAGGATAGTAGAGGTAAGGTGACTGTGCATCATACAATTGCATAGTTGTCCCATGGTGCTTACAGGAGTATAACATATTCATTGTGGTACTTGCGTGCTTTCTTGCTGAGAATTACACTCAGATAGTGTTTCAACTTATGCCCTTTCTGACTATGCTCTCTGATGCTCATGACCATTTTTACTGTAGGTTCCACTTTTGGTCCAATACTTATCCCTCCTTTTGAATGTGTAGCTATGGTGCTTACTGTGCTATTAATGCAACTATGGCCTAGGGGTGTCATAATTTGCAGTCACCATTCATAGTCATCTTTTCTCATACAGCTCAAACCTTGCCCTCATGGTACTCCACTCAAGTGAGTCCTGACTTAGTGAAACCTTTGAAGTTGACTGTAAAAGTTGTCTTATAAAATAAAACATCTCCTTCCTTTAATAATTACCTGTATGCTTTGCCTTGGCTTGTAAAACTTGCCAATACAAAGGGTTCTTTTTTTTAAATATATTTTTTATTTTAGTAACATGATCATAGTTGGGTTATAGTCACAAATAGAACACCCCCTTCACCGGTGTAACATTTCCCCCTCCCCCCTTCCCATCCCCTGCCTGTATTCAAGACAGGCATTCTACTACAGTTATTTGTTGTTTTTTTTTTTCCCCCGCCCACCCGCCCACACCTAGTTATTTGTTTTTAAGTTCAGTAAGTTGTATTTTTTTTCTTAAAGGATAAGAGTAAAAAAATATAGTAAAGGTGTAATAGTGGCAATCGCTGTTGTTTGCATAGGTCCAGAAAAATGAGGAAAATGGAAAAAAAAATCCTTGACCTGATTACAAAAAGGCCTCACCCTAGAAGTTTATTGGCATAAGACCGATTCTGGGTTCCAGGCATACCAGTCTGTCCAACCCGAGTCATTCTCCGTGGTCCCGGTGAAACTTTTTCACACTTTAGCTATTGTTGATGTCAGATTCTTATATTTAAAGATTCTGGATTCTGTGAATTTCTTTCATTGATGTCAGGCTAATGTGGAGAATACTCTAGTTTCAGCATACTATTAAATGTGCAGCGATCTGTCCTGCAAGCAGGCTGTTGCTGAGTCATCTGAGTGTTGAGAGCACTCTTTGGAGTAAGTCAATGCCAAAGCAGTGGTAGGTCTTCCCTGGTAGAGTCTTGGATCCTGGTAATGTTATAGACAATTGTGGTTGTTTCCATAGATGAGGTATCCATTGTTCAGGTGTGTGTGGGTGATGCCCATTCTTCTGAGGCCTTAGCCAAATCATTATGCCAATGATCAGGGTATAAGGCCTAATTGCAGGCAATACAAAGGGTTCTTTAATAACTACCAGGATAGTGTCTCCTCTGTACCAGAATGGAGCAAGCTCTCTGCACATGTTTCCTTATCTGATCCATAGAATCACCTAGTGAAGACCACTGTTTTATAATCCTCATGTTGCTAGCAAGAAAGGTAAGTCTCAGAGTGAGTGGTCAGGTTGGAGTTCAGATCATTCCAGAATTCTGGCTCTTCTCCCTCTGCCATCCCAATTCCCTGAAGTTAAATACATTTAAAACTTGTATTTTTTTAAGGTACTTTGGTTTTCTGCTTAGTTTCACAACCCCTTGTAGATGATTCATCTTCTAATATGACAGCAGAGGAACCAGCGCCTTAAGTTTGAGGAGACCCAGCACTTGCAGGGAGCCTGAGCTCCTATTTCTGCCCAGTGCCAGGGTATATGTCTGTGCCCTGACCTCTTGCTTTTTGCCTGGAGAGCTGTGGAGTTGTGGTGGCAGGTTCTAGCTTTGTCTCTAGGCTCATATAGAGGGTAGCTGAGTTGTATCTGACTTTACAGGTGTGGCAACAATACCACTTGCAGGAGATGGAGCACCCCTGATCCAGTTTATTCTGTGCGTGGGAGGTTGGGTCTTACTGTGTGATATAGGGGATTTTCAAATAGGTGACCCTAGGGTTGCAGAGATAGTCCAGTGGTCTGAGTGCTTTGCATATAGGAAATATGAGCTAGGTCCTAACATACTTTCCTGAGCAGAGTGGGGAGCAAACCCTAAACACAAAGCTGGAATAGCCCCTGAGTATTGCTGGTATGGCCTAAGATAAATAAATGAAAACAATGAGTGAATGAGTGACACCACCAGAGATAGATCTTAGAGACCTTATTAGGCCAGGTGATAACAAAGCACACACCACTGATATCCACCGTCAGACCAGCAAACCAGCACTGGGCTGCCAAATGTTTAACTCACTCGTGCCCCTCTGCAAAGAAAGAGAGAAATGGTGTGGAGATGGTCATCACTTAGGCCATCAGGCCACCATGGCTCTGAGGAAACATGCAAAACTTCGGTTGTCTTCCAACTCGTATGACCTATCTCTTGATCCTCTTTGGGTGGAAACCAGAGCAGAAGCACAGGTAGCTGGGGGTAAAGAAAAACCATCCTTGACAATCTTGTCTTTACCTCCCACTAAGCAGGCAGTTCTGAGTCTTGATGGTAGGAGAATCAGGCCTGAGTTGTACTGATCTGACGACTAAAAGCCTTTGTTACAGGGCATTAAGTCCTCCAATCCCCGTTTTCTCCTCTCTAAACTGTAATGGTATTTCCTCTGTGGTTTTTCTGTGTGAACTGAGTGAGTTTGATGGAAGGAAGCCTCTAGCAGAGAGATGAATGCAGCGACATACATGCTGAGTGTGACCTGAAATAAACATATGAGTAAGGAATCACCAGCAGGTTTCATGTTCAGGTATCTGTGGGAAGGGTCAGCTAATACTATGGTCTTGCTAGTATTATGGGAATGAGAGTGGGGAATGGAGGTGAGGGCAGGGAGTAGGGAGGTGACAAGGTCAGCTAGAGTAGTTAGGAGCCTTTGCTCTGTATTCCCTTCAGTATTCACCGACTTCTGAGTCAGCTCTCAACATCTCTCCTCCTTTTAAAATTATTATTATTTTTCTGTTAGAGCTTCTATTTCTGGCAATGCTTAGGATAGCCTGTGGTGCTGGAAATTGAACTCAGTTTTTCACATACACTAAGCCTAAGATATATTCTTGACACCTGAGTCCCTTTCTTGTCTTGTCCTTTTTCTTTTTTTTTTTAATTAAAAAAAAAAAACAACACTTTAATAGACAGACTAAGGCCACAATAGACAACAAACATGACGATCCCACAGTAATGGCAGTGGGCAGGTTAATATTCTTCACCATCTCTTCATTAGCATTGTCCACACAAGCCTTTGCATAATCCTTCTCAAAGGTCGCCATGTGCCTTAGAAAACTCTCTCTTCCATGTTCTCACCCACATACCAGTGAGGAAAAGGCTCAGCAAAGTCTGTTGCTCAGACTTTTGCTCAGCCAAAGTCTACCAGATATTACAGTGGGAGGGTGTTTATCAACATTGAATTTGAAGCCAGTGGGACACAATCTACAAACTGATTGGTACACTTATTCTTGATATAGCAACAGCAGCATTGACATCTGAGGGAACCACGTTACTATGTTGCAACAGGGAGCAAGCCTTGCCTTTACAATGGCAAAGATCCCATTTTATTATTCATTGGTTGGCTCAAAATATGCTGTGGAGAGGCTAGAGAGAGAGAGTACAGTGGCTTTGGTGCTTGTCTTTTACACTTCCAAACAGGATTTGATCCCTGGTATTCCCTAAAGTCCTCTGAGCACCATTAGTAAGAATTCCTGATTGCAAAGCCAGGAGTGACCCCTGGCATCATTGAGTAAAGCCCTAAAACAAACAAATGAACAAAACCTAAAAAACCAAAATAGATAAAAAACCATCAAACAAACAAAAAAGGCAAACATGCCACAGTGCTCTTTATGAGTGCATCTTTATGCAATGATGGGGCATATATGTGGTCAGAATGAAGTAGCATTGGGGATAGGACACCATCATTTCCTTTCTGAATTCGACTTACTGCTCAGAAAACCAGCTAGTTATCTGAAAAGGAAGCAATAGGTGAGAATGACAATAGCACTACCATTTACTGAACACTTAGTAGATTGACCAACCCAAGTGTTTGTAATCTACAAGGTTGTTGAGTTCTTATTACTGCCCTATGAGGGAAATAGTATTTTTCCTACTTTATAGATGAGTCTCGATTCGTGTAAATGCATTTTCTAATGATTTACCCAAGTGGGTAGAGAGAATACAGTACCTTTTGATTGGCTCCAAAGTCATTATATCTTAGGATGGGTCTATACAGTTCTTATTTTTTTTTTGGTTTTTGGGCCACACCCGGCGGTGCTCAGGGGTTATTCCTGGCTGTTTGCTCAGAAATAGTTCCTGGCAGGCACAGGGGACCATATGGGACACCGGGCTTCGAACCAACCATCTTAGGTCCTGGATCGGCTGCTTGCAAGGCAAACGCCGTTGTGCTATCTCTCCGGGCCCCAGTTCTTATTTTTTTAATGGATCTGGGAAAGTATGGATGACCATGTGTACTGCCACATGTGAAATTGAACATACTATACTTAAGTAGAGATGTGGGAACCACCTGCTTAGTTACTCTTTTTTTGCATATATATATGAATATGTGTGTGCACTTGTGCAGCTGTTCTTAACTAGCATAATTTTCTGAAAACAGATGTTTCAAATACCCAATTATTGAATATATATATATATATATATATATATATATATATATATATATATATATATATATATATATATATATATATGCCTGGAAGGTGGACAGAAGCAGTAACTATGCACAAAGGATGAGAGAGTATTTGAAAGAAGGGAAATCTTGTCTTATTTTATTCACTGTATTTCTGGTATAGATGAAAGATACAAGATTTTTACATTTGTACATGTTGAATGTATAGGCAATGATGACTATACATGCTCTCGCATGAATGTCTTGAGAAAGGAAAGACCACATCTAGGGTATCCATCCCTGAACCAAGAGCAGACCTCCACTGGACACAATTCTAGCTCTTATGGGATCTTTAGAGAGGTTGGGTCTAAAAGGACAGAGGAGACCTGACCAGGTAGGAAGAGGAAAAGAAGAGACTGGGAATGTAGTTTAGCAAGTGTGAGACCCTGTGTTAAATCCCTGGCTTTACTCCAAAATATGTAAAAAAAGAACAGAGTATGGTGAGGTTATGAAAGGAAATAAAGTGAATAGGGAGAAAGGCAGATGTGAAATAATGAGCCAGGAATCAAGGGGATTCAGCTACATTGGTGGTGTAAAGGGAGGACAAATCTAAATATCCAAACCACAGAGTCAGCAATACTGAAAACATGAGAACCAAACTTTAACAACCAAACTTCTAAGGGTGCTTGTTTTGATGGCGGGGCGGGGGGAGGGGGGGGGAGTCACTGGGAATGATGGTGCATTTGTAAAGGGAGGTTGACACCGGTGTTTGGATTGGTGCTAAACATTCTCTGCCTGTATGCTAAAATTCAACTACGAATAACTTTGTAAATAACAATGTTTTTAATAGAAATATTATTTTAAAAAAAGGAAAGAAAAGAGGAAAAGAAAATAAAAGAAAAAGAGCCTGAGTTGTGGCCAGGGCCTGAGGGACCAAAAATGAGTTCCTTCAGCAGAGCGCCACCTTGTGGAGAGCATAGTGAGCACCACTAACTGCTCATTTCTAGCACCTCAGCTTTTAACATCCTGCCTTATTTTCCTATAACCTATTGACTCTGAGCTCTAATTTGAAACACGTTGTCATGGTCTGGTGTTCCTTCTGATATGGCTGGGTATCTTTGTTGTTTTTCCAGGCTGAGGTAGCCCAGCTGCAAGAGCAGGTGGCTTTGAAAGATGCAGAAATTGAGCGTTTGCACAGCCAGCTCTCCCGGACATCAGCTCTCCAGGGTGACCAGGCAGAGAAAGGTAACTAGCTTAAATGTAAAAGAGGACAGGTGCCTCTGGGCTCTATGTCTTCTTTTAAGTGAATTTGTGTCTATGTGTCATTATGTCTGTGAGGTCAGAGTGTTAATATGCATGTATGTATGCAAACTTGCTCAAGTGAATGGGTATCTACATATATGTGCACGGCACGTGTGAAGCACAAAACTTTGTGGAACTGCTGTTATGAACCTCTCTCTATTCAGAAGTCTCGGGAGCTCTCTGGTAATTAAAACTGATGTGACCAGAAACTTTACTAATTCTTTTAAAAGGTCCCGTTTTTGTTTTCTCACCAAAGGTGAAGTTTTAGCAATTCACATCATCATGTAATCATATCTATCTGGTATTGCAAAAGGTCCTCAAGTTACAAAACCAAATAATTGTTTTTCCTAGTGTTCTCTTAATTTACTTTTGACTTCTTTCGTAGAATTTATTACAACTTATCAGTGATGTGTTTAGGGTAGACTCATTGTGTAGACTGTGGGTCTGACCCTGGGCCAGAATCATGCCTTTCCTGTTTGAAATCATTTCTGTGAAGCCTAGCATAATGTTTGGCAGGAGATCATATTTAATTTATTCAATCATTCAATCATATATGATCGTGGGGGATTTATATTGATATACATTGTTATTTATTTATCCTTTTCAGGTGCCAGTGTAGAATGCACATAGGTCCTTATTTGAAAAATGTTATCATGTGACAATTGCAGGACCTTTAATACTTGGTAGAATGACACCTAGTTCCTTTAACTGTTGACCTTTGACCTGGTTATCCAGCCCAGTTTGGGAAGAGTCAAGGGAACCTCTAATGCATCCATAGTGAAAAACCCTGAATGTGTACCACAGATAGACATGGATACTTCAGCCCAGAGTGAAAATTCTGTAGGTTTATGATAGAATAAACTTTTCTTCCTCTTCCTCCTCTTCCTTCTTCCTTTTTTTTTTCTTTTAAGTGGCTTTGCTCATAGCTTCTTCCTGGCTTTGTGCTCAAAGATCACTCCTGCTGTGTCAGGGAACTATAATGGAATGCCAGGTATTGAATCTGGGTTAGCCATTTGAAAGGCAAGCTCCTTATTCACTGTATTAATATCGCTGGTTCCAATTTGGTTTCTTTTTTTTAATTATCTTTATTTAAACACCGTGATTACAAATATAATTGTAGTTGTATGATTACAGTCATGTAAAGAACACCCCCCTTCACCAGTGCAGGATTCTCACCACCAATTTCCCAGATCTACCTACTCCCCACCCCACCCACACCTGTACTCGAGACAGGCTTTCTTTTTCCCTCATTCATTCACATTGTTATGATAGTTTTCAGTGTAGTTATTTCTCTAACTGCACTTATCACTCTATGTGGTGAGCTTCATGTCATTAGCTGCACCTACATGGGAGGGTGGGGGGAAGTAAGGGTTGGGACTGAGGCAGTAAAATATTAGAAATGAGCTTTGTAGGGCAGTATCAAGGTCCCAATACAAGATGGATATTATGGATATATCGAATATATGCACACAATAATATCAATATGAAAAAAAGAGAAAAAATTTCCACTGACTGTCCCAATATAAACCAGTGCTAGAACAGCCTGCCCTCCTCCCAGAGTGCATTCCCATTAGTGTAGGGAGAGATAGGGGGAAAGCCTGTTGACCCCTATAGAGTCCACCTAGACCGGTGCCCAGGGAAAGACTGAAGTCCAGGGGAGAAAAACCCTATACCTGGCAAGAGCTGGTTTCCAGAATCAAGGAGGAAACCAGAAGCCAAATGTCTGCCCACCCTCCTCCCCATGCACCTCCCTGATGGAGTAGAGAGGGAGGGGGGAAGCCTGAGGACCACTAAGAGTCCACCTGAACCCACTTCTAGCCATCTGAGCTGGTACCCAGGGAAGGCCTGGAGTCAGGGGAAAAAGACAAGGACGGCTGGGGGCCTGCCAAGCCTCCTAGCACTCCCCAGGCTAGGGAGAAAGGCTCTGGTATGGGGCCCCCCCAAACCCCATACCTGGAAAGAGCTGGTCTCCAGACTCAAAGAGGAAACTGGAAGCCAGATGTCTGCCCGCCCTCCTCTCCATGCACCTCCCCCCTGAAGTACGGAGGGAGAGGGAAACCTGGGGACCACTAAGAGTCCACCTGAACCCACTTCTGGCCATCTGAGCTGGCACCCAGGGAAGCCAATTTGGTTTCTTTATTCACATATTCTGTTTTGACATATTTTTAGATATATCTAAACATTTGTTCATTACTTCTGAAAGCCAAGTATTCAATTCCTTCACATAAGCATTTTTTTTTCTCTCTCTCCATTCAACAATAGATATGGATTTTGGGTGGTTACACCTAACTAACTGTGTCCTGGGCTTTTTTCTGGTTCTGTGCTCAGTGGTAACTTTTGGCAGTTCTTTGGTTCCGTAAGTGTTGCTAGTGATTAAGTATTTGCCAGTTGCATGTTTGGCAAACACTTTAACCCTCTAGCCTTTAGACCTTTTTTTTTTTTTTTTTTTTTTTGTGGTTTTTGGGTCACACCCGGCAGTGCTCAGGGGTTACTCCTGGCTCCATGCTCAGAAATTGCTCCTGGCAGGCACGGGGGACCATATGGGACGCCGGGATTCGAACCGATGACCTTCTGCATGAAAGGCAAACGCCTTACCTCCATGCTATCTCCCCGGCCCCATAGACCTTTTTTTTAATAGAAGCACCCAACCATTACTTGAGGTGGTCATGTGGTACCAGCGATTGAACTTAGGACCTTCATGAACCAGACATATATCCCATTTTCTTGACATATCTCTAGCCATTTAGATTTGAATTTTAAATTATGATCTACTAGAATCTATGGAATTGTATCTAGTTAGCAGGCTAAGTACATACTAGAAGAAAATGTCTGTGTTTTAATGAGATGTAGGTTTGCAAAGATTAGGTGGTTCCTTATGTGAATCAAATTTTGATTTGAGGTGACAAAATTTGTTCAAAGAATGTTGATTTGTCTGATTTTATGCCAACGCTGTCATGGTCTCTTTAAAGACATAAAGATATCCACATGTAATTTAGCCACACGGAAACTTGTTGTGTCTTAGCATGTGGAGGCATATATTTGCATTTATGTTACTGGTTCTTTTTACACATAAATTCTTTTAGATCAAGAAATTCAACGTTTGAAAATAGGGATGGAAACCTTGCTCGTTGCCAATGAAGAAAAGGTAAGATGGGGATTGGATGCTCCTGCCCTTTCCTTGTTGAAATTCCTCGCTCGCTTTGGCCCCTTTCCTTGTTGAAATTCCTCGCTTGTTTTGGCCCCTGTAGGTCTCTGATACTTTGGAAAAGGGTATACACCCAGAGTGTTGATATGGGGTATATCAGGTGAATGGCTTCTACCTCCTACAGATTTGGCCTTATCATTTTTAGCTTTGCTGCCTAGTGCTGTGTCTAAACACATTCTCCTAAAGACAGATGAAAATCATGCCTGTTCATGCACATGATGGGAAAAATACTGAGGTGCTTACTACCATGTAGGAGATGCTACTTGGATACAGCAGAATTGGAGTACTTTCTTCTACTCTTCTATATGCATAGCCTGTCATTCACTGTGACTGCAGCAACATGCTGTCTTGTTTGTGTTGCCTTCTAATCTACTGGACATTGAATTCCTATGAAATCAAGAAACAGCCACCTTCTTAACACAGGGTGCCTACAAGGCATAAATATTAGCCCAGATGGTCACAATCTGGTATTCTATAGAGAAAGAAATGGAGACTCAAAGTACTTAAGTAGTTTTGCCAAGGTCAGGTAATAGTAGATAACAAGCCCAGGGTCACATTCAAAGTTGTCTGAACTACAAAAATCTTTCTTGTCCCTGAGTCTTCCCTTCAAAGAAATAGTGTCTCTTTTCCCTCCCACTCAACCCTTTTCTCTATACCCAGCAAGGAACTTTTCTTGGTTTCTGAAGGACTCTGAGTCCTCTCAGGAACAGGTCAGAAATCCTATGATATCTTTTTCTTGAGATAAGAGGTTGGTTAGGCCAATCCCAATGATGGTCAAGGCTTACTCCTAGCTCTTTATACAGAAATCCCTTTTGGAGGAGCTTAGGGAATGTGGGGTATTGGAGATCGATAGAACCCTGGACAACCACATGCAAGGTTAGCTCTATACCTGCTATTACTAATTCTATGGCTCCAGGGATGATACTTTGTATGAAACTCGAGAGAAAAACTCAAGTCAGAGGTAGATTTCATTGATAACCTCAGAAAAGTAAGGAGAAAATTAATTTTCTTTTTCTGGAAATGTTTAAACCCCTAGAAAAATATTTAAGGCCCTTGAAATTATTTCAAAGAACTACATTTTTTTATGGCCAGAGCTTGGACTCATGGCAGTGGGTAGAGGGGAGAGAACCTAGGGGGCTGATTACTGAGATCCCAGGCTCCAGAGCAAAGGGTTTTGGGTCCCATTTCCCCTAAGAATGTTCCATCAGCTCTTTAGACCATGTTTGTTTAGTGTGCCTAGAATATAACTTGGGCTCCCCCAATGAAATCATCTGAGACATGAATGTTGTTGTTTACATGCAAGTTTGCTCTTGAACTACGGCAGGACCGACGGATAGAGGAACTTACGGGACTTTTAAACCAGTTCCGAAGGGTAAAAGAGATCGTCATGGCAACTCAAGGTGAGAACAAAAGATATGCTTTTATCCCCAGATATTTCATTTACTGGACAAAATTTAGTAGCAGTTTTTTTCAAAGATTGTTTTGTCATGTGAAAGAGAGAGACCATCTTTTGGAGAACAGAGCTGGTGAGACAGTGCTGAGTATGAGAAATTGTATGACTTGCTGGCCTGTTATTCAATGGCAGTCAACTCAGAATTCTCATGGACTTTCCAGATTCTCCACAAACAAGACTCAACTTGAGTACATGGTTGGGAATCCTTGACCTTGAATGATTTCTTGTGCTGCTTCCAGAGTGTTCTGTTAGGCAGTGATTGGAGTCAGACCTGACTCAAAATTTAGTGCAATATGTGTGGGCTTAGTGATACCACAGTGGATAGGTCATTTTCCTTGCATGTGGCAGACCTGGGTTCTATTCCTGGCATTCCATATGGTCCCCTTGAGCCTGCCAGGAGTGGTTTCTAATTGCAAAGCTAGGAATAATGCCTGAGGACTCTGCGTATGACCCAAAAACAAACAAGAAAAATAAAAATATTTAGTCCAATCCACTCTTGGAGATGAGAGCTCGATCATCTACAGAATCTACAAACTCTCCTAGCAATCTCTCAGGGACTGCATTTAGGGAGGCCTTGAGTCTTTGAGTGCTTAGTTTCCCAAGAAGTAATAGACAGGGGAGCCAATTTGTTTTGTTTTTACTGCCCAGAATGAATGGCCATGTAGCATTCAATAAATAATTATTCATTGAATGGTCATGTGCCAGACTGCTGTTGACCTGCTTCATGCCACTGACCTAGAAACCTGTCACAGATAGCTGTTTCATAAAAGGGCACTGCTCTGAGGGTGCTCAAGAATTTCTGATTCTGGATGAACATCTGCCTCTTTTGGGGCAGAAGCTGACTCTACCCTGGGTTGTGGCTGATGGATCACTAGCACATTTGCTGCTGCCCCTGTCCTCTCTAATTCTTTTGGTCTTGAGTCAGGTCACTCTCAATGCCTAAATTACTAATGATAAGAGGTGGTTAAATAAAAATGGTAGAAGTGCCTTCTCACTGTTCCATACATGAGCTTTATCCACGAGATGACATTCATGATGATCATTGCTCAAACACACACTTTTAATCCCCTCTATGTATTTTGGAGAATTTTTAGTGGAAGGTATTGTAATGGTGTCTTAAATAGATTTTAGAATTTATCTCCTGATAGTGAATATCTATATATTTATTAATTTATTTATATATTTATTTATACATTTATTAATGCTTCCAGGATCTTCAGAAAGAGCTCTCTCAATCAATGAGGAAGAGCTGGAGGGAAATTTTCGAAAGTGGAATTCTACAAGTAAAGGTCCCGAAGAACCATTTAAACCAGAGGTGACTTTTTCATCTTCCATATGTACTTTTAACTTCCACTGAGTTTGGGAGAGGATCTAATAAAGGGTTTATCAGATATAAATCAGGGCAGGAGAAAAGATAGAATCAGTGGTCCTCAAACTATGGCCCGTGGGCCACATATTATATTTATATCTGTTTTGTTTCTTCATTGCAAAATAAGATATATGCAGTGTACATAAGAATTCATTCATAAGTTTTGTTTTTACTATAGTCAGACCCTCCAATGGTCTGAGGGACAGCAAACTGGCCCCCTGTTTAAAAAGTTTGAGGACCCCTGATGCAGGGGCCCTAAAGGCTTTAGGGAGAGCACCAAATACAACCAGAGCTCAGTTACTGGAGACACAACATATTGGATTCTGAACTTTTGAAAATTAGGGTTTCCAAATTTGAAACTCCTCATTTATTGTTTAAACTTTCCTCTCTGAAATGTAAGGTGAAACACAAGGTATTTTTTGTTTTATTTGCCACTGTTTTGCCAGAGTCTTCACCCTTTCTGATACCTAGTACAAGTTAATAAATATTTGAACAGTCTATCTTGCTTGTTTTGAGAGATTAGAAGTGATAAATTTTTATTTTACAGACATCTCTCCTAAACATTAGCACACCTGTTTTATTTGTCTTCTTTGAGCTTGTTTAAAATCTTATCTTATATGACTCTCTTTTGAAGTAAGCTAGATATAGATTGGCAGTTATTTTGATCTTGATCTCTCAGTAAACTTTGCCTACTGTAGAAAGGCCCCTTAGCCAAGGCAGTTACATGCTCCAATCTCTGTAACCTCCCAGAACAGAGTGGACATAGAAACCATGGCTATAGTGGGGATGTGGGGATGTGGGGATGTGGGTATGGAAGTGTGACTACCTGAGAGGAAAGATGCAAAGAGAGGAGAGTAGGGCATGACATCCTAATAGCACATGCTCTCAACCACGATGCTTCTTTCTGGTACAGATGTTACAACGATGTAGCTCTCCCACAGCTGGGCCACCACCACTTCCACAGAAGTCACTGGAAACCAGGTAGGAAGCCCAAACATTTCCCCAGGACTACTTTGTTTCCAGGCCCCTCTCTAAGCTCTTAATGCAGTGGTCATTGGCTGTGCCTGGTGAGCACATTTTCCATGTCCTATACACATCTCTCCTTCCATTCTCACAGTGCCACACTCAAGGTCCTGGCAATGGTCACCAAACTCAAACTTAAGGACAGTCATGTCTTTGGACCACAAAAAGGATTCTTTCCCTCAGGCAACAGTCTGAGTTACTGTCATTGACGAAAACCTGGATAGGGCTTGAGCTTCTGAGGGGCAGTTGCTGTCGTCATCTGTGCCCCAAAGTGGCACCTCAGAGTGTCCACAGCATGAGTCATTTCCCTCAGCTCCTCTGAATATCCTTCATGCTCTCAGAGTGAGGTATCCAGGTCTTCCTGAAAGAGTTTTATACTTCCAGGGAATTTGGTCTATTGATCTGGGGCAGGTGTCTGTATAACATTGGTTTTGTAGTGGGCTGGTCTGTGAGATCATTTGGCTATTATCACCATCAACTCTGTCTAAAAGTAATTTATATCTATTTTCCTCTTTCAAATTTCAAGAAGTTTTCAGAATGACCCATGTTGTGAAGATTTTATTGCCAAGGGCAGTTTGTCTTCTTAGCAAAATAGCTAGGAGAGGGTCACAAGCATGATGGATGCCTCCCTGAATCAGATAGGTTTCCTGGACTATGGAGCCTCATTTTGCAGGGTTCTATTCTCCTAAATCTTTAGCCCTAGTTAAAAATGACAGTAGTAAAGAGGACAATGAGCATGTTTCCTATTTACAGAATAATAATGTTGGGGATATTGCTCAGTGACAGGGCACATGTTTCATATATGAGGACTAAGGTTAGGTCCCTGGATGATCCCACCCAAGTCAAAAGTTTATGACTTTACTCAATAATAAGTTTACTCAATATGGCACAGCTCTCACCCCACAAAGGAACTCTTACACACTTACAGACAAGGCAAATTTTCTTTTCTTTTGACCACTTTTTTTTTTTGTCTTTTTCAACATATAATAGTCAGTTCCCATTGATGCTGTAGAATTGAAAATATTCTAGCTTTCCAGGAGTTGCCAAAGACAACAATTCTATTTGGGTTGAAGTAGTAGCCTCATTCATTCATCAACACATTGTCAAACCAGTCCCACCTTTTATTAGTACTTTTGATGAAATGGGAGATTTTCTTGATCTTAACCATGAATTAATTAATCTAAATTAGTTAATCTAAATTACTGACAGAATGTTTGAGATTGGTTAAACATGTAAAGGTCCTCTCACTGAATGCTATCTCCTCCAATAACTATTTCTTTTGTGTTTTTATTTTCAGAACTCAGAAAAAGCTTTCCTGTAGTCTAGAAGACTTGAGAAGAGAATCTGTGGATAAGGTTAGCCCATCAGTTTATCTATAAAGAGGATAGAGTTACCTTTTTATTCCCTAGTACATTTCTTTTATACTGGAGAGGGCCTAATCCATATTTTAAAATTTATTTATTTATTTGGGTTTTGGGACACCCAGAGGTGCCAGGGTTTACTCCTGGTTTTACTCTCAGGAATCACTCTTAGCATTACTCGAATGACCATGTGGGTGCAGAGATTGAACTCATTTAAGGCAAACACCCTACCTACTATACTATATTCCTGGCTTGTTAAAAACTTCTATTTTATTTATATTTATATATTTATTTTGGTTTAGGGGTCATATTCAGTGTTGCTCTGGGATCATGCTGGTGGGGCTCAGGGGACTATATGTTGTCCTGGGGATCAAACCCAGCTCAACTGCATGCTGGGAAGTTGAGAACTTTACCTACTGTACTATTTCTGTAGTCCTTGATCCACATTTTTTGAAGCTTTTACAAAACAAATGGAGAGTCAAAAATTACCGGTACATGCTTTTGAGAAAGCCTTTTAGGTGTGCCCCAAGGCACATGAACTGCCACCTGGAATTTCCAAAGGTGATGTTAAGGTGAACACAGGCATGTTTGTGGAAATGGTTAGAAAGCAAGAGGTGACATAACCAGTGTTATGGGTCAGATCAAGCCTAAGATGATCTTTGGGTTCCATATCCCCAAGGTATTCGTGTGCACTGCCAAGGATTTGAATGAGGAAATCATTTAGATAAATGAGATGTTATCAGACACAAAATCAAGGATACTTTAGAAGATTCTTTTCAGAAAGATAGAAGGACTTTTATTACTTTAGGTTAGTTCCTAACCATGTGGTGGTGTCTATACTGGAGGGAAGGTTGCATGCTCTTGAGTGAGGTCACTGGAGACAAGTTACTGGAGTCTTTGGATATTACTAAAGACATCTACCTCAATGCAATACCCTCAATTTCCAGTAGGACATGATCCTCCCTTTCAGTGACTTGTCTCCATGGTCTTGTGCCTATTATCACCCCAGGTCAGACTTCCTAGGACATCAGTCCATGTGGTAGAACACTGATCTGCTATTGCACCATGGATGCTGATTATATTGTATAATATTGTATATTGTATAATATAATGAGAGAGCAGGTAGAACTTTTAGATTTAAGCAACCGTCTAGTCCAAGCTTCTTGATTATTACTACTATAAGACTTTCTATTTAATTGAACTTTTCTTGTCCCTCTGTAGAACATTGTTGATGGGAAGCAGCTCTCCCCAGCAGTGGAATCTAAGGTACAGTGACGGCATGTCCCCATCGCTTATATTCAGTGGCACTATTTGCTAGGGTTTTTGTAACCTTACAATTTTGTAATTATAAGGGATGTGAGTCTGGGAGGAAAGGCAAAGTTTCCCCCCCCTTCTTTTTTGCTTTGCTTTCTTTTTGGTGGGGGGGCACATCTAACTGTGCTCAGAGGTTACTTTTGGCTCTGCACTCAGAAATCACTCTTGATGGGCTTGGGGACCATATGGGAACCTGGGGATCAAACCTAGGTTGGTTGTGTGCAAGGCAAAGGCTTCCCCAGTATTCTGTTACTCCAACCCCTCCTCTTTTTCTTAGTATTTGCACTAGCTATGAATACCCTTTCATCCCACTGCTTATGGAACAGGAATTGTGGTACGCCCTCTATTTTTGTAGACTCAGAAATTTATCTTAATAAGACAGTTTACAGCTGATCACTGAGAGTGGAAATGTTCTCATCTCAGCACATGGAACAGTGTGTTTGCTTCTACCCTGTCCATAAGGCTACCATGGTTAAATACAAAGGAGCACATCTGGTCCCATTTCACACCTGAGTTATGTTATAAAAATTCTATTAGTCTTTATATTTCTCTTAGGAAGAGGATGAGTTTCCCAGTGAGCATACAGATGTTGACACCATGGTGAGTGAAAGATGATTATGGAGCATGATATCAACCAATCAACATTTGTAATACAGTTATGAGAAATGGCACCATCCCCTATCTGTCTCATGTCTTCATATGAGACCGTGGGGCCTCATAGCATGTCTGTTTTTGCCTGAAATGGTCTTTTTGCTGTTTCCTTTTTTTAATTTCATTATTTCAGGTGCCAGAATAGTGGGTAGGGCATTTGCCTTGCATGTGACAGACCTAGGTTCAATCCTTGGCATCCCATATGGTCCTCTGAGCACTACCTTAATTTGTGAGTGCAGACTTAGGAGCACTGCTGGGTGTCACTTAAAAACATTTTTTCCCCATACTTTGGTGGGCCCAGGCAAATCATAATTACCACTCTAACATTGTTTTTACCTTTAAGAAACCACTAGTAAAAATATCTGGAACTGCAAAAAAAAAAAAAAAAAAGGTTTACATTAGTGTTAACACTTTTAGTTACACTAGCTTTCTGGGGGATAAAGGAGGGAGATAAGGGATATATACTTGGGAACAGGGATGAAGGGAGGACAACATTGGTGATGGAAAAGCCCTCATTTATTGTCACTGTGTACCTTAAATATCACTGTGTAAGATTTGTAATTCACTTTGGCCACAAAAAAAATTTAAAAAAAATAATGTGTGAAGAGGTAAAAAAAAACCTTTTTTTTTGTTATTCTAGGCACTATGATTATAATACTATTGATGGTATAGTTTCATGCCTATGATTTTGTAATCCATAACCTTGAAAAGATCATTTTATATTTTCATATCAATATGTTAAAAATTTCCATATATTGAAGAGGAAAATTTCTTCTGTCCATTTGTATGGAACTTTTTGCAGGAACTTTTCTGCATATTAATTTAGTAGCCCATCAGTGCTCCAATAGTATGTTCTATTCAAAAATGACAAAAAATAATGAATCACACACAAGAAAGGGTTTAGCCAGCAAGAGGTAACTGCAGTCTAAGCTTCTCTCACTTTGACATGCTGCCTTCCCTTGCACATTAATAATAGCAGAGTTATTAGTTTCAGGTTGCCCCACTCTCTGAAAATAGAACACTTCTTTTGAAAAAATGTAGGTTTGGGGAGGTTGGTCTGAGAGTGCTGATTTTTTTTCATATAAACCAATGCTAATAGAATTTCCTCAAAATAACCTATCATAGTATACCAAATAGTATTCTACTTTCAAATGGGGAAATTTTATATATGTAGTTTTTGGCTGGGCTTTCCACTCTCCCATAACCAAGGATAATATTTTTGGAGACAGCATAACAGTATCTGATTCCCCTGGATCTTGTCCTGACCTTGTATGACTTGCTCTAGCAGCGAGTCCTTCCATCCCAGCTTCTCTTTTTGGTTGAAACTAAGAACCCATTTGAGGGCTAAAGAGATAGTACTACAGGAAATTAGGTTCTTGCCAAGCAGGCAACCAGTTTCAATTCTATCCCTGAGCATAGTTCCTGAGCACAGCCACACAACCTTGTATATCTGGACCCCAGCTAAAAAAGAGCCCATTTCACTCCCCTCTCTGCCTTTACTGTTTTTCTCACACAACTGATTCCTTGTTCATGCCCATGTTAGATTTAGGAACTCCCTTTTTATTGAGCTATAATTCCCAACAGTGGCCTTAGTAGTCTCTGTTCTTTCTTGGGGGACTATAGGTGATGATGCCAACTGCAGTCTGTTTTTTTAGACTACCCCACTGCAATTTCTGCATAATATGAAACTTGGAGAACTTCAGCTTTCAAAACTTTGTGAGAACTTCCCCACAGAGAGTCCTGAAACATTCTGAGATAGTCATTAAAAGCACAGACTACTGGTTGGCACACCTCAAAGGGCTGATTCTTGAGACCAGGTAGAATCTGGGATTTAGTTTTTAAAGGTGCTCCAGATGACTATGAAGCAGCTGTATGCACGGACTCGTGTTTGTAAATGTTTGGTTTTGACCACATGTTGGATCATGTCCAATCCTATTTATCATCATGAACTGAAAAGTCACTTGGTCTCCAGTTCTCAAGGTTCTTCTTATTTCCACTTCACAAGCCAGTTCTTGCAGATTTCTCCTTTTCTTTTTAGAATTTAGTTGGTTATACTCATATTTCTCCCTTTTGAACTTGTTCAGTGAAAATATTGGAGTATAGAAATGTATTTCATTTCAAGTGGTTTTTAGTGCATACCTTTCTGAGCAAAAAGAATCCAGCAACTAATTGGGCGATTTGTTTTTAACTAAATGAAACTTCAAAAGATGTCTCCATCACTGAAATTTTCTATTGCATGTATGACTTGTCAGTTTTGAAATCATTTGACCTTCTGGAACCAATCAAGTGACTCAGTTGCTTTCATTGATTAATGTTGCTTCAGTTTTTCTGTTTTGTTTATTTGCACACAAATGCATTCTACTGTTTCTCAGAGGTGTGTTAATACAGGTACCTTTCTTTTTCTTTTAACCAACTTGTTTGCGTGCAACTTAGTCTATAGTTAGGGTCCTAGCACATGGTTAGGTCCCATTTCCTGGAACCTGACCCTCATACAGTTTATGATCCTAGCATGGAGCCTTCTTGGCTTGTGCTTGTTGTTATTTCCCCCAAGAGTATGCAGATCTTCTCACTCTACCACCACCTGATATTTTTCAACGTAACTATTTATCATGATACTGATAATTATTACTAGATAAACATAATTATCCCAATAATAATATTATATTATAATATTATATTAGATAATAATATGGACATATAATAAAGAAATTGATATAGATTATTTTGAATTATAGTTAAGATATCCAAGGTAATTTTAGCTATTATGATCCTCTAGGTCATAAGACAGAGTTACCCTCTTATCAAGACACTTGCTACCTTAGACCATGTTGGTTGTTGTCATCCTTGAATGCTATGTCACTGTGTGGCTTTTGGCAGATTTTTTTTCTCAGAAATAAGGTCCTTTTCAAGTCTCAGACTAAATGATCTCTAGGGTCTCTGAGACAGTCCAAGTGAAAAGTGGTTCTCAGAGAACAGAAATTCATTTCCGCACATTCATGGTTTTCCTAAAGGGTTGAGACTGATTTTTCATCTTTTTTTCTTTCTCTAATAGGATGGCCCTTTTCCAGCTGAGCACAAATATCCCACTTTACCTGGGAAGCACTCAGGAAGCATACCCAATGGTGAGGCTGCCAAGTCTCTTCCTAACACTTCCCAGCCTGATCCCACCGGGAGCAGCCTGCTGAGGCTGAGTGAGTATACAGTCCCTGATCTGGGGGCCCAGGAACAGCAGCCATGGATCTTCTGATTATCATATAACAATGCTGATTCCTGCAACTCCAATTCCTGCAACTGGAGATTTTGTGGGAATGTGGGTGGAGAAAGCCCTGCCTTAAATGTCCCCTGATTCCCATTCCAGAGGGGTGATAGCTGTCTGGCTGGGCATGTTGACCCTGAAGAAATACTTCCAAGTCCTTCAGAAAACCAGGGTTTATAATATCCTTCCTGCCAGCAGCAATTACTCCAACCATTTTCCTTTTTTTTCCTGTCCCTTCTGCCTTGAACCCCTTTGGTTCTTCCCATCATTCCCCTTATCACCCCCAAACACAGAAGCAGAACAGCAGCAGTAGTTCAGTAGTGTCCAAGAGGGAATATTCTGGTCCTGACAGAGCTCTTCTTTACTCTGACTCTTACTCCCTCACTGTTCCTGGACCAGACTTCTGCTCTTGGCTGGCTCTGCCTTTGGCTGCAGGAGCTCCAGATAAGCCCTAAGTAAATATGTCCAAGTGACTCTCAGACAGCACCCACTACAGTTTTGAATTATTCTCATTGATCTAAGTTGGGCTCTGGCACCACACAAGAGTGGCCTGTAATCTGCCTCTTTCCTGGTTCCCCCTCAGTGTAGCTACCTCAGCCTGTCAGGAAGTAGCTACACTACCAAGAGTCTCTGGTACCCTGATGTAGGGCCTCCTCTCACTTTGCTTATTCTAGTTCTCTGTCACCATTCACCCGGTCCTTCCTTATGGGATTATTTTTCTTTCTGTTTGAGTTATTTTCCCTTGCATGATGAATCTCTTGTTTATTTCTCTGCTTCTCTGTAACTCTGTTGGTTTGGACTTTGGCCTCTCTTGCTTCTTCATGTGGCTTCTCTGCTTCTTGGTTGGCTGGAGACCGTGGCCGGAGTGTCAGTGCCCCCGTATTAGGTACTGTACCCTTCCAGGTGAGGTGGAGAGTGAGAATGCCCTTATTTGCCCTCCCCTAACCCATACCCTTCTTCAAATAGCCAAGTCACCTTCCTGCCCATGTTCCTGCATTTCCTTGGGGGAAAAGAGAACAAGTTCTTTGTGGGAGTTATCCTGGAAGTCCTTGAACCCAAACCCTTTAGAATTTGGAGACATTAACTGGCCCAAGGAGGTTAAGCTTAACTAACTGCTTCGAGAGAAATACCTGGAGCATGCTGGGGTCTCAGATCTTAAAGCAAAGTTCTGCCCTAGGGTAGACTCCTCTATGCTCTCACTAAAGAAAGATGCTAGTTTAGGGGAGAAGGTTCCCAAGGGTTCAAATCCCAACAACCTCTTGTATTTCTTCCTTTCAATCTCAGGAGACACAGAAAGTGGCTGGGATGACAGTGCCGTAACCAATGACCTCTCATCTACATCATCTGGCACTGAGTCAGGGCCCCAATCTCCCTTGACACCAGATGCTAAACGGAGTCCTAAAGGCATCAAGAAAATATGGGGAAAGTAAGTTTTTGGTGGATATCCTAATGATGTTACTTAGGATTCATATTCTTCATTGGTCAGAATTTCAACTTAGATCTTTGTTCATTCACATGTTTGGAGAGCAATAAAAACAGCCATTTAATGCTTGAAGAACTTGGATTACTTTTTAGGAGCTAGATAAAACTACAAAAAATGTTCATTAAATGTAGCCAGTTTGCTTACACTTTATCTAGGCAACTGACCATCCCCCACATTCTGAGCATATTTGTGGCTCACATCACATGAGTTTTGGGAAACACCTGGAAAAGACTGGAGTTTGCTTTCTTAGGTTAAGTCTGTATTAAGAAAGCACTGAAGCTGAGGACTTGCTTTTCTTGATTCAGTGGGTACACGAGGCAGAAACTGCCTAGTTCTTTACTTTACCCACTTGCTCCGTGGAAGTGGCCTATATCCTCAAGGCAGGATTATAAGGTTTGGATCTGGCCAAGGAGTACCTTAGATCCTTGACCTCTGCAGAGGCCCTGAACAGCAACAAAGGCCTGTTGTATGGTGCTGGCTAGTGCAATCTATAGGTAAGGGTGCCTTGGATTCCAAGCTTTCAGACTGCTCCCTGGTGTCCTCTCCACACAGAATCCGAAGAACACAGTCAGGAAATTTCAACACTGATGCACCTGGGATGGCAGAGTTTCGACGAGGTGGGCTCCGGGCAACTGCAGGGCCAAGACTCTCAAGAACCAGAGACCCCAAGGGTCAGAAATGGTAAGACACCCTCCATTCCATCTGCAGAGACTATGTTGAAATTTAGAGTGGGTGACAATGTCCTAGAGAAAAAGACAGAAACTCTGAGTACAAAACTCACCCCTTTCTGTTTGACATGATCAAGCATAGCTTGTGTTTGTAAATCTGTTGATATAAAGACAAGATAATTCCCCATGTTTGAAAGTGGCTGGAATGGAATATGGGCCCTCAACAGTGCTGCACATCCTAATCTGTTGGTCATGTCTTTGCACTCTAGATGGGGCAGCTTGGGTGTAGCCATTCTGAGTATAGGCTCTAGATTCATTGATCTGAATTGGAACTCAGTAGAGTACAATGTTAAGTCACTCGGTTGCTTCTGAATAGGGCACCCATTTTCCTTCTTTTCTATTAAACAATGGTCTTAAAATAAAATAATCAATGAGGGAGTAGACTGGATTCCTTGTCTACAAAAATAAATAAAATATAATAAAATATAATATTTTGGGGCCAGAGCGGTGGTGCAAGGCATGAGCTAGCCTAGGACTGATCACGTTTCGACCCCTGATTCTCCCTTTAACCAGATGCTCTTTTCCTACTTCTTAGTGATGCCAATGCCCCATTTGCCCAGTGGAACACAGAGCGAGTGTGCGCCTGGCTGGAAGACTTTGGTCTCAGTCAGTACGTGATCTTTGCTAGACAGTGGGTGACTTCTGGCCACACTTTGTTGACAGCTACTCCTCAGGACATGGAAAAGGTAAGAATTGGGCCCTGAGTGAGGAAGCACCATTTCTTCCCAAACCAGCCTACAGGGAGCTGAGGCTCCTGCTAGAACCCTCCTGCACACACAGGAAGCTGAAATTCTCTCTATCACTGCCTGCTTCACCAATCGATAGAATAACTACACCTAGACTTATTCTGCTGAGGGTCAAACTGAAAATTGGAATTTCACTTCTACTTTCACTTTCTATTTTCAGGAGCTGGGAATTAAACACCCTCTGCACAGGAAGAAGCTAGTTTTAGCAGTGAAAGCAATCAACACCAAACAGGAGGAGAAGTCAGCACTGCTTGACCACATCTGGGTGACACGTAAGAATGAGGACAGGCCTCTGCATATTGTGTTTCTGATAGCTACTAAGGGTGGATGGCTTCTATGTGAATGAGTCTCTCAAAAACAGTTACCTCCATGAGAGTGGTAATTGGATCATTAAGGCTATGGGAATATTAAGGCTGGAACTCAAATTAATCATTTATGCATGCCACGGAGGTAGCCCAAAGAACTGGAGTACATGTAGGATTCAGTTCAATCTTGGGTCCAATCCTGGCACCATTTAGTCTCATAAGCATCACGTGATGTGGTCCCTAAATATTGCAGAGTATGGTCCCAAAGAAACAAAAAAATTAAAAATTAATCTTCGTTTTAACATTTATCTCATCAAAAAAAAATGGGGAGAAGAAATGAACAATTCCTCAAAGAAGAACTACAAATGGCCAAAAGACCTATGAAAAAATGTTCCACATCACTAATCATCAGGGAGATGCAAATCAAAACACATTGAGGTACCATCTGATACCACAGAGAATGGCACACATCACAAAGAATGAGAACAATAAGTGCTGATGGGGATGTTGGGAGAAAGGAACTCTGATTCACTGCTGGTGGGAATGCTGTCTAGTCCAGCCTTTATGGAAAACAATATGGTGATTCCTCAAAAAAATGAAAATCGAGCTCCCTATGATCCAGCTACACCACTCCTAGGGATATACCCAAAGAACACAAAAACACCTATTTTCATTTCAACGCTATTTACAATAGCCAGAATCTGGAAACAACCCAGATGCCCAACAACAGATGAGTGACTAAAAAACTGGTGCATATACACAATTGAATATTATGTAGTCATCAGGAGAAATGAAGAAATAAAATTTTTCTATAAATGGATGGACATGAAAACTATTATGCTGAGTGAAATAAATCAGAGGGAGAGAAATAGACACAAAATAGTCTCATTTATGGAATTCAAGAAAAATAAAAGACATGAATGTAATAATACTTAGAGACAATAGAGGAGGGCTGGAAGGACCAGTCCACAGTATTAAGCTTACCACAAAGAGTGGTAAGTTTAGTTAGAGAAATAACTACACTGACAACTATCATGACAATGGTAGTGAGAGAAATAGAATGCATGTCTCGAATACAGGCAAGGGGGTTGGGGAGGAAGGAGATGGGGAGCATTGGTGGTGGGAATGTTGCACTGGTAAAGAGGGGTGTTCTTTTTTATAACTGAAACCCAACTATAAACATGTTTGTAATCATGATGCTTAAATAAAGATATCAATTAAAAAACCATGTATTTAGTCCTACATCCACATTTTCCATTTTTTCTAAGCCTCCACACATTCTTTTCTTCCTGTTCCTTTAGGTTGGCTTGATGATATTGGCTTACCCCAGTATAAAGACCAGTTTCATGAGTCTAGAGTTGATGGACGTATGCTGCAATACCTAACTGTGGTGAGGATTTTCTCTTCCATCTTTAATCTGTCTCATGAGCACTCTGTTCTGGGAGGGTCCATTAAGATTCCACCTCTTCCCTCATAAGTACCATTTGCCACCTAAGAATTTTCAGACCTTACCAAGAACAAAATATAGCCCAGTACTACTAATGTATTCATGTGTCCTTTTGTTGGTGTGAGATACTTGTCTGTATTTATAAACTGTGAAGGAAGTATGTATCTTGGGAGTCTTTTGATACATAGAAACTCATATTCATCCATCCAAACTTTGATTTTTCAGAATGATCTACTCTTCTTAAAAGTCACCAGCCAACTACACCATCTCAGTATCAAATGTGCCATTCATGTGCTACATGTCAACAAGTTCAACCCCCACTGCTTGCACCGGCGACCAGCTGATGAGGTGAGGACAGAACACTGTCAAGCCAGGGTATCCAGAGCCAGGATCCCTGTGTGCAAGAAAATGAAGAGGTCATCATCATCTTATTGTCTGCACTTGTGACTCCAAGATCCAGATGCAGTGGGCCATAAAGCAGAAGCAGCAAGATTTTTAAAGATATCATGATGATTCAAGGAGAAAAGGGGACAGTGCACAGAAGAGTAAGGGAAAGCTAAGTGAAGAGACAGTTGCACTATAGTTAGAACACAAACATTTCAGAATATATTCCTTTATAAATTTTTGCCTTGGGGCCTAACCCAGCAGCACTCATACAACCACTCCTGGCTAACCTCAGGGGACCATACAGGGTGCTGGGTATCAAACTCAGGTCAGCTATGTACAAGGCAAATGCCTTATTCACTATGTGATTGCTTCAGGCCTCCCAATTTTTTTAATTAAATAGCCATGGTTTACAAAGTTACTGATAGTTGAGTTTTAAGCATACAATATTTCAACACCAATTCTACTATGAGTGTCAACTCCCCTCACCAATGTTCCCATACACTGTCATTCCCAACCCCTACTCTCCTCCCACTCACCCCTTGCCTTTTTTAGCAGGTGCATTTTAAATTTCAGTATCCATCTTAGGTCTCATTTTCAATGTGGTTGAGTGTTGTTGATTCTGTGCTTTGGGTATGTAACTCCCACAACACCAATATAAACTCTCACATCTCCCACATCACCAATATAAATAAAGAGCTGACCCTTGCTCTCCCATTACTTCCCTTTCTCACCTTCCTTCCTATTTCTTCCTTCTCTGTCCTTCTCCTCCCTAGGCTCTAGAATCAAGGATAATCTACTCATTTCCCCTTTACTACATTATATTTCTTCATTCATTTCATTTTCCTACTGAAAAATGCCAAATTAATTGACCTAGTCCCAGGTACACAGGGGATCCATGACTAGGTTTTTGTGCAGAAGAAATGATGTCATAAATACAACAAACCAATTCTTGAGAAGTCCCAGAAATATTTCAAGAACCTTGGAATTCTTGTTGGGTGTAAAAAATATGGTCATTAGCCCTGTTTTTGCTAGGTGAGGGAGCTATTTAGGTGTATATTTTTTATCCTTGGATATCTGGGGATCAAATTCTTCTTTGCGGTGATTCTCAGGGTGCTTCACACTTTAGTACTGAATCTAACCTCAGTAATAAGGTACTTGGGTCAAGGTTTCACACCTGCAAGGCAGATACTCTATTACTGAGCCACTTCCCAGGGTCCTAGATTTAACGTTTTGTTTTAACTGATGTAACATTATTTACAACATTCTTATTGTGTATGCCTTACCATAAGTCCTCAAACTTCTTTGGCCTACTTCCTCCTTTTTCAGGAAGAACAACAATAAAAGCACAGAGCATTGCCCTCACTAATGCAAAAAAGTTCTCCCAATCTCACCTCTGATTGCATTTTCTGAGTAATGCCTACTTTAGGCATACAAATATATTGCACCACACTCATCACCAACTTAACATCTAATATGCTATAAGAATTATTCTGTTTCTTGAGGCATTAAAAATTTGTACCTCTACTTTTCATTGCCTTTTTTCCCTCTCTACTACCTAAGTATAAGTTCCTTCTGTAAGTCAGCATGGTGCTGGGCATTTCTTTTCTTTTTTGGATGCTGTGCATTTTGAAGACCCAGATGCCACTTGTGGGCACTTAAACTTACATAGCTTAATTTCACTCTCTTAAAACATTGGCCATGCCAGACAGATCCTTTGCTTACAAAATACTTAATGTTTTGTTGAAGTCTTGAATGTATTCCCATCATTTATTCGTTCCAATGTTAGCCAGGAATTTAGGATACCAATTGGATTCTGGAATAAGATGTCAAAGTAGAGGATCCTACAATATTTCACAACAACTCTATTTATTGGAAATTGGGATGGCTAATTGACGGGTCTTACTGTTGCATTACTAAAATAAGCCTTTTGGAGAGAATGGGGGCAGCTTTTTACATGGGCTGGCTTCATAATGGACATTAGTAGGATCTCATAGATATGACTTCTCTTCTCTCCTCCCCACTTTCACAGAGCAACCTTTCTCCTTCAGAAGTTGTGCAATGGTCCAATCACCGGGTGATGGAGTGGCTGAGATCTGTGGACCTGGCAGAATATGCTCCCAATCTCCGTGGGAGTGGTGTCCATGGAGGTCTCATTGTGAGTGGCTATAACAGTCTTCCTTGCCTTAGTGGGTAACAGAAACGTTTTCTTAAAACCTGAATATAAAAATCCAGTTTGTGTAAGTGTGTGTGTTTAAATAGTGATATTTCATCTAAAACCGTTATGTAAATTTATATTTCAAGGGAAGCATTTTTGATCATTTGTGGTTGAGAATTAATAGAAATAAGACAGCTTCAGGAAGGACTTCTTTAACCACAGAACCAAAGAATCCAAGATACAGGGGTTACATGATAAACAACCCTTCACAGGGGAGCTTCATTTCCTCTGAGAAAAATTTGGGGTCAGAGAAGTGAAGAAGACCACTCTTTAAAATGTAACTTTCTGCTTGCCAAAATAGACCCTTTATTGACAATTATGTGTCAAGTGGAAAAATCAAAAGAGAAATGAAATTGGAGGCTCCTCTGTTGCCACCTACATTGGTCCTGAATCACAGCCAGGTTCTCTAAGACCACAGTCCTCTTCTGGACTGTGAGAATAAAGTGGTTAGTCAACAGAGGTGCAGGCATCTGCTCAGAACAGGGAAGCTGTGGGACACAGGAGCAGTAGGGCAGCATCAGCTTCTGTCCTCGGGAAGCCATGCAGGGCCTTATTTTTAGAATCTCCACCTAGAGACACCTCTGCTCACTATATGACTTCTTAGATCCTGGAATCTCGCTTCACTGGAGATACCTTGGCTATGCTTCTCAATATCCCGCCACAAAAGACACTCCTCAGACGTCACCTAACTACCAAATTCAATGCCCTGATTGGTCCCGAGGCTGAACAGGAAAAGCGAGAAAAAATGACTTCACCAGCTTATACACCACTGACCACCACAGCCAAAGTTCGGGTGAGTTGCCAGAGTGTCTCTGGGATGACTCCAGGGACCTACCATCTGGTTTTTGTTTTGTACATTATGACAAGTCATACCTACCATGAGCTCCAGTCATTTCTGCCTTGGGAGTTTGATCTGAATATGAGTTTTTATTAGGTTAGTTCTCACCAGTCTTGCTGTCCAAAGAAGAAGCATGTTACTCTCTTTATGCAACAATTCTGTGTGAGCAAACTGGGAACTTGTCATCTTTTATCCAGAACTGGCTTGATTAACTTCTTGTAAAGCAGATGAGTTTCCAAGTCTGGTTTTTCTTCAGTCAAGACCCTCTGTGTGCCACAGTACTATGGGTTTTTCATCAGAGCTGCCCTGACAATACAGAGAATAGTTCCCCCTATTGTCAGCTGCTCTGCTAGCCCTGAACCATGGCAATACTCAGCACTGCTCATTGGTGTCTATGAATCTCACAAAGCCCATCCTACCTACCTGGCTACACTATTCTCAGAGTGTGCCCTTCCCTGACCATTCTTTGGAGCTAGGATGGCCTATGCCCCATCTCATGGTGATATATATCCAAGGAATAGATATAAACACTGCACAGATCTCATTTCTAATAGGAGTGCGCCTCAGTGGAATAACACAGAACTGTTAGGTAGTGCCAGAGAGAAAAAGAAGGACTTGATTAGAAAAAGAGTACAAGGGTTAAGGCACATGCCTTGCGCATGGCTGGCCATATTTCATTCCTTGGCATCCTGTGTGACTCTGCCCCCCACCCCCACCAATACCCCTATCAGGAGTGATCCTTAAGCATAGTCATAAGTAAGCCTGAACACCACTGGGTATGACTCAGAGACAAAGAGAGCAGGGGTAAGAAATGTGCAAGGGATTTCTTGGGGGCAAGAGGTATAAAGTGAGCCAGAGTGAGGTGAGGCCAGCACAGTACTAAAGAATGATCAGCTCTCCCTTCTTAGGGTTATTTCTCTATTGATATTTCTCTGTATAAAAATTTCATACAGGAGCTATTATTTTCTATTTTTGGAGGAAGCAATGCCAGGCAATGGAGTTTGGGGATGAGAGCTCTACTTTCAGCTTAGTGCTTGGGTTGTATTTGGGTGGGTGGGACATGTGGTGCCAGGGATTGAACCCAGGGCTCCACATGCAAAATACAGGCTCCAGCCCTTTAAGCCATCCAGTCTATCATCATGTTAAAAGCTTTTTCTTGGGGGGGGGGGTATTTTACCCAATGATGCTCCGGGGTGACTCCTGGAGGACTTGGGGCACCATATGAGTTGCCAGGCATTGAACTTAGGTTAGCTGTGTACAAGGCAAATAAATGCCTTATCTACTGTACTATTGTTCTAGCTCCACGAGCTTTTCTATAAGCATTTTGTTATTCCTTTTCTATGGACATGTTCTTAAGTATATTATTAGCTCTCTCTCTATTCACCATCCTGATAATCTCATAATCTTGTATTTACTGTTCTAGCCAAAGAAACTGGGATTTTCACATTTTGGAAATATAAGAAAAAAGAAATTCGATGAATCAACTGACTACATCTGTCCAATGGAATCCAGTAACAATGGCGGAGACAGTCACGGGGTCTACAGCGGCTACCGGGGTCTCAACGCCCTTGAGGCCCCAGAACTGGATTGCCTGGACCAGGTGGGACAGATTAGCTGATGTCATTTTCGCCTGATCTCACTGCGCCCCCAAGAGCTCACAGTAACTCTGTGTGTCACCTTACCACTGCACCTCACTGTGTGTGTCATCCCTGCACCTGTGCATGGCTCGCAGAGAACATTCCAGCAGATGCACTTCCTGGGCTGTCTCACTTCAGACCCTGAGAGTGTCCAGATTATGGTGCTACACCTTTTCTAAGGTTGTGGCTCCTTTGGGGACTATTGCCAAAAGTGGACTCAGGAAGAAGATGTTTGTATATTCATAGCAGGTCTTGCTGTTATTCGTCAGCTCCAGAGAAGCCTATGAACCTGGACACAGATCTAGAGAATATGGACAATATTTTGGGATTTGGAAACTTGTGTCTCATGCTTATCCTGTCAGCCCTGTTTGTCAGTCATGAGACCCCCAGATGTGGGTGTGTTGCAGTGGCAGGAGTCACTCAGCAACTGGGCAGATAAAAGGCTAATCTTGCTAAAAGGACCCTCTTCTTGTCATGGGTTTGGCCAGTGAGGGGGCTCACACCATAGGCCCCCTCCACTGCACACTAGTTGAGGGGAAATCTTAAGTGCCTTAGGCTTGTGGCCACAGTCTTGACTGAGAGTGCCTGGACCACTGGGCAGGGGTATAACTGTGTTGTGCTTTACGCAGAGGTGATCACTTCTTTCTGATAATAAAAACAGTATTTATGTAGAAAATAAAACCTGAAGCCTGTCTTTCGCTGTGATGGGTAGAACACTGAGCCCATTGTGGGGAGGAGCCCTGTTTACTGTACAACTTGAAAGCCAAGAGCATTGAGCCAGGAGCTGGTCAGTGCTCATTTAGATCTGCCATGCTAATGAAAAGATGAAGCAAAGAAGGATCCTATCTCCTTCAGAGCATCTCAACTTGGCCCCTTAGGCTGTACCTCTACTTGGCAGCTCATGGAAACTTGTATCTCATACTTATCCTGTCAACCCTGCCTGTCAGTCACCAGATGTAGGTGTGTTGCAGTGGCAGAAGTCAACAGCAACCGGGCAGATAAAAGACTAATCTTGCTAGAAGGACCCTCTTCTTGTCATAGGTTTGGCCAGCCTTGTTACCTTCCATAGTAGGGTTTGGTTACTCTGCTCTGACAGAACTGGAACAGACCTGTCCTTTTGTTTTAGAGGCTGACTCACTGATAATAAGTCTTCCCAAGAGGTTTGGTGTGTCTGAGGATAAAGGTAGAAACATGCTTCACTAGTGTTAGGTTCCTAGTAAGATTTGTTTGCCCAGCGCAGCTTCTAGCTCCATTAGGGTTGGGGTCTCATTAGCAGAAGCCTGAGAGCAGAAACTGAAGATCCAAGGAAACTTTGGGAGTTCTGTCCCAGATGGGACAGATGGAGGCCATGCTAAGATTTACTCCTTTAAGTACCAGCAGCCTCTGCAAGGTCTGTCTCCTTAGGTCACAGCCTCTCCTGAAGTCCAGCTAGTGAGAGAGGGACAGGCTAAAAGTCTGACTGGCTGGTGTTTGAGTTGAGTCCTGGGTAGTATGTAATAACAGGAAGCTGAGGGCTGAGAGCTGCAAAGATAGACTGTGCTGCAGGTTTTTCCCATATTTCTTTCCAAATCCCAAAGTGATACTGCATGTGCCTGTATTAAAACCTGCATGGAATTGTGTTACTAATTCTTTGCTCAGCTTCCAGCAAGGCCTATTCACTTTGCGCTCCTCCACTTTCTCATTGCTGAGATGAGATTACACTTGATATCCTCCTAGAGGCTTCCAAATCTACACTAAAGTGACTTAGGAAAGAATAAATAAGGCAGCTTTGCCTGAGTAGAGGGAGGCCCTAATAGTGAGGAAACCTGGGTAGCGATCTGGACTGATGCTAGCACTTCAGTGTCTGAGGGCCAGTTGGTATCAATGACTGTCTATGTACTTGGCCTCCTGAAGCCCCTCAATCTCTGCCCTCTACTCCTTGAAATAATTGGAGCAATGAGCAGGTGTAGAAGGACTGCTTCGACCAATCCTGCCTGTCCTGCTCCTGAGCACTTTCAGTGCTGGGCTGAGCCCAGGAGGGCATGCTCTGACCTCTTACACAATTTGGGAGCACTAGCTTTTCCTAGGGACAGTAACAGCATGTGCTCCAAGCCTGCTCCTTGCCTGTTTCTTTGGGCAGCATGCCTGGGCAGGACCCAACCTGCATTGCCTCTCTGCGTGTCTGAGCGAACTCTATGCTGACCCAGTTGCAACCCATTTTACAGATGGCACCCTCTGAAGGCACTGTGCTTCAAATAGGGCTCCTCTCCCAAGACATTCATCGCCTTACGGTAGGTCATCAGCCCTCTCCCTCCAGCCATATGGGGCTTGCAAGGCTCAACACTTGTGGGGTTGTTAACAGTTCAAGGCAGTAGCCTGAGTCACAACTCCACTGTGGGGAGAGCAGAGACAGAGGCTGGGGTTGGGGCCAGAGGCTTACTGGTATGTTCACAGGACTGAGAGCTACCAGAGCAGTGGGAACATTCATAGTTATTAGAATTTAGCCAACTGATCTCAGGCCCCTTTCTCAGGCTCAGAACTGGGGAGGAAATCAAATGTTGGACAGCAGCTTGTGGTCACCTGGTTACTTGACCTAAAGCTCAGATGAATGCTGCTCTGCCTTCTCTGCCTACAAGACTTCTTCCTCTCATACCCAGGGATTCCTGGGTAATGCTGCTCTGAGCACATCTGTGTGACCATGAAGCAAACAGGCCAGATGGTACCAGGGAGAGAAGCTGCTTCAAGCCACACCCCACCTTTGGTCTTTGAACTAGCTTTGCTCACTCAGCCTTAACTGAGTCACCTGTAAAACAAGCTGGATAGAATATCACTGGTGTGGCTGTACATAGACTAGAGAGACAAGAAAAGCTCAGCCAGGATGAGGATTATTTTCCTTTCAGGGACCTAAGCTATGTCCATGGCTCTAACCGATGTCCACACTGCAGTCCCTGTCATTGTCCTTTATTTGTTGGTCCACTGAGAACCATTAAGAAGAATGTTTTTTCCAAGGGCAAGGAATCCGGATGGGATTGCTTTTATCAATGATGAAATGGATCCACCTAGCTTTTTACCATTGTCACCTCTACTAGCTTTTTAGCTTTCAAATATCAATTTTAGTTCTAGAGTAGTAAACATTTTTATCTCAAGTTTTGCTATTTATTCTGATACAATAGGGAGGATCCGAGAATTTATAAGGCACTAGTATTATCCAGAACCATGCTGTATATAGGCTTTTACTTTTCCTAAAGCTTCTACAGGGAAGCCTGGAACCAAACTGTTCAATTGTCCCCCTGGCTGTGTCTTTTCAGACTCTGCTGAGCCAGGACCAGCTGCTGAACGACTCTTGCCCAGCTGCTCCCAACTCTGAGGACTGGAGATGATTTTTCTCATGCCTGGGAGCACAGAAGGCACACATGGGAGGCCCTTGTGTCTCTGCTTCAGTGGAGAGCTGGCAAATAGCCAGATGGCACCTTGAACAAGGGTGCTGACAGGAGCAAAGTGAAGCCTTGAGACAGATGCCCAGGGAAGTGGCTCCAGAGTCGAGTTTCCCACCATACTTACACTCCTCACTGCAGCTTTTATATCTTTTATACTTTTATATATTGAATGCAGAGACTTTTGAGGGGCGCCTGCGAGATTGTCAGTACAGACTTGGTAGCTTGTGCTACTGCCAGGGATAGTTGGGTGCTGCATTAAAAGGTTGGTGAAGGCCCTGCTGGACAAAAAGTTCTGGAATTCCTGATTGTTCTATAGTGACTGAGCTGAGGGAAGTGACAACAGGAAGTCTCCTCAAGGCCTGCTTTTGTACATATGTACAGAAACATACATTTTTATTCCTGAGAATCTGGCCTGGAGAGGCTATGTAGGGTGAGATCAAGAAAAGAGGCTGTAAGGCTCTTTCCACTGCTCTGGTTGTCCTTAGTTTACCACCTACATCTGTAACTGCTCCCCAGTTTCCTTAATGTGCCTGACCTTTCAGTCTTCCAGTACGGGCATCTTTAGGCATAGTTCATCTCTTTCTCTCCCTTCCTCCATCTTTTTTTTTCTCTTTTATCCACTCTCTCCTTATCCTCATCCACCATCTAAGCAGGCATCAAACTTTTTTTTTTTTTATTAAACTCAGCTCAACTGTCTGATCATCTTCCAGTACAAGTCCCTGAAAATGCCAATTCGACACATTTCCATCACAACCCAGATCTTCCCAGACCTGCCTGTGCCCTGAACCATGTACACCTTTCTTTTTGTGATGCTTGTGTATTCTCCCTTTCTGTAGCTGGTTCTAATCAGGTTTTTTTTCACATTCCCATGGGTGTCTCCTACATGGTCCCTCACCTTTTTCAGCGAATCCCATTTGCTGTTCTCTGTCCTAGCAAGATCTTCTCATAACATATCTTAATATGGCTCTATTTCTGCTAAGGGCATTTCAATGTCACAAT
Source organism: Suncus etruscus (assembly GCF_024139225.1). Classification (NCBI taxonomy): domain Eukaryota; kingdom Metazoa; phylum Chordata; class Mammalia; order Eulipotyphla; family Soricidae; genus Suncus; species Suncus etruscus. The sequence goes on from NC_064856.1 coordinate 57,150,530, forward strand.
CACCATAGTATGTGCTCAATAGTACAAAAGAAGCCCCTCTGAGTCTTTCATGCTCTGCCATTCACCAATGTAAATGTTTTCCTTATCTCCTGAATAGGGGTATATCCTGCTTGCAAGTAGCAGCAGCCTCTTTAAGGAATCTTCATTGATATTTGAGTTGAGGCCCTGGGACCCAATGCTTCCTGCTCTTAAGTTAAGTACTTCCCACTTACCAACTTACCCTGGAGTGGCACATTTTTCCCCTGTAGCACACGTAACCACAAAATCGAGTTCTCAACTTCTGCTACAGGCTGCCTTCTGGACAGATAAGAATTAGACCTTATCATGGTTTTCAAATTGCTCAGGAGTACCATGTTCATATACTCTGCCATCACAATTCATTCACCATCCATCCTTAAACACCCCTCTATCCTACAATTGTCAGTACCTTTCTTCTCAACTATACTCAGGGTACTGCTGCTTCCTGGATCATTCCAGCACTTTCTGAGGGGCAGTATCACCCTCCCTGGGAAAGTGCTTAAGAGGAAGCATTCTGATCTTTTCTAAACTAAACTGCTGAATGTTACAGAGGCTTCACTGAAAGTCTCTATAGCCCCAGAGTCCTTTTCAATGAAGAACTGTGTGTATGAACTGGAAAACTTGGTTGTCACTGTTTTGTTTTGCACCACACCAAGCAGTACTCAGAGGCAAGTTCTGGCTTTTAGGCTCAGGAATGAACATTGGAGGTGCTGGGGCCAGGTTATATTTGGTGCTGGGGGGTGGGGGTGGCTGACAACTCACATTGGCAATGGTCACATGCATGACAAGTTCCTCATCTCCAGTTCTGGGAACTGGAAAACTTGGAGAGAGAAATGACATATAGACTTTTTGTTTGTTTGTTTGTTTGATTTTGAGTCACACCCGGTGCAGCGCTTGGGGTTACTCCTGGCTCTACACTCAGAAATTACTCCTGGGAGGCTCAGGGGATCATATGGGATGCTGGGATTCGAACGACCATCCTTTTGCTTGCAAGGCAAACACCTTACCTCCATGCTATCTCTCCGGCTCCTGACATGTAGACTTAAAGATGAGCCATGTCCTCCAGACACACCAAAAAGGAAATAAACCTTAGGCAGATGAATGTGAAACAGCACAGCACATCCAAAGAAATGCCAAGTGGTGAGACTAGAGTGAGTTTCATTGTCTCTGCTGCATTGCCATCACTCAGGGATGACAGCTGTGGTGGGACTGTCTTGTGTGGATGGGAGGCTATGTGTCTATAGTATCTCTTCTAATTGTGACAAATCTTTACTGACTTATTAGAAAGGGAGGTGGGGAACTCTACTTGAGAAGCACTGGGTAACACCTGAATGACAGCCTCAGGAAAGAAAAGGAAAATGTCAGATGGAATCATATCTAAAGGGCCTTCAGTCCTTTGCAATGAAAGGATTAGCAGTTAGGACTTAATGCAGTGAGACTTGGGCAATATCTGTTTATGACTTGCATCATATCTGTTTCTGCGGTAGGATGTTACTCATGTAGAGCACAGTGGAACAGCTTTCTCTGAGTAGGGATTCATTAAGGATGCTGTAAACATGGGGATGGTGCCAGCCAGTTTACCTCTCACTGTCATTTGTTGGGTCACCCTATGACAGGTCCCTCTGTTGGCACTATACAGCTGTGCTTGAGTTCCCCTCTCTTTCCTCAAATCTCTGCCCTTTTCCCTCACTCCTGCCCTCCCTCTTTTCCTCCCTTTTTCCCTTCTTTCCTTCCCTTTTTTTCTGGGAGGAGGGGAGGCACACCCAGCAGTGTTACTCCTGGCTGGTTCAGAGGACCATATGGGATGTTGGGAATCAAACCCAAGTCAGTCAGCCATTTAAAAGGCAAATGACCTCCTCACTGTGCTATTGCTCCAGCCCCCTTTTCCCTTTCACACTAAAGGACAACAAATTTCATAATGCTGCAATTTTCATACTGCCAATTTTCTTCTATCTTCTGTTTGGTTGGTTTTTGGTTTCTGAACTACATCCGTGGTGCTCATGGACCACTCCCAGCTCACCACTCCCATTTATTGAAAGATGCGTGGTGTCAGGGATCAAACTATCCTCCTTCATGCAAAGTATGTATTCCAACAAAGCAAGCACTTTCTCCCCAGTCCTGTTATACTAGGTTTTTTTTTGTTTGTTTGTTTGTTTGTTTGATTGATTGGTAGGTTTTTGGGTCAAATCCAATGATGCTCAGGGTTACTCCGGCTCAGGGAACCGTATGAGATGCCAGGGATCGAACCCAGATCCGTCCAGGGTCGGCCGCGTGCTAGGGAAACACCCTACCGCTGCGCTATGGCCCTGCCCCATAGTTTTATAACAAGAGGCTAACTTTGAATAGAACTGGGTTTAAAGCCCAACTCTGCCATCTGCTGGATGAATGGTGGCGATAACTTTATTGCTCCCCCCCCCCACCCCGCCAAAAATACCCTTTACTTCTTTTTCTCTTACAAAGTAACTCGGAGTCTAGTATTTCTGGAACTCACTGATTATTGTCCTCTAATATTTGTTTGTAATAACATTTATTGATGGAGGATGGCTGAACTCTTCAAGTTTTACTTTGAAAGTAGAACTCCAGATTACAGGAAATCGACAAGACCCTAATCAAATTTTTCTGCAATTCTGCCGGTTTGGGCCTCTGGTGAACTGAAGCCAGTTCATACATATAGAGGGCCAGGTCTTCTAATTGGAAGAATCACTTGTGCAGAATCACACCTCGGGGATCATCTGCTATGCACTGCACTTTATTTTACTTAATGATGGGAAAAGACACTGAAATGAACTTCCTTTGAACCTCCTCAAGCAAAACAGTATCAAAAGCCATTATGCCTCCGGTCCCAGACTCACCCCCAGAAACAAACAGTTCTAAGGTGTTTAAGAGCACACCACGACACTTTTCAACAGATCCCAGTTTAACATGGTGAAACAGACCTTACTTAGAAACTGATGATAGGGACTCAGCTAAGAAGCAAGAGGAAGTTTTAGAAGATGAAAATCATTTCCTTGGTGTAACCCAGTTTTTCCAGGGTAGGAAGAACAGTGCCCTGGATCATGATGGGTGGGCCACACAACAGGATGAGCGTAGACTTCCCAGGAAGAGGAAGATGCAGCTTTATCATGTCAGCATTAACGTAGCCCACGCTATACTCCCAATCTGAGATGAAGCAGGAAAAAAAAAAAAAAAGCTGTGGGACTGTTTAGTCTAATCCCCAATCCTTCCTGGTATCCCCTGGCCTCTTGTTCCAGGCAACTGTCATCTCCTTTTTGCCAGGTGTGCTCTGTGGAAATAATTGCCTGGAACAAGGGTGGCTGCCCTCTTTAGTATTGACCCCGAATGCCAAGTTCAGCTGCTGAGACTCTGAGGCCCCAGCTGGTATTTGTTGCTTTAAGCATTAATAAGGATGGAGCCCATAACTAGCAGTAGTGGGAATCAAGACAGAGAGCTGGAGATGTGTGGGCAGAGTCCTGTGACATGTTACTCCCCCTTCACCACCCCCCCAAAGAAACAGTTCAGTTATCTGGTCCAATTATAACAAATGCAATGTGGAGAAGTTGCCTGAGGGGTATGTGCAGTAGTTTTTAGGGGAGTGGTGTGCACTGTGGGAGTAGATACTGGCTAGAGCTTCTCAGTTCTAGGCATTTCAAGTGAGTAGTGAGGGACAGAAGGTTCATGGCAGTAATAGACATAATGTGTCTGATGGGTCTATGGGATGCTGTGATAAGTGCAGTGTAAGGAGTAACCTAGTGCCTCAGTTTCCCTTCTGGTGTTCAGTGTTGTATGGAAGATATCAATGCTGTCCTCAATTGTCCTCATAAATAGCTCATCCCAAAGCTTCTCAACTGCAAAAACTTGTATTTCCCATATGAAAGTAAAACCCAAGGCCTCAGTTACAATCCAGTCTAACAAGTACCACTGTTGCTTAAGGTAGAAGGGCTGGAATTTGAACTCTCCATGGTAGAATCAATGGGGTCATACCAGCAGGAGGCCTGTCCACTGTGTACCATATTTTGAACTGTTGGTCATGAGTTTTGGCAACTTCTTCAAGTTCCTTTCTCATCAAGATATCTTCCTCTGTCTAGAAAGCAAGCAATATGAGCTGAGTCCACAGTTATGCTCTGTATATTCACCAGAGTGAGATTATAGGCCAAAACATTCCTTCCCAAGTTGCTCCACTCTGGTCTAAGTGTTTTCATTGTAGATCATCAAATCAAAGAGCATTCTGTGGCCATCCTAGCACCACTATTTTCTTGCTCTCTCCCATTCTGGGAGTGGAAGAGCAGAGTTGTGATTGCCCTTCACTGAAAGGTCATGGCTAAATGTAGCATATGTGGTCTCACTTGGAGGCCCCCACCCCAATATATAAATATTTGGGGCCACATCTAATGGTGCCCAGGAAATAGTCCTGGATCTGTGCAAAAGAGTGATCCCTGGTGGTGTTTGGGATTAAGTCAGAGAGAGAGATGAAATGCAAGCACCTTAAGTTATACTATCTCTCCAGTCACACAATATACCGTATTTTCCGGCGTATAAGATGACTGGGCATATAAGACGACCCCCTAATTTTGCAGTTAAAGCATAGGTTTAGGCCTATATTCGCTATCAGACAGAACGTTCCTGTGCTGCAACTTATGTACCACAGTGAGCCAATCACAACAAGCAAAGGTTCAAAGGTTATACTATAATAGACTTTCTGACTCTGGCCAATCTGAGCAGGCTTTTTACAGTGTAGATCTGGGTCCAAAACATTGTCTAATTTGCATGCATCAGAAGCCTGCTTGGATTGGCTGAGTTAGAGAAGTAGTCCCAGCAGCCTTGCAGTGATTGGTCCCTTATCATAAACACCTTTTCTGGCAATTCCCTGGTTGCGTCAGTTAATCTCCCCCAATATATAAACCAAACAACACCCCATCCTCGGTCCCTAACACTGAACCACCAACACGGTTAGCTGGGTTTTGCCAGAAGTGGCCCCCGGATCTCCTGAGTACTGTTTGGGAGCCCCCAAGAAAGAGATTTGGAAACTGCGGCCTGATTTTTTTGTTTGTTTGTTTCGTTTAGCGGCATATTGAAACATTTTTCAGGATATCCTTGGCATATAAGATGACCCCCGGTTGACTTTTTTTGTTTCAAAAGTCGTCTTATACGCCAGAAAATACGGTAATATATAATGGTACCAGAGAGGAAATCTGAAGTTATAGCCATTGTAATTAAAGAAAAAATGGTGTTAAAGTCAAAAGGATGCTTTCAGAGACTGAAATATAATGCATGATAACTTATCATAATTCTTTAATAATTCTACTTTGTGGATTCTTATTTGAGAAAATAATCTAAAGCTGAGTGAGGCACTATCATTGATGACTTTATTACTGCTTTGTGTTCGTTCTTTATTTTTTAGGATAAGGGCCTTTCAAGAGGTACTCGGGGGATCAAGAGGTAACAACAAGAAATACTTGGTCAATAGGATCATGGTTTAATGCAAGGGCCAAGGATGCAGTTTTAGGATGCCTTATGGTGTTGCAGTTAGAACCAGGGTCAGGTACATAAGGCATGTACCCAAACCACCTTACTATCTCTCTAGCCCCCAGTATTACTTATTCCTGAATATTATCTGAATGGAGAAGATTAGGTAGATTATGGTACAACCTGAAGGACTATGATGAAAATATAAAGCCTGAGTGAGAATGTTCAGTAAAAAAATAATTAATAAAATTAAAAATTAAACATTTAATTGTAAATACATAATATATATGAAAAAGGCAAGCATCTGTACATTCTAAAATTTTCACAGCATAGCATATGGTCCCCCTGAGCCCACTAGGAATGATTTCTGAGCCAGGAGTAACCCCTGAGTGCCACTGGGTGTGACCCCCCCCAAAAAAAAGAAAAAAGAAAACCACAGAATTATGTATTAAGGAAGGAAGGAAGGAAGGAAGGAAGGAAGGAAGGAAGGAAGGAAGGAAGGAAGGAAGGAGGAAGGGAAGGAAGAAGGAAGGAAGGTAGGAAGGAAGGAAGGAAATTTCCTTTGGGTTGGCTGAGCCTATTTTTTTGTTGTTGTTGTTTTTCAAAGAGAAAATAGCCAGAGGCCTTCACTGGACCTTTGAACCTTCCCAGAACTGAAGGCTCCTAGCAGTGCATACTCTATGTATGGAGAGGGATGAATGCAGAGGAAATTCTCCATTCCATGCCACACACTTGAACTGACCCAGCAGAACTGACCTGGTTGGCAAAGAGGAGACAGATCTTAGTCCTGTCAGCAGGGTTCTTGATAATGTGCCTGATAATTTGCAGCATAGGTGTGATCCCTGGAACACAGTATGTGGGCTGGTCAGCTTTCTTTCCCTTTTGTTTGCTACAATCACTGATCTACAGAAGTGTAACAATTTTCTTTGACCCCAATTCTACTATTTGGAATCCCTTCTAACAAGATCAAAATGGAGAGCTGCCCTTCATTTTGGCTTCTAACACTCATTCTCATTTGTCATACAGGATAAAAAGTACATGGCTTTGGAACTAACTGGAAAGAGGTTTCTACCCAGCTCTCTAATTGTCTGAAAAAAGTGGTCAAGTACTTTATTGGCCCCTTTGTAAAATAAGTAATGATAGTTGGAAAATCATTATTATAATGCCCAGGATTGTGGAGGTATCCTTACATCTAAGTTCTCATTCAGGCCTTCATTTTAAATTTTGTTTTGTTAGTTTGTTTTAATTCTTTTTCAGGCCTTCATATTTTTTTTTTTTTTTTTTTTGGTTTTTGGTTTTTGGGTCACACCCAGCAGCGCTCAGGGGTTACTCCTGGCTGTCTGCTCAGAAATTGTTCCTGGCAGGCTCAGGGATCATATGAAGTGCCGGGATTCAAACCAGCGTCTTTCTGCGTGTCAAGGACACTGCATTTGCAACTAAAACAGTCAGGAAGGAATCCCTCACATTGCTTCTGAAAATAAATGACGCCAAAGGCAACCAAGTTCTCAGAACTCACCCCTTGAAGTCCCCAAATGCCTCTCACCTGTGCCCCCAGCAATCATTCCCAGGTTCTCCACTATTTTTGTTTCAGGATCATGTGTACCGTGTTTTCTGATGGAAATATCCCCTGAAACACAGAGAAAACTTCTGACTTCTGTAGATCTTGCTTGAGCATCATTGACTTTCTTGGAACTCCTAATATAGTACCCCTGGAGGAGGTGGTTATATTTCAAATCAGATGTTACTACAGTAGCCCAAGTACTTAAGATGGGATGATAGCACCTCCTTAAGTATCACTGGTTTTTTTTTTCTTCCAAGAAAGGAGAGAAGTAGGAAGCTAATACAATCTCCAAGAGCATTCTTATCAATAACCGCGAAGGAACAGTGAATAAATATATAAGTAGATGAATTAGTGAGGAATCTCCATGAAACCATTCATCTGTCCACCTACCTATATCCATCCATTCTTTGACACTAGCTTGCCCCTTTGATCATACCCTATGCTGGAGGTGCAGTGGTGAAGAAAATGCGTATCATTTCCCTATCTAGTAAATCTTGCAATCTTGTGAGCCAAGTGAATGACATTAAGGTCAAGTCTATATGACTCAACACTGAGTTTTCTAAAACAATAAAATCATTGTTGGTATTTTCTTCATCCTAGTTGAAAACATTCAAAGTACCTGGCGCATTATAGACCAGGCGCCCAACTGGTCCCCGAAAAAAAACACAATTCCCAATTTTCATGTTCTCCAAGTGCTGACTCATCTTTCCTCCTTCTGGATTACTATGATTTTTGAAATAGATCTGAAAAAGAAGACAACACAGTTTTCATAGAATCAGATTTGAGGCTATAGTTGCTCACAACTTGCAAAGTATTTTCCTGCTTCTTGAAACCATCAGAGAAAATCCTCTGCACTCACAGTTGCTGTAACAGAAGACCTCAGCTCTGGAAGACTTCATCATGCCAACTGTAGCTCTATTAAATACCACTGCTGGGGTGTGAAAGACAGTGCAGGGGTTAAGGCACCAGCCTTGCATGTTGTTGGACCTGGTTTTATCCCCCCAAATCATATGAGACCTAAGAACTGATGGGAGTGTCTTTTAAGTACAGAGCCAGGAATAAGCCCTGAGTACTGCTAGGTGTGTCTCAAAAATAAACAAACATAAAGAGAATAAAAATGCCCCATCCAGTACATATATGTTTCTGTTCTACCCAGTTTCACCTTTGTGAAGAAGAAAGGGCTGGACAGGATGTCTGCGATTTATTTACCTTTACAATTAAATCCACAAAGCCTTGGTCATCATCACTCGACACTGGTGTGTAAGACCTGGTGACCAGATTATCATTGATTGAGGCAATGACTTGAACATAATTACCTACAGAAAAAGGCATAAATAGTAAGTCTGAGACCAACCTCCTCCACAAAACCAAGATTTTCCTGTAGGAATCTCAAGGAGGACTATGTACAGTATAGCAGAGTTCATGGGGAAAAAGTAAAGTAGGGAATAATTCAGGACTGCCCTGTTGTCACTCTTTGTGCTAGCTAGCCTGGACAAGCAACTTCATATCTCTTTATGAATGGGAATTCTACATTTTAGCTCTGTCTTGCCTCAAACTACAGCTGTCATATGAGTTGTATATACCTGAACTGAACTATCAGAAAATGCTTTTCAGAGCAAGAAAAACTAAAGTTGGAGGTTGTGTGTATCAAAAATCATAAAGGGGCAGAGATATTAATAGGCTTTATATGTAGAATGTCTAAGTTCAATTCTTGCTTGCATATGGTCTCCTTAGCACAAGATATAGCCTCCAAACTCAAAAAAAAAGTTACAGAAATAATTGATTTCATTTTAAAACAATATATTTGCCTTCACAAAAATTTATATTTCTCAACTAGATATATTACAGGGCCTATTTAAATCATAGTCCACTCCATCTGGATCTTACTACTTGCCACAGAGAAGTTTGGCCTCACAATTAGAGTCCCAGAATTTGGGCATCCATGGAACAGGAGTTCATCAAGAATGCTGTTTCTTTTTTTTACTAAAAGCTCTATTAAGGGTCAACTATGAACTATTAACTCTGTTCCTCAGAATTCCCAATTATAATGGACCAGGTATGAGCAAGACCTCTGGATCATGATGATATCCAATAGTAGTCATGACACGTGGGTGATTCATGTATCTGTTGGGTCTATGATAGGAGATTTTAGTGACTATAGCAATTCATGATGAGGGAAAGAGACATAAAGAAACTGAGGTCAGAGAAAGCTGTGTGCCATAGTTTCCAAAGGGATAGGTACTAGTAGCCATGGGAAACCAGATGACACAGGAAGATGAAGCAAATTTGCAATCAAAACCTAGGAAAAGAGAGAAGAGAAGGTAGTGAAAGGAAGAAGGGTAAGATAGTCATTCCACCTATTTAAGGAATATAAGCCAAAATTTTAAAGGTAACACAAGCATTCTGGGTTAAGAAGAGACAAATTCGGGCCCAGAGAGATAGCACAGTGGTATTTGCCTTGCAAGCAGCCGATCCAGGACCAAAGGTGGTTGGTTCGAATCCCGGTGTCCCATATGGTCCCCCGTGCCTGCCAGGAGTAACCCCTGAGCACCACCGGGTGTGGCCCAAAAACAGAGAGAGAGAGAGAGAGAGAGAGAGAGAGAGAGAGAGAGAGAGAGAGAGAGAGAGAGAGAAATTCAATGACTCTGGCAATGACCTGGCTAGGTACAGGGACACCTTGAAAGTTGCCTCTAGCAACTTTCTTCTGAGAGTCTTAGAAGTCTCTTTCAGATGTAGTGACCCAAAACATCAAAACATAGACTGGCCAGAGAAAATGGGTTTAACGATCTGGTCTTATATACCTTATCTTTAACCAGCTTCTATCAGAGTTGGGAATTATGAGTATTTACAAAAGATTCTTCCAGAAGGCTCCAAATGCCTTTTCTCACTAACTTTGCACTGTCTGCACCAGAGCTGAGAAGAGTGCTTCATGGCAGATTCTAAGAACCACAATCTCTTAAAGTTCTTCATTCTTTCAGCCTTCGTTACAACAGAATTGGCCCCACAAGTCAGGCAGAGGGCTAAAAGACAGACAGCCAATAGTGAATTTATACAGATGGAGAAGTGGAGAGAAAGCTACAAGGAAGTTGAAAGGCCAGGTTGGTTGTCTATCATGTAACATTATTACCTGATGGATGAGGTAAAGATTTTGTCCTATGTCCACAGAAACAGGCATGGATAGGATCTCTATCAGACAGGCAGTGCACAGTTTTTTTAAAGTTCTAGATCTAGACTGTGTGACTTCCCACCTCAAGCAGGCTGACTTAGTCACTAAGTAATGACTAACTCATAAGCCAGAAATAGGGCAATTTGCACTTTAGGATACTATGACTTTTGTCCAAAATGGGGACCTCATTGAATATGTGTCAGGTCTCTGATGAGAATTCATGCCTGGAGCAGAAACAGGGGAAGGCACTTCAATATTCCCATAGGTATCCCTATATCCTGACTACAAGGGGATCATCAGGTCCTCCCATCCCACCCAGGAATAACTACTTTGCTGTTTCTGAATTTTCACATCTACCAATCACAACCCAAGTGTCAGGGAGATCTAAGAAACTACTTTTCATAGGTGGTGCTCAGAAAGGTTGATAGATTTGTTTGCTCATTAAGAAGTTCAGTGAGATCTTAGATCTGATTCTAATTCATTTTTGCTATTGTTACTATCATGGTGCTAGAGACTGAACCCAGGACCTCACACATGTCAGGCAAGTGCTCTATTGTTAAGTCAAATCAGTGGCCCGTAAATTCAGTTATTTTTAATATTCATGAAGTTAACACTTTATTTTTTTATTTTTTATTTTTTATTTTTATTTTTGGTTTTTGGGCCACACCCGGCAGTGCTCAGGGGTTACTCCTGGCTGTCTGCTCAGAAATAGCTCCTGGCAGGCACGGGGGGGGGGGGGCCATATGGGACACCGGGATTCGAACCAACCACCTTTGGGCCTGGATCGGCTGCTTGCAAGGCAAACGCCGCTGTGCTATCTCTCCGGCCCAGAGTTAACACTTTAATGTCAGGCCAAACTGAACAATAAGGACAATGGAAAATCTGCAATCCTCTCTCCATCTTCCAGGGTTCATATGGCTCAGAAAAGTTATGAGTGGAACCTGAAGCTCAGCCAAGTTTATAGTAAGAGCAGAGTCCCAGTCCTGCAAGTTCTGGGATGATTTCCTGCAAGTTCTGGATCTGATGATGACCTCAAACCTCACTCACCTACAGGAAGCCCTAAGACATGGTCTGGTGTAGGTAATTTAAAGCGGAACCTCCTGGTGTTGTGGGTGATTTCCTAATAAAACAGAAAGAGGAAACAGGCTCAGTTAGCTTTCTAGATGCCTCATTGAACAGTTCAGATGCCTGGGAAAAAATCTCCCAACCCTCACACAAATACTAGGAAGAAAACTGAAACATATTCTGCCATTGCCCATCAATATGTCTTTCTCCCTTTCCCCTGACAGCTGAGAGGAAGGGTTAACACCTTACCTCTTTCTCAATCAAGGGCAGAGGATATTTGGTGTCAGGGTCTCTTAAGGTTACAAGTAGTCTCTTCCTCCTTGAGTTGAGGCCCCTCAGAGTCAACACCAGCACTGTAAGTCCAATGGCAGTGACAGCAAGGATCAGGGGCAGTTCCTGGGCAGATACAGGTGGACAAGGATACTTCAGCTTCAGGGTGAGCTCTCAGGACTAGCAGAATCTCTGCCCACACCTGAGACACAGCAACAAGATGTGTTTGGGGCCTGGAGAGAAGAGGCCGAAGAGAACCACTCCAACAGAAAGAGGGAGCTGAGTGTAGTGAACCCAGCATGCACAGAGGGGACAGCTGTAGGCTCAGGCAGGAATGGAGGCAAGAGGGTGATGGCACCAGGCTCCATCTATCCCTACGCAATCACTTCAGTTCAGAGCAGAGACCTTCTAGCAAACTGGCAAGAAGGTGGCCTCAGGCCTCAGGATTATGCTGGTCCTCTGGTTATGGCTGAGAGCTGGGATATGAGCTTCTCCACCTTCCAAATGGCCAAAACAGAGGTAGAAATGGGTGAGAGGCACTGACAGGGGGGTGCTTCCATACCATTGCACCTGGAACTGGCAACGGAGTCCTGAGCACCCATGTGCAGCGGCTTGGTTAAAGCTTTGCTTGTCTTCCAATCTTACTACTCGCCTCCCCAAGTGTGGCCTGTTTCCATGCTGATTCCAACAATTCACACCACCCACTCCCTCTTGCCTTCTCCAACTCGCTGTTGCTGGCCCTTCTATTCTTTATGTTCTGCCCACCAAGTGAAGGTGCCCCGGCCCCTCTCATTAGTCCCCCCCTTAGATCCTCTCCAATGGAACTGCAGGCAACTCCAAGTTTCCACTCTTTCCTGTCCACCCACGCCACAACACAGCCACTTAGTACCTGGTAAGCCAAGCCTAACATGTCCGGCTGGGAGGGGGCACGATTCCCCAGCACTGGGACCCTCTGACGGCAGATGGGCCTGGCCGTCGTCTAGGAGTTAGTAGGGGCACGCGCTGACCCCGGGGTCCAGGGTCACCGGCCTCTTCTCGCGGGACTCTGGCTCCCTGTGAGAGGCTGCCCCCTAGATCATTGTCTACATATCCCTTTTCATCTAATGTTCCCCTTTTTATGGGACCTAGGCCAGCCTCCCTCTGAGCAGGCGGGGTGCAGTTACTCTCCTCTGCCGCTTGCACTGTGGAAGCTGGGGATATTGAGCTCAACGGTTAAAGATGGGAGTTCAGGCTTGTCTTGAAACACTGTGGTATTGCAAGAAGAAGCTGCTGCTCTGAACCTGATTAAAACCCAAAAGGGGATACAGGGAGGCTTGGGGTAAATTTGAAACTTTACCTGGGACCAGAGCAATAGCACAGCAGGGAGGACACTTGTCTTGCACATGGTCCATCTTGGTTCTATACCTGCACCCCCTCCAGAAGTAATTCCTGGGTGCAGAGCCAGGAGTGATCTTTGAGCACTACCTTCTGTGGTTCCCGAAGAAAACAAAAACAAACCCCGCTTAATTCCAAACGCTCATTCATTCTGAATTAGAAAATGACAAATACCCAATGTAGACCCATAGGAAGCAAAATGGTACTGTAAATGGTTGTGGGGGTTTTACACAGAACACAGCAGAAAGTTATTCCCTCCTCTTCTGTCACCAGTAGACTAAGAGAAATACTCACCGACACAGGAACTGATTGATTCCTGGAATCAATTCCACAGAATCCATTTCTGCCCTACCTTCAGTCTCAACACACACATCAACCTCTATGTGTGGAAACTTTCTGATGTCTGAAGGGGCCAGGAAATTGAGTTTTGATGCTCTAATAAGTAAAATGCTGGCTGGTGAATCTAATACTGAGAAAGTAAAACATTACTCATAGACTTATATCCCATGTATATTTTCTGGTTCTAGAAAAAAAAAAAAGGAAAACTTGCTCAGATTTTTGAACATTTTTCCATTAGTTGTCTTTTTAAAAATTATATCTATATCTATGTACACATATATAACTTTATATATATTGGGGCTGGAGTGGTGGCACAGGGTGTAAGGCAGGGATCTCAAACTCGCGGCCCGCGGGCCATTTGCGGCCCTCCGGACATTTTGTGGCCCACGGCCGGCCTTCAAATAGCACAGTATTCGCGATTATTTGCTTACCGAATAATCGCAATAAAAATCGCATTAGTAAGAAAAAAAATCGCATTAAACATTTGCATACCCCGAACGAAACAGCTAGGGGTATGCAAATGTTTAATGCGATTTTTTGCAATTTTTCCTTACAAATGCGATTGTTTTGTTGCGAATATTCGGTAAACGAAATCCCTTATGCGACCCTGCCTCAACCTGACTTTGCCTCCTGCAGCCCTCAGGTAAATTGAGTTTGCGACCCTTGGTGTAAGGTGTCTGCCTTGTGCACACTAGCTTAGGACGGACCTTGGTTTGATTCCCCAGCCTCCCATATGGTCCCCCAAGCCAGGAGCGATTTCAGAGCACATAGCCATGAGTAACCCCTGAGCATCATCGGGTGTGGCCAAAAAAACCCCCACAAAAGCAAAAAGCAAAACAAAACTTTATATATATTCTTTTAATTTTGGGTCCACATCTGGTGCTCAGGGCTTATTTCCGGCTCACACTCAAAGATCACTCTTGTCAGGCTCAGATGCTCGGGATGCAGGGAATTAAACTGGTATTTGCTGTATGCAAGGCAAACTCCCTCTCTACTGTACTGTTGTTCTGACCTATCTATTTTAGAGACCATTTGTATGCTCACTTTATGACTTGCAAGTACTTCCTCCAATTGATTATGTATTCCCTACTCTGTCCTCATCCCCTTTTTCCAGAAGTTTTTCATTTTAGTATAGCCATGGTGTTAGTCTTTAATCTCTTGCCTTTATGATTAATGTTTTTTGAGACCTGTTTATTCTACCTAAAATCATAAAAACAGATTAAATTTTCTTTGAACATATTTACATTTTTTCTGCTTCATTAAAATTTTCAACCATCTTGAGCTGACTTATTTATTTGATGTAAGTATGGACCAGTTTTAAGTGCTTTCATATGAATAATATCTCAGTAATAGTGATAAAAGCACTCGTCATTGAATCATTGGAGCTGACATCTGCCAACTTTCAGTTTACCTTTGAATCTGAGTTTGTTTTTGGCCTCCTTGTCTTCTTTTATTTAGTATCCCAACCTTATCCTGCTCTACTTACAATAGCTTATAATGAGTTTTGCTTTCTTTCACACATAAATGTTCTTCAGAATCTTTGTTCAAATATCATTTCCCTAGAGATATTTGATTCTATCTGATTCCAAATTGAAGCACATAATTAGATGCTTTTTCATTTTGGGTATCCTGTTATTTACTAAGAGGTACTGGAGATTGGCTAATCAACAAGCAGGTGACCCTCGTTAATAAATCAATACTTTGAAGTTATTGTTAAATTTTATTTTTATTAAGAAACTATGATTTATAAAGTTTTTTTTATTAAATAGAGTTTATTTTTAGGCATACAATATTTCAGCACCAATCCTACCACTAATGATCTCTTTTTTCCATTAATATTCCCAGGTTTCCTTCATCCCCCAGCCTGCCCCTTTGGCAGGCAGCTAACATTTATTTCATATTACTTGTTCCAAAAAAACGTAAATAGATGGTAAATGGAAATAACAGAATATAAATCAATAGAAGTAAGTTTGTGATCATTGATTGCTATATGATAACTAACTTATATAAATAAAAATTTAAATTATTTAATACATATAGTATTTTATTATTTTAATTATTTATTATCTTATTTTATTATTTATTTATATCATTATTGTTTATCTTATTATTGATTTATTCTATCTATTCTCATTTACATAACTAAGTTTTCAGCTTTATATTATATAGTATATTCCATAAAATTTTATTTTGTATCTGGATCTTATCATGTCTTTTCTTCCATAAACAAAACATTTCTAACTATGTGCTAATGTATTTTAGAGTTTCCATGAAATAGTCAAAAACTACAAATGTGAAATTTAGTAAGAGTAAGAGACTTAAGAAAATTTAAATTAATAATTTGGGGGTTCACACCCAGCAGCGTTCAGGGGTTACTACTGGCTCCACGCTCAGAAATCACTCCTGGCATGCTCGGGGGACCATATGGGATGCTGGGCGGGATTCGAACCAATGACCTTCTGCGTGAAAGGAAAACGCCTTATCTCCATGCTATCTCTCCAGCCCCTAAATTAATAATTTTTACCTGTCACATTAGGGTTTTTCAGTTTGGCTAATGTGAAGATGTGGTCAGCACAGTGAGCTGGAGGTATCCTCAGACATTTTACATACCATTCATATCTTTTATTTAAGTTTGTAATTACACATGCTGAATATTTAATTTTTAAATGAGTAATATTCTTAGTAGACTGGAAATCCATATGGTGGAGTCCTTATTTCTTTCAAATTTAGCATTTACTTGTCACAAAAGTAGCTTTTATTAAATATTTAACAAACAAATAAGTTACTCTCCTGCTGCATTTCTCACATGTCTGGAATGTTTCTCCTCTGGTACATGGTAGAGGATTATAAATACTAAAGAAATAAATTACCCTTTTTATCAGTATTCTATACACTGTCCTTCTATTTTTTGAATCTTTATAATAATATTCCCAGATGACATATAATATATATGACATGTAATAGCTAATGCATATTTTAATGCCATTTAAAATATTTATTTTATAGAATATGTAACATTTTATTATATTATATTTAAGATACTCTCATTTGTTTTTTAAGCAGTTTATTTTTATTGATTGTTTTTTGGGCCACACTTGGTGCTCAGGGGTTACTCCTGGCTCTGCACTCAGAAATCAATCCTGGCAGGCTCTGTAGACTATATGGGATGCCAGGATAAAACCCAGGTCAATCCTGGGTCAGCCCCATGCAAGGCAAATGAATGCCCTACCGCTGTGATATCTCTCATTTGTATCATAGTCCTAGTACAGTGTGTGAAAATTGGTAGATGCTCAATGGCTATTTATTGACTGAATAAAAAAATTGAATGAACTTTAGTTCCCCTTTTGATTCAATGAATGTCTATTTTTCTCTGTAAAGCAGAGATAACTCACCTTTTCCTAACTTAATACTAGAGAAGACTCCTCCTATACTTTTACAGATCAGGATAAAAACTAATCTGGGCTTTCCATCATTTTGAGATGGCAATGATTCCCCTCTACTTAACATTCCTACACACTTCATAAGAGCCTGTCACTTACTGCTTGGTTTGTTTCATCTTCTGCTAATCTGTTAAAATGCACTAGGAGCCCATGGCTCACATTTCTAACCCCCCAGTTTAGGACTAGGGTCTGGTTAAAAAGTAGACACCGAATAAGTGTTTACTGGGGATGTGGGCAGGTGAAGAGAATGGATATCAGTTTGTCACTGTTTGGGCACATATTAGATTCTGCCCCATTTAACATTTTTTCTTATGGAGTGAGTGGGAGAACCAGGCCTCTAACTACTGAGACTTCAAGCAGAGGAAGCCAAAGCTCTGACCAAACTGATGCTTCATAGTGTTTGCTTTTTAAATGATTTCCAGGTTACTGTGAACTTTTCATTAGCATTTGAGCCTCAAAAATGAGTTATTTCCATTTTTTAGAATCTCTTGAATACATAACAGCTTCTGAAGTTACAGCTTTAAAGACTAAATTGCACTGGTGAAGGGGGGGTGTTCTTTTTATGACTGAAACTCAGCTATAATCATGTTTATAATCATAGTGATTAAATAAAGATATTATTTTTTTCAAAAAAAGACTAAAATATGGAACCCCACTCAATATCCTCAGTCTTGATCTTTGGAACTTTTAATTTATACCAAATGTGGCAAAAAATGACTTTGTGACTATTATTGAAGTGTTGAGATAGGGATGACTGTCTTGAGTTGTTTAATGGGACATACTGATCACAATATTTTATTTTGGGTTTTTTTTTGGTGGGGGGTCACACCCGGCAGTGCTCAGAGGTTAATCCTGGCTCAATGCTCAGAAATCACTTCTTGCAGGCTCGGGGGACCATATGGGATGCTGGAATTCGAACCACCATCCTTCTGCATGCAAGCAAATGCCCTACCGCCATGCTATCTCTCCGGCCCCATGAACAAAATATTTTATATATAAGAGTGAAACAGGAAAAGATAGTAGAGAATGTGGTACAATAATGGCAGAAGCAGCAGTCTGAGTGACAAACATTTATTTTTTGTTTGTTTTGTTTTTCAATTTAGGGCTCAGACCTGGAGTTGTGCTCAGGGTATCATGCAATTGCCAGGAACTACACCTGCATGCCTGCCACATGCATGGACTCCAGACCGTTGAGCTATCTCTATCTCTATCTATCTCTACCTCTATCTCTATCTCTATGGCCTGAGTGACAAACTTTGCAGATGGTCAAGGGGCCATGTGCCATGGAACCCAGATGCTATAGCTCCATGAAGATGATTTATGCCCTTGCCTTCCAGGATCGTGAAAGAATTGCTTTGTTTTGTTTAAAACGTGTATTAGAACTAATTCTCCCCCCCCCTTTTTTTTGTGGGAGGTGGAACACCCAGCAGTCTCAGGGTTTACTCCTGACTCTGTAATCAGAATTCTTTTGGATAGGCTTGAGAAACCATATGAAGTGCCAGTGATTGAAGCTGGGTGTATCACATGCAAGGCAAATACCCTACCATTTCTATTACTTTGGTTCCATTGAAAGTAATTCTTAAAACAGCTTAGGAAATAAATACACTGAATATTTTGTTTCCTGGAGCATTTTAATTCATTATTGTTACATATTTTTGTAATTTGTATCAGAGGGAGGATCCAAGAGGTCCCCTTTCTTGCTGGTTCTAAATGATCTTATGTAAAAGGTCTCTCCTGCTACCTATTCTTATATCCAGGTGGTTATCTTTGCCAAGCTACATGGAGTTCTCCCCACTGCATTTCTTCTTTCTCTGGCTGTGGCCTGTCCCTTATGCATCTTGGAATAATTTCACCACACAAAGAATCTTTCCTAAGGTTTATGCAAGAACACCAGTGGAGAATCTAACCCAATTCAAATACCCAACATCATGCTCAGTGTAGATATTTCCTTCCTTCCTTCCTTCCTTCCTTCCTTCCTTCCTTCCTTCCTTCCTTCCTTCCTTCCTTCCTTCCTTCCTTCCTTCCTTCCTTCCTTCCTTCCTTCCTTCCTTCCTTCCTTCCTTCCTTCCTTCCCTCTCTCCATTCTTCTTTTCCTCCTTCCCTTCTTTCATCCATCCATCCTTCCTTCCCTCCTTCCCTCCTTCCTTCCTTCCCTCCCTCCTTCCTTCCTTCCTTCCTTCCTTCCTTCCTTCCTTCCTTCCTTCCTTCCTTCCTTCCTTCCTTCCTTCCTTCCTTCCTTCCTTCCTTCCTTCCTTCCTTCCTTCCTTCCTTCTTCCTTTCTTCTGTCACTTTTCTTACTTCTGTCACCTTTCTTTTCTTTTCTTCACATTCTTCTTCAACTTTTATGCTTAGTTCATTGAAAATAGTGTTTCTTAAGGTTTCCTTACCCATATTCTTGGCTTCAAAAATGGACAGATACAAATTGAGTTCATTTTCATTCTCTCATACATTTCCAAAAGCTGATACAATAATAATCTATTTTTGGTCAACAGTAGATATAGAGACATGATTCAGAGGTTACAATCACCAGTTGATTTTTGCTTCAGAAGGTTTGAATTGATTTGAAATGCAGTAGCAGTACCTGTCTATGACCTTGTGTTAACCTTAGGGTTAAGTAATAATACCTATTTCTTAGGTTTTCTGATGTGATAAGGGTTTTTATCCCAGATTTTACCTGCTGCCCATAATAAATAACTATAGTTTTATATTAATGTTTTTAATACTCGCATTTTGAGAATCATTTTATATCTTTCTTTCTGCCATTTTCAAGCCTAAATGGTTATTAATTTTTTTTGATTTTGTAAAAAAAAAACGTGGAACCCACTTTTTCCTCAGTACCACTCTCATAGTCATCACTATCTCTTGAACCCTAAACTCAATTCTTCCATTGTTTTCTGTATATACCCTCTCCTTCTCTTCATCCAATCTCTTTTTCTTTATTTTTGATTTTTAGTATATAAATAAATTTGCTTTCTTTATGCACTCCAATATCAGTAATTTCTATCACTTCAGTACAACTGCAACCTTCTTAGCTTTATATTGGATCCTTCACAATTGGGATCCAGGTTGTCATTTTCAACAATATTTCCATCAATCTCTTTTGTCAAAGCACTGGATGCACAGTACTTCCTTGACTTTCTTAGAAACACCCTATATCCTTTACAGTGTTTCCTCTGAATTGAGTTACATTTTCCACAGCATTTATCACCTTGTACTAGGTGCATGTCATTCTCAGATCTTGTGCTGAAATCCAGAGAACAATTTTGGTACCTCCTCTCCCCAAAATAAAAGAGAAAAGAAGAACACAAAAGATGAAGAACAAAGAAGAGAAAAAAGATAAAGAACGAAGAAGAGCAAAGTTAACAATAAGAATAATAAGAATAATAAGAAGGAGGAAGAGAAGGAGGAGGAGGAAGAGGAAGAAGAGGAGGAAGAGGAGGAGAAAGACAAGAGAAAAGAGAAAAAATAAAAAGGAAGGGAAGCTTGGAGGCTTGAGGGGAGCTTTTGGTCAAATCATGGATGTTTATTTTCACTTGTTGGCATTTCATATTTCCTATGAAGTAATCTCAGATAGAACCTTAGGGCTCTGAGGTCCTTATCAAGTGCAAAATATCTGTCTTGGACAAAACAGATTCAAGACAACATAAAGGAGCAGCTTCTTCCATCCTACAAAATACAAACCTCAGGCAAGTTATTTTGCTTTGTTGTTTTTAGTTTTGGACCACATCTAGCAGCAGTGCTCCAGGGTTATTTATGGTTCTATGGTATGGGTTGATCCTGGTACTGAGTGAGGTACTGGAATTTAATCAGGGAGTTGACTATAGTGAAGGCATGCAAGGCCTTACACCCTGTACTAGTGCCAGACAACTCAGGTCAATCTCTTTTCACTTTTGCTAATCCCACAGAAAGTCTTTAAATTTTCTTATGGTAGGGCTAGAATATTAAGAGAAAGGATAAAATTTCAAAATAAAAAAGCTTTGATAAAATTAATTATGAATCAATTATAAAGTATTAATTATAAAGCAATTCAGAGAACTAAGTTTGAATGTTATAGATATTACTAGATTATAAATCATTATAATTTATTTTAAGTCTGTAAGGGATGGATGTTAACATGGGAACACATATCAAAAATAATATGCAAAGCATAGAGCAAGAAGACAAACCTAGTTTTTCTTGAAGGGGGAATTAAGAACATTCCCCCCAAGTAAATAATACTATCAATTGACTTGGTATGAATTGGTTATTAATCATGAGAACCGTTCTGGTTTGGATCAGACAGTAATAACAGGAACTGGAAGTAAACTGGTTATAGAACAGAAAAGTGCCGAAGTGATAGTGCAGAGGAAGGAAATTTGCATTGAATGTCATGAATGATACCTGACTCCTCCTATGGTTTCTTGAACCCAAACAGGAGTCATCTCTGCACAGACCTAGGACTCAGTCCTTGAGTACCACCATTGTGACATTCAAGAACAAATGTATAGGGGCCAGAGTGATAGCACAGTGGTAGGACATTTGCCTTGCACGTAGCGACCCAGGATGGACCCAGGTTCAGTCTCTGGCATCCCATATGGTCCCCTGAGCCTGCCAGGAATTATTACTGAGCACAAAGTCAGGAGTAACACTTGAACGCTGCTGGGTGTGCCCCCCCCAAAAAAAAGAACAAATGTTAAAAATCTGTGTAAACTATCCTATCCTTGAAGTTCAACGTTTATGGTAGTAGGCAGGTAGAGTCTCCAAGTACAATAAAACCAGGTGCTTCTCTTATACTTCTCCAGCAACAACTGTTTCTTCGTCAGAATTTTAGTAACATTCTGTGAATGACACTAATCCCAAAGTCTAACAAAAACTATAAAAAGTAAACAGGCCAGAACTTCTCAAACTTGTTTAATTTAGATTATGTAATTCATCACTTTGAAAAATCATTAAGCTTTTATCTGCAGAATTTATTATTAGTACAATAGCTATCAAAGCAACAATTAAAGTAGATGGTTATTTACACATTGAAGATAGCCTTAATAAAATTGGTAAATATTAATATACAACGGATATTTATAAACATTTTCTCAAAGCTCTGTATGCATTGCAAATAGAAAATATACAATATCTTAATTTTTATTTTTACATTTAATGTAAAAATGAAATGTATTTGGAAAGCACCACATACCGTACTTGCCTGTGTATAAGACGACCGGGTGTATAAGACGACCCCCTACTTTTGCAGTTAAAACATAGGTTTAGGCCTATATTTGCTGTATCAGACAGAGCATTCCTGTGCTGCATGTGCTGTATGTGTTCCTGTGCTCATGTACCACAGTGATCCAATCACAACAAGCAAATGTTCAAAGGTTATACTGTCATAGACTTCCTCTCTGACTCTAGCCAATCTGAGCAGGCTTTTGACAGTGTAGATTCGGGTCCAGAACATTGTCTAATTTGCACGCATCAAAAGTCTGCTTGGATTGGCTGAGTCAGAGAGGCGATCCGAGCAGCCTGGCAATGATTGGTGCAGGATCGAGTTGGAAAATTCATTTTGTGGCAATATTCAGACAATTTTCATTTAGCGGCATTTTGAAACATTTTTCGGGATATACTCGGCATATAAGAAGACCCCCGATTCGGTTGACTTTTTTTTTGTTTCAAAAGTCGTCTCATACGTCGGAAAATACGGTACTTGTGAAAGAATGAAAATAAAAGGATAAAATAATATTTTAATATTGCTTTGGAAAGAGTTTTGACTTTGCAGACTTTCCTCAGTGATTTTGGGGGATCCCTAAATGTTGTCAGATTACCTTTAGAGAACCTCTGTGATAGCTCAATGTCAGTTATGAACATTAATGCAAAAATATAGATGAAATATTTGAAGTACAAGCTAGTAGTACACTGAAAGATGAATATACCATATTCAAGTGGAATTCATTAAGGGATGTAAAACTAGCGAATTTATTAACATGAATTCAATGTATAATGAATCAAAGGAGAGCACTTTATCATTTCGATAGTTTAGCTAAAATGTTTTACAAAAATGAATAAGCATGTCTAATTTAAAAATCCTAGGAAGAATTTGATTAAATATATAAATAAAATTTGAAAAATATCTCCATTTATAAATCAGCTTCATGCTTAATTATAATGTTCTAGAAGTACAGCGTAAGGGAACAAAAACTTCCTGAGCACTCAAGGAGTTCAAGTGATAGATCGGAAAGATAAATTGCCCATATTTGTAGTGACTGGGAAATTAGTAGATTTTGATGAAAATTCAAAGTTGGGCTAAAGTCAATCACCTTCAATCTCAACTACCATCATGGCCTATTCTCCAAGTATGTTGGCGAAACACTGAACATTGGTGACTGAAAAATCTTCCCATCTCTATAGAGATACCTAATAACAGTCTACAGACTAACCTGCTATGACCAAGATCTATGATTTCACTGCCTCCAACTGTCTGGCTGGAAAATAACTTAGAAGTGGGAGAGAAAGTATCTCAACATTGCCTACCTAGGAAAGGCCAAAGAAACCTATGTTTCTATTCTGGGGATTCCATGCCCATCCAACCCAGAAACCTATCTCTAGGCATCTTGCTTGTTTCTTTCTTTGGGGGGGGCACACCCAGTGGCGTTCATGGGTTACTCCTGGCTCTGTGCTCAGAAATCGATCCTGTCAAGCTCAGGAAACCATATGGGATGCCAGCAATTGAACCTGAGTCATTCTCTGGTCACCACTTGCAAGGCAACCATCCTATTACTGTGCTATCACTTGAGTCCACCTTGTTTGTTTCCTCACTTTAATAGATACTTGGGGACAATTAGAAATGCCACTTGTATTTTGGAGAAGTTAAAAAACATACATTACTGTAAGTGAATGTTTACTCAAGGCTTACGTATCAGATTTACATCTGATATTCACTTTCTCTTTTGGCTTCCTCTTTCCAGTCTCCAAAAAATTTGAATCCTATATCTACAATGTTTCATCCACTTCTATCTTTGGTTTCAGGTTCTCAATATTTGCAATACTTTCCCAGCATTTAATCTTTCTTAAGTCTCCCAATTTCATTCTTCAATCAAGCATAAATCTACATTTTGCAGTGAGAATTTGAGTTTTCAGATGTAATTAATGGCCCTAAACAGCTAAATTTAGATAAGGGATTGTTTTAGTCGGAATAATCCAGTGGGCCCAAATTGGTTGGAAATACCTTAATCCCAGAGATGAGATGTTTCCAAAAGAGAAAATATACTGTCTGGGGAGAATAGCTCTTGTCCATGATTGTGGAATTCCAGTTTCTTTTTTTTTTTTTTTTTTTTTTTTTTTTTTTTTTTTGTTTTTGTTTTTGGGCCACACCCGGTGTTGCTCAGGGGTTACTCCTGGCTGTCTTGCTCAGAAATAGCTCCTGGCAGGCACGGGGGACCATATGGGACACCGGGATTCGAACCAACCACCTTTGGTCCTGGATCGGCTGCTTCCAAGGCAAACACCTCTGTGCTATCTCTCCGGGCCCGAAAATTCTATTCTTTTTTTTTTTTTTTTTTTTTTGGTTTTTGGGCCACACCCGGTAACGCTCAGGGGTTACTCCTGGCTATGTGCTCAGAAGTTGCTCCTGGCTTGGGGGACCATATGGGACACCGGGGGATCGAACCGCGGTCCGTCCAAGGCAGCGCTGGCAAGGCAGGCACCTTACCTTTAGCGCCACCGCCCGGCCCCTGGAATTCCAGTTTCTTGATCTTCTCTTTCTTACTGTCTTATAGAGCTACTCACTTGCCTCAGTATCTTGTAAACCAAATTCTAGATTCATTTGCTAGGCCTGATGTTTTGTTAGGACTATTGTCACAAAAATAACACTGGGGGACTTAGAAGAACATAAATATATTGTGCTGGAGGCCAGAAGTCTGAGATTAAGATTGCTAGAATTTACTCCTGAGGGAGTTTATCTGTTCTGTGTCTTCCCCCTGGAATTTGCTGACAATATTTGGTGTTCCTTATTCATAGGTGATATGCATTTACTTCAGCCTTTTAATGGTTAGATTATGTTTTCTCCCTGCATGTATCTCTTTACAGTCAATTATTTCTTTTATATGCCAATTATTTCTTTTATTTGTTATAGTAGATTAGGATACATACTATTGGTTTCATTTTAATTTGATGAATTTATAAGCCTATTATCTTCAAAAGGCAAAATTTGGGGAATCTATAGTTCCAGTATAATTTTAAAGGATTCAATGGTTAACTGTGGCATTAATATCTGTTGTATCAAAATCATGATCGCACTTCCCTACACAACTTACTAGAAACTTCAATTATTCATGTAGTACATTCCATGTCTCCAGAAGTATCACTTCATCTGTTGACCTGGGTATATCTAAATCAGGATTTAACATAATGCAATTGTTGGGTTCATGAAAACAAGGTCAGAGTTTAGGAATTATCCTAAAAATATTATTGATAAAACTCTGTGGCATCTAAGTTAGATGAACTCTGTGGATATTTTAACTGGAAAGTGGGTATTATAACTATAAATTGACTGCTATCTGTAGGAACTAATAGGCTAATGGGAAAGAATAGCATGAAGGGCTGATACCTGGCTTTTTGAGATTTGAATAGGGTTAAAAATCAAACAGAGGATATGAGAAGTGGGAAGAAAACTGTAGGTCAAATATTTGCAAATATCTGGGAGGGGTGGTTAAGATATTTTACATTTCTGAGTCTCTGTTAAATGTCATTTACTTTATTAAGGCTAACTGTTTGTACATAATTAAATCCTCAGCATTAATACTTGCCCAGCATGTGTGGTATTTTTTTTTAAGTTGAAGAATATGAGTCAAACAATTCTTTCTTAGATTGCACAACTGGTAAAACTAAATCAAATCTCTGTCAATTTTTATTTTTTGTAAAATCTATAGTTGCATATTCAATTATTTACTAAAAGTTATTTGTTTTTATTTTTTTGGTTTTTGGGCCACACCCATTTGATGCTCAGGGGTTACTCCTGGCTATGCACTCAGAAATCGCCCCTGGCTTGGGGAGACCATATGGGACGCCCGGGGATCAAACCGCGTCCCGTCCTAGGCTAGTGCTTGCAAGGCAGACACCTTACCTCTAGCGCCACCTTCCTAGCCCCTTTAAAAGTTATTTGTAACTTAAATGTAAATGTATGTCATTTCTGGGTATGTTCTCAGCAATAAAAAATTTGAATGAAATGATGCATGTGTGCTTAGCGAAGATCTAATGTGAAGAGACATTTTGCCTGCATGTTTGAAAGTCTACTTGGTGCCATAATTTTTTATTTTGCACTTTTGTTGATTTGTTCTTGCTCTTGCTTTTTTAAAATGGCCCTAAATATAGTGCTGAAGTGCCATCTAGTGTTTCTAGAGCAATGTATCTCTAATGGTTCTTACAAAGAAACATTTATGAAGTATAAGCTCACAGGCATGCAAAACAGTGGAAGTGGCCTTATTTGACATTAAAGTTAGTGAAATAAGATTATATGTTAAATGAAATAACATTAAAATAAAAACCAGAGGGTTATAGATGCCTAAATTTTATTTTTCCTGTAAGCAAAGGTTCATAGTTCACTGACAGTGTATTTGATGACTTTATAAAATAGAGTTGCTGCAAATGAGATTGTATATGTATTGACTTTAAAGGTCTCATTACCTCAGAATGAGAATTAGAATTAAAACCAGGAGTATACTCTTACCTGACTCAGGAATGAAGGAGACTACAGCCTGAAAACTTCTGAAGGTGATACTTCCACTGGACTGGAAGCAGATGAACATTACACCAGAATTGCTCAGCACAGGGTCAGAGACATCAAAGCCACACAAGTGAATTGGTCCAATGTAGAAAAATCAGCGAGTCCAGCAAATACATGAGTCAATGGGTAGAAGAGCAAAATATGTCTTTTAGTTAATTCTTGAGAAATATATTTTCTGGTAGATATAACTTGGACATATAAAGGCAGTTCACTTTATTAAAGTATATAGTCAACCCAATTACCTGTCTATTCTATTTTATTTCCCAATCACTATTTTGTTTTATCTTTAGCACATATGGGTGTGCATCTAAACCAACTGATTATAAACACAGCATTTACTTCACTGGCACATTACTCATTTTACTGCTAGATCATAGAAACTTTAAACCTTTTCTGCTAAAATAGTTTTTTTTTTATTCTTCCATCTTGTTTTTCTGCTTTTATTATAAATGGTGGATAGTGGTGGAAAGCACACTGATGTGATAGATGCAGCATAAAGTAGTATTCTTCAATCTTTCCCAACTTTGGTCCTTTTGACCTTGCTGCCTTTCTGTGACCCCCACCTCATCCTACTGGTTGGCTCCTAATCATGTGCTGTAGCCATTTATGTACATGAGTTTTATCTGTGGTTCCTTAGAAGATTTTAGAGACCTACGGGGTCCTTATAGCTACTGGTTGAGACTGAACAGAAATTGAGCTAGATCCTTAAGATCCCCTGAAAGGACCAGATTCAATCGAAAATGCAGGAAGAAGTTCATCGAGAGCACAAACCTATTTTCTTCTTCCTTTCTATATCCTTTAAATGTCAAATAGTCGGAAATACAGTCTTTACCTTTTTCTAGTTCAAGATTTTGAAAGAAAAGGTGAGTAGCTTTGACATTACATCTAGATTACAGTACATAAAAATGACCTGATTTTGATTAAACAAGGGATATTTGGGGTGCTCTTCTTACTCTGGACTATGACCTTCAATGAGAAAGTTAATGAGGGAAATCATGAATAGGTTTAATAATTTAGAAAAAGGTGTTATAACACAGTCTCCCAAACCTTGTGAGGCAACCACAATGCAGGCCAAATATAAGGGTGGAAAATTGTGCAAATATTGGAGATTCCTAGCACTACTATGAGACAGTCTGTTAATGAAGTGGTTTTGTTGTTGTTTATTTGTTTTTGTTTTTGCAGTAAAAGCAACTGTTTTGACTCATATAAGGAATCGTTTTTCTGGACATTTTACTATTGTATTCCTTATGTTTCTTCTTGACCTCAAATTCTCCTGAATTAGAAATAAGAATAAAGGAGATTATACCTTTTGTATGTTGTGTCTCTCTGCTTGGAAGAAAATAGTTGGTTACAGTTCAACCTATCTTGCAGTGAGCTGGAATGGTCAGGAGCTTGAGGGACGGGAGGATGATCTAATCCTGGGGCCTGTCCCCAAACTCGGCCGAGGACTCCTTCCACAGGCTCAGCAAGGTCTTCGGGAGTGGTTTCTGGCTCTCCCAGAAGTTAATTTAGAAGCGCATTGAGTGTGAGGGCTTGGTGACCAGCAGCTTGTGGTAGTCCTTGGCCCCTCGCTCGCTGACCCACTTCTGAAGTACCACACGAGCCATAGAGGCTGAGGTATACCGGGCCCTCAGCCAGTGAATCCTCCACACTGCTCTTGCACTCGCTCACTACATCCAGCTGTGAGTAGTCCTTGTCTTTGACCTGGGTGTGAATGTCCAGCGTCTGCTCACACTCCACACCCTGGTCAGGAAGAGCTCTAGGGCAACAATCCTCAGCTGCAGTGGTTAGACAATTTCTCAGAGCCTGTAGATGAGCCCCGGATCAGGTGTGTAGCCAATGAGAGCCAGGATGGTGTCATTGCTCTTGTTCAGCACAGCAGAGAGGACATAGCAAACAAAAGGGTCCGTGCAGGTCTTGATTCTCCTCAACTCTTTCTTCCAGGGGTGCACAAAGAGGTTGATTCCCACTATCTCCAGAAGGCTAAAGGCTCAGATCAGCGCCAGCAGGCTGGAGAAGTGGAGGGAGTGCAGGGAGCTTTCTGCTACCTCCTTGAACTAGATTAGTTGGAATCTATAAACAGGACCACCCCCCCCCCTTGGGCATGCTGAGCAAGACCAAGGCAGCCACCTGCAGGTGCACATCGCTGCCCACCACTGCCTGCTAGGGCTGGGCTCCAAGCTGCCTTCGTGGAACTGGAAATACTTTTGAAATATCTTGTACTCGGGTTCCATTGAACTGGGTTTCTCCATCAGTGGACTTAGGGCCTACCTTATGTCCTCCATGGCTTCTGGGCACACATCGGGGACATGATGAGCACCTCTGACATGTCCACCTACATGGACAGAATGTTCCAGGCACAGCTGCTGAGACTTTTTAGCTTTTTAAGTATAAGAAAACTTTAAAATCTTGGGGTTGGAGTGATAAGACAGCAGGTAGAGCATGTGCCTTGCACAAGTCTGACACAAGTTAAATGGCCAGCATCCTATTTAGTCCCTTGAGCACTGCCAGGAGTAATTCCTGAATGCAGAGCCAGGAATAATCCCTGAGCATTACTGGGTATGCCCCCTCCAAATTGCCCCAAAGAAAACTTCTAAGTCTTATCCACATTTAATCACTTAACTCCATTTATTTTCTATTCCGCTCACTCAAGCCTTGATTTAAATTATCACCTTAAGAAAAGAACCTGGGCCTGGAGAGATAGCACAGCGGAGTTTGCCTTGCAAGCAGCCGATCCAGGACCAAAGGTGGTTGGTTCGAATCCCGGTGTCCCATATGGTCCCCCGTGCCTGCCTGGAGCTATTTCTGAACAGACAGCCAGGAGTAACCCCTAAGCACTGCCGGGTGTGACCCAAAAAACAAACAAACAAAAAAAGAACCTTTAAATAAGTGTTGCATTCCAACCTACTATATTAGTCTCACCTTCAAATACATATCTGGCAGTAATCCTTTGCAGATGAGCCACTCATGTTACATGAGCATACAAACGTATGGCTACCAACGCTGATAATAGAATGCTGAATAAACTTCATCGTGTGACATCTGAAGACCTTCACACTGTGACCTCAGCCTCTCCTTCCTAGATCAAATCCAATATACTTATTAGCGTCAGTTCCTGAGCTTGCCATATACTGAGCTCTACCCACACCTACTGAAAGATCGATAACTTTGGACTTATTGCTATTGATTTTGTTATCCATGTCCTATGCAATACTAAGTGAGCAGTTTAATACGGAAGAAATAAATGCTTGCTGGGAGAAGCTAGACTCTGATGTTACCGAAAAGTAAAGTACATAGTTGCCATCTAGTGGTAACTATAGATAATTACAGGGAAAATTGGATAGTCATTTTGTAGAGTAAGTCTGTATACCAGGTACATACTGATATATGGATGCAGAAGTTACCAAATCAGAAAAAAGAAAAAAAATACTGTGCTCTCATGATGCTTATGGTAGATATTTATGGATATTATATGAATATATTATATATCTGGGTACATATCCAGGTATTATATGGATATATCAGAACAAAGCAAAGGCAACTAAGATCAGTACTTTAACCAGGTAATGTTTGGGGGCTTGAAAAGCTCAGTTACGGTTGGCCTTATCACTATAATCTTCAGGATAGTACTCTGTATGAGGACTTCATAAAGGATAGTTAAAAAATTGCAGTCAGAACCTGAATCATAAGGGAAGACATCCAAACATTGACATCATCTACACAAAATAGAGCTCTTTATTCTTTCTCTGTCTTCCACAAATAAGAGCTGAACATGGAGGAAGGGGCTTGGGTACCTATTTTTTTATTTTTATTTAATTTTTGGGGGGGTCACACTTGGCAGCACTCAGGGGTTACTCCTGGCTCTATGCTCAGAAATCACCCCTGGCAGGCTCAGGGGACCATAAGGAATGCCAGGATTCAAACCACTGTCTTTCTGCATGAAAGGCAAACGCCTTACCTCCATGCTATCTCTCTGGCCCTTGGGTACCTATTCTAAAGAACTATTCAAACCTCTCAAATCTCTCATGCAATTAGCACGACTATAGGAGAGTTTGGTTCCCACATCTTCTCATTAGCTTTGTACTGCTTTCCCCCCTGATCATAGCAGACCTTAGGAAGCATTGACTTGCCCTTTGCCTAATTCCTATGCCGCCTCAATATCTACAAAAGGCCACATTGTGTGTGAAAACTGTAGATCATTTTACCAGGAAGGTAGTTTGATTTAAGAGCTTTGTTGGTGAGATTAAACTCGGTGGCATAAACTGAGGCATCAGATTAGAGTCCACAAGAACTGATGAAGCAATGCTTACTCCACACCATTTCTCTGCAACATAAAAAGGCATTTTTTTACAGGGCCTAGAAAATAGCAGTTATTCATCATTCAAGATTTATGGGGAATTAAACTTGTATTAAATTGTCATTTCCCCCTGGCCCGGAGAGATAGCACAGCGGCGTTTGCCTTGCAAGCAGCGGATCCAGGACCAAAGGTGGTTGGTTCAAATCCTGGTGTCCCATATGGTCCCCCATGCCTGCCAGGAGCTATTTCTGAGCAGACAGCCAGGAGTAACCCCTGAGCACCACTGGGTGTGGCCCAAAAAACCAAAAAAAAATTATCGTTTCCCAACCTTGTCATTATTGACATATTGAACTGAAATATTCTCAGCATTTAGGCTGCCCTGTTCTTTTGCAGTAATCCTGGCTCCCCAGCAGAGATGCCAACAAAACCTCTTCCAGTTGTGACAACAAAAATGGTTTCTGAGACATTGCCCTATAAATCTTGGGGAAAATAAACAGGAATGCTCCATTATTTCTATTTCTGATAAAAGTAACCTTTACTCCCTGCTCATAGTTAGCCATTGATATTTTTCTTTTTTGATTTTTGTGCTTAGGAATCATTTCTGGTGGTGCTTGAGGACCATGTGTGGTACCAGGGAATTGGACCAAATTTGGACACATGCAAGGTAAGCACCATAAAACCTTTAAACTCTCTCTGACCTGCTTGATTAATATTTTTCTTCTGAGTTTAATGGAATCAAGTAAAGGTCTTTTTGTATGTGTGTGTCTAATATTTTGCTTAGGAGACCATGCAATAAATCTAAATGTTGCTCTTGGTGAATTATTGGTCTAGCAAATGAATATGGGAATCCTGGTTCACTAGGAAGCAAGTGTAGGAAATGAAAGATGGAATTCATAGCCATCTATCAGACTTAGCTTCACTTTTCTCTGTCCCACTGTCAACTCTTGAATATCAAATAAGGAAGTTTGGTATTTGCTGAAACCTCTGTGCCAGACTTTCAGGCCACAGTAACTCTCTTCATACCAGTGTACTTGACAACATGAAAATCCACTCACCATTAAGTCTATCTTCCAAAGTATGTACTGACTGATAATTATGGTGACATGACACTTCAAGTAGGAAAATTGAGTAACACATTCATTCCTTCTGGTACCAGTAAGGTCCAGACACCCAATCTTTAAGCAGATATATTAAAAGGGTATCATTTTGGGCCGGAGAGATAGCATGGAGGTAAGGCGTTTGCCTTTCATGCAGGAGGTCATCGGTTCAAATCCCGGCGTCCCATATGGTCCCCTGTGCCTGCCAGGAGCAATTTCTGAGCCTGGAGCCAGGAATAACCCCTGAGCACTGCCGGGTGTGACCCAAAAACCACAAAAAAAAAAAAAGGTATCATTTTTAGAGAGTAGATATTGCAATGGCACTGGAAATAAAAATTGAAAGGTGGGTGGCAGAGGAGTTACTCATTGCTTGGACTGATAATATATGTAGGGACTTCCTGGAAAGTACAGTTTCCCCTCAAACTTGTTTGGCACAGAATCCAGCTCACAGGGCCAACAATAATGAACAACCACAATGACCTTCTTTTCAGAACCTGTACAGACACTATAACCTTGTGGTTCTTCTTTGTGATTCACTAATCTTTTGTCTGAGCTTCCAAGTTGCTTTTAAAGAGTATGATGGTTTCCTCCAACCTTTGAGGTGACAGGATTGCATTGGTGATTTAGGTGGAACCAGAATTTAAATCCAAAACCATATGGGTAAGCACCAGAGCCCTCACCAATGCCCTAATGCATTTATTGGGGATTATTCATTTAGATCCTGCTTAATAATTTCAAGATTCTATTTATTTTTCTTCCCTCTACTTTCTCTGATACCATATTTCCATTATATACACAGAGATATTTCTAGATTATATTGTTTTCAATTTCTCTAAATGAGATGATTGGTATCATTCATACCTCTGGTTTCAAAAATTTTATCTGTATTTCTAAGCCTGAGACCTGATTTTTCTTTCTTTTTTTGTTTTTGACTTTTTTAAAATAACTTGTATTGTGATCAAAATGAATTACAAATCTTTCACAGTAATATTTAAGGTACATAGTGACAAAGAATTAGGTCCATTCTTCCCATCACCAAGGTTGTCCTCCCTCCACTTCTGTTTCCAGCATGCATCCCATACCTCCCCCCATTGCCCCTTGGACTGCTTGTACAAGAGATCTCCTTTGTGTATAGCTTGTTGTAGATTGGTTATCGATTCTGGTGTTGTTGACTTTGGGTTTGGTGCTTAAGTCTGATCTTTTTTTGGGGGGCATACTTGGTGAAGCTCAGGGGTTACTCCTGGTTATGCGCTCAGAAATTGTTCCTAGCTTGGGGGACTGTATGGGATTCTGGGGGATACTAGGTCAGTCCTAGGTTATCGCAAGCAAAGCAAATGCTTTTCTGCTTGCGCCACCACTCCGGCCCCAAGTCTGATCAGTTTTTATTTCCATTCAATTTAATATGACTGGTTGTTCCTAGTACCATCCATTTTTCGTCCCCCTCAAGTTATGAGGGAGAATAAGATGACTCAAGTTCTGTGGTTCTGTTGGAAAAAGAAAAGAAAGAAGAGGTGGAAAAATGCTGGGGGGAATCCCATTACAGACCATAAATATCAATTCAGCAGAAGAAAGAAAAAAAAGAAAAAAGAAAAACAAAAAAATTAAAAAATTAAACAAAAACAAACAAACAAATAAAAAACAAGCAATGACAAAAACAGCAGCACCAACAAAAAAGAAAAGAAAGGGAAAAATGAAGGGCTGGTATAGCATGGCAAGGCTTTGTAGTTTTTTTTTTTCATTTCTTTTCCTGTTTTCTGTTTTTTTGTTTGTTTCTTTTCTTTTCATAGGACAATAAGTTTTGCAGAAGTTAGAGGGAATTTCCTTGGTCTAGGAGGTGCAAAGTTTCTCCACCCTTGAAGCATACTGTAATCGAGGCAACTATGGGCTTCATACATGCTCATTCTTGAACCCCAAGGTCATTTTATGGTGTCAGGAAAATTTCTGCTCAGTTGTGGATGACAAAATCAGTACTCTGTATCTAGAGATCTCGGTATTTCAACAAGTCATAGACAATGTCTAGGATAGAGTCTTTCATTATGGTTCTAGAAGATCTGTTCCATCACAATTGTTGTAGTCAGTCTTTATAGTGACCTTGGTTTTTGCACAGATCCTAGGTTGAAGCCTAGGATAGAGTCTTTTCTTATGGCACCAGAAGTTGTTGACAAGCAGTCACAGTTGTCAAAGTCTGAACTCTGGTTTTTGTATCAATACTAGGCCAAAGCCTAGGATATTTCTTATTAGTCCCATGAAAACTTCTGCCTAGTTGTGGTTGTCATAGTCTATCTTCTATAATTAGTGATCTTGGTTTTTGCACATATCAAAGGACAGCGTGTCTTCTGATTTCATCTTAAAGTTAGGTGATGTGATAGGGCATCCTTTCTTGGATCAAGATTTTGCTGATTCCTCATTGTCAGGTTGTTCTATCAACCTGTTGCAAGTTGGTGCCAGAGTGGTATTTGGGATTTCCCAGGGGGGAGTTTTGTTCCTGGTGCTGTTGTAGGGAGTTGTGTTGGGTCTTCGCTTGGGATCTGGGGTTCGGGATTGGACAGAGAGACCTGATTTTTCAACTGTTGTTTAGTTATCTTCTCTGAAACTTAAAAATGCTACAGATGGTATTTGTCTTGATTTCAACTACTTGCACTTTGATTTAATTTCTTCCTTTTGCCCTTAATCACTTGTGATCAATACTCTGATACCATTCTTATGTTCTCTGTTTCTTTTGTATCATCATGTTTTTGATGTGTTAGCTCTGATTTTTATTTCTATTTTTTCCTCTTCATTCTCTAGCTTAGAGAAAGCCTTCTAGTATTCCAAATTACTCGAGATATAAATTAACCTTAATTATCTCCCCTCCAGTCAATTCTTGTGTGCTGTCTTTATACTGAGAATCATATTACTTTAATATATTTATTTAAATAATCAACTTCATATTTCTCAACAAAGTTCAATTTTTTATCTATAGTTTGGTTTGAAGTTATCTTCCTCATGGTTCCCTCATCAAACCCTAATTATATGTCTTGTACTTCAGCTGCCTTTACTCTAGCATACCCCAATGTTTTTATTTCCACTCACATATAGATCTCTTCATAAGTATGATGCATTATCTAAGTTTCACCTCATGAAATCTTTTTTTTTTTTATATTTTTTAAACTTGATTGATTGATTGGTTTTTGGGCCACATTCAGCAGCACTCATGGCCACTATTGGCTCTACACTCGGAAATCACTCTTGGCAGAATGGGGGATGATACGGGATCCCGGGAATCAAACCAGGTTCCTCCTGCATCAGCTGCATGCAAAGCAAATGCCCTACTGCTGTGCACTGAAGGGTCAGAGTGATAGCGCTGTGGTAGGGCATTTGCTTTGCATGAGATTGATTTGGGACAGACCAGGGTTTGATCCCCAGCATCCCATGTGGTCCCTCAAGCCTACCAGGAGCAAATTCTGAGCCAAGAGCCAGGAGTAACAGCTGAGGGTTCAGATATTAGCTACTGTAGCATGTGATCGAAGATAAAATCCAAGTGCTTTGGAGCTGGGAAAATGCACAGTGGGAAAGGCACTTGTCTTGCATGTGGCCAATCCAGGTTTGATCCTGGATTGAGGTCCCATATGATCCTTCAAACACTGTCAGGTGTGATCCTTGAGTGCTGAAGTAGGTAGGATTAAGCCCTGATCAGTCAGGTATGGACTAAATAAATAAATAAATAAATTCAAAGGAACACTTCATTGAAAAAGGTTTTGAAGAGAAAGTAATTTATCTTTTTCCCCAATAGAATGTTTTTTTTCTTGAAAATAAGGAAAATGGGGGCCGATGAGGTGGCGCTACAGGTAAGGTGTCTGCCTTGCAAGCGCTAGCCAAGGAAGGACCGCGGTTCGATCCCTGGCATCCCATATGGTCCCCCCAAGCGAGGGGCAATTTCTGAGCGCTTAGCCAGGAGTAACCCCTGAGCATCAAACGGGTGTGCCCCTCCCAAAAATAATCCTGAGACTGAAGGTTACTGCTTAGGAAAAACAGCTGGGACCAGAGTGAGCACAGTGAGTTGGCCTGACCCAATACCAGACTGAATAGGATTCAATCCTTGGCATCTAATATGGTCTCTTGAGCACCACCAGGAATGACGACCTGAACGTACAGCCAGAAGTAACCCCTGACCATTGTTAGGTGTGGTCGAAAAACTAAACTGTCACACACACACACACACACACACACACACACACACACACACACACACACACACACACACATACACACACAGAGTTAGATTTGGAAACAGGAATAAAGTTTTAATTAACTCATTGGTCAGGTGTCGGTGGGCATATTTAAACTGAGTTTTCAGACTTCAAGTACTTAGAACTACTGGTATATTATTTGTTTATTTGTTTGCTTTTGGGGGACCAAACTCTCAGGACTTAATTTCTGTCTCTGCTCTCAGAATCTCAGGAATCACCCCAGGCATTGCTCATGGGACCAAATGGGATACTGGGCACTGAACCCAAGTCAGCAGCATGCAAGGAGTGAGACTAGCATTCACCATGGAATTTGTAAAAGCTTAACTTTTTATAAAAAAACGATTTGTTCTTGGCATTTCTCTACTTTATCTGTAGTTATTCATCAACTTGCTTGTGGGAGGTGTGAGGAACCAGGTAATCAGTAGTGATACCAGAAGTGACCCCTGAGCATCACTAGGTGTATGCCACAAACAAATAAAGAATCAAAGAAAGTCTTCGAGGAATACCTGCATGACTTAGGCAGAAGATCACACCAGTCTACAAGGCAGACATCAAATTGCACTTAAGAACTACTTGATGAATGCCATGAGTCTACTGATTCTGACTATGCAGGCTCTAAGGGGATCGATGGTCTCAGGCAAAGCTGAGAGATTTCACTTTGCAGACTAAGATAAGTCAGTTTTGACCTCCACACATGTTTCTCTGGCTTGCCATCTATTCTCAGAGAACAATTTTAGGAACATATAGTGAAGCAACAAAATTTTATTTTAAGGAATAATAGAAAAGGTAATATGTTTAAGAGAATATATCGTTCTTCTCTGAAAACAGAAAGCCTGATGATATATATTTAGAAAAGGAATTTTAGGCCCCAATTTGGAATGCAGATAAGTCAGAATGTAAATATGGCTACTTATTTTAGAAAGCTGGTTTGGTAGGTTTTTTTCCTCTAAATGCTTGGTACTATCTATATATTAAGAATTCTTTGCTAGGGTATTGAGAAGGAAAGAGGACTTTGCATTTTTTGTAATTCTCTCATGTTTTTATTTTTGCCTTTTATTTCTGTTGAAGCTTCTCATTTTTGGAGAGACTCCACACTAGCTTTGGCCTTATTGAAGTCTTTGACTATCCTTGCATCTTCAAAGGAGGTCTAGCTTTTCTTTTTTGGGCTGGCCATGAAGTGCCTTCTTTTCTTTGGATAACATCTTGGTTTTATTATTTTCAAAATCCATTCTTTGTGCTATAGCCCCCTTTCAATGCCTGTCCCATTTCCCCATTACCTTTCTGCCTCAAAGGTTCCATAAGTATTTTCATATTCAGTTTCTTTTATCTACTGTCTGAGAAATGAATCTGTTTGCATTACCTAGTACCTTCCTTAGGGCTATTTGCATTTCTTTGTTCCTTAGACTATAAACAATGGGATTGAGCAGAGGGGTCAGTACTGTATATGTCACAGCCATCAGCATATCTTCTCTGAATGAATTGCTGTTTTTTGGCTTCAAATACACAAACCCGGCAAATCCATAGTGTATGGATACCACAGTGAGGTGGGAGGAGCAAGTTGAGAAGGCTTTATACCTCCCTTTAATAGAGGACATCTTCATAATTATGAATCCAATGAAGACATAGGAGATCACAATTAAAATAAAACTGCCCACCAGCACAAAGGCAGAGAGCATAAAAATAGCCATTTGATGATAGGGAGTAAAGTCACAAGCAAGAGACATAACAGGTGAGATGTCACAGAAGAAGTGCTGGATGATGTTGGAATCACAGAAAGACATGTTGAACACAATGTTGACAATGCACACAGAAACTAGAATCCCAACCATACAAGAGGCTATCAGGAGCTGAGCACAGATCTTAGGGGTCATCCGGATAGCATAATGCAATGGGTTGTGAATGGCAGTGTAACGGTCATAGGACATGGCAGCCATGACGAAGCAGTTATTACCTGCCAAGGCAAAGAAGAAAAACATCTGTATGGCACACTCAGGAAGAGAAATGGTCTTGCTGACTGAGAGTAAGTCCACCAACATGCGTGGGATTGTGACCATAGTGATACATGTCTCTGAAAAGGATAGGCCACAGAGGAAGAAGTACATAGGAGTGTGAAGGCTGTGACTGAGCTTTATGGCCACCATGATTGACATATTTGCAACCACTATGGACACATGGGAGAAAAAAACCAACACAAAGAGAAGGACCTGCAGATATGGGAAACTAGAAAATCCCCACAGAAGGAATGTGCTGACTGTTGTATGGTTGTTCATTCTTCTGGTGTTGAGTACCATTCTTTAAAAGGTGAAGTGACTCTTTAAGACTGAGATTTTTGTAATATCCAGATAACTATAGTTATCTGACTTTAATCAGATGCACCTGAATAACTTCATAATAACTGCATTGAAGATTCTGGGGTGCTTGGTGTACCTAACTGTGGTCAACTACTGGCATTAAAAAGATGAGAATGATTCTAGTATGAGAATAATTTTGCAGAGAAATTTCATGGATTATGTTCAAGTATTCTCCTGGATTATCAGAGTCACTCTTTATTCCTGTTTCCAATTGGAATCTGCATGCAAGAGGGAAAACAGAATGCAATTGCTTTGTTATTGTCTACTGGTTTTGTGATACCATATTTTTCAGTACCTTTTCTTGCTATAAAGGTATTCTTGTACCCAAGAGTGAACATAAGATACTGATCAAATTATTAACATAATTCAAATCACCTAACTAATTTAAAATAAAAATAATATTAAAAACTTTTTAGGGAAATGGGCAATTTTTTAAAAAAGAATTTCCTCTAGAAATTTAAGATAGACTCTCAGATGATTCATCAAATTAATTCTGATATTTATTCAAAGAAAATATAAATATTAAATAAAAAGATATATGCACCTTCTTATATAGGGTAGCATAATTTATAATACTCAAGATATATAAAAGGAGAACAAATGAATGGATAAAGAACATTGGATACACATCTGCACAGGGTATTTGTTTATTTGTTTGGGGCCACATCTGGCTGTGCTTAGGACCTTTTGGCTCTAAACTCAGGAACTCATGGCAGAACACAGGCACCATGTGTTATGCTGAGGATTGAACTGCCTCAACTGCTTGAAAGGAAAGAGTCTTACTTGGCCTCACATTTAACCACAAAAGAAGGGAATTTCTTTTGCAACATTTATAAACTTTGAGGGCATATACTAAATAAAATCTGAAGGTCAAATCTGATATTATTCTAATATATGTGGATTTTAAACAAACAAGGAAACAAGTTCACAGGGAACAAGACATGGTAAAACTGAGGAAGGACATCAAACTACACAAGCACTGAGCCAGGAGTAAGCTCTAATCACCACCAGGTGTGCTTCCACCACAAAACGTCATGGAATATGACTCAAAGCTAGGTGACTATAATAACAGAGCATTACACATAGTGTGTAAAGAGAGTATTTCTTTGAAGTTTTGTCATTGGACCCAGAATGATAGTACAGAAAATAGGATGTGGCCCCAAAACCCCTAAAAATAAAAAGTGTTGTCATAAGAAAAAGTATTATTATGGATGAGTAAAAATCACATCATAGATTTATTGTGGTGATAGTTTTACAATATGTACAAATATTAAATAATTAAAAATTATGAAAATAACATGTTTTATATAAACTATAACTTAAATGGATAAGTTGGGAAAACAACAATAAAAATATTATACAAATGTGATAAAGATTGCCTCTGATTATTGGTACCATATTGTTTACTTCTTTACAGCAACTGAGACTAGAGCTTGAAAGAATTCTTGGGCCAACTCAAATTTTACCCAACTAACTGCTTTATGTATTAGCTCAAATATCATATTTTAAATCAGTTATTGGTTGTAGAATTTACATAGCTATCATTCATACTGCATCCAGCAACTACTATCTAAAGACAAACTAGGGCTATAAAAAGACTCAAAATTGCTAATGCCTTTTGGAGCAATAATGGGCAACTGACCCACTAGCCTCATTACTTACTGTCTTCCTGACTTAGAAACTCTATCTGTAATGAGATATTACCAAGATCCATAGACCTCCTATCTCATCTCTCTCTTTCTTGAGATTCCCTTTCCTTCCTTGTCCTTTGGTTACCCACACCTCCATGCTTGGAAACTTACCCTTACATGCATTCTGTCAAGCATTCTTATAATAAAGTTTAGCATGTCCTTCAGCTGAAATTAATAAAAAAAAACTTTGACTTTATTTTTAGTGAATTCAATATCATTTTCATCAGTGCAATGCATAAAGTAGTTCCTTATAACAATGACTAGATCACATAAAGCAATTTAACATGTTATTTCTCTTCCCATCCATGGCTATGATTAGACAGGGTATACAGTGCTATTAAATATCAGTACATCTAAATTTTATAAATTCTAATATATCAATAATATTAATAATAAAATATCAATAATGTTAATGTCTAAAGAACATAAAGTTATCCAAATTTATTAACAAATTTAATTTGTATTCTCCTAGTATAATGGATTAGCTAGACTTCAATATAATTTTGAAGGTACTACTTAATTTTATTTATTTATTTTTTTTGGGAGGGGGGGGTTCACTTCCAGAAACTCTCAGACTTAATTTCTAACTCTGTACTCAGGGATCAGTCCTGGAGGGCTGGGGATCAAAGCTAGATTGATTGTATTCAAAGCAAGCACCTTCTCTACTGTTCTATCACTTTGGGCCTGCTACTATCTCATTTTAGAGTGTCATATTCTAATCATTATAATCTAAGTAACTTTGAGTTTTTAGGGGAATCTTCAAAATGTTTTTCTTTTGTTTCCTTTTTTTTTTTTTTTTTTTTTTTTTTTGCTTTTGAGCAGTACCAGTAGTGCTCAGGGCTAACACTTAATTCTGCCCTATGGATCACTCCTTGTACGTTAAGGGGATCATAAGTGGTGGCAGGTCAGCCACATGCCAGATAAGTGCTCCATTCACTATACTATCCCTCTTATTCCTCTCCAGAACATTTTTGCAGATATTCTTGTAAGTACTTTGCTTTAAAGTGCAGAACATAATAGAATCAAACTAGATTCCTTAGCTCAGCTTGACAAATCACATTTCTATTTTGATTATTAATTCTAATCTCATTTTAAAGGGGAAGTAGAAATAAAAATAACATTGAAGATATTACATGGAATTCTTATTTTCAACTTTAGTCACTTCAAGCATTTGGCAAAATAAGATTCAGTGATGCTAAATGAAGAAGCGTGAAAAAAATGTAAACATATTCTAGAGATAACCTAATCAAGTCATAGACTTACAAAGATTAAAGATAAAGACAAAAAATAGGAGCATTCTTATCTTTTGGTTTCATTGCCACACCTTGTGATGCTCATGGGTACTTCGTGGTTCTATATTAGGAATTACTTCTGGTGATGGTCTGGGCACTATTCAGGATATTGGGAATGGATCTCGATTTATAATGTGCCCTACCCACTATACTGTCTCTCCAACCTCCCAACAAAATTCTTAAATTTAAAACTACATTTAATTAAATTGAAAATCAATAAAAATGTGTCCATTTTCTTTAATTTTCCAAGGCTATAATATTTATGAATATATGATTATTGGGCTATAGAATAATAATTCATTTTAGAAAGAAAAGCTAAAACTCCTACCTTCTACAGAAGAAAAATTACTCCCCAGTCATATTCTTGATTTATTAATCTGGAAGAAAATCTTTCAATCTCATAATTTAGATGTAATTGTAGTTCTATAATTTCTTGTAATTTAAAAAAATTTAAATAATGTTTCCTTATATGCCTTGAAAAGTCCTGTTCTTCTTTGGTATTATAGTCTCCCACACCACATAATGGAATATTTTCTATACTAGTGACAGTGTTCCTTGTTATAAAGATTTTAATGAGTTCTCAGGTCACGAGAGACCATTATCTTGAGACTATTCTTTGAGGTACTAGGACTCTTGTACTCTGTGGATCTCTGGTCACAAATTTTTTAAATGCTGGTATACCATAGAGACTTAGCAATAATATTTGTACTTAATTATTTATCTGAATAACAATAGAGTGATTCAAACTCGGTTTGTTACAAAAAAATAAAAATACACTTTAAATTGTAGGTATATCCTAAGGGATTCTTTGTTTCCTTTAAATATAATTTACTATACTTCTGAAGTTTTCTTGAGTGTCAGAGTAATAGTGTAACAGATAGGGTATTTACTTTGCATGCATCTGATATAGATTTGATCCCCTAAACACCATATATATTCCACATTCCCCGAGCCCACTAGGAGTGACCCCTGAACACAGAACCATGAGTAAGCCCTGAGACCCAGTGGATATGGCTTAAAACTAAAACCAGAAAATTTCCCACCTTTCTCAGGTCTCTTTTGGCCTATACTGCGAATGAGGAAATAGTATGTTACTGTTAGGGAAATAACACCTTTGCTTCTGTCACATTAGTTCATATAAGGGTTTTCTAAAATTACTCAACATCTACAGTTAGGGTGTTGCCAGGACGGTGAGCTTGGAACTGTTGATTATCCTTGATATTCTTAGTCTTTAGTTTAGGCAGTCAGAGCTTCTCCAGCAACTCCAGCAGAAGTTCTAGACCTGGAATCTTGCATCTCAAAAGTTTTCTAGTTTTTTAAATTTTTTTTAATCAGTTTTATATTTCAGAAAGTCTTCAAGTCTTTGAACTGGGCCAGCATCCAGGCAATTTCTTTTCTCTTTCATAGTACTAGCATTCTCTCTCTCTCTCTCTCTCTCTCTCTCTCTCTCTCTCTCTCTCTCTCTCTCTCTCTCTCTCTCTCTCTCTCTCTCTCTCTCTCTCTCTCTCTCTCTCTCTTTGTGTTTGTTTTTGTTTGAGCCACATTCGGTGATGCTCAGGGGTTACTTCTGGGTATGGACTCAGAATCACTCCTGGCTTGGGGAACCATCTGGGATCCTGGGGATCGATCCAAGGTCTGTCCTGGATCAGCGTGTGCAAGGCAAACTCCCTACCACTGTGCTATTGCTCTGGCCCCGAGGATCCTCTATCTTTTTTTTTTTTCATGTCTTACTTTTTTTTTTAAACATAA
The DNA here is from genome assembly GCF_024139225.1 of Suncus etruscus. NCBI lineage: Eukaryota > Metazoa > Chordata > Mammalia > Eulipotyphla > Soricidae > Suncus > Suncus etruscus. Next base: position 57,193,683 of record NC_064856.1, read on the forward strand.
TTTTTATTTTGATCATAGTGGCTTACATATTGTTGACAATAATATTTTAGGTACATATTTACATAAAATCAGGGGGGATTCCTATCACCGGTTTGTCTTCCCTACTCCTCCGTTTTTGTCCTACCTTCCATATCCTCTTCCCTCACCCCCAGGGCTGCTAGAATATGTGGTCCCCTCTGTACCTATCCTATTACTTCGTAGTCTTACACCTGTTTGGTCCTGATGTCTCCTTTATTTCCCCTCTAATTGGGGGGCAGGACTAGCTAGTTCAAGTTATGTGTTTTTGTTTGAAGAGGAGAAAAATAATAAACTAGGGTAAAAGTCTAATACGCCGGGAATAAGCAGAATTCTTCTAGAGGCTCTCGCCATCGGTTTGAGAGACGAAGGAGAAAAAGGTGAAACAGTACACCCCTACGAAATGAAGTGTCAAATATCTATTAAGAGTTCCAACAATAACGCTAAACACCACAAAAACAGAACAAAACAAACAAACTGCAACAGGACCATATTTCAGAGGACTCGTTATCATTACCCTTCACAGCCCACCTACCATATTTGGTAGGTGGGCTTAACAGCTTTCTCCTGAAATCAAACATCACTTAACAGCTTTCTTCTGAAATCAAACATCACTAATCTAAGAATTTCTTCTAAGAATATGCTTATGAAAAATAACATAAGCAGTGCTTCTCAAATGGTGGGGCTCGCCCCCAGGGGGGCGAGGCTCTCCGTAAAGGGGGGCACGTTTGATCTCGGCAAACACTGTCATAACAAGCTAAGCCCCGTGTTTATGTCTCTGTATGTGTCCGGAGCTGAGAGTTGCTGTGTCCTGCTTCAAATCCCGCTTCGAAAAGCTATGCATTGAAAAACGTGCTCATTGTAGCCATTAATCCAGACAACACCTTTGATTAAAAAAACCAGCTCAAATTATTTTATATATTTTTGTTTTGCAGGTTAAAGGTTTTTTTTTTAATAAAGATACTATTTACAGACATATGGAGACATGAAAAATGTTTTCTTCTTCCTGGGGGGGGGGCATGACAGAAAGTAATTGAGAAGCACTGAAATAAGGCAGTTTCAAGCATACACAGGAAAGTGTACTACATATAATGTATGACACAAATGGATTTTTAAATGTAGAAACATCATATTCTAAATGTGTCCTCATATTTATTTTCCTTGATGGGGGCAAGTTTTAATGATTTGCCTATCCTTGGCAATCATATGGCATAAGAATTTAATTGATTAAATTTCTGCCTATATACATGTTCCTCACTAAGTTGGGATTCTTATTATTCACCAAGTGAATCTTTTTTAATAATATCTTTTTACCCTTTTCCCAATTCCATATGCTAATATCCCCTGTATAGTCAGATCCACCCACAGCTGGGAGGGGTCTGAGTTGGGCATATAAGCCTTGCCTAGGGGGAAGGGGAGTAGACAAAGGAGCAAGGGATCATGAGGGCAGCTAAAAGAGGTTGCATGAAAATCTTAGCTTGGTAGCCATGTGGAGAAATGCACATGGCACTCAGGGCTGTGGAATAAACTGGCTGACTCCTGAAACTTTGAATGCCTATGGATCATTTCTCAGCCATTACCCTGCAACCTTCAGATTTGCTGGTGAAGAGGCTACAGGCAACTGGCTGAGCCGAGAAAGGCCTTACCGCCATAATAGGACAATATATTTTATATTTAAACAACAACATCTTCATTCAAGCACCATGATTACAAACATGTTTGTAGTTGAGTTTCAGTTTTAAAAAAGAACATCTTCCATCACCAGTGCAACATTGTCACCACCAATGCCCTCATCTCCCTCCTTTCCCACCCCCTGCCTGTATTGGAGATAGGCATTTTATTTCTCTCACTCACTACCATTGTCAGGATAGCTATTAATGTAGTTATTTCTCTAATTGCATTCTCCACTTTTTGTGGTAAGCTTCATATCATGGGCCAGTCCTTCCAGCCTCATCTCTATTGTCTCCGTATATTATTAAAATAATAATATTTATTTATTATTTCTTTTATTTTTCTTAAATCTCACAGATGAGTAAGATTTGGGTTTTGTATCAATCCTAGGCTGAAGCCTAGGATCATTCTTATTGGTCCCAGGAAAACTTCTGCCCAGTTGTGGTTGTCATAATCTATCTTCTATAATTAGTGATCTCGGCACAGATCAAAGGACAGCTTTTCTTCTGATTTCATCTTAAAGTTAGGTGATGTGATAGGGCACCCTTTCTTGGATCAAGGTTTTGCTGTTTCCTCATTGTCAGGTTGTTCTATCAACCTGTTGCAAGTTGGTGCCAGAGCTGTATTTGGGATTTCCCAGGGGGATTTGTTTCCTGGTGCTGTTGTAGGGAGCTGTGTTGGGTCTTCGCTTGGGATCTGGTGTTCGGGAATGGACAGTGAGACCTGATTTTTCAACTGTTGTTTAATTATCTTCTCTGAAACTTAAAAATGCTACAGATGGTATTTGTATTGATTTCAACTATTTGCACTTTGATTTAATTTCTTCCTTTTGCCCTTAATCACTTGTGATAAATACTCTGATACCATTCTTATGTTCTCTGCTTATTTTGTATCACCATGTTTTTGATGTGTTAGCTCTGATTTTTATTTCTATTTTTTCCTCTTCATTCTCTAGCTTAGAGAAAGCCTTCTAGTATTTCAAATTAATCTCATAGATTAACCTTAATTTTCTCCCCTCCAGTCAATTCTTGTGTGCTGTCCTTACACTGAGAACAATATTGTTTTAATATATTTATTTAATCAACTTTATATTTCTCAACAAAGTTCAAATTTTTTTCTATAGTTTGGTTTGAAGCTATCTTCCTCATGGTTTCCCTCATCAAACCCTCATCATATGTCTTATACTTCAGCTGCCTTTACTCTAGCATACCCTAATGTTTTTATTTCCACATATGGATCTCTGCATAAGTATGATGCATTATCTAAGTTTCACCTCATGAAATCTTTTTTTAATATTTTTTTAACTTGATTGATTGATTGGTTTTTGAGCTACACCCAGCGACACTTGTGGTCACTACTGGCTCTGCCCTCAGAAATCACCCCTGGCAGACTGGCGGACCATATGGGATGCTGGGAATCAAACCAGGTCCCTCCTGAGTCAGCTGCATACAAGGCAAATGCCCTACTGCTGCGCTATCTCTCCGGCCCCTCACCTCATAAAATCTTACTTCTGTATTAAGGTTTAACTTAAAAGATATCTATATTTCAAAGCTTTTTCTACCATTTTTTTTCAGCTAGGAGCATTCACTCACTCACTCCTCTAAGCATTCAGAATATTATTTTCCTACATTGTTATCACTATATCATTCTACAGACTCAAAGGAACACTGATTATTTGAATTATAGCTGTCTTAAAAATCATCTAGTAAAACTCTTCGTTTATTTGCTTTGTTTGTTTGTTTTGTTTTGTGATCATGTCTGGCTCTGAACTCAGGAATTACTGTTGACAGTGCTTGGGAGGCCATATGAGATACTGGGCATTGTACCCAAATCAGTCACTTGCAAGGTAAGTGCCCTACTCATTTTATTATTTCCCTAATTCCTGTCCCAAACTCTTCTTTAAAAATAAGAAGACTGAAATCTAGATATAGAAAGGAATTTGTCCCAAATAAGAGGGAATTCATTTCAGTCTGCCAGTGTAACATTATAGATATATCTCCCTATTTCAGGAAGAACACTATCAGGGTAACATTCTACCCCTAGGCCTGTTATCTGAAGTTAGAATTTTCAAAATGTTGAAATGATTCATACTCTGGATTGACAAAAAGTGAAGAGATGGATTCTAGATCTCTACTAAGAAAAGAGCTTTCCTGTCTGCCAGGAAATGGCTGTGAATGCTCTAAGTGACATTTTTATTTTTAGTGAGCAAGGAGGGCTCTTACAGTGTAAGTTTTTTGATTATAAAGGGAATTTATATTCAGAAATGCTAGCTAGGGGCCCGGAGATATAGCACAGTGGTAGTGTGTTTGCCTTGCATACAACCGACCCTGGAGGGACCAGTTTCATTCCCAGCATCCCATATGGTCTCCCAGCCTTTCAGGCGCAATTTTTAAGTACAGAGATAGGAGTGACCCTTGAGAACTGCTGGGTATGGCCTAACAACCAATCAATCAATTAGTAAATAAATAAAGTTAACAAACAAACAAAGAAATGCTAGCTATTAATTTTGCTTCTAGTGAAGCAGGCTGTGGGAAAGCTACCTCTGGAGTTCTTTCTCTGCTTCTCTGGGAAAGAAAAAGAAAAGATACATTTCTGAGTGTGTGATGTCTTGTGTAACATTCCAAGTTTTGGTATCTCCCTGGCTAAAAAGCGCAGAAAGGGGAGTCTAGCAGGAGGAGGTTTGTCAGGCCCCTGCCATGCCGGAGGCCTTCTTGACCAGGCCTAGTGGGGGTGCGGGACTTGGGTAACCCCAGCACCCCTCTACCGCCTTGCTCCAGATCTCCAGGGCTTCCCCGGGCCACACACCTGGGCAAGCCGGTGAGTTGGGCCCCTTGGTGGAGCTTGAAGGTACCCTAGGCTTTCCCCCATTATCCATTCAGCTCCTTAGGGAGGGTCTGGGTGGGGCTCTGAACTTCTGGCCTCCCAGCTTCTTGAAGTCAGTGGTAATCTCTGTCCAGTCTATATTTTCAAAATTGCGTGGGGGGCTGCAATCGCCCCCGCGCGCACAAGAAACATTATTAGTACTCACTATCATTGAATTATGTTTTTATGTATGCAGAATGTCCATTTTGTACTCTGCCCTTTTGCATACCCCTTCATAAGATCATATTTTTCTTTAACTTCCTTAACTCCTATCATCATTACTCCTCATTTACCCTTTCTAACTTAAGTATTGTAGAGTCCTAAGTCACAGACCAAAGTGGTGCCCTGGAGTTAACACCCACCGAACTATTTTAAAAGGCATAAAAAGGACACTTATATCTTTTCAACATTTTATGGGTGTTTTCTTTGACAGCTATAAACTTTTGCTGAATATTTTCTTATACAGTGACGATCCCCCCACCATGTGTTTTATCTTCTCTTTGTGAACTGCTCAATATGGAATTTGATGTGAAAGAATCCCTCAGTTTAATGCTTATGTTTGAACCAAGTCATGGGTATTGTTGGAAATGTTCTTACGCCCCCATATATCTGATAGCACCACGTGGCTTTATTTCTTGTTTGCTTAGGCACACTAAAATGGGAAAATACTATACATACCAATAAGTTCTTATCTAATAGAGATGGGAACACACAAATCTTGTAGTGCAATGAGACCTTGCACCCTGAACATTGACATAAAGACCTGGCACAGGCCGCAGAAGAATGGGCATTCTCCATTCACCCCTGATCTACAGAAGACATTTACAAAACATCCAAGGTTGTATATAACATCACCTGGAGGCATTCCTCTACCAGGGAAGACCCTACAGCTACTCTGACATCGATCTACTCAAAAGAGATTTCCCTTAACACTGAGAAGACTTAACAAGAACAATGACCTGCTTACTGGACAGGGCTTGCTGTATTGCCCCTTAATTGTGAGGTTTGTCTATAACATCACCTGGAAGCAATCCTCTACCACGGAAGACCCTACCACTGCTCAGACATCATCCTGCTCAAAAGAGACTTCTCATAACACTGAGAAGACTTAACAACAACAACCTGCTTACAGGACAGTGCTTCCTGCATTGCCCTTTCATGGTGAGGTGAAACGAGAAGACACTCCACATCATGACTTCAATGTAGGATATGCAGATTCCAGAATCTTTAATACAGAAACATGATACCAACAACAGAGACTGTGTGAAAAGTGTGTTGGCACTACGGACAATGTCTTGGGTCAGACGATAACTTGCCTGAGGCCTAGAGCTGGTCTTATGCCAGGAAACTTCAGGGGTAGGATCTCTTTGTATTTAGGCCAAGGTTATTCCTTTCCATGCCTCTCATATTTTGGTGGGCCTATGCAATCAACAATTGCCACTCTAACACCGTTTTTACTGTGCTCCTTTGACTCTAATCCTTAAAACGCACCCACTTAAAATTTGAGGTTAACTTAAGCTAATATGCATGTACATGGAAATGTAAAAAATACTATGCCTCTAATGTTTAAGGAGTTACATAAGTTTTATGGCTTTAAATTGCCTTGTGTGCTGTTAAGAAATATTATAATCTGCTACAATCTGGGGACTTGAGGGACAAAGCAATTGCACATGGATTCTGTTTTATTTATCTTAATGTTCTTTGGCTGAAAGTTCAAAGTTAAGATATCAGCAAGGGGACTTCTTCTGAGAATTATGTTATGGGTGATTGTCCTTCCACTGTAACTTTACCTTGTCCTCTTTCTTTGCATCTTTTGTTCTCATAATTCAAAATAAAAAAATTAAAAGAAAAGTGCAGAAAATTTTAGGTCCATATATAAAATAACGAAAATCTAATGTCTGTACATTTTAGAAGGGACAAATTAAACAAAAACAAAAAGTGATACCAGAAGTTCTAACATAATGACACTATCTTTAAAAAAACCACATTTATTATGCACACACATATGATTGAGAGTGTGTTTGTGTGTGTGTGTGTGTGTGTGTGTGTGTCTGTGTGTGTTATCAGAAACCAATGACTGACCTTGTTTCAGTTCCTGCATTCCATATAGTCTTCCCAAACCTGCCAGGAATAAAAAATTACTGAGTGCAGAGCCAGGAGTAACCCTCGAGCACCACTGGGTGTAATCCTGCCCCCTCCATAAAAAAGGAAAGAAAAGAAAGAATTAAAGAAAGAAGGAAGAAAAAGAAGTGCATTAATTAAGAAATAAGCCATATTTAAATTGAAGTAATACATATTATTAGAAAGAAGTCATCAATTCTATGCATCTTATTTGACAAAAGAGAGGACGCTAATGATAGAAACAAATTACTTGAGTAAAACTTGGTTAAATCTTGTATTGAAGGGTCAGAGTGATAGCGCTGTGGTAGGGCGTTTGCTTTGCATGAGGCTGATTTGGGACAAACCAGGGTTCGATCCCCATCATCCCATGTGGTCCTTCAAGCCTACCAGGAGCAAATTCTGAGGCAGGAGTAACAACAGAGGTTTTAGATATTAGCTACTGTAGCATGTGCTTGAAGATAAAATCCAAGTTCTTTGGTGCTGGGAGAAATGCACAGTGGGAAAGGCACTTGTCTTGCATGTGGTCAGTCCAGGTTCGATCCTAGATTGAGATCCCATATGGTCCTTCAATTACTCTCAGGTATGATCTTTGAGTGCTGAACTAGGTAGGCTTAAGCCCTGATCAGTCATGTATGGAATAAATAAGTAAATAAAATAAATTCAAAGGAACATTTCATTGGAGAAAGTTTTGAAGAGAAAGTAATTTATCTTTTCCCCCAATGGAGTGTTTTTGTTTTTGAAAATAAGGAAAATAAAATCAAATTCCTTCTGAATTAATTTTAGTTAATCAACTAGGGAAAGTATAGAAATAATTCTGAGATTGAAGGTCACCGGTTAGAAAAAACAAATGGGGGCCAAAGTGATCCCCCAATGCCAGGCTGAATAGGATTAAATCCTTGGCATCTAATATGGTATCTTCAACACCAGCAGGGACGACTACCTCAATGTACAGCCAGGAGTAACCCCTGACCACTGTCAGGTGTGGTCTAAAAACTAAAAACAAAAACAGACACGCACAAAACAAAAAAGTTAGATTTGGAAACAGGAATAAAGTTTTATTTAACTCATTGGTCAGGTGGTGGTGGGCATATTTAAACTCAGAGTTTTTAGACTTCAAGTACTTAGAGCTATACCAACAACAGAATTACGAATATTCCAGGTAGAATCATTTAATGTGGGTGGCTGTATTCTGCATCAAAGGATATTCATCATTGTCCATTGTTCCTGTTGTTTATATGCCTATGGTACCATACCCACCTCTTCCTAGGTTAGATAACCAAAATACCTTCAGGTATTGCCTTCCGAACTCTCTGTAGATTGCTGATATACCAAAAGATTACTGAAGCTTGCTAGCATGGTAGACAGGTGCTAAAAATATAATTTCAGATGAATTTATTCCTATTTCATTAAATAATTGTATGCTGTTCTATATACCATATTTTCTGTTTGTTTCTGATGTAAATATTGCCCTTCTTTTGTAGTATACTCTAAGAATTTTAGCTGAGCCTGTGTGGTCCCGACTTGTCTAAATCCTTTTCTTATGCTTTCTGGCTCTAGTTTCTGAAACTTGTTTGCTAGCTTTATTGTCCATTTGAATCTGTCTGTGAATCCAGGAAAGCACTTTATTAAGATCTGTGAAGATCCCAGGAGATCCTGGATTTTTTTGCCTGTTGTTTCTCCAGCTTCGACCACAGCCCAAACCCCAGGAAGTCACTCCAGCCAGAGTCCAAATTCCTCTCTTATTCCGGCACATGAGGGAACCTCCTGAATCTCCCTGTGGAGGGAGGCAGGGGAGAAGATTCTGTTACATTAATTGTCAGTGTCTGTTCCCCAAGGTGTTTACCCACAAAAGATACTAGATCATACCTTTTCTTTATTCCCAATAATTTGAATTTAAAGGACTGGAAAGAACAGTCAAGCACAATTGATACAAAACGTTGAAATAGGGCCAGAATGATAGCAAAGTAAGGTAGGACGATTGTCTTGCATGCATCTGTTTGGGTTTGATTCCTGGTACTCGAGATGGTCTCCTGGAATCCTGCCAGGAGTGATCCCTGAGCTCAGAACCAGAAGTAAGCTCAAAGTACCTCTGACAGTAATAAAAAAAAAACCAAACTAAAATAAATTAAAAAATCTTAGAAATAGAATTTGAGTTTTAGTTTCACTCTCTTCCCATTCTAGACTCATCAATCAATGCTTTTTTCCAGTCTTATCTGAAACAGACTAAAAAAAGCCCTGTCTTGTAGTATAATTCAACTTAGGTCATGAAACAGGAGGAATGGAAGTAAATTCATATTTATATACAAACTGCAAATGCCTCCATAGTAAAGAGCCAACCATCCTACAAAATAGAGAATTCTGAGTTTATTGGAATTTGATCCTTGAGAAAAACAGAAGACTCCCTCTGAACTCATTCTCCCTCGGTTAAAACAAGATTATTTGTAACTTTTCCCTTCTTTGGTTTCAACATTTTCTGTCCTTCTTCACTGTTCTTTCTAGAATCCAATAGTCTCTACAAAGTTCTTTAGCCCCTCACCTCATGACAATACTGAGTATCCTTACCTTGCAACCTTTAAGTTTATTTGCTCCTACTTACCTGACAGGCATCTTTTCCTCCATCTGGAAAGCCAGTACAGAGAAAAGTATGCCCACTGATGGGTATTTTTAGTCTTGATAGAGCTGTCATACACTCTTTTCGTGTCAAAATGGGCAGCTCTACCTCCTGCAAGACTTGGGAGATATTGCCATCTAGAAAAAAAGAAATGAAAGACATAGCAAGGCACAAATAAGACCTAAGTTGAAGATTCTATTTTAGGTTTATTTCTTTTTGGAGATGCCTGAATGTAATATTTTTCTTTTAAAAACATATACTTGTTTAATAAAATGTATTCAATTTTCTTATCATCATGACAACCTGAAAAAATTTGACATCTAATAAGAAGAGCAATGGCAGAGAAATACTTACTTTCCCTTAAATGTCCCCAGCCTGCAGTTGTACAAGTATATCCAGCCCCAAATCGTTCTCGTGGCTTTGGAAGACATATAGGTCCCACAAACTTGCCTGAAGAAAAGGGCAAAAAACATAATCATCCATAGAAAAGAGGATATCATGCATAAGTCATTTAATAGCTGGAAGTTAAGTGGTTCCTCTAGAGTCTAGAGTCTTTATGAAGGGTTATTACATCACTGCTTGGTAGATCTGTGGTCTCTTATTAGACAAAGGAAGACCATTTTATGTTTTGACATAATGCTATATCTAATGCCACAGCGAAAAGAAATTAGTTAAGAGACCCTTCACCCCAACTCTAAGTCTGTGACTCAGAACTGCTGTGTATGTACTATAGAGTGCATATTGTAGGATTATAACATGGAACAGAATATATAGGAAACTTGAGAAAGAAAATTCAGAGTTAGCTTTAAATGTTTACCAAAATGAAAGGCTCCAGTTATCTTTAAAAGAGCAATATCATAGTCCATTGGTTTACTTTCAGAGAAATATGGGTGTATGATGGCTGTGTCAATGGTGAGACTTTGCTCTTCTGGTTCTATTTGTCTCAAGTCATATTGTCCAGCACTAACACTCAAAAGTGGTAAAATATTCCTAAAAGGAGAAACAATTAAATGATAGATTTTTGTTTAGTCTCTGGATAAAGTTTTTGTGATTAACAAACTGACCTCAAAATGACCTTTGTGATATTTAAAAAGTTTAAAATTATATAGGTATATATATTCATGCATTTACATATATATGCATTACATTGTCATTTGTAATTCTAAACTCTATGTATTCAGCTATCTTGGAAGACTGGCCTGACTTCATATCCTTTGAAATTATTTGCCATTCCTATTTAGTATGCTTATTTATGTTAGAAATATAAATAATGGGGACCAGAGAGATAGCATAGCGGTAGGGCATTTGCCTTGCATGCTGCCAATCCAGGACAGAAGGTGGTTCAGTGGTTCAAATCCCAGCATCCCATATGGTCCCCCGTGTCCTATAGGAGTGATCTGAACACAGAGTCAGGAGTAACCCCTGAGTGCCACTGGGTGTAACCCAAGAACCAATATATATATATATATATATATACATATACATATGATGTATATGTATATATATACATATATATTGTAAAAGACCTAATATAAAGAGACCTAATTGTAAAAGACCTAATTATATGTCTAATGACCCAGATCACTTGCATGCTTAGAGCTTGGGTACTGATTACTAAAATGGGAGGTGGGAATTTTGTCTTTATCCTCTGTATGATTATAATTTAGAATAGATTTTTCCAACGGAGGATCACATGACCACTGATGGACTCTCAGGATATTACAAGAGGACAACAGGGGGTAGCATGATATAAGAAGACAACATGATATAAGACTAGGGTCAAGTACTAGGTTAGAATGGAATACAGCAAGGTAATAGTTTGGAAATTTGGCCATGGTTTGAAACTGTCGAGAGACACTGGTTTATATAACTGTTAGGCTCTGGAAAAAAACTATTATAATTAGGTAAACAGAATACCTACACAACTATCAGAATGGAATTTGGTAGGATACACTAAGATGAACTAAAAGTGCTGTCTGGCAACCTTTCCAAACATGATGATTCATACAAATTAGAAAGGGAATAATTTTCTGTTGGTTTAGTTCTTTGACTCTTGTTAATATTATGTACTTAATGAAATGCATAACATTTCTCTAGCCTAACCACCTATCACATTGTAGTAAAGTGGTCAGGGTCATTAAATCTTATAAATCTTTTAATTTTGTTTTGTTTTTTTTTTGGGGGGGGGCACACCCATTTGATGCTCAGGGGTTACTCCTGGCTAAGTGCTCAAAAATTGCCCCTGGCTTAGGGGGACCATATGAGACCCCGGGGGATTGAACCGCGGTCGCCATCTTTCCTTGGCTAGCGCTTGCAAGGCAGACACCTTACCTCTAGCGCCACCTCACCGGCCCCAAATCTTTTATATTTTTTTATATCAACTAGTATCTAACACTAAATAAACTTTCCAGGAAATGTTTGCAGATATGTAATGAAAGAAGGCAAACATGGGAACATCATTTTGATTGCAGCCTAGTGAGAACCAAGGATGCTGACAACAACAGGACATTTGAGGCACTTAGGAAAATAGATAAAGATGGAAGTTGTTGAATTAAAGCTTAGATAGGCAGGATCAATATGAAGGGAAACATTAGAGACTGCTCTGTGTTATCCTGGACTGCCTTTGTATTCTTTTATTCATTTCTTAAGATGCACAATGAATTAGATAACCTTAGTCACTGCAATTTAAGAAAACAGGAAAGAAACTTGACAAATACACCTTTTTGGTACTTTTACTGACTTAGATATTATTCTTTATAACTTTCAGTTATATGTGAACAAAACATTCTACTTTTGCAAAGAACATATGTTTCTTTTATCCCCCACGTATAGGGTCCTCTAACAATATCATTTAGTCTTATTTGTGTTAGGCCCATTAATATGGTCCCCCCATTAAATCTTTGAATGCAGAGTTTTATGTTATAATAAAGATATTACACTGATTTCAACGGGAAAAAAAAGAGAAATCTTACTTTATCCTGTTTACTAGGTCATGCTTACCTGTTTGCAACACAGTGAGCAGCTGTGATCACCCATTTCGGGGAGATGATTGTCCCACCACAGAAATGCTTCTGATTGTATTTCAGAGACACCTGAATTGCAAACATCTTCGATTGAAATAAGTTAATGCTCTGGACGTACCTCCTAACCCGGGCATAAGTATAATCCAAAAAATAAATCAGACATTTTGCTAAATTGCAAACATCTTCAATTGAAGTAAGTTAAATCTCTGGACATACCTCCTAACCCAGGGCATAAGTATATTCCAAAAAATAAACCAGACATTTTGCTAAACCATATCAGAAGTCATGGACTGTGAAAATGTTAAAAGTCATCTCACTATAGCTCCAAAAGAAGAGCAATGTAGTAAGCAGTGCATACTTAAGTAGTAAAAATTTGAGAAGAGATTACTAGGTAATTATCCTGCATATGATACTTTATGATTCTTATGTTAGGACATTAAGGTCTTATTAATGTTGTAATTATAAAAGTTCAATAACAATATTTTATATCTAATTTAAAATTAAAGTTAAATATTTAACAAATTAATATTATCCATGTAATTATTTGATATTGTGAAAATAGACTGATTAGTAATATGAACACTATTTTAAATAAAGGTAAGGAAAGATATAGATAAGATAAAGCAGAGTCCAGATATATGGTCTGGGAGCAAGACAAGGTAAGGACTAAGGAAGTTTACAAATCATACTGTGATTTATCCAGGCTTCTAAGGGAATTAGTCATATAAAATAGTTTCTATTTTACTATATAATTGCTAAAACCTCTTTCATTCTATTTTTCAATCTGCTTCTGCAGTTACTTTATATCTTTTTATTATCCTGTTTTTGATACTTGGTTTTATGGTAAAGTGATTTAGAGAGTATGAGTAAATATTTCTAATTCCATTGTTGGAATTAGAAGGAGAAATTTATTTGCATTGCTCTTTCTTATGCCCCCAACAATTTTATAATCAAATTTAAAAAACAGTAGAAAAGACTAAGACAAGAAGATGAAGTAAAATTAATGAATTATTTTTGACTATGAAAATAAAGATTCCTGAATAGATTAACCAAATAATGAGCAATAAAGCAACTAGTCAATTAACTCAACCAAATAATTAACTCCTAATTCAATCAAATTATAGATTAACCATTCAGTTGACCCAATGAACACTATCTCAACAAACCATTAATAAATATCTATTAAGCAAAAAGCTATTATGAAGGCTGTAGAAATTAGAATTATGCTTAAGTTTTAGAATGCTTGCTAAAGAGTATTCATGGCAAGTTTTTTAGGGGTGTCATAGAAAAAGTGAAAACTTTCTACCCCAAACATAAAGTAGACCTTTAAAAGATTCTATGTGATAACTTGGGATGCCTTTGTTATTTTTAAATTATAACAAAATAATTTTGTAAATTTTATTTTATCAAATGAGAAAGTTCTATTTTTAGTTGTAAATTTGAAGTTTATCAGCTCCTTAAAGTGGTATTTTTGTCATATAAATTGACAATTCGGGATGGGACTTTTGATTTTTGCAATAAGTCAAGAGTGCACATAATTTTTCTAAACAGACCTTTTGTAGAACTCATTTGATGCATATCACAAGGAAGTAGTATCTGTGCATACACTCAGGAGATTTCTGATAGTAACGTAGGAGGGCTAGAAGATACTGATGAGTAGCAGGCATATATAGAAGATCAATTACCTACCAAAGATTGTTCCTTGAGACATACCTGCCAAGGGTAGGAACCCCTTTCCACTTGCCTTCCCCCAACAATGCGACTAAATTGGGTTAAGTAATTCCAAGTTTGTGACTTCACTAGACACTGACCACAAGTGTAATCTGGAGGAAAAACAAAAATTTAGTGTTTGGGTAGCTCCTATGATTAAGAAACAAGGACTGAGAAAACTTAAAAAAATTGATTTATTTCTTTTTATTTTTTGATTTTGGGTTTTTGGCCACAGCTGGTGATGTTCAGGGGTTACTCTTGCCTCTGCACACAGAAGTCACTTTTCTGGGTTTGGGGACTTGAATGCCAGAGATAGGCCCCAGGCAAGACAAGTTCATTATCAGCTGTACTTTAGCTCCCTGGGAAAACTTTGTTAATTGCTTTATTTAAGCACTAGGGTTTCGAAATTTTTCATGGTTGGGTTTAAGTCATACAATGTACAACATCTTTCACTAGTGCACCCTCCCCATCACTGTAACAGATGTCTCTCATTTCCTTCCCACCCTCAGTTCTCTATCGCACTTCCTCCCTCCCTCCCTCCCTCCCTTCCACACTCACTCCCTTCTTCCCTGTTTCTCTCCCTTCCCCCACCTCTCCTTTTTGACATTATGGTTTGCACTATTGTTAATGGAGAAGTGCCTTGCCTATTAGTTTCTCCACTTTCAGCACCTAGTTCTGTTCAAAGCAATCAGTACCAACTAACATTATCCTAGTAGACTGTTCTCAATTCTGGCTGCATTTACCTCCCTTCGTGTCCAGCTTTCTATCCTGGGCTAGACCTCCTGATATTTCTCTCTATTGTCTCTGGGTATTATTACCATATTATCTCTTGTTTTCTTTATATCCCACATTGACTTAAATTTTTAATCTACAATGGTTTAACTATTGTAGGTTAAGGAAGAGCTGTATATGACAGTGAGCCATTTGTCTCTCTTTTTAAATTAAAAATCCCTTTGTAATATTCTTAAAATTTTTTAAAACTTGAGTTATTTATTGATTGATTCATTGATTGGTCTTTGGACTACACTCAGCAGTGCTCAGGGGCCACTCTGGCTCTGCACTCAGAAATCGCCCCTGGCAGGCTGGGGGACCGTATGGCATGCCAGGAATCGAACTGGGTCCCTCGCAGGTCAGCTGCATGCAAATCAAATGGCTACCGCTGTGCTATCTATCTGGTCCCAAAAAACTCTTTTTTAGGACTCAGGAAGATAGCTCAACTGACTGAAGACCATGCTTTGCATACAAAAATCTCAGGTTCTATCACTTGCAATACCCCAAGTACCATCTAGAGAGATCCCTGAGTACTGATCCTAGAATTGCCCCAAAGCATCATCAGACAGGCTCCCATATCAAACAAAATCCAAACACAACTCAATCCCATCTGATATCTTATTATTACTGCAGTCCCAAAGTTCAGCACATTCCTGGAAATATATGTTGGATATAATTGGATGGATTAAATATCTTAAAATGGGGCCATACTGATAGAACAGTGGTAGGGCATTTGCCATGCAAGCAGCGACTTGGGGCGAACCTAGGTTTGATCCCTGGCATCCTATTTGGTCCTCTGAGCCAGCCAGAAGTGATATCTGAGCGATATCTGATATCTGGTATCTGGCACTCCAGGAGTAACTCCTGAGTGCTGCTGGTTGTGGCCAAAAAAAACTCCCCCAGGAGCTTGAGTTGATGGCGCAGCTGTAGGGCATTTGCCTTGCCTGTGCTAGCCTAGGACAGACCGAGGTTCGATCCCCCAGCATCCAATATGAGCCTCAAGCCAGGAGCGATTTCTGAGCGCATAGCCAGGAGTAACCCCTAAGTGTCACTGGGTGTGGCCCCCCAAAAGGAACAAAACAAAGAAAACATCTCCCCAAAATTCTAGTAAGAATGACAATCATGAATATGGCAATCAAATCTCTTTAAAATAACTTCAGTGTATAAATTAAAAATTATTATTTCCAAATTACAAGTGAAAAAAAAAACCTGAAAGCTACTCATGCAAAACATGAATTTAATATTCTGTAGTTTGGTTTTGAACTCTTTGCAGACACGACGTTGTATAAAACATTTATTTTCTATTTTTGGTAGATTAACCACAAGCAAATAAGACACCCAAATTTAGTATTTCCTAAACTAAAACATTATCTTCCTAAAACAGAAGACATTATGATTGTTGGAATGGTCAAAAATATGACATAATGGGGCAGGAGAGATAGTATGGAGGTAAGGCTTTTGCCTTTCATGCAGAAGGTTATTGGTTCGAATCCCAGCATCCCATATGGTTCCCTGAGCCTGCCAGGAGCGATTTCTGAGTGTGGAGCCAGGAGTAACCCCTGAGCGCTGCTGGGTGTAACCCAAAATCCAATATATATATATAATATTATATAATATAATATTATATTATATTATATATATTATATATACACATATATATGACATAAAAAAGTTTACCAAAACTTGTTTTTTCTAGTTGACAGAAAAAAAAAGTATAGTACACTGCTGAGAAGATGCTACATATCTTCCAGCAAGATAGTTGTCCAGGGGACAGAATAATAGTACAGTTGGTAGAACATTTATCTTGCATACAATTGACCTGGGTTCAAACTCTATAACCCTACATGGTAACCGAAAATCACCAGGAGTAATTCCCAAGTTCCGAGGCAAGAATTAACCTGAGCATCACTGGGTGTGACCCAAAACCAAAAATAAATAAATAAAAGGAAAGAAAATAGATAATTGTTTAGACTATAATACTTGTAATTTTTATCACATTTCTAGAATTTTCTACGTGAAAAAGGATAGAATTGTGTAATATATCTAAATAATAAGCAATCCCAATTTTTCTCTTATCACTGCAATTTATCCAATTTTTCCCCCCAGGAAATTCTTACTTGGTTTCATGTGCTAATTAAAAGATGAAAGTCTAAATTTGCTACATCAAAAACATATCTTCAAAATATATTTCTTCCCCTGCTTTTCCAAAGAAATATGAAGTGAATATGGGATGCCCATTAACACCAGAGGTTATTCCTTCATAGAAATATAATTATTTAGTAGATATGAAACTTACCTTTGGGGAGAAAGTAAGCTGCAGATTTAAATTTTTCCAGACAGATCATTCCAAGTAGTAAAATCAGCTTATTTTTGATCATAGACATGTTGAGTCTCAGTTTTTCCTTGAAAGTTAGAAAGAATAAAAAGAATCAACATGAAACTCAGCATCATGCTAACTCGTTAATAAAACAATTTAAAAGATTATTCATTAACCAAGTCTTGAAGCAATCAACCATGTCCATATAATGTTTCTGACTGTCGTTTCTTGCAAAGATTTGGCAAGATGTGGAATGTTAACCTAAAAAACCAGTTTTATTTAAGTAATATTCCATATTCCATAAAGCCCATACTTTTATACCATCTCACCTAGTGTGTACCTGACTACTCAAGGAATTATTAAATAATACTCTCATTACAAACATTTCTTGCTTTGTAGTACCATGGATGAGGCCATGTAATAGTTATCCCCCTTCTGACTTAATTTCACTTAACATATTACTCTCTGGTTCCTCCAGTTGGCAGTGAACCACATAATTTCATTTTTGCTCATGATGCATAGTATATCATGGTGTAAATATTCCACAGCTTTTGCTGTCTTTGAACATTTGGGTTGTTGTGTCCAAATTCTGGCATTGCAATGAATTCAGCACTTCAGTGAATACAGGTGTACATTATCTTTCTGAATAATTGTTTGGGGAATATATTCAAAGTATCTATATAATATATTATGTAATATATATTTTCAAAGTACATATATGTTCACGTATAACTTCTAGGTTATATGGGAATCCTAGCACTATTCTTAGTGTTTTTGTTTGTTTGTTTGTTTGTTTGTTTTAGAGAAATGTTCTTGTTGTCTTTCTTGACTGCTCCAGTCAAATATTTCGACCAACACTGACTGAGAGTTCTTTTTTTAAAATTCACATCTCTTCTAATACTTTTTCCCATCCATGTTTTTGATATATAACATTCTAACTGGTGTGAGATGATACATAGTTGTCCTTTCAACTAGAATTTCTGTGACAATAAATGACAATGAACACTTTTTTTTATAGAGTTATTGCCTGTATGTTCTCTTAGATGAAGTGTCTGTTCATATCTTTTACCCATTTTTGATAAAATTATTATTTTTAAATTAATAACTTTATTTAAGCACCATGATTACAAACATGTTGTAGTTGGGTTTCAGTTATAAAAAGAACAACCCCTCTTCATTAGTGCACCACCAATGTCCCCCATTTCCCTCCTTCCCTACCATTGCCTGTATTCAAGACAGGCATTCTATTTCTTATTTTTATTGTTGAGGTTTGTAAATGCTTTATGCATCTTAAATATTGGACTTTTTATTATATATTGTATAGAATATCTTCTCTCATTCAGTACAATATTTTATTATTATTTATTATTATTATTATTTTTTTTTGTTTTTTGGGTCACACCTGGCAGTGCTCAGGGGTTACTCCTGGCGTTATACTCAGAAATCTCTCCTGGCAGGCTCAGGGGACCATATGGGATGCCGGGACTCGAATCACCAACCTTCTGCATGCAAGGCAAACATCTTACCTCCATGCTATCTCTCTGACCCCACAATATTTTATTTTAAGCCAAGTTTCATTTTACATGTAGTATTTTTTTTAATTTGATGAAACTCCTTTGTTTATTTTTAATTTTATCTTTGCCATTGGGAAACATACTGAAAAAGTTGAGGTCTAGACTCTAGAGTATTCTGTTTATATTTTTCTCAATGTATTTTATGGGTCTGGTCCAATATCAAAGCCTTTAATTTACTTTTATTAATTTTTGTCTTTTATGTGCAACAC
Source organism: Suncus etruscus (assembly GCF_024139225.1). Lineage (NCBI taxonomy): Eukaryota > Metazoa > Chordata > Mammalia > Eulipotyphla > Soricidae > Suncus > Suncus etruscus. The sequence continues at coordinate 57,212,567 of NC_064856.1, forward strand.
AGATCAAATTTTATTTATCTACATGTGACTTTTTAGTTTTCTCATAACTCTTAGTTGAAGAAAATTTCCTTGCTTCATTTTATGCATTTAGCCATTTTGTCATAGGTTAACTTTCCATAGATCTGAGGGCTTATTTTTGGGCTTTTACATTGGTCAAGTAGTTTTTCTTAATTTAGTACCATTCTATGTTGATTAATATAGTTTTATAGTATAATTTAATGTCAAGAAATGCATTACTATGCCAAATTGTATTTTAGCAGGATGCTTTGGCTATTCAGAAATTATTTATATTTGTAGTGTCATTTCAGGGCTTTTGTTTGTTTGTTTGGCCACACCCAGCAGCACTCAGAGATGACTTCTGTCTCTGTGCTCAGAAATCATTCCTAGAAGGCTCAGGAACCATGGGATGCTGGGGATAGAAACGAGGTCAGCTACCAACAAAAAACATCGTACCCACTGTGTTCTGGCCCCTCATTTTTAGTTCTTTAAGGACATGAGCATATTTGATGAGAATTGCATTGAATCTTTATAATATTTTTGAAAGGTTGGTCATTTTGACATGGTAAATGCTTTTTTTTTGATTGGTTGATTTTGGGGTCACACCCAACAGTGCTCAGAGAGTACTCCTGTAATAACTCCTAGTAGGTTCAAGAACCATATAGAATGCTAGGAATTAAACTCAGGTTTGCTGTGTTCAATGCCCTACTCACTGTATTATTGTTCTGCTCCCAATATTAATTCTTTGGACCCAAAAACATGGAATATTTTTCATTTTATGGTGACTCTATTATTTCATTTTTTTGAAGATAGATTTTATTCAAAAAATTGACTTAGAAAGGTGTGAGGAGAGAATAAAAGATGTTTGCATGTTCAAGAGAGGACATGGACTTGAAAGAGAAAGTGGCGACTCTGCTATTTCTTTCATAAGCATCTTCTATTGTTACCTGCATGTCTATTGTATCTTTTGTTAAGTTGGTTCTTAGGAACTTGATTTTTTGGACACTTTTTAAAATGAGGTAGTATTTTTAAAATTTTTTTCCAATTTATTATCCTTATATAGAACATAACAGGTTTTAGTTTATTGGTTTTATAGCCTGATACTTTGCTATACTGGTTTATCTTCAATTTTTTTTTAAGTAAAATAAGTTTTTACTTTAAAATGTGTTCAAGAGAGAGTCTGAGCTCCTCCAAAGGCAAAGAGAGTGTCCCAGTACAAATCCCAGTATGAAATTATGAAAGTTCACATCTCAGGAGGGGAGATGCAGGAAATGCTCATGTGGATACCATGTGCATGGGTTGTCAATATACATGTTCCTATTTCTAATAGTTTTTAATGGAATCTTTAAGATTGCATATGTGGTCATGTAATATACAGATAGTGATAATTTGACTTCTTTGACGATTTTAATTTATTTAATTTCTTTTTATTGCCTGATTGTTTTGGCAAGACTTCAAAAGCTCCATCAGATAATAGTGCATAAAGTGGGCATCCTTGGTTTGTGCCCAATACCAAAGGGAAGACTTTTGGTTTTTAACTCTTGAGTATGATATTGACTGTGGGTTTCTTTTGTTTTGTTTTGGGGCCACACTTGGTGGCACTTAGGGGTTACTCCTAGCTCTGTGTTCAGAAATCGCTCTTGTCAGGCTGAGGGTACCATATGGGATTGAACCTGGGTCTGTCCTAGGTCAGCAGCATGCAATGCAAATGCTCTACTACTATGCTATCTCTCCAGCCTCAGGGCTGTGGGTTCTTATAAATGGCCATGATTATCTGAAAGAAGTTTTTGTCTAACTCTATTTTGTTAAAAATTTTTATATATGGGGCCGGAGAGATAGCATGGAGGTAAGGTCTTTGCCTTTCATGCAGAAGGTCATCGGTTCGAATCCCGGCGTCCCATATGGTCTCATGTGAGCATGGAGCCAGGAATAACCCCTGAGCACTGCCGGGTGTGACCCAAAAACAAAAATATTTTTTATATAATAGATATTGAATTTTTATCAGAAGTTTTCTTTTCATCATTGACATAATCATATCATTTATACACTTTCTTTTGTTGATAGGACACTAATATCACATGAATTAATATGTGTACATTGAACTCCTGGAATGAACCCTGGAACATTCCTGAAATAAATTTTGTTGTAATAGTTTTATACTGTTGAATTCAGTTTGCTAAAATATTGTTGGAAATTTATCTTTTACTATAACACTGTGATCTACTAAGTTGTTCATAATGCAACTGTTTCAGGCATTTCTTGTCATTGTTGCCTAGTTCTATTGATTCATACGTTCCATCTCATACTGGCACACACAATATACATTTTACTTCTTTTAAAATTTTGTTTTTGCAATTTAATCATAAATAAATATGGAGCAAAAAGTTTGTATAGATATAGAAATTTTTTTTATTTTGGACCAGACACAGTGGCACTCAGGGGTTTCTCCTGACTCTGTGCTCAGAAATTACTCCTGGAAAGTTTGGGGGGCTGTAGAGTATGCCAATGACTGAACCCAGTTAGGACACCTGCAAGGCAAGCATTCTACCTACTGTGCTATCTCTCTAGCCGCTTCACCAGATAAAAGCATTAAGCTTTGTTTTTGTGATTTTCTTTATTTTTTAATTTTTTTCCACTAAGGCACCATAATTTGTCAAGTTATTCATAGAAAGTTTCAGAAATATAATGTTCCAACAACATCCCACCACCAGTGTCTGCTTCCTTCCACCAATGTTCCCAGGCTACTTCCCACACTTAAAACTACTTCCTTGATACACATATTTTAAAATATAATGTTGTAGTTTAGGTCTCAGACTTAGGTGTTGTTGGCTCTACACTACTAATGTACCAAGTCCCCTGCCTGATGATCCTGTTATCTCCTATTTGCCTCCTTCTACTTAACTCCTTGGATTTCTATCCATTTTTGTCCTCATTTCTATAATTGAAGGTTCAGAGTAAGCAAGGCATCCTCCCTTTGATACCTAGCATTCCCTTGTCTTGTTATTATAACTCCCACATTTAGTAATATCATACTGTGATTTCCTTCTGACTTAAGATGATATCCTCCAGTTCCATCCAGTGCAACAAATTGCCCCATTTTAGCAGATTTTGCAACTGCATAGTAGTCTGTTGTGTGTATATATGCTATATACTCATTATCTACTCAGGGATTTAAAAAACATGAAATAAAAACAACTCATAACTATAATCCTACATTTTTATATCATGAGAACCAACTGTTACAACATTTATTTGTTAATTATTATGAAAAAAATCACAACCCTGAGAATTCTTGATTATAATGCCTTTATTCTCACTACCTTATAGGCAATTAGCCTTAAAGAAGAAAATAGAAAAAGTTGTTTTAAGTGGGCACCAAACACAGAAGTATTTTAAAACATCAGTGAATTTTACAGGCTGGAAAGATAGTATGGTGGGAAGTGCATGCAGTGAACCAATTTTCTTTTTCTTTCTTTTTTTTTTTTTTTTTTTTTGGGTCACACCACGCAACACTCAGGGATTACTCCTGGCTCTGTGCTCAGAAATCGCTCCTGGCAGTCTCAGGGGACCATATGGGACGCCGGGATTTGAACCGCCAACCTTCTGCATGAGAGGCAAACGCCTTGGCCTCCATGCTATCTCTCCGGCCTCTGAACCAATTTTCAATCCCATGTACCATATATGGCTCCAGAGCCCACCAGGAGTGATTCCTGAGTGCTGAGACCAGAGTAAGCCAGAAGCACCACCAAGAGTGGCCCCAAACAAACACATAAACAAAAAACATTTTTCTCTTCTCATTTGTCCTTCACTGGCTTCCTTTTTCCCTTCTCTTTCCTTTTCCCTTTCTTCTCCAACATTTTATCCTTTTTTTTTCCCTATTAGTAACTACAAAGGCCAAATAGTTTCCATTGTACTGAAGGAACAACTAAAGAAGAGGTAGGTCATGGGGAGAGGAAACACTTTACTGGGGACAAGCTGGCAGATTGGGAGATAGTGGGTTCATGTCTTCAAAGCAATCTTCTTATGTTCCTGGTCATAATAAGCAGTTTTATAAAAACATTTATTTTTTTATATTTATTTATTTTTGGCTTTTGGGCCACATCTGGTGGCTCTCAGGTATTATTCTTGGCTATTTGCTCAGAAATAGCTCCTGGCAGGTACGAGGACCATATGGGACGCTGGGATTAGAACCAACCACCTTAGGTCCTGGATCGGCTGCTTGCAAGGCAAACACCGTTGTGCTATCTCTCCAGCCCTATAAAAACCTTTTATAAGTCTTTTATAAGCAGTTTTATAAAGAAATTTTGGAATGGTAGCATATAGATTGGTGGATACAAGATGACAAGACAGTCAGTAGAGCACTGACATACTCCTTTGTTTAACCAAAGTATATTCCAGCACTAGTGATTACAGAAAAACAGAGCTGCCAAAATCCTATTCAGTGTATGTAGGCATCATCGGGAATTAAACTCTCAGGCTAACTCTTGTAAGGCAGGCACTTTAACTACTGACCTAACTAACCCCTGGCCTTCTCACAATGTGTATGTACCCTCAGAAAATATTATTTCAATATTCCTAGACTTCATTATGTCATCTAGTGTTTTTCTCAGTTTATCTGATAATTTGAATATGATTTTTTCAATACATTTCAGTTCAAAGTAGGACCTTTTATCCTTGTGGTTTTCATAAGCTAGGAATCATTTGTCTTTATTATCTTTATTGTCTTTAGATAATGTTTTCTAATTCAGTTGTTTTTAACCCTTTTACTCCTGTAGATCAGTGAAAGCAAATTTTGTAATCCACTAAACTAAAATTGAAAACTTAAGTTTTAAATCTAATTATATAAAAATTTAATTAAAAAAACCTTGCAGAATACCATTTATTAAGGTAAAACCTTTATTGCAGATTTTTTTTTCTGGCAGGTCCTTGTGGTAGTCCTACTTTTGTGCTTACAATCACTCCTGGTGGTACTCAGTGGACCATATGTAGTGATGGGAATCAAATTTGGATTGACCATGTTGGAAACTTTTGATTATTTTTGTTTAGTTGTTTGCTTTTGGGGGACCAAACTCTCAGAACTTAATTACGGTCTCTGCTCTCAAAATCTCAGAAATCACCCCAGGCATTGCTCATGAGACCAAATGGGATACTGGGGACTGAACCCAAGTCAGCAGCATGCAAGGAGTGAGACTAGCATTTACTATGGAATTTGTAAAAGCTTAACTTTTTATAAAAAAACGATTTTTTTCTTGGCATTTCTCTACTTTATCTGTAGTTATTCATCAACTTGCTTGTGGGAGGTGTGAGGAACCAGGTAGTCAGTAGTGATACCAGAAGTGACCCTGAGCATCACTAGGTGTATGCCACAAACAAATAAAGAATCAAAGAAAGTCTTCAAGGAATACCTGCATGACTTAGGCAGAAGATCACACCAGTCTACGAGGCAGACATCAAATTGCACTTAAGACCTACTTGATTAATGTCATGAGTCTAATGATTCTGACCATGCAGGCTCTAAGGGGATCGATGGTCTCAGGCAAAGCTGAGAGATTTCACTTTGCAGACTAAGATAAGTCAGTTTTGATCTCCACACATGTTTCTCTGGCTTGCCATCTATTCTCAGAGAAGAATTTTAGGAACATATAGTGAAGAAAGAAAATTTTACCTTAAGGAATAATAGAAAAAGTAATATGTTTAAGAGAATATATTGTTCTTCTCTGAAAACAGAAAGCCTGATGATATATATTTAAAAAAGGAATTTTAGGCCCCAATTTGGAATGCAGATAAGCCAGAATGTAAATATGGCTACTTATTTTAGAAAGCTGGTTTGGTAGGATTTTTCTCTAAATGCTTGGTGCTATCTATATATTTAAGAATTCTTTGCTAGGGTGTTGAAAAGAAAAGAGGACTTTGCATTTTTTGTAATTCTCTCGTGTTTTTATTTTTGCCTTTTATTTCTGTTGAAGCTTCTCATTTTTGGAGAGACTCCACACTTTGTTTGGTCTTACTGAAGTCTATGACTATCCTTGCATCTTCAAAGGAGGTCTAGCTTTCCTTTTTGGGGCTGGCCATGAAGTGCCTCTAGCTTTCCTTTTGGGGGCTGGCCATGAAGTGCCTTCTTTTCTTCTGATCACACCTCCTCATTACCTTTCTGCCTCAAAGGTTCCATAAGCTATTTCCATATTCAGTTTCTTTTATCTACTGTCTGAGAAATGAATCTGTTTGCATTACCTAGTACCTTTCTTAGGGCTATTTGCATTTCTTTGTTCCTTAGACTATAAACAATGGGATTGAGCAGAGGGGTCAGTACTGTATATGTCACAGCCATCAGCATGTCTTCTCTGAATGAATTGCTGCTTTTTGGCTTCAAATACACAAACCCAGCAAATCCATAGTGTATGGATACCACAGTGAGGTGGGAGGAGCAAGTTGAGAAGGCTTTATACCTCCCCTTAATAGAGGACATCTTCATAATTATGAATCCAATGAAGACATAGGAGATCACAATTAAAATGAAACTGCCCACCAGCACAAAGACAGAGAGCATAAAAATAGCCATTTGATGATAGGGAGTAAAGTCACAAGCAAGAGACATCACAGGTGAGATGTCACAGAAGAAATGCTGGATGATGTTGGAATCACAGAAAGACATGTTGAACACAATGTTGACAATGCACACAGAAACTAGAATCCCAACCATACAAGAAGCTATCAGGAGCTGAGCACAGATCTTAGGGGTCATCCGGATAGCATAATGCAATGGGTTGTGAATGGCAGTGTAACGGTCATAGGACATGGCAGCCATGACGAAGCAGTTATTACTTGCCAAGGCACAGAAGAAAAACATCTGTATGGCACACTCAGGAAGAGAAATGGTCTTGCTGACTGAGAGTAAGTCCACCAACATGCGTGGGATTGTGACCATAGTGATACATGTCTCTGAAAAGGATAGGCCACAGAGGAAGAAGTACATAGGAGTGTGAAGGCTGTGACTGAGCTTTATGGCCACCATGATTGACATATTTGCAACCACTATGGACACATGGGAGAAAAAAACCAACACAAAGAGAAGGACCTGCAGATATGGGAAACTAGAAAATCCCCACAGAAGGAATGTGCTGACTATGGTATGGTTGCTCACTCTTCTGGTGTTGAGTACCATTCTCTAAAAGGTGAAGAGACTCTTGTCGTTAAGACCCTGAGATTTCTGAAATATTCTCTCACACTGAAGTTATCTGACTTTAATCAGATGCACCTGAATAACTTCATAATAACTGCATTGAAGATTCTGGGGTGCTTGGTGTACCTAACTGAGGTCAATCACTGGCATTAGAAAGATGAGAGTGATTCTAATATGAGAATAACTCTTGTTGAGAAATTTCATAGATTATATTCATGTATTCTCCTGGATCATCATAGAGTCACTCTTCATTCTTGTTTCCAATTGGAATCTGCATGCAAGAGGGAAAACAGAATGCAATTGCTTTGTTATTGTCTACTGGGTTTTGTGATACCACATTTTTCAAGTACCTTTTGTGATATAAAGGTTTTCTAGAGTATTCAAGAGTGAACATAAGATACTGATCAAATTAATAACACAATTCAAATTACCTAATTTGAAATAAAAATGACATTAAAAATTTTAGGGAAATGTGCAATTTTTTTAAAATAATTTCCTCTAGAAATTTAATATCAAACTAATTCTGGATATTTATTTAAAGAAAATTAACTATTAAATAAAAATATATGTATAATATATAGCATAATTTATAATACTCAGGATTTAGAAGAGGAGAACCAATGAATGCATAAATAAAATTGGATACACATGTACAGAATATTTATTTATTTGTTTGGGGCCACATCTGGCTGTGCGACTTCTGGCTCTAAACTCAAAAACTCATGGTGGAACACTGGTGCCATGTGTTATGCTGAGGATTGAACTGCATCAACTGCTTGAAAGGCAAGAGTCTTACTTGGCCTAACATTTAACCACATAAGAAGAAAATGTTTCTGTTTGAAATATTTATAGACTTTGAGGGCATATACTAAGTAAAATAAATTAGGTCAAATTTGATATTATTCTAATATATGTGGACTTTAAGTAAACAAATAAACAAGTTCACAGGGAACAAGACATGGCAAAACAGATGAAGAAGATCAAAATATACAAGCTTCCATTTATTAAAATGTTTGGAGGGTGGTAGGGAGATAGTACAGTGGGTAGGGTTTTGCCATGCTGTTGATAACCAGGGTTTAATTCCCAGACCCCATACAGTCCCTTGAGCCTACCAGAGGTGATCCCTGAGCATGGAGCCAGGAGTAAGCCCTAATGACCACCAGATGTACCTCCCTTCAAAAAGTCATGGAATATGACCCAAAGTTAGGTAACTATAATAACAGAGAATTGCACATAGTGTACAAAGAAAGTATTTTTTTAAAGTTTTGTCATTAGAACCAGAATGATAGTACAGAGAATAGGATATGGCCCCAAACCCCTTAAAATAAAAAGTATTGTCATAACAAAAAGTATCGTTATGGATAAGCAACAATCACATCATAGATCTATTGTGGTAATACTTTTACAATATGTGCAAATACTAAATCATTATAAATTTATTAAAATGATTTATATCAACTATATCTTAAATTTATGAATTGGTAAAACAACAATAAAATATTAAATAAATATAATAAATACTACCTCTGATTATTGGTATCATATTGTTTACTTCTTTACAGCAACTGAGACTAGAGCTTTGAAGAATTCTTGGGTCAAACTCAAATTTTACCCAACTAATTGCTTTATGTCTAGCTCAAAGATTATATTTTATGTTTTGTTTGTTTTTGGGCCACATCCAGTGATGCTCAGGCTATGCACTCAGAAATGTTTCCTAGTTTGGGGACCATATGGGATGCCAGGTATCGAATCCAGGTCCTTTCTGGGTCAGCTGCATTCAAGGTAAACACCCTACCGCTATGCTATCACTCCAGCCCCCAAAGATCATATTTTAAACCAATTATTGGTGTAGGATTTACATAGCTATCATTTATACTGCATCCAGCAACTACTATCTAAAGACAAATTTGGGCTATACATAAAAAGACTCAAAATGACTACTGCCTTTTGGAGTAGTAAAGGACTACTGACCCGCCTGCCTCACTACTGTCTTCCTGGCTCAGAAACTCTATTTGTGATGGAATATTACCAAGGTCCATAAACCTCCTATCTCATCCCTCTGTTTTTTGAGATTTCCTTTCCCTCCTTGTTCTTTGCTTACCCACACCTCCATGCTTGGGAACTTACCCTTACACATATCTGTCAAGCATTCTCATAATAAAACTTAGCATGTCCTTCAGCTGAAATTAAAGAAAAAAAACTTTCACTCTTTTTTTCAGTGAATTTAATATTATTTTCATCAGTGCAATAGCATGAAGTAGCTCCTTATAACAATGACTAGATCACATAAAGCAATTTAACATGTTATTTTTCTTCCCAACCATGGCAATGATTAAGACAGGGTATACAGTGCTATTAAATATCAATACATTTAAATTTTATAAATACTTATATATCAATTATAATAATAAAATATCAATAATTTTAATGTCTAAAGAACATAAAGTTATTAAAATGTATTAACATAAATTTAATCTGTGGTCTCCTAATATAAAGGATTAACTAGACTTCAATATAATTGTGAAGGTACTTCTTAATTTTATTTATTTTTTATTTACTCACTTATTTTTTTTTAATTTTGGGTCACTTCCAGAAGCTCTCAGACTTAACTTCTGACTCTGTACTCAGGGATCAGTCCTGGAGGGTTCACAGACTATATGGGATGCTGGGGATCAAAGCTAGATTGATTGTATTCAAAGCAAGCACCTTCTCTAGTGTTCTATCACTTTGGGCCTGCTACTATCTCATTTAAGAGTGTCATATTCGGGCCGGAGAGATAGCACAGCGGTATTTGCTTTGCAAGCAGCCGACCCAGGACCTAAGGGGGTTGGCTCGGTGTCCCATATGGTCCCCCATGCCTGCCAGAAGCTATTTCTGAGCAGATATCCAGGAGTAACCCCTGAGCACCGCTGGGTGTGGCCCAAAAACCAAATTTAAAAAAAAAAGAGTATCATATTCGTGGTAGGAGAGATAGCACAGCAGTAGGACTTTTGCCTTGAATGCAGAAGGACTTGTGGTTCGAATCTCTACATTGGCATCCCATATGTTCCCCCATGCCTGCCAGGAGCAATTTCTGAGCAGAGAGTCAGGCAGGAGTAACCCCTGAAACTGCCAGTGTGACCACCCCCCCCCCCCAAAAAAAAGAGTATAATATTCTAGTCATTATATTCTAAGTAACTTTGAGTTTTTAGGGACTCTTCAGAACTTTTCTTTTGCTTTCCTTGTTTATTTTTTGCCTTTGAGCAGAACCCGGTAGTGCTCAGGGCTAATGCTTAATTCTACACTAGGAATCACTCCTGGCAGGTTAAGGGAATCATATGTAGTGGCAGGGACTGAACCCAGGCCACCACATACAAGAAAAGTTCACATTCACACTATACTATTCCTCTTCAGAACATTGTCTAGCAGATATTCTTTTTTAAATTTTATTTATTTATTTATTTATTTATTTATTTATTTATTTATTTATTTATTTATTTATTTATTTATTTATTTTTGGTTTTTGGGTCACACCTGGCAGTGCTCAGGGGTTACTCCTGGCTCTATATTCAGAAATCGCTCCTGGCAGACTTGGGGGACCATATGGGATGCTGGAGGCCATATGGGATGCTGGGATTTGAACCACTGACCTTCTGCATGCAAGGTAAATGCCTTACCTCCATGCTATTTCTCTGACCGCTAGCAGATATTCTTATAAGTAGTTTGCTTTAAAGTAAAGAACATAATAGAGGGGCCAGAGAAATAGCATGGAGGCAGGGCATTTGCCTTGCATGCAGAAGAATGGTGGTTTGAATCCCAGCATCCCATCCCTGAGCCTGCCAGGAGCCATTTCTGAGCATAGAGCCAGAAGTAACCCCTGAGCGCTGCCGGGTGTGACTCAAAAACCAAAATAATAATAATAATAATAATAATAATAATAGTAATAAAGTACAGAACATAATAGAATCAAACTACATTCCTTAGCTCAAGTTGGCAAACCACAATCTTAATTTTATTTTAAATGGGGAGTAGAAATAAAAATAATATTGAAGATATCCCATGGAATTTTTATTTTCAACTTTAGTCACTTTAAATGTTTGTCAAAAGAATAAGAATCTGGGATACTAAATGAAAAAATGTGTAAGAGAAAAAGAGAAAAATATTCTAAAGATAATCAACTCAAATCATAGACTTACAAAGATTAAAGACAAAGAATAAAACACTAGCATTCTTTATTTTTTGGTTTGATTGCCATACCTGGTGATACTCATGGGTACTTCCCAGTTATATACTCAGGAATTACTTCTGTTGATGGTCTGGGGACTATCTAAGATGTTAGAAATGGAACCTGATTTATAGTTTGCTCTACCCACTATACTATCTCTTCAACATCCCAACAAAATTCTTAATTAAATTTAAAACTACATTTAATTAAATTTAAAGTCAATAAAAATGTGTCCATTTTCTTTAATTTTCCAGGCTATTAATATTTATGAATATATGATTATTATGCTATAGAATAATATTTATTTTAGAAAGAAAAACTGAAACTCCCACCTTCTACAGAAGAAAAATCACTTCCCAGTCATATTCTTGATTTATTAATCTGGAAGAAAAACTTTCCATCTCATAATTTTGATATAACTGTAATTCTATGATATCTTGAAACTTAAAAAGAAATTTTAAAATAATGTTTCCTTAAAAGCCTTAAAAATCCTGTTCTTCTTTGGTATTATAGTCTCCCACAACATATAATGGATATTTTCCATTTCTAGTGACAGAGTTCCATGTTATAAAGATTTTAATGAGTTCTCAGGCCACGGGAGACTATTATCTTGAGACTATTCTTTGAGGTACTAGGACTCTTGTACTCTATGGATCTCTGGTCACAAATTTTTTTAAATGCTGATATACCACAGAGACTTAGCAGTAATATTTGTACTTAATTATTTATCTGAATAACAATAGAGTGATGCAAGCTCAATTTGTTAAGAAAAATAAAAATACACATTAAGATGTAGGTATAGGGATTCTTTGTTTCCTTTAAATATAATACTTCTGAAGTTTTCCTACCTTGAGTGCCAGAGCAATAGTGCAACAAGATAGGGTATTTACCTTGCATGCAGCTGATGTGAATTTGATCCCCTAAACCCCATAAAAGATTCCACACTCCCCGAACCCACTAGGAGTGACCCCTTAACACAGAACCATGAGTAAGCTCTGAGACCCAGTGCCACTAGGAGTGACCCCTTAACACAGAACCATGAGTAAGCCCTGAGACCCAGTGGATATGGCTTAAAACTAAACCCAAAAAATTTCCCACCTTCCTCAGGTCTCTTTTGGCCTATACTGTGAATGAGGAAATGGTATGTTACTATTAGGAAAATAACACCTTTGCTTCTGGCACTTTAGCTCATATAAGGTTTAAATTACTCAACATCTACAGTTAGGGTGTTGCCAGGATGGGAGCTTGGAATTGTTGACGATCCTTTTTTTTTTTTGTCTCTTGTTTAGACAATCAGAGCTTCTCCAGCAACTCCAGCAGATGTTCTAGACCTAGAATCTTGCATCTCAAAGGTTTTCTAGTGTTTTTTTTTTTTTTTATTATCATCAGTTTTATATTTCAGAAAGTCTTCAAGTCTTTGGACTGAGCCAGCATCAAGGCAATTTCTTTTCTCTTCCGTAGTACTAGTATCCACTTTTTTATTTTTATTATTTTGTTTTGTTTTGTTTTGGGCCATACCAGGTGATGCTCAGGAGTTACTTCTGGCTATGGACTCAGAAATCATTCCTGGTTCGCGGGACCATATGGGACCATATGGGACCCTGGGGATTGATCCAAGGTCCGTCCTAGATCAACTGCTTGCAAAGCAAACACTCTACCACTGTGCTATGGCTCTAGCACTGAGGATCCTCTTATTTTTTTAGCTTGCAACAGGACCATATTTCAGAAGACTCCTTATCATTACCTTTCACAGCCCACCTACCATGTTTGATTTGGCATTCCTCATATTCTTAACAGTTTTCTCATGAAATCAAACATCACTAAGATATGTATCTAACAATTTCTTCTGAGTTTGCTTATGAAAAATAACATAAGGCAGTTTCAAACACACACAGGAAAGAATATGCATATATTGTATGACACAAATAAATTATTATTATTATTATTATTATTATTATTATTTTGGGGGGGGTTTGGATCACACCCGGCAGTGCTCAAGGGTTACTCCTGGCTCTGTGCTCATAAATTGCTCCTGGCAGGCACGGGGGATCATATGGGATGCCAGGATTCAAACCACCGTCCTTCTGCATGCAAGGCAAATGCCTTACCTCCATGCTATCTCTCCGGCCCCTACAAATGGATTTTTAAAAGGTGGAAACATCATATTCTGACTATGTCCTCATATTTATTTTCCTTGATGGGGACAAGTTTTAACGATTTGTCTATCCTTGGCAGTCATATGACATAGGAATTTAATTGATTACATTTCTGCCTATATACATGTTCCTCACTAAGTTGGGATTTTTATTATTCACAAAGTGAATCTTTTTTAATAATATCTTGTTACCCTTCTCCCAATTCCATATGCTAATATCACCTATATGGTCAGATCCACCCACAGCTGGGAGGGGTCTGTGGTTGGGAATATAAGCCTTGCCTAGGGGGAAGGGGTGGCAGACAAAGGAGCTAGGGATCATGAGGGCAGCTAAAAGAGGTTGCATGAAAAATCTTAGCTTGGTAGTCATGTGGAGAAATGCACATGGCAGTTAAGGCTGTGGAATAAACTGGCTGACTCCTGAAACTCTGACTGCCTGTGGATGAATTCTCGACCATTACCCTGCAACCTTCATTTTCACTGGCGAAGGGGCTACAGGCTGATGAGAAAGGCCTCACCCCTCATAATAGGACAATATATTTTATATTTAAACAACATCTTTATTCAAGTACCATGATTAGAAACATGTTTGTAGTTGAGTTTCAGTTTTAAAAATGTATATCTCCCATCACCAGTGTAATATTGCAACCACCAATGCTTTCATCTTCCTCCTTCCCCACCCCCTGCCTGTATTCAAGATAGGCATTCTATTTCTCTCACTCACTACCATGATCAGGATAGCTGTTAGTGTAGTTATTTCTCTAACTGCATTCTCCACTTTTTGTGATAAGCTTAATATCATGAGCTGATCCTTTCAGCCCTCATCTCTATTGTCCCTGTATATTGTTAAAATAATAATATTTATTTATTTATTATTTCTTTCATTTTTCTTTAATCTCATAGATGAATAAGACTATTTTGTGTCTTTCCCCCGCTGACTTATTTTACTCAGCATAATAGTTTCCATGACCATCCATGTATAGGAAAATCTTATGACTTCATTATTCTTTTTTTTTTTTTTTTTTGGTTTTTGGGCCACACCCGGTGGTGCTGGGTGGGGGGTTACTCCTGGCTCTCTGCTCAGAAATAGCTCCTGGCAGGCACGGGAACCATATGGGACACCGGGATTCGAACCAACAACCTTTGGTCTTGGATCGGCTGCTTGCAAGGCAAACGCCGCTGTGCTATCTCTCCGGGCCCAAAATGTAGCTCATTGCATGAGCCGGGAAGACTTCATTATTCTTAATGGCTGCAAAGTATGCCATTGTGTATATTTACCATGGTTTCTTTAGCCACTCATCTGTTGTCTGGCATCTGGGTTATTTCCAGATTCTGTCTATTGTAAATAGCATTGTGATGAATATGTGTTTAGAAGGCATTTTTTTGAATTGTGTTTTTGTGTTCCTAATGTATATCCCTAGGAGTGGTATAGCTGGATCATATGGGAGTTCAATATTCATTTTTTTTGAGGAATCTCCATATTGTTTTCTATAAAGGTTAAACTAGATGACATTCCCATCAGCACTGAATGAGAGTTCCTTTCTCTCCACATTCCTGTCAGCACTGATTATTTTTGTTCTTTGTGATAGTGATGTGTGAGATGGTACCTCATTGTTATTTTGATATGCATCTCCCTGATGATTAGTGATGTGGAACATTTTTTCATGTGTTTTTTTTGGTCATTTGTATTTCTTCTTTGAGGAAGTGTCTGTTCATTTCTTCTCACCCATTTTTTGATGGGGTTAAATATTTTTTTCTTGTTAAGTTCTGTCATCTTAGATATTAGTCCCTTATCTTTTGGGTCTTGGGTGAATAATTTCTCCTATTCTGTGGGTGGCCTTTATATCCTGACCCCACATATTTCATTATTTTACTATTCCATATTTTGCCGCCCATACAACAGTATCCTAGTCACTGTTTCCTTTAAAGTTCAGAAGCTTTTTAGATTAATGTAATACCATTTGTTTATCTTTGCTTTCACTTGCTTGGACAGTGATGTTTTCTCCTTAAAGATGTCTTTATTCTCAATGTCATGGAGTGTTTTACCTATGTGTTCTTCTATATACCTTATAGTTCCAGGTCTGATATCAAGGCCTTTAATTCCTTTGGATTTGACCTTCATGTTAGATAGAGGTCCAAGTTCACTTTTTTGCATATGGCTGACCAGTTGTCCCAGAACCACTTATTAAAGAGGCTTTATTTACTCTATTTTGTTTTTCTTGCCCCTTTATCAAAGATTAATTAATTGTATGTCTGGGGAACATTCTCTGAATACTCAAATCATTCCATCAATCTGTGGGTCTATCTTTATCCTATACAATGCTGTTTTAATGACTATTGCTTTGTAGTACAATTTAAAGTTAAGGAAAGTGATGCCTTTTGTATTCTTTTCCCTAAGTGTTGCTCTAGCTATTCTTGGGTGTTTATTGTTTCAAATGAATTTCAGGAGTGTTTGATCCACTTCTTTAAAGAATGCCTTGGGTATCCTTAGAGGGATTGCATTAAATCTACACAATGCTTTGGGTAGTATTGCCATTTTAATGATGTTAATACTCCCAATCCATGAGCAGGGTATATATCTCCATTTCCTTGTGACCTATTTTATTTCTTGAAGTAGTGTTTTGTAGTTTTCTTTGTATAGGTCCTTCACTTGCATAGTTAACTCCAAGGTATTTGGCTTTGTGTAGCACAAATGTGAATGGGATTGTTTTCTTTCTTTCTTTTTTTTTCCCTTACCACTCAGACTGCATCCTCTCCCTCGAACCCTTCCAAAGGAAGGGAAGAACGATCATCAATGGCTAAAGGCAGTTGCAGAAGCGACACCTAGAGCTGGCTTCACGCTCAGGAGAGGATGCTCTGGCTCTTCCTCTTGGCTTTGGGTGGCTACACAATCAGAGAAACTTCTCTAGTTACATACTATAGAAATGATCCCTGAAAGTATAGTCTTGGGATTGTTTTCTTAATGTCCATTTCTTTTCTATCATTATTTTATATAAGAAGGCCACTGATTTTTGCATGTTAACTTTGTAGCCTTCCACTTTGCTATATTAATTTATTGTTTCTAGTAGCTTTTGGTAGTCTTTAGAGTTTTCTAAATATCATGTCATCTGCAAGCAGTGAGAGCTTGACTTCTTCCTTTCTTAATTGGATGCCCTTGATATCTTTTTCTTGCCTAATTGCTATGGTAAGTAATTCCAGTACTATGTTAAATAGGAATTGTGAGAGGGGGAAGCCTTGTCTTGTACCAGATTTTAGAGAAAACGCTTTTAGTTTATCTCCATTGAGTATAATATTTGCCATTGGCTTGTGTTAAACATCCTTGACTATATTGAGAAACGTTTCTTCCATTTCCATCTTGATGAGAGCTTTTATCATGAACTGGTGTTGGACCTTATCAAATGCTTTCTCTGCATCTATTGATAAATCATATGAGTTTTATTTTTCTTTTTGTTTATATTGTGTATTATGTTGTTTGATTTACATATGTTAAACCATCCTTACATCTGTGTTCATCATGGATATTGGTCTGTTGTTTTCTTTTTTTGCAGCATCTGTCTGGTTTTGGTATCAGAGTGATGTTAGCTTCATAAAAACTATTTGTAGTGTTTTTGTTTATTTAATTTCCTGGAAAAGCCTTAAGAGTATTGGTAGTATGTACTCTTGAAAGGTTTGAAAGAATCCATTAGTTAATCCATCTGGTCTGGGCTTTTGCTTTTGAGAAAACTTTTTACGACCATTTTAATTTTCTCAATAGTGATGTATCTGTTTAGATATGCTATATCATCCTGGTTAAGCCCTGGAAGATTATAAGAGTTCAAGAATTTATCCATTCCTTTCAGTTTCTCTTCTTTCGTGGCACAGAGTTTCTCAAAGTAGTCTCTGATTCCTATTTGATTCTCTGTAGTATCTGTAATAACCTCCCCTTTTCATTTCAAATCTGGTTTATTAAGCTTCTTTTTCTCCCTTTCTTTGTGAGTTTTTCTAGTGGTTTATTGATTTAATTGATTTTTCAAAGAACCAACTTTTACTTTGATTTTTTTAAAATTGTTCTTTGGATTTCCACTTCATTAATTTATGCTCTAAGCTTTGTTATTTTCTTCTGCCTACCTATTTTTGGATCATATTGTTGATCACTTTATAATTTTATAAGTTGGGTCATTAAGTTATTTATATAGGCACCTTCTTCCTTCCTGATATATTCTTGTAAAGCTATAAATTTTCCTCTTAGTGCCACTTTTACCATGTCCCACAAATTCTGATAATTCATGTCTTTATTAGCATTTGTTTCCAAGAATCTTTTGGTTTCCTCTTTGAGTTCTACTCTGACCCACTAATTGTTCTGTAGTGAGCTGTTCAATTTCCAGGAGTTTAAGTTTTTCCCTGCGTCTGTCTGTAGTTCACTTCTAATTTCAGTGCATTATAATCTAAGAAGGTAGTTTGCACAATTTCTTTCCTCTTGATTTTATAGAGGTATGTTTTATGGGCCAGCATGTGGTCTATCCTGGAAAAGACTCATGTGCACTGGAGAAGAGTGTGTATTCAATCTGTGCCTCTTAACTAGTGTATTTAGTCCATTGATGTCCAGAGAGATAATTGTCATGAGATTTAGTATCATCTTTGTGTAGGAGTTTGGTGTGTCTGTTGCTCTGTCTTTAATTAGACCTTTCAATTTGTCTTTTCATGCTGGTTTTTGAGTCTGTAAAGTTTCTGAGCTGTTGTTTGTTCATGAAGCTATGTATGTGTCCTTCAAACCTGAATGTAAGTCTGGCTGTGTAAAGTATTCTAGGTGAAGCATTCATTTTGTTGAGTTTTGTCACTATATCCCACCACTGCCTTTTGGCCTTGAGGGATTCTTATGACAGCTCAATTGTAAATCTTTTCTTTCTTTTTTTTTTTTTTTTTTTTGGTTTTTGGGTCACACCCAGCAGCGCTCAGAGGTTATTCTTGGCTCTGCACTCAAAAATCGCTCCTGGCAGGCCCAGGGTACCATATGGGATGCTGGGATTTGAACCACCGTCCTTCTGCATGAAAGGCAAATGCCTTACCTCCCTGCTATCTCTCCGGCCCCATAGGCTGTAAATCTTAAGGATGCTTCTTTGTACATAATTTCCCTTTTTGATCTGCTGCTTTCAGTATTCTATATCTATCTGTGGGATTCATCATTGTGACTAGGATGTATCTTGGGATGCTTTTTATAGGGTCTCCTTTTAGCTGGTACTCTTTGGGCATGCAGGATTGGTTGCATGTAGCCTTTAGCTCTGGGAGTTTCTTGACAATGATGTTCTTGACTGTTGATTCTTCCTGAGAATTTTCTTCCTGGGTTTCTGGGACTCCAATGATTCTTATGTTGTTTCTGTTGAGTTTATCAAAGACTTCTATTATTGTCTGTTCTCATTTCTTGAGGATATTTTTCTGTTGTCTGTTCATTTGCCTTAAGGCTCTTTCCAATCTTTTCTGTTGTATAGAGTTGTTATGCATTTCATCTTCCAGCTCACTGATTTGGTTCTCAGTTGCTATTACTCTGTTGGAGAGGCTTTCCAGTGAGGTTTTCATTTTGCCTATCAATTTTTTTTGATCCTGTTTTTATCAGTTTGGAGTGTTCTCATTTTTATTTTCATATCCTCTTGATTCCTATTTGTGGTTCGTTCAAATCAATCCATGCTTTCTTTGAGTTCTATGAATATCTTTCATATTTCTTCTCTAAGCTCTTTATCTGAGAGGCTAAATAAGTGGTCGGCACTTTTCAGGTCATTAAAGCTAACATCTTCATTTTCTATGCATGGTGTTGTCCTGCCTTGTTTCCCCTTTGCCACACTTGTAGTGTGATGTTTTCTACATGTTGTGCTGGAGTTCATTAACAAGGAGATGTGCAGGGCTGTGAGGCCAGTTCACCTCTGTTCATGTGACTTCTGCAGGCTTTTCTGGGCAGGGTTGGGCCTGGCACCTGCAGCCACACATAGTGCCAATTTCTCTCTACTACTGTCCCTAGGTTTTTCTCTCTTTTTGCCTCTCTTCCTCTCGTATAGTCTCATTTTCATCCCCACTGCCACATGGCAGACTAAGTTTTTATGAAAAAATGTCATAAACCTGCAAGTAGCATTAAGTTGTAGAAAAACACAAGATTTCATCTTTTCTTTTGGCTATTATAATAATTCTGAAATGAAAAAATCATGCCTATATCTTTTCAAACTTTCATTTTTGTTTTCTTTGAATTAATTTAAAAATACAATCATTAAGTAAAATATTAGTTCTAATTTAATATTAATATTTAATTTAATATTAATAATTAATTTAACATCACCATAATTTTCCATAAAACTAAATTGGATGAAAATCTATAGACAATGAATGAGAATACCTTTATCCTAACTTATTTTTTAATTGTTAATAAATGAAAATACATTTTCCAATTAAAATAATTGTTATTTTTATTAAGCAACTGCATTTACCAAGTAGTTTATTTCATTCATTAACAAAAAAAATCTTTTTTACTTTCTATCCTTTTCTAATTTAAGAAAATTACATAAATAGCTGATTTATCCTCCCTAGAACCTAATCAGGTTTTTATAATATCTATTTTAAAAATAAATTATCTGGACACAGAAACTCAGCAGTAGTAAAATCATAGTTAGGAAGTTTGAGTCCAGAGATAATTATCCATAAAATAGGTTAAAAAAAAGTAGTAAGCTTCTTTATTTAGCTTTCACAACAATCTCTTGATGTGGTTCAGATAAAACTACCTCAATTTACAATGAGAACACTAAATCTCAAGAGATCTCAGAGGTTTCCTGGAGAAAGATGAACTCAAGTCCTTTGATCTTTGATTAATCAAGTCCCCTCATTCAATGGACTTAGTTTATATCTTGAAAACATAATCTGGATAGAGTTCAGTACTGTTACTGATATATAGAATATGAACAAAGTACTCATGTATTTTTATTAGCCTTTTCAAACTATAAACTAAGAGGCCAATATTGTGAAAACTCAAAACCTGGATGAGAATGTGAAAACTATGCTGATTCTTTTAGGAAATATTTTCCAGATTGCCAATGTAAATATTTTGTTGCAAGTCTATGTTCAAAGCAATTTTATTTAGATAATGTAATTATGTTTATCAGTAGGAATGAAAATTAAATTGTTTTACTTCTAATCATGGTTATTGACTAATTAATAATAAGAATAATCTGAATTTATTTTTAATTCAAGTTTATTAAATAAAACTCTTGAGTTGCTGTCAAAAATTGTACTAAGTGTAATTCTTAGGTAATATTTTACCTTCATTATTTATTATGAAATTGGAGAGAAGAGACTCTCTGCTCTAAGAACTACAAATTTATTGTATATCCTAGGGGGCCAGAGTGGTGGCACAGCAGTAGGGCATTTGCCTTGCACACATCTGACCTAGGAAGGATCGTGGTTGGATCCACTGGCATCTCAAATGGTCCCCCAAGCCCAGAGTGATTTCTGAGCACATAGCTTGGAGTAACCTCTGAGCATCACCTGGTGTGCCCCCGAAAAATGCCCCCAAACTCCCCCCAAAAAAAAAATTTACAGCAAATTTTGAGATAACTTTTTAGGACATCTGAAAAAAATGCCTATACCATGAAATGATCTCAATTAAATTATGTGAGAAAAGTTAAAAGTATCAGGTATGTGAAAATATCTAACGAAATAAAAGATCTAACATAAGTATGAAATTATGCAAAGTACATATAAAACAAAATTTAGTGAAAATATAAAACAAAGACCAAAAGTAGAAAGAATAAATTAAAATACAAATAATATATGGAGTCAGAGAGATAGTAGCTCTTTCCTTGTGTGGCCTATCAGACTTTGTTTCCTAGAATGACATATGAGCCCCAGCCCTCTTGGAAGTGATCCTGAATATAGCACCAAGAGTAAATTCTGAGAACAGCTGGGTATAGCTCCTCAAAACCAAACCAGAACAAGCAATCCCCAAAACATAATCCATGAACACTATGAAGTAACAAGTGAAAGGAAACTGTTTCTATATTCACAATTTTATGACACTAATTGTGTGGTGATTTTTCTCATACTGACAAATTTAAAAACAATTTTTTAAATTTTTATTTTTAATTATGAGAACAAAGATGCAAAGAAAGAGGACAAGGTAAAGTTACAGTGGAAGGACAATCACCCATAGCATAATTCTCAGAAGAAGTCCCCTTGCTGATATCTTAACTTTGAACTTGAAGCCAAAGAACATTAAGATAAATAAAACAGAATCCATGTACAATTACTTTGTCCCTCAAGTCCCCAGAGTGTAACATATTATAGTATTTCTTAACAGCATACAAGGCAATCTAAAGCCATAAAACTTACATAACTCCTTAAACATTACAGTCAGAGTATTTTTTTACATTTCCATGTACATGCATATTAGCTTAAGTTAACCTCAAATTTTCAGTGTTTTTTTTTTTTTAAGGATTAGAGTCAAAGGAGCACAGTAAAAACGGTGTTAGAGTGGCAGTTGTTGTTTGCATAGGCCCACCAAAATATGAGGGGCATGGAAAGGAATAACCTTGGCCTAAATACAAAGAGACCCTACCCCTGAAGTTTCCTGGCATAAGACCAACTCCAGGCTCCAAGCAAGTTAGATCGACCAATCCAAGACATTGTCTGTAGTGCCAACACACTTTTATTTTTCACACAGTCTCTGTTGTTGGTATCATGTTTCTGTATTAAAGATCCTGGAATCTGCATATCCTACATTGAAGTCAGGATGTGGAGTGTCCTCTCGTTTCACCTCACTATCAAAGGGCAACAATGCAGGGAGCCCTGTCCTGTAAGCAGGTCGTTAAAAACAAATATTTTTGTTTTGGATACTCTGGGCTTATTTCTGGGATGGTGTTTAAGAATAACTCTTGATGGTGCTCAAAGAACCATATATGGTGCTGGGAATTGAAACCAGGTCAGCTGTGCGCAAAACAAACATCTACCTGCTATACTAACTGGTTCTCCAGCTCCATTTATACTTATTTTACATACAATAATTAACTGGAAGATCTGCCAAGGAATTAAAACAGCTTCATAGTAACACATTTGCATGAAAAGCATGTTTCCCTTACCACTGAGATATCTATCTGGCCCTAGCTTATTACTTTTAATTAGTCATTACCACTGTACTATAAATATATACTACATGTAATGTTTCTGCATGAAACCCTGCCATTATGAATATTTAAAATTATAGTGCCTAAAATAAAATTTTAAAAATACATTCAATAATCAAAACAAAGAGAAATATTTGTTCTTGCAAGGCTATCACTTTACCTATATACTATCTTTCCAGCCACTTTAAACCACATTTAGAAAATAACATTATTGGGGTTGGAGTGATGGCACAATTGTAGGACATTTGCTTTGCATGTGGCTGAGGTCCCAGAATGGACCTTGGTTCGATCCCCCGGCCTCCTATATGGAGGCCAGGAACAATTTCTGAGTGCATAGCCAGGAGTAACCCCTGAGCCAAAAACAAAAAACATGATCACATTTAAGATAACTATTTTAAACTCTCAAATTTCAGTAAAGATACATAAATGGTTTCCCCTAAATTCTATTCCCCAATATATGTATCAGTTTTGCATGATGGAATTTTCCTTCTAGCCCAAGTCTCTGTACTGTGACTTTTTGGCTGTTTATATTACTCTAGATGTTTATCTTCTCTTTGATATCTTCAACTAATTGGACCTCTAAATATAGATAAATGCAGTTAAAACTCTGGTTGGATTGACGTTTCTCCTACCAAGCCTGATTTTTATTCTTTTTTTTTTTTTTTTTTTTTGGTTTTTGGGCCACACCCTGTGACGCTCAGGGGTTACTCCTGGCTATGCGCTCAGAAGTTGCTCCTGGCTTCTTGGGGGACCATATGGGACGCCGGGGGGATCGAACCGCGGTCCGTCCTAGGCTAGCAGGCAAGGCAGGCACCTTACCTCCAGCGCCACCGCCCGGCCCCCTGATTTTTATTCTTAGTTATTCTTAGTTTATTCTTTAGTTCTTAGTGTAAGGCCACAGTCAAAACTTTTATTAGAATCACTAGAATTCTTTTGGTAGCACTTGAGCCTTCTATTTTTAAAGACCAATTTCTATGACAAGTCCTTTTTTTTTATTTCCAAAGCAACTTCTATATGGCTTTATTGTACTTTTGATTATCCTGTGGTGTATCATATAGGCTGGTATGTTTTTGTTTTGTTTTAGCTTTGTTTGGTTTGGAATAGCAGGGATTCAATTTGATTTAGTTAGTAACTGAGTAAGCAAATTATAAGTAATTAATTACTCATAATTTTTGTAATACACTGATACAGTCCAAAGAAAATAAACTCTATTTATTTAAATGAGTCTTTTGGGGGGGGTTTGGGCCACACCCGGTGACACTCAGGGCTTACTCCTGGCTATGCACTCAGAAATCTCTCCTGGCTCAGGAGACCATCTGGGACACCAGGGATTAAACCAGGTCTGTCCTGGATCTGCCGCTTGCAAGGCATACGCCGTACAGCTGTGCTATCACTCTGGCACCTTAAATGAGTTATTTTGAGATGGATCAAATTAACTAAAAAGCAAATTGTCAGAGATGTGGTTAATTCTCCATGTCAATGGTGTTAAAATCAACTCCACCTTTTGATAGCTATTTAAATACTATTTAATTAAAAAAATGAAGTGAGGAGATCATATTTTGAAGATTTTATGTTGAAGACACTTTCCTGTATGTGGCTGACAAACCTAAAAAAATGTGAGACATTTCTACTCCCTATTTTTAATGGAAATTTTGGGCTTTTTTGGTTGATCTTTGTGAGTACTCTGTATATCCTGGATACCAATCCTGCATCTGATGTGTTCAATGCAAATAATTCCTTCTACTCTTTTAAATTTAGCCCCCCCCTTTTTTTTTGCCATACAGAAATTCTTTAAGTTGATGAGTACTATTTTTGTTATTTTGCTGCCTTTGCAATCACACTGTACTATTGAAAACATCTTTGAGGTCCAGATTTTAAAGCATTCTGTCTCTACTTTCCTCACTATATTTTATAGATTCAGGTTTGATCTTAAGGTATTTGTCTCACTTTGAATTGACCTTTGTGTGAGCTATGGATCCAGCTTTAATTTTTACATGTGGTTATCCTGTTTTCCCAGTATTATTTGTTGAAGAGGAATGAGGAAATGATCATCATCACTTATTATTAGGTAAATCCAAATTAAGATGACAATGAGGGGCTGGAGAGATAGCATGGAGGTAAGGTGTTTGCCTTTCATGCAGAAGGACGGTGGTTCAAATCCCGGCATCCCATATGGTTCCCTGTGCCTGCCAGGGGAGATTTCTGAGCATAGAGCCAGGAGTAACCCCTGAGTGTTGCCGGGTGTGACCCAAAAACAAAAACAAAAAAAAGATGACAACGAGACAACATTTTACACAATTGATAATGGCACATATCAAAAATAGTAGGAGCAATCTGTGTTGGTGTGGGTGTGGTGAAAAGTATTTCTATTACCTACTGCTGATGGAAATCTTTCCCGGTTCAACCTTTATGGAAGACAATATGGAGCTATATTATTTGACTAAAATTGAGCTGCTATCTAATCCAGCAATTCTATTTCACTAGAATTCAAAAAACACCAAAACATCAGAACACAAAAATACTTCACCAGAACACACAAAAATCAGTCAAAAAGACTTATACACACTATTATTTATTGCAGCACTTAGTATAATAGATAAAATATAGTGTCCAAGAATCAATGGTTCATGAAGCTGTGGTATATATACATAAAAAATATTATGCAGCTGCAAGAGAAGATGAAGTTATCAATCCATTGAAAGGTGGGTAGAACTGGAAGCTCTAAATCTTAAATTAAGTAAGTCAGAAAGAAGAAGGAAAAACACAAGATGATTTCTCTTATATGTATATATAGAATAAGTTAATGAGAAAATGCAATTTTTAAAGAAAGATGCCTATATCACCCTGGGCCCCAGATTATAGGGAGGACAGAGAAAGAGGAAATTGAGGGGATGGGGAAGGAAAAATAGGAAGCAATGAGGAGTAGGGATCAAGGAGATGAGCACCTCAATATGTAAAGGAGTGGTGTAGATAAATATCCAAACAACAGAGTCAACAACACTAAAAACAAGAGATCCAAACTTCAACAACTAAACTTAAAAAGGAACTTGTTAAAGGGGGAGGGGCTTGTCAGGAGAGGAAGCATTGAGAGGGAGGAAATCTAAGAGCCTTGATGGAGAGAAGTCACAGGTAGTGAGATTGGTGTTGGGGCACAATACATCTAAAACTCATCTATGAGTAACTTTGCAAATCATGGGGCTTTAATAGTTTTTTTTTTTTAGTTTGAAAAGGTATGAGAGGAAAACAAATTATGCAAGAATTTGAAGTTTAGCCCTGGCTAATGGAAATGATGAAAATGGTGGAAATGATGGAAATAATGGAAACAGTGGTAAATAATGGCTGTATTAGCAAAGAAAACCACTTTGAGATGTTTCATTTTAGCAGAATATGTCAGTCTTTGTTAACACATTTAAAGAAACTTAAGGTATATTCTTGACTATTGCATGTTGCTTCACTGACTTAAGAGTATGTAAATTCCTTTATAAAAATCTTATGGAATTGTTCTCTTGAAAAGTGAAATAAAAGAGTTCCAAAACTCATGTAAAGTATCATCCTATATTTACTGAATCTCACAAAGAATGGTCTTCTATTTTTTCTTCTGCTACTCACTGAATCACAATATTTTCCTTGTCTACTAACCTTTCTTTCAATTTAATGTTTATTTTCCAGTTTAATATCAACTCATTACCCTAGTGACCCTGGCATAGCTCAGAATTAATTGTCCTCAATATTAAAAATTTCTAAAAAAAAATCAAGAATTTTCCCTCCCTCAACTTTCATTAACAGAGGCAGAAGGAATGCCAAAGGACACCATGGTATGTAGATGCCCCTTTGGGAAGGGCAGTCACTGGTCTTAATGAGACACCTGGCTCCACAAGTCATTTCTTTACTATAAACCCTAGAAATTTTTCTCAAATGGGCCAGCATAAGAGCTCTGGGGAATATCTTATGTTTTATTAGAGCTGTCCTTTCCCTCTCCACCTCACAACAAAAATATTCACCTTCATTCTGATAACATGTATGTAGCTATGCTCTTGACCAAAGGGCTCATTCAGTGGGTCTCATTCTTAAGAATTCTGTCCACAGCAAGCTATAAAACTATCAATAAGCTTACTAAAATTTGAATTTTATAGTTTTATTTGGAACTGCACAATTCTGCCTCTGAAAGGTGAGTATAACAATCATGAATTATTATGTACATTTTTATTGGCTTATAAAAAATTAAAAAGTAAAGCTTTCTCACCAATTTCACCTTTTGACTCTTGTACAAATATGGTGACCTCAGCATAAGATACACTATAGAATGGTCATTATGGATACCTAAATCAGGCAGTACAGATGGTATTTTTTTAAGATGGTCATAAAGATACCACTAAAGTGATCTATGAAAAAGGAGTTATGAATAAACTACCTGATATTCAGGTGAATACAGTACATAGTCATAAGTTCTCTATTCATCATCCTAAATGGCCCATGCATCGACAAAAATAAAAGAGGATCAGAATACTTTACTCAAATGGTCAAGCATCAATAGAATGCAAAGTGAAGAGCTCTAGCATCTTGGGAGCAACTAGACAGGAAAGTAAGGAAAGAATCATTTGGCATATTAAGCTTATAAGTAAATATTTAGCTTTTAAATTCTGACATTTTGAAGTTATTCTATATCTTTGTTTATCATCTAAGCTAGGTCCTTAAAACTGCAAGAAGTAAAATAATATTGCTAAAGATAATTCTATTCCCATGAAAAGTAGAAGTACTAGTATAAAAATTTCACTACTATATTAACATTTAAAAGCACAAAGTTTGTAAGGAGGTATATTTAGGGAAATAAATTAAAAATATTTATAGACTAAGATGCTTCATAAATACTATAATCAGGGGATTAGCATTTATATTCATTTCAGTTATAAAAGATACAATGGAAAATATTTTACTTATCAAATAGGTAGAAAAATAAATTGCTAAACGAAGTATCTATTAAGGCTATAAATATGTAATATATCTTACCTAGTTCCCAAATTAAAATAAATAGTGAGGACAAATACTTTATCCTAGTCTTCCTAGGACCTGTACAAAAAATAAGATCTCTAACTACAGAAGATTGATTTTGTCAACTGCAACTGAGCAGAATTTCTTCTGGGACTATTGGGTCAGACAGTGGGTCAGACAACCAATATGCTCAGAGCCTGTAGTTGGTCTTTTGACAGGATGCTTTATGGGCGCAGATACCCTGTATCTCTTAGGCCAAAGGAATTTTCTTTCTAATTTCCCCAACCTTTGATGGCCTATGCAAAAAAAAAAAAAATACTTGAGGGGCAAAGCAGTTTCATTGAGTGAAAATAAAAAATGATCAGTCTTGGGACCTGAGCGATGGTGCAGCAGTAGGGCATTTGCCTTGCATGCAGCTGACCTAGGAGGGACCGAGGTTCGATCCCCTGGCATCCCATGTGATCCCCCAAGCCAGAAACAATTTCTGAGAGTATAGCCAGGAATAACCCCTGAGTGTCACTGGGTGTGGCCCAAAAACCACAAAAAGAAAAAAGATAAGTCTTAAATACCCAACTCAAAGCTAATGACAATAGAACCAAAAGACACAAAGCACAACAACCTATACACAAAAGGGATCTAATACACTGGCAGTCCAGGGGTTTAAGGGTGAAGGTATGAGATACATGCTGGGAACAGTGGCAGAGGGAGGTCATCACTGGTGGTGGGAATTGCCCTAATTCACTCTCACTATGTACCTTAATTATAACTGTAAAATACTTGTAAAAATAATAAAATTTAAAAAATAGAGAGGAAACAACTATCATGACAATGGTAGTGAGAGAAATAGAATGCCTGTCTCGAATTCAGGCAGGGGTGTGGGAGGAGGAAGATGGTGGGCTTTGGTGGTGGGAAGGTTGCACTGGTGGAGAAGGGTGTTTCTTTTTTATAATTGAAACCCAACTACAAACATGTTTGTAATCATGGTGTTAAAAAAAGATATTATAAAAAATAAAATAAAAATAAATATTGAGGAATTATACAATTTAAAGATTTATTAGTTTTTCTTAATTTGTAAATGGAAATAGACTGGAGAGGTAGAATAGGAGGTAAAAAATTCATTCTACACATAGTAGACCCCATTCAATCCCTATGGTTTTTTTAGTGGCTATTGGTCAGTCCTGAGCATAGACTCAGGAACAAATTGAATACTATCAGTTTCCCTTAAAAAAGTGTTGGTAAAAGTAAATTATAATTGCAAAAAGAATTTAACTGCTGACCTTGCTATTTAGCTAAAGCTAAATGAAAATAATAATATTGATATATAAAATTTTAGACAAATAAAATAATTTCTAACATTCTTTTCATTGTAGTATTTGATTTTGATTTTTTTGGGGGGGGCCACACCTGGTGGTGCTCAAGGGTTACTCCTGGCTGTCTGCTCAGAAATAGCTCCTGGCAGGCACGGGGGGAGCATATGGGACACCGGATTCGAACCAATCACCTTTGGTCCTGGATCGGCTGCTTGCAAGGCAAACGCTGCTGTGCTATCTCTCTGGGCCCAGATTTTGATATTTTTATACTTCTGATTTTTCTCATTTTAATAAATATAATCTTATCAAAGTCTTATCTAAAATCTGGCTTAAAGTTAATGCATTAATTAATTAATTAATCAGCACAAGTTCTGTGCCTTTCCTTAGTACTTTTCACTAATCTGTTTTTTTCAAAACTGACTCAAATCACAGAAACTTCTTTGTGTGCTAAGTAAAATATAAAGAGAAGGTATTTATCCTTTCATTGAAAATTTATTCACTCAACAAAAATATAATAAATGATAAACACTTTGCCATTTTAAGTATAGAAAATGATAGAGATGTGTTTATATCACAACATATACTATACTTCTTTTTCATTTTTTGCCATAAGAAAAATGCCTGTTGATGTTGGAGAGAGAGAGCGAGAGTACAATAGGTGAATGTGCCTTCACTCTACTAGGCTGGATTTGCATTCCATCCAGAGTTTTTGTGGTCCATTGATCCTGCCAGGAATAATTCCTGAACACAGAGCCAGGAACAGCCAGTGAGCATTGCAAAGTGTGGCCCACAAAGAAAAGAAAAAAAAAATTAACCTAAGAATAGATCTATCTCTGTTTTATTGATTTGGGGACCATACTTGGCTATGCTCAGAGCTTACTCTTGGAGCAGTGCTCAGGGATTATTCCTGGAAGGGATAGAGAACCATCCAGGATGTCATGCCAGGGACTGGACCTGAATCAGCTGTGAACAAGGCAAGTATCTACCAATGTACTATCATCTCTCTAGTCCCAGGAATGGGCCTATAAATAAATACCCAAGCTGATAACTAATGAATTTTGTAGCTATAACTGGTTTCGTATAAAATTTTTCATTTGAATATTCAGGTTTTCTCAAGTACAATTAGAAAACATTTTTTATAAATTACTTTATTTAAAGACCATATATTACATAGTTGCTCACAGTAAATTTGTTCCAAGGTCAATCCCAGCATCATGTAAAATTACCTCTACCATTGTCCTTGAATTTCTACTCATTCCTAAGCCTACTCCCTTGACAGGCACAAAATAACATTAAATATTACTTGTTTATAGGTAAGTGGAAATTAAATTGCTAAAATAAATACGATAAGAACATTTGTGAAAATTAATGTATCTTTCAATTAAGTCATAATCAGGTTTGCAAAGTAATTTGTTGCTAGTTGATTTTCTATTATTTGTTTTGTTCCTGAACATTAAGTGGCTTTGAATCCATGTCAGTGTCTAAATTGGTGTGTTCTTACTGTTATGACAATATAAAAAACCTTTGGAGTTATTGTATGGTTGTGGATGCTTCCTCTTGGTTCAGGAATTTCAAGTTCTCTACTGATATGATGCCTTTTGTGGGTTATACTTTTGGCTGCCAGGACTTTGAAAGGACAAGAAAGCAAAAGGAAAAGGGTCCACTCACTCCAAAGAGGTCCTGGAGATGTCAGCCCAAATACTTGCATACTAGAGTTTTGGTTGGTTTTGTGTCTCTGCAGAGCTCTGGTTGCATGGTGAAGATGCACCTAATATTGGTAAAGCAGTAGTTGTGGGTGGTGAGTTCAACACAGTGACTTTGAACTTGAAGGCTTGGCTCACCCTTCTCCTGAGATAGCTACTTTCAGTTGTGTGGTCAGTGTGCCCATGATTTTTTAATATATGTTTTTGGTTTGTTTTGGGTTACACCCAGCAGCCCTCAGGGTTTATCCCTGGCTCTGCACTCAGAAATCACTCCTGGCAGGCTCAGGGGACTGTATGGGATGCCGGGTCCATTCTGTGTTGGCCTCGTGCAAGACAAATGCCCTGCTGCTGTGCTATTACTTCGTTTGTTATACATCTTTTTTTGAGACTAGTGTAGATCTGGTCAAATGTAGACATAGCAACTGTGTTTGCCTAGAAAATATTTATTGAAAAAAAATCTATGATTATATTATACTTTTTTTGTAGTTTTGCAACTACACTCAGCAATGGTTAGGGTTTACTTCTAGTTCTATGCTCAAATAGCACTCTTGGAGTTTAATCACCCTTTATAATGGCAAGAATTTAACAAGGGTGGGTATAAGGCAAGTGTCCAATTACTATCTCTCTGGCCTAAATTTTATTTTATATTGAAATGAAAACATGATATTATGAACTTATAAAAGATTTATATTTGCATAATTATGTATCAGCATGTGTACAGTACATGATATATATTCACTATTAAGTATCTACTGAATTAATTCCTTCACCAAACAACCCCCTTTGTCTGAAATTCCAGACTCTCTTTCTTCTGATAATCATTCTATTTTATAGAATTTAAGCTTATTTTTGTTTTATTTAATTATTATTTTGTTTCTTTATCTATCATATATAAATTACAACTTATAGTGGTTGCGCTTCTCTACCTGACTCTACTACTATTAATTTTACTGTCACTTTCTAGAAAGCCTTACAAAGAGTTCTCTAGAGTTTACTGCCTAGAATTTAGATAACAAACTAAACTATGTTGGATTCTGATTTTCTACAGTTCGTCCATTATAGCAGACATTTATTTATTAATATATTATAACTTAATTTTTGACCTTGCTAAGAAATATTGACTGTCCAATAAACCACACTGATGATATCCAGCCCAAGTGTGCAGGATAGCATAGGGTTAAGTGCTCGTATATGGAGATGCAGTGCTGCTTAGTCTTGGAAGTCCTAATTACCAATATCAAAAGGCTGTATCTAGAACCCCTCCAAAAAAACAAGGAATGCTAGGTACCATGCTATACTGGGAATTGAACTTAAGGATTGCTGCATGCAAGTCATGTGCTTTTAGGATTTTGAACTATTTGTTTTTAAACATGCAGTTGTTTTTAACATGTTACTCTTCAATTTATCAAAAAATAATAACTATGTTACACAAGTTAAAACACAATTATTGAGGAAAATATGTACACTGAATTGAGAGATTAGAATGTAAACAATCAAAAACCCTAAAATAATAATACAATATAAAAATTGCAATAGCAACATCATCAAAAATTATATTAATACATCACCAGAAAAGTTGTTTGATTTACTATAGAAGTAAGAAAAGTCTGGATACGAAAGAATCTTGCAGGATCCATGGTGATGATGTTAGGAGTCATCCTAGGAGGAGAAAAAGAGAAGCAATGGCTAAGGGACACTGGAATGCTTTGAAAATGTTTTAGTTTAAGAAGGTTCATGTAAAAAAAAAAGAAGGTTCATGTGTTTAAATATTAGAATTATCCAGAGCAACAAACGTAGCCGATGTATCAAATGTACTGTATTTGCTAAAGTGGTATTTCACTATCTTTTTAAAGGTTTGTGAATAAACTGAACAACTTTTACAAATTCTCTTTGACATCATATGTCTTTTACTTTGTCAAAATACCACTTTCAAAGCAATATTTGATTTATAAAAGGAAGAAAAAATATATAAATATAAAGAAGAAATCGATCAAATATGGCACTAATTTGAGAGATTGTGGGATTTATTTTTTTACTGGAAACTTAAAATAATGGAATCCATAGACATACATATGAAGAAAGTATGTTATAGAAATCATCAAGAGGTTATTTAAAATTATATTGGACAAATAAAGTAATACAAGACAAACTCAAAGAAGTATGAATCGGGGCCGGTGAGGTGACGCTAGAGGTAAGGTGTCTGCCTTGCAAGCGCTAGCCTAGGAAGGACTGTGGTTCGATCCCCCGGCATCCTATCTGGTCCCCCCAAGCCAGGTGCAATTTCCGAGCGCTTAGCCAGGAGTAACTCCTGAGCATCAAACGGGTGTGGCCCAAAAAACAAACAAACAAAAAAAGTATGAATCATTCTATTGTTGTAAAAAGAAGATAATAGCAAAATTTGTGGAATATCATATTTACAGGTAAGACAGAAGAAAAAAACACACTGAGTTTTTAGTATAACCAAAGAAAACTAAGATTGTATGGAATGAAAACAAAACAAATAAATATTCACATTTACCTCAACAGGAACAATTTACAGCAGAGATGCAATCTGAAAATTATACCAGTGTGACAGAATTCATCCTTTTGGGATTAACAAAGAATCCTTCACTTTGCATCATCTTCTTTGTGATATTTTTAGGAATTTATGCTTTTACATTAGTTGGTAACATCAGTATAATCATTTTAATAAAAAGCTGTTCCCAGCTTCACTCCCCCATGTATCTCTTCCTTAGTCATTTGGCCTTTGTGGACATTGGGTATTCCACATCAGTTGTACCTATAATGCTTATAGGATTTCTGAAATACAGACTGGTCCTCCCTGTTACTGGCTGTGAAGTACAGCTCTGTACTGTGGTCATGTTTGGAACAGCTGAGTGTTTCCTGCTGGCTGCAATGGCCTATGATCGCTATGTAGCCATCTGCTCCCCACTGCTCTATTCCACCCACATGTCTTCTAGAGTCTGCATTGGATTACTGGGAACTTCTTACTTGGGTGGATGCGTAAATTCTTGGTCATTTGCTAGTTGTGTGTTGAGTTTGTCTTTTTGTGGACCAAATGAGATAAATCACTTTTTCTGTGATTTTTCTCCTCTATTGAAGCTATCTTGCTCAGATATCTCCCTTATTGAAATTATCCCTGCCATCTCATCTGGGTCCATCATGGTGGTTACAGTGTTTGTCATAGCTCTCTCATATATCTACATCCTCATCACAGTCCTGAAGATGCGCTCCACAGAAAGTCGTCATAAAGCCTTCTCCACATGCTCGTCCCATCTTACTGCAGTCACACTGTACTATGGAACTATTTTCTTCATTTATGTCTTGCCCAAATCCATCTACTCAACTGAGCAGAATAGAGTGATATCTTTGTTCTATACAGTGGTAATTCCCATGCTAAACCCACTCATTTATAGTCTGAGGAACAGGGATGTGAAGGAGGCTTTCAGAAAGACAACTGTCCGGATATTTTTTTAGAATTTATTCTTAGCAGCTCAGGTGTCCAAAAAAAGTTTGTTCCCAGCTTTACAGTTATGATCTACTAAATACTACTTCAATGATAGAGTAAATAAAAACCATGATTTTATCACTTTAGTAAAATGTTAACAACTAGGAGATACCTTATAATTATTATAATATTAATAATTATTATTGAATCCTATAGTACTAAGTACAATTTAATAACCTTATGTATTAAAATGACTTTTATTTTGGCATATTAGGTTCAAATCTAAGAACATTTCATAACTTATTTATCTTTCACAAGAAAGGAAGAATTATTATTGTGCTGTTTCTTTTGCAAATAAATCAGACTATTTTACAAATAAATCATCTAGGCGCAGAAGCATTAAGAAGTGATAAAAATTATAGGCAGTTCTAGAGCCAGATGGTTATGACTACAATGCCACTATGAATAATTTATGCAAATTAATAAATTAAAGATAATTAAAAGAATAGAAGATTAGATGGAATCAAACCAACTCAAACAAAACTAAAGTGAATTTGAAGAATCACCTTGATTATTATAAAAATATAATATTAAAGATGTCACATACAATAAGGCACTCATTGCCTCCTTGAAAAATGTTTTTAAATGTTATTTGGAACATCATGTCTTACAATATTGTTAATAATTGGCTTTAGTGCATATGCTGTTTCAAACTATAGCCATCACCAATATGTCAACTTTGCCCCATTATAGTCTCAGTGTTGTATCTCATCTACCCTTCAAACGACTTTTTCCATGATTTCTGATAAGCTTAGCTATATAGGCCAGTTTCCAAATTTTGTTGCCTTTGACTACTTGTTATTTAATTATAATGCCTCTTTTTATGTCACAAATGGAAAGATATTCTGTTTTTTCACCTTTTCTTCTGACTAACTTCACTCAACATGATACTCTTTACATCCATGTAGCAGCAAATTTATGATTTCTTCTTTTCTTACAGGCATGTAGTTAGTTTCTCTAACCAGCTATCTGTTCTTGAGTTGAGCAAGTTAGATTTGACTCCTAGAAAAGAGACTGTATATTCAGAACAGAAGAGGAACCTCAAAAACATCTGAGGTTCATGGTGAAGAACCAGGTACTCTACAACCCCTGAAACACTGCTCAGAACTTTCCTTTCTAAAAAATTTTATGCATGTAATATCCCAACACAACTCTGTTTACCTCAACCATTGTTTCAGTGTCCCACTACCCCACTCTTGCCCTCTGCTTATTAAACTCAGTTTTATAAACAAGTTATCATGTTCTATGGTCTCTGACCTCTTATTATTACTTTACTGTAGTTGTCTATATCCTATCTACAAGAGAGATAATCTGTCTGTTACTCCCCTTTTGAAAACTTCATGCATTATAATACTCTCCATGTTTTCAATTTCTAGAGTTAAGTATTTAATATTTGTAAAATTAAGATCATTTATAGCATTTGCTATTGAAATTTACCACTTATGGCAGCATTTGAAAAATTGAGAAATTACTGTCAGCAGGCTCTGTATTTCTATGAACATTAGAAATATAAACTAATGTAGAAATTTTCAATATTTGTTAAAGTGACACAAATGTGCAAAACTTGTAAGGATATAGGTTCCAAAACTAGAAAATTAGTGTATATATTAATACATTAGTTTTGAATATTCAAAATTATATATGTAAAGAATTATGATGAAATAAAATTACTTTAAATAGAAGCTGAAGTAATAATACAGAGATTAGAGTGCTTGCATTTCCCACTGACCCAGGTTAGATCTCTGGTACCTCAGATGTTACCCCAAGCCTGCCAGGAGTTATTTGTGGTACAATCCCAGGAGTACAGTCACTGCTCCCCAAAACAACCAATAAATTATTTAAGTAAAAAGAAAAGGAGGGCCCGGAGAGATAGCACAGCGGCGTTTGCCTTGCAAGCAGCCGATCCAGGACCAAAGGTGGTTGGTTCGAATCCCTGGTGTCCCACATGGTCCCCCGTGCCTGGCAGGAGCTATTTCTGAGCAGACAGCCAGGAGTAACCTCTGAGCACTGCCGGGTGTGGCCCAAAAACCAAAAAACAAAAACAAGAAAAGGAGCTATGCAAAAAAGTTATTCACAGTGTTATAAAAAGCAGTGGCAAAGATAAAAAAAATTCTAGGCAGGAGAAAATAGTCACATTAAACTATAAACTATCATAAACAATGCAAATTTACATATCTTCTAAGGATAATTCAACATAGAAGAAATTTATGAGACTCATTCTAAAATGTGAGGAAAATCTTTGAATATAAATGAATTTAATGGAATTAATAAAACACACCCAGGGAGATGGCAGTGGGAGCCATGTAATTAAACATGTTTGTAATCATGAGGTTTAAATAATCATATTATTTAATTTAAAAAAGGAGTAAATTCTATATATAATATTCTTTATTTAAGAGTCTTTATTTTAAGATTTATATATTTTTATATATACTATTATTTATTTAAGTTTCTTTATTAAAATTGAATCTGTACAAGTACTGACTGGAAATACTCTAAGCAAGGAAAGAGTTAAGTTCAGTGAATATCTAGGGGTGTACAGCCTGCTGTGGAAAAAAAAACAGGACAAATGACCAGCATGTCTCATAAGTCATGAAATTTTCCTATACATGGATGTACACGGAATCTATTATGCTGAGTGAAATAAGTCAGAGAGAGAGAGAGAGAGAGAGAGAGAGAGAGAGAGAGAGAGAGAGAGAGAGAGAGAAACGCAGAATGGTCTCACTCATCTATGGGTTTTAAGAAAAATGAAAGACATTCTTGCAATAATAATTTTCAGACACAAAAGAGAAAAGAGCTGAAGTTCCAGCTCACCTCAGGAAGCTCATCACAAAGAGTGATGAGCTTAGTTAGAGAAATAACTACATTTTGAACTGTCCTAATAATGAGAATGTATGAGGGAAATGGAAAGCCTGTTTAGAGTACAGGTGGGGGTTGGGTGGGGAGGAGGGAGATTTGGGACATTGGTGATGGAAATGTTGCACTGGTGATGGGTGGTGTTCTTTACATGACTGAAACCCAAACACAATCATGTATGTAAGCAAGGTGTTTAAATAAAATTAAAAAAATATAAAAAAAAGTTAAAGAAACTCATAATAAAATAAGGAAATTAAGAAACAAAATTGGGAGCTAAAATGGAGATGGAATCACTAGGACTTTCTTAGATATGAAAAGAAAAATGTCATATTGATACCCATTAGAGAGATTAGATAGGTTATAGTCTCATTATACAGTTTTAGAATATTGAGAAATGATCAAGAAGGGGAAAGTGATTTTTATGGAAGAGGCCTAGTTTGAGGTATTTGTGGATTGAAGAATTTGATTATAAATGCTGATACAAATCAATAATAAATATTTAATCAATATCCTATTATATTAATATTTATTAATATACCTAGTTGATAACATATAGAAGGTCTTAATATTAGTAAAGGAATATGTCCAGTTATTAAGGGTAGGGAATTGTTTGAAGTAATTCATACACAACTATACGCTAACAATCCTTGAGCAACGTAGGCTGTGTAGCACACAAACAAACCAACAGAAAAAAAGACAACTAGGCCAAAAAAGAAAAATAACAGCTACTGGAAGTAACACTGTAAAGTTATACATTATGAAGTTTATTCACAAAAGTTTTATATGCTTCTAAACTGAAATAGGTAGCAAAAAATAGAAAAACAACATCATTTGCAATCGTATCAAAATAATTAGGCATATTGGAATAAATTCTGAGTGCTATTTTTTTTAATTTTTTTATTTTTAATTATGAGAACAAGGATGCAAAGAAAGAGTATAACTCTAAACCCTACTAGGCTTTTCTTAAAAAACAATAAAGCCTAATTAAATCACAATGAGATATAGTTACAAAGTTGTTCATTATTGGGTTTCAGACATAAAATGTCCAATACCCTTCACCAGTGCAAATTTCCCAACACAACTGTTCCTAGTTAAAAAAAAAATTATCCAAATACAATAGTAGCTGAATATACTTGAAATCACAAGTATTGAGATTGAATCTCTTGAGTAAAGAAGGAAATAAATAAATTAAAAGCATATAGAGCACATTTTACAAGTTATACTGAAGAAAGAATAACTTTCTAGAATCTAGATAATAACCATATCAAGATCGCGATGTGTGGCACTAAATGTAAAACAAAATTAGTATTCAACTATTTTCTCAACAGGAACAAGTCACAGGACACGGATATTGAAAACCACACCACTATGGCAGAGCTCATTTTTGGGACTAATGTAGAAACTGATGTGTGTCATTTTTTTGGTGGGGATTTATGTTGTTATTTTAACAGGTAATATCATCATAAAGATTTTAATAAAAAGCTGTTCACAGCTGCAAATTACCATGTATCTTTTCCATCTGTCACTTAGTCTTCGTAGACATTGGATTTTATATCTCAGTCACATCTATAATGCTTATACATGGAATAGCCCTCCCTGTTACTAGCTGGGAAGCACAGCTTTGTTTTGGGGTCATATTTGCAACAACCAAATGCTTTCTGGTCGCTGTCATGGCCTATGATCACAGTGTGCCATCTGCTCCCCACTGCTTTATTCCACCCACATGTCTCCTTGAGTCTGTATTTTTTTTTTTTTACAGGCCACTTTCTACCTGAGTGGTTAGGTGAATTCTTGATCATTTGCTAATGTTTTATTAAGTTTGCCTTTTTGTGGACCAAATGAGATTTTTCTTTCTTTCTTTCTTTCTTTTTCTTTCTTTCTTTCTTTCTTTCTTTCTTTCTTTCTTTCTTTCTTTCTTTCTTTCTTTCTTTCTTTCTTTCTTTCTTTCTTTCTTTCTTTCTTTCTTTCTTTCTTTCTTTCTTTCTTTCTTTCTTTCTTTCTTTCTTCTTTCTTTCTTTCTTTCTTCTTTCTTTCTTTCTTTCTTTCTCTCTCTCTCTCTCTCCTCTCTCTCTCTCTCTCTCTTTCTTCTTCCTTCCTTCCTTCCTTCCTTCCTTCCTTCCTTCCTTCCTTCCTTCTTCTTCTTTCTTTCTTTCTTTCTTTCTTTCTTTCTTTTCTTTCTTTCTTTCTTTCTTTCTCTTTCTTTCTCTTTCTTTCTCTTTCTTTCTTTCTTTCTTTCTTTCTTTCTTCTTCTTTCTCTCTCTTTCTTTTTCTATTATAAAATCTTTATTTAAGCACCATGATTACAAGCATGATTGTAGTTGGATTTTAGTCATAAACAGAACATCCCCCTTCACCAGTGCAACATTCCCAACACCAATGCCCCCACTACCTCCTTCCCAACACCTGCCTGTATTCGTCTACCTCTCTCACTCATTAAGATTGTCTTGATAGTTCTTAGTGTAGTAATTTCCCTAACTGCATTCATCACTCTTTGTGGTGTGCTTCATATTTTGAGCTGGTCCTTCTGGCCCTCATCTGTATTGTCTCTGGGCAATATTACAATAATGTCCTTGATTTTTCTTAAAATCCATAGACAAGTGAGACTATTCTGTGTCTATCTCTCTCCCTCTGACTTATTTCACTCTGCGTAATAGATTCCATGTACAGCCATGTATAGGAAAATTTCATCGCTTCATCTCTCTGATGGCTGCATAATATTTCATTGTGTATATGTACCAAGTTTCTTTAGCCATTCATCTGTTGAAGGGCATCTTGTTTCCAGAATCTGGCTATTGTAAATAGCACTGCAATGAATATAGGCAATTTCAGAGTGCTTAGCCAGGAGTAACCCCTGAGCATAAAATGGATGTGGCCTGAAAAACAAAAAACAAACAAAAAAGATTCCCTAAGCCAGGAACGATTTCTGAGTGCATATCCAGGAGTAACCTCTGAGCATCACTGGGTGTAGCCCCCAAACAAAGAAACAAGCAAAAAAACAAAAAACAAAAATGAGATAAGCAGGGCCTGGAGAGATAGCACAGCGGCGTTTGCCTTGCAAGCAGCCGATCCAGGACCAAAGGTGGTTGGTTCAAATCTCGGTGTCCCATATGGTCCCCCGTGCCTGCCAAGAGCTATTTCTGAGCAGACAGCCTGGAGTAACCCCTGAGTACACCGGGTGTGGCCCCAAAATAAAAACAAAAACAAAAATTCTGTTTATATTGTATAATAGTGTTTTCCAACTAGCTCCAGAGCTTGAACTAGACTTTGAATAATAGTGACTTTGTTTTTATGACTTATTTTACTCTGTAATATTTTCACCTCTACCCAGTATCCTCAGTTAAAGGGACTATTTTATATAGAAATTTGTCCTGTTGACAGTGACTCTTCCTTGCTTATTATTATTTTTAGACTCTCAGTCTAAAAACATTTTCAAAAAATGTCAAATAATTTTCTTTATTCAACTCATCAGTTAGACTAAACTGAATGTCTGCTTTTTCAAACAAAATATATTTCAATTCAAAATATCACAAACAGTACTATCACTAGTACAATGAAAATATATAGAAGTTTCATAATTTTTTTGTTTGTTTGTTTGGTTTTTTGAAGGGGATTACACCTGGCAGCCCTCACGGGTTATTCCTGGCTCTAGCTCAGAAATCGCTCCTGGCAGGCTCAGAGGACCATATGGGATGCCGGGATTTGAACCAACGACCTTCTGCATGAAAGGCAAACGCCTTGCCTCCATGCTATCTCTCCGGCCCTAAAGTTTCATGATTTTATGTTTTTTTTTAAATTATTATTTTATCTTGAAGGCAAAGCCATACGTATGACTTGCTATTCTAGAAGACATATGGAGAAATCGAAAGTTGGCATTTGCCTTGCATGCAGAAAGACGGAGGTTCGAATCCCAGCATCCCATTTGGTCTCCCGAGCCTTCCAGAAACGATTTCTGAGCCTAGAACCAGGAGTAACCCCTGAGTGCTGCTGGGTGTGACCCCCCCAAAAAAACCAAACAAACAAATAAACAAACAAAAAATGAACTCTTACTAGAACTTGAGTGTAGCAAAGTGAACCGCTTGATCTGTCTGCTTATCAGTATGTGTCAAAGTTGTATTGTAATAGTATGTTTCAATAGTAATCCATACAGACAAATCTGAAGGAAGCTGGGGTTATATCCTAGGCTATTACATACTGCTTCAGTGGCATATGAATTCTTAGGATCCTCAGAAAAATATTCCAGAGTTGTACTTTTGAAAGATGAAATGAAAGCTTTCTAAGACTCATAATACAATCCTGTATTAATATTGAGTCCCAGAAACAATAGTCTTATTTCTTTTTTTTTTCTGTCATAGTTATAATTTGTTTGTCATAACTTTTTTTTACCCTAATGCTTCTTTTCATTTGATTTATGGTTTATTTTAAAAGTACTCTGATATAATCCTACTGATTAAAATTTAGCACATGATTATTTGTCCTCTGATTGAACTTTTCTGAGAAACTAAGAACTTTTCTCTTAACTTTTATTAACAAAGATAGTCTGAATTCCAGAGGATGCCAGGACATATAGATGCTCCTTTGGGGAGGACAGTCACTGGTCTTAATGAGTCACCTGGTTCCACAAGTTATTTTTTACCACAAACTATACAAATTTTTCTCAAAGGATTCAGCAGTAACAGCTCTGGGGATATGTTCTGTTCTATTAGTTGTCCTTTTCTTCCCATCTCACAACAAAGATACCAACCTTATCCTGATAGCATGTATGTGACTTTGAACATGTATTATATTTTGAACAAGGGTATCATTTAAGGCATCCCATAGTTATTGACCCTTAAAACTAACATAAAATTTTAATAATAAATCTTTTTCTGTAAATATTTGCTTACAATTTAGCACCAATAATTCTGGATTTGAATGGTGAGTAAATGCCATAAAACTTACTTTAGATTATTTGTTTTATTTAATAAGAAATGTCAAAGAATATATTTCAGGTCTCATATTTGACTCCATGAAAATTAAGGTCTTGGTGTAAGACATACTATAGATAGTCATTTAGGAAGTCAAAGCAGAGTTTCCAGAAATTCCCAACATTGCTTAGATGGTCTGCAGTAGACCAAGTCAGGGTTAAACTTTTATACTTGAGCTATAAAAAAAATTATAAACTATCT
This sequence comes from Suncus etruscus, assembly GCF_024139225.1. NCBI lineage: Eukaryota > Metazoa > Chordata > Mammalia > Eulipotyphla > Soricidae > Suncus > Suncus etruscus. The sequence continues at coordinate 57,254,768 of NC_064856.1, forward strand.
TAATAGCATATTAGCTAATGAACATATCCCTAAATCTTCTATTTATCACCTTCAGTAAACCATGATTGAAGAAAAGATTAAAATGATGAAAAGTTAGAGTTCCTGACATAACAGGCAATGTGAATAAGATGGAAAATGAAAATGATGGGCCCGGAGAGATAGCACAGCGGCGTTTGCCTTGCAAGCAGCCGATCCAGGACCAAAGGTGGTTGGTTGGAATCCCGGTGTCCCATATGGTCCCCCGTGCCTGCCAGGAGCTATTTCTGAGCAGACAGCCAGGAGTAACCCTTGAGCACCGCCGGGTGTGGCCCAAAAACCAAAAAAAAAAAAAAAAAAAAAAAAAAAAAAGAAAATGAAAATGATGAGCTCTAACATTATTAGAACTTATCATCGCCATTGTCTCCTCCTTTTTCTTCTCCATCTTCTTCTAATTATTATTATTATTATTATTATTATTATTATTATTATTTTCTTTTTTCCCTCTCTTCTTTAAAGTATGAATCAGGTTAAATTTTTGTATATGGACATGTAAAAAATACTATGCCTCTAATGTTTAAGGAGTTACATAAGTTTTATGGCTTTAGATTGCCTTGTGTGCTGTTAAGAAATATTATAATGTGTTACAATCTGGGGACTTGAGAGACACAGTAATTGTACATTGATTCTGTTTTATTTATCTTAATGTTCTTTGGCAGAAAGTTCAAAGTTAAGATAGCAGAAAGGGGATTTTTTCTGAGAATTATGTTATGGGTGATTGTCCTTCCACTGTAACTTTACCTTGTCCTCTTTCTTTGCATCTTTGTTCTCATAATTAAAAAAAATAAAAAAAATTATGTTACATATGAATTTTAAAGAAATTAAGATATTTTAATGTCTTATGCACTGATATTTGTTAATGATATTTCTGATAAATTTTTAAATTAAAAAATTTTCCATAAGGGGGGCGGAGAGATAGCATGGAGTTAGGGCTTTTGCCTTGCATGCGGAAGGATGGTGGTTCAAATCCTGGCGTCCCATGGGCTCTTGAGCCTGCCAAGAGCGATTTCTGAGGGTAGAGCCAGGAGTAACCCCTGAGCGCTGCTGTATGTGACCCCAAAACAAAAAAAAATTTTTTTTTCCATAAGAGGCCAGAAAGGTAGCACAGCAGTGTGACATTTGCCTCCAATGGTTTGATTCCAGCATTCTATATGGTCCCCTGAGCCTTCCAGGGCAATTTCTGAGCACAGAGCCAGGAGTAACCCCTGAACTTCTCTGGGTGTGACCCCCCAAAAAAGAAATTTTTCTCCATAAAAGTTAGACCCAATAAATATGAACATAATTTTAGTATACATAATTTTAGTATAATTCAAGTACATAAACTGCTGTTCAGGACATGGTGCCTAGGATCTATATTTGATGCCAAAAAACAAACTATGGTTGAATATGTGAAAGTCATATGCCTTAAACACTAAAAAAATTCTCTGGCCTCTAGCAATTTTTAACTTTTATGTTTGAAATATATAGTTTATTATTATTTTCAAAGTTCTGATTTCTTATTATGAGAAAGTATTAAACACTGATGAAATTTTATTCACTCATTTGCTAAAAGAATGAGAAACAATGAACATTCGGGTATTTATTAAGTATGATTATTGAAAATATATTTTAGAACACAGTTTGCTTCTTTTGAATTTTGTCTGAAAATAATACCTAGGGAGAGAAAGAGAGAAGAAAACTGTCTGCCAGAGGCAGTTTGGGGGAGAACAGAGAGTACAATGAAAAGGAAACTAGGGACATTGGTGGTGGGAAATGTGCACTGATGAAGTAATGGATAGTGGTCATTCTGAGACTGAAACTCAAGCATGAACAACTTTGTAACTACTCAGGGTGATAAAATTAAATAATTTATTTAAAAATAAAACAAAAACAGAAAAAACCTAGGTATAGACTAACTATAAATCCATCCGTTTGTTGTGTAGCCTTCCAAGTAATATGATCACATTTTATTGACAGTATAAAATTGTGAACACAAAAGTTTATAAAAGCAGTGAACAATTAACTGAATTAAGGACTATAAACTCAATTACTGTATTTTTCACTCTATAAGACACACCTAAACATAAGACACACATAGTTTTTAGACAAGGAATACAAGAAAAAAATATTCTAAGTAAATGGTGTAATATAAGACGCCATCAGGAGACAGTGGCTAGGAAAATTCAGCCTGTGAGGCCAAAGTATATTTACAATACACTGGTCCACAGCTGGTTAAATACATTTACCTAACTCTTTTCTTTACTTCAGAAAATAAAAGAACATTTTAAAATATTTTTTCTTTAATATAAAAAATTAAAAGCCACAGCAGCTATCATATAGTGTTAAACAAAAGCTCTATACGTGAAGGTGAAAGTGCATTAAGCTGATTGCTTACAATATGTGGTATGTCTGTACAATAAAGGGGCATAAGGTTGCAGATGTCAAGTAGTTAGTATATGCTCTCCTCCCCTGCACTCAGGCTTCAGCTCCAGAATACATTCTCTCCATAAGACACACAGACATTTCCCCCCATCTTTTTGGGAAAAAAAGTGTGACTTATGGTACGAAAATTATGGTAATTATTCACAGATCAAACAAAATATATTTTTTAAGAATTTAAATGCTATAAAAGTTATATATTTATATTTGTCTTATAGAACAAAATGACAATACTGAAATTTTATCCAATGTTATTAAAGCTAATATGTAAAATACATGCAAAGAAAAAATACTTGAATATGTTACCAAATTTATTATAGCTGGATAATGTATCAGGTATATTTGAGTAAAATTTTTCTTTTTATTATTTTATTAATGCTTATCATAGCTATGTAATACTTACTTTAAAAACAAAATAATTCATTATTTATGTTACCTTTATATACTTAATATTTTTGTTGAGTAAAATAAAAACATGGCATTATAGCCTCTTATAAGTTTTAGGAGTGTATCATAGTGTATAAACACATGTATATAGTACATTATATTAAATACTAAAAGTCCAATTAATGGAATCCTTTACCTAATAACCCATCTTAACTGAATTTCTCAACCTTCTCCCACCTTCAGTTCTGGTAACCATTATATGGTACTACATAGTTTCAAAGACTTCTTAGTCTCATCTAGTTCATTATCTGAATAGATTCATATGTTAAATGTCTTTTTCCATATAACTAATATAATACTGTATTTCTTCAATATATATCTTGGTTTCTCTTGATCATTATTTCTCAAAGTAGAAGTAGCATCCCCAATTCAGTGAGACTGTACTAGCTTAAGGTACAATTTGAAGAACCCTTTCATTTTCCCTTACTTAAAGAGCTCTAAATGATATTTTTGCCTTTTCATTCTGTAAAGGAGGACCGACTAAACTTGGGAACTCTACTTACATTTTTTTATCACACTACTCACTCATTAATTTTACTTTTCTTTAGTGTGGGGCTTCCTAAATAGTGCTCACTTCTGGCTCTACTCTGCAAGTCAGTGATGACCTGAGAGTTCAATGACTAGATCCATATATGCAGTGCTACTCAAGCCCTGAAATTCTTGGTACTACCAGGGACACCATAACATTGTTTGGGGCTCCCAGGATTATACCCAGGTATACTCAATATTGACCTGGTAATTATTCTAAGTGCCTAGATTTGCAAATAATCTGAAGCTATTTGAATCATCTCCCAAGTCTTTTTACTTATTTGTAATAAGTTGTTCTTCAGAAAATTTTACCTGGGTATTTGTCCTACAAAAGTATAACACATAATTTGAGAATATGTATATACTGAATTGGAGAGATTGAAACATAGACAAAAAACCAAATAACCCATAACCCAATATAAAAAATAGTAATACTAAAATATTCAAAGGGTGAAGTTAACACACAAAAAACTATTTTGATTAATTCCTTGAAATGAGGGAAATTTTGGATAGGAAGGAATCTTGTAGGGTAAGTAGATATTATCCAGGATGGTAATAGGGTAAGGTAGGGGACATATTAACTGAAGAAAATAAAGCAAAGGTAAAAGGGAATAGAATACATCAAAAGGGATGTAACTTGTTCAGGAAGGTTGGCATATGTAAGTGTTGAATGAAACTATGCAAGTAGAATCATATATTGAGTATACGTCAAGTATACAGTTTGTGCCCAAAAGGCCTGCTTTCAACATGAAGGCTTGAGAGAAAAATCAAAAGACTTTAAAATTCTTTTATTATGTACCTTTTACTATGTCAAGAGATCATTTAGAAAATTATGTTGTTATCTATAAGGTACCATGAAGGAAGGGGAAAATATATAAGTACAATAAAGAGGAAAATGGTGAAATAAAAGGAAACTAATTTGAGATATTCTGGGATTTTTAACTGGAACTTTTGGATATTTAAACCATAAATATTGACATGGAAAGAGTTCTAAGATGGGTCAAAATAGTACTAGAGAAATTAAATAATATAACAAATTCAAAGTAAGTTTGAATCATTCTCATTTTGTGCAAAAATGTTCATTTAATAAATGCCATTGGATACTGTTTATAGGCTGGAAAGCAGAAGAAATCACTGTGATTGTCTGAGGACTAACTAAAGAAGATAAATAATATTGCACAAAAACAATGAAAAAGGAATATTTATATTTCTTCAACAGGAAAATTGCATGGAGAAGATGGAGACAGAAAACCACACCAGTGTGACGAAACTTATCCTTTTGGGGTTAACACAGGATCCTACACTTGGTGTCATCTTGTTTGTGATATTTCTAGGTATATATGCTGTTATTTTAACAGGCAATATCAGCATAATTACTTTGATAAGAAGTTGTTCCCAACTGCAAACCCCCATGTATCTTTTCCTCAGTCATTTGGCCTTTGTGGATATTGGGTTTTCCACATCAGTCACACCTATAATGCTTATAGGATTCCTTAAATATAGAATGACCCTCCCTGTTGCAGGCTGTGAAGCCCAGCTGTGTTCTGTGGTCTCATTTGGAACAACCGAATGCTTTCTGTTGTCTGCCATGGCCTATGACCGCTATGTGGCCATTTGCTCCCCCCTGCTCTACCCCACCCAAATGTCCCCTAGAGTTTGTGCCATCTTATTGGGAGCCTCTTACATAGGTGGATGTGTAAATGCTTGGACATTTACTAGTTGTATATTGAGTGTGTCTTTCTGTGGGCCAAATGAGGTTGATCACTTCTTCTGTGATTTTGCCCCTTTGTTGAAACTTTCCTGCTCAGATGTCTCTGTTATAGGAATTATTCCTTCTGTCTCTTCTGGATTGGTTATTATGTTTACAGTTTGTGTTATATCTCTCTCTTACATCTTCATCCTCATCACAGTCCTGAAGATGCGCTCCAAGGAAGGGCAAAACAAGGCTTTCTCCACCTGTACCTCCCACCTCACTGCAGTTACTCTCTACTATGGGACTATATTCTTTATTTATGTCATGCCTAAATCCAGTTATTCAACTGAGCAGAACAAAGTGATATCTCTGTTCTATACTGTGGTGATTCCCATGTTGAATCCACTTATTTATAGCCTGAGGAATAGAGATGTGAAGGAAGCCCTGAGAAAATTAACTATTGGAATATTTTCTTAATCTCTATTCGTGGTATTTTGATTGTATTGTAAAGGTTTTCTTATGCATTATCACAGCTGGTATTATCAATAAACATGCTTAAATTATAAGCACTTTTAGTTTTTCAATTTATTTATGAAATAACATTTTAGGCTACACCCAAGAGTGCTCAATGTTACCTAGGTCACTTCTAGTGGGGATTGGGGGGCAATATGGGATACTAGGAATTGAATTCTGGTTGACTATGCAAGGCATGTCTTACACACAGTAGTATTTCTCTGGCCTCTTCAAACAATATTTAAATGTATTTTGTATAGTCTTCATTTGTAGTCATACAAACTATATGAAACATTGATGATACTATATTTTCCAAAAATCATTTAGTACAGAGACATTAAATATATAGGAAATATTATGCAGCTAGGAAGTGGGGCCAATGTTTAATTCCTAAAAGTTTTATCTCAAACCACTATGTTTAATTCCTAAAAGTTTTATCTCAAACCACTATGTTTCTCCATTTAAATTACACTAAAATCCTCTGATGCTGCTGTTAAAATGTACCACAATATAAATATAACAATGTTTTCATTGTGGAGAGATTTGAAGAGATTTGCGTTTTGGAGAGATCCAGCAGCTAGTCTGGAGGGATGTGGATTCAAGATCTTGGTATCTAAATAAACACATTTTTCTATTTGCATGCAATTAATCTCTATTCATCTGTTGATTTTAGTTCCTCTTATAAATTTGAGAATTTATGAAAAGCAATCAAGTTTGAGCTATTCATTTCTTTCATCCTTTTGAATAGACTATTCCAGACAGCCCTCTTCTGGACAAACTACTCCATTAGCATAGCAGCATAGAAGTGCTATTGTGGCACAGGAAAGCCATTTCGTCTCCAGGTCAGGAAGTCTGAGAAGCATGTGGCCCATAAGCAATGCTTTGTGATCATGCATTTCTGAACAAACTAATTCAGCGATGGACTAGGTTATGTCTGAAGATATACTAATGATGTGCTTAGAAACAAGATTGATTTTTATCATGTAGAAAATTAAGTCATGAGAACATAAGCATAGTTTAACTGGATGTAGATCCAAATTTAAATATGTAAAAACAACAAAAAGTGAGAAGAAAAATTTTGTAGTATTGGACTTCCCAACTCAGTAAACACCGAGACAACTGTTTAAAGAATATGAAAGCAAGACAAATTATAAACACTTTTATCTCAATGTAATGGGGTTTGAGAAGTAATAATATTTAATATAAAAATAATTTTCTTGCTTTATTTTCTTCCCTTCATTGATTGGGAGGACACAGACTTCATTTTGTGCTATCTCCTTTAATTGCAATCCAGACAAATTTTCTCAAAAACTTTTAGACAGCTGTTATGTAGTCATAGAAAATGCAGATAAAAATTCCTTTGAGATGCCACTTTATTTCAAAGGGATATCTTGAATCGAATATCAAATAACAGTATGTATTGGTGAGGACATAAAGTGGAGCCCAATACACTGCTGTTTAGAATGTAGAAAACACTTTGGAAAGTATCAGCAACTATCTAAAAATATAAAACATAGAGTAATAACATAATTTAACAACTTTATTCCTTAACTCAGAGCCCAAAGAAATGAAGAGATAAATGTACTTAAATTAAGTGTATATATCATTGTTTATACCAGCGGTATTTATGATTCTCAATGCGTTTGGGATACAACTCAAACATCTATCATCTTGAGTAGATAAATTAAGGAGAATTTATCCATACAAGGGAATACTTTCATTTGATTATAAAATACAAAGTGCTGAATGCATGCTACATGTGAAACCACCTCAGCATGATATTATATGAAGTAAATTAATTACAATGACCACAGAGCCTGAATTATAGTGCAGCGGTAGGGCACTTGCTTTGCACTCAGCTGACGCAGGACAGACCTGGGTTCAATTCCCAGCGTCCAATATAGTTCACCAAAGCCAGAAGCGATATCTGAACACAGAGCCAGTAGTAACCCCTGAGCATCACCGGGTGTGGCCCAAAAACAAAAACATAAAAGAAATTTTATTCTAGGCCCATGAAGGAAAACAGCAGAGGCAGTAAGGAGGTTAGTTATAAACACAGAAGCTCACTGGCAGGGGTCCTCAAACTTTTTAAACAGGGGGCCAGTTCACTGTCCTTCAGATTGTTGGAGGGCCAGATTATAGTAAAAACAAAAATTATGAACGAATTTCTATGCACATTGCATATATCTTATTTAGAAGTGAAGAAACAAAATGGGAATAAATACAGTATGTGGCCCACGGGCCGTAGTTTGAAGACCCCCTGCAAGACTTATACAAGGGAGAGGAATCCTGGCAAGCCAGTGAACTCTGAAGGACCCACTTTCCATGCCTTTAATTTTTGACCAAATTTTAGAGGTGCTTAACAGAAAGGGAGTTCTTAGTTTAAAACAGCATTTCTCAATATTTATCAGACTGTGACCCTGATCTAACTTGCTTTCTTTCTGTATTCTCTCCTGCCTAACAATTGTGCACCATATCTGTTGCCAGGGTTTCCCATTAGCACAATATTCAGTTGTGGACCTTTGGAGTATCCTGGTCTAAAACATCACAAGACCAGACCTACGCTATCCACTTATTTAGAATATTCCTAATAAAATTGAACAGGTTAATGATCACAAGAATGCATAATGTACCAATATATACTTGAGTATAAGCCGATTTTTTTTCTGGCACAAAATTTGTACCAAAAAAACCCGAATTCTGCTTATACTTGGATAATACAGGTTATTTGATTCGGTACAAGTGCACCAAATTAAATGCACATTGTCTCCAGTCATCTTCTGCCATCTGTTGAAGGGGGAGGTGCTTCAGCTCAGTCCACAAGTCCCTACAGAGCTGAAGAGGTAGGCGGCTGAACTGAACTGTATGCCAATAAACTATTTAACCTATAATATTCTGCACTTTGTATGAGACCGACAGCAATAATGATAATATCTACGAACTCAGTGATGATGACAATGTCTATGCTGATACCCTCACATCAGACACAGCTGAAGCTCTGTTCGACATACAGATGATGATGATGAGGAATCCAGTTTTAAAAGTTTTTTTTTGTTTTTTGTTTTTTTGGGCCACACCTGGCGGTGCTCAGGGGTTACTCCTGGCTGTCTGCTCAGAAATAGCTCCTGGCAGGCACGGGGGACCATATGGTACACCTGGATTCGAACCAACCACCTAAGGTCCTATATCGGCTGCTTGCATGGCAAACACCACTGTGCTATCTCTCCGGGCCCAGTTTTAAAAGATTTTAACCTTTGTGGTTTAGCTTGATTACCTATTAAGCTACGGTTTTCTGCACTTTATTTAAACTTTTAAAGTTATTGTGCTAGTTTACAGTTTTTCTTTAGCAATAAATATTGACAAACATTTCACCTACCGATTCCTCAATTATTGTAATCATTTTGGGTATATATTTTTATTTTTGAAATTTATCAGTGGCTGCTGCTTTCTCCACCTTGACTTATACTCGAGTCATGAAGTTTCCCAGTTTTTAGGGTAAAATTAGGGGTAGGGGTTGGCTTATACTCAGGTTGGCTTATATTCACTTATATATGGTAGTTATCCTATCAATTTTATTTAACTTGATATATATATATATATATATATATATATATATATATATATATATATATATATATATATATAGGAGCTACCCAGCAGTGCTCAGAGAATCCAGGCCTACTTGTGGCTACTCTTTTCTCAATGGTAAGGGCGACATAGTTTGTTCCTTGGGGGCAGTGGTGTTTAGGATGTCACTGAGATACAATCCAATGTTTGGGAGACAACATGGTACTGGACATCAAACTCAGAGTGCACATGTCATGTATGTGTTCAACCACTTGAGCTGTATCCAAGTCTCCTTAATTGGTATTTAATCTTTATAATATTAATGTTCCCTAGAATCATATCTGCTCAATGTTGGTTTTCTTTGTTGTTGTTGTTGAAGGTTTAGTAAGCTTCTTTATTTTCTTAAAGACAAAAGGAAAAAATACAACAAAAGGGTGTATGTATAGCTGTTGTTGTTTGCATAGGCACAGCAAAATTTGGGGGAAAATAGGAAGGAAAAACTGTTGGTCTAAAATCAGGGAGTCCTTATCCATAAAGTATCCTGGCATAAGTCTAACTATAAGCTCCAGGGATGATAAGTTGTCTAAGACCATAGTCTTTTCTGTGGTCCCAATAAAAGCTCTTCACGATCACGGTTGTTGCTGTCAGGTTTCAGTAGTTAGAGATCCTGTTTTCTGTACAGATCCTATGTCTAAGTCAGGGTGATGCAGAGTGTCTTCTGGTTTCATCTCACCATTAGGTGGCAATGCAGAGAAGCCTGCCCTGAAAGAAGGTTGTTGCTGTTACCAAGTCATCAGGTGTCATGTGAACCCACTCTGGAGTAAGTCGATGCCATGGAAGCAGTAAGTCTTCCCTGGTAGAAGTTTGATTCCTGGTGTTGGAGTAGAAAACCGTGCTGTTTCCATAAATGGGGTCCAATGTTCAGGGGTAAATGGTCAATGTCTAATTTTCTGAAGCCTAAGCCAAGTCACTATGATAAGTGTTCAGAGTATAAGTCCCCGCTGCAACATAAAATTTATGTGTTCCTATCTCTATTATTTGCACACATAAGATTTCCCCACTTTAATGTGCTATGCGAAAAGGAACACTGTGACATGTACTACTGGTGCATAATGAGGTAAAAATAACAAGTTAAACAACCTAACATGAACTCAGAACACTAGAGAAACTTATCTACTAGAATTACCTACTAAATATATCTCAAAAATTGGTGAAAATTGCTTCTACATAAGAAGATAGACATTAGGGTTATACCTATTAAGGAAATACATCTAAAGAAATATTCAAAGGAGATATACATGTCCCCTTTGAGTCTTTTGAAATAGTCTGGGAGGGGAATAAAATCTGGAGCACAGCCTCAGCCTGTGATTTAGTCTTGTGAAGTCTAAAAAAATGGCTCCTAGCAGTCACATATTATGAAATGTCCTTGAGGTGGGGAATTCTCAAAAACCGAATCTGGTAGTGAGCAACAGTCCACAGTGAAGGGAGGTGGGAGGAAAAAGGGCTGCCAAGAGCAAACCAGCAGCACAGTAGTGGCAGCTACTTCTAGGGCTGACAATCAATCTTTTCCGTTTGTGAGTTGGTTGGCAGCTTGCTGGGGTGGGGGGAATGTTTTGCTTTCTTAGGAGTTAAAAACTGAGGATAAAAAGGGTTAAATGGAGGGAAATACAGATGGGGTGTGAGAGAGTGGAGGGTTAGAAAAAAATTAAGGTGGTAAACAAAGGGAGGAAGAAGGGGTTATATATAACAGGGGGAAGAGCACTATAAAACATAAACATTATGTATAATACAGATAGACATTAGACAGACATTGAGGTGGCTAACACATACATTCATGCACACACATAGACAGATACTGAGGATTGATTTATGTGTTACAGTTGAAATGCTGGCCCAGGTGAAATGGGACAGAACACTTAAAAAATATAAAGCCGGCAAGTCAGATAGAAAGGTTTTCCATTTTCTTTTTTTTCCCCTACCCATGTTTTCCATTTCCTAGGCCAATCATAATTGGTGAGGGTAAACTCTACTGAATAAAAGCTTCATGGCTTAGATTGTGTATAGAGCATTCGTAAAACCAAACATAATTTTTAAGTCTAGAAAACTAAGTGATTATGGTAATGAGAACTGTAAGTGGAGTTCACATCATGAAATATTGTCTAGAGGGTCTTGATCATCCAGGTTCTTTTCCTAAAAGCAATCTAAAATCATGATCATTATGGTAAAATGGTAAACTGCCTACCAAATTACAATGGTAAATTGCCTACAATCTAGTCTGAAAACAGATTACAATAACATATTCAATGAATGAGCTATGTAACAGGAGTTTATGGCATGCAGTTACATATACTCCATTGCTATCTGTGGACATTAACATTATATATATATTATATATAAGATTATATTAGCATGCATAATCAAGTAGAAATGAATAGATTAGAATTTTTGTCAGGACATTATTATAATGAGCCCTGTCTTGAGTCTAATATAGTATAGCATCGCGATGTGGAACTGGAGTGACCAACCTATATCTCCAAGCACTACAGTGGACAAAAAGATCAAGGAGTTATTATAGGCATAGTAAAATTAAGACATTGAAACTACTTATAGTTAGGACTATTTGGGAGAATGTCTTTAACCCTTCCTCCCATGTAGATGAGAGTTTTGCTGGATAGTGGAGTCTAGATTGAAAGTTTCTTTCATTCATTAGTTTGAATATGTCATTTCACTCTTTTCTTGCCTGGATTGTTTCACATGGAAGATCTGATTTGATACTTATGTTGTTTCCTTTATACTTTTTTTCTCCCTTACTGTTTTAAAGAGTTGATATCTCTCTTTGATTTTGCCATTTGGACTACTAAATGTCTTTGTGTTGTTCTATTATGGTCTATTTTGTTTGGCAATCTTTTTGCCTCTTGAATTTGTAGAGAAAACTCTTTCCCAAGGGTGGTGAAGTTCTCTGCTATTATCTCCAGCAATACTTGTTCTTCCCCTTTTCTGTTTCTTCTTCTGCAAATCCTATAATTCAGAGATAGTTTCCCTGTCTTTGTTAATTAAGTACTTTACATTTTCTTTCAGGGTTTTGTTTATCCTTTCTTTTTGACTTCTTTATCATTGCTGGTTTGTAATTTGTCTTCAAGTTCTTCTATGAGATTCTCCACCTGTGTAATTCTACTAGTATGGCTTCTAACATGTTTTTTAGTTCCTGGAGTTTCATTTATATGGAACTCTCTCATCTTCTGAAAGAATTTTTCTTTGAGTTGGTTGAATTGTTCATCTACAGATTTCATAATGTTGAAGGCTAGTGACTCCTTGATTTCCATTGCTAAACCATTAAGTATATTTTTAGGTCCTCTTCTATGAGGTTCAGGCATTTGGATGGACTTTGAAATTTGATTTTAGGTCCTCATCTATAAGGTCCAGGCGTTTGGGTGGACTTGTAGATTATTTTGGGTCCTCATTTATAACGATCAGGCATTTGAGTGGACTTGGAGACTTGCCAGGATTTCTCTCCATATCCCCCACAGTAGATGTCTTCTTTAGCTTTTTCATTGATCTTTGCATTTAGCGGTTTGGAGTGCTGGAGTATCAGGGTGTTGATAGAAATGCTAGATCCAATCTGCCAGGAAGTCTATGATATATATTGAAATGACTTAGTGTGGACAAACTAGCATCAGCACGGTATGAAAAAAGGAGAGAAGGGGGTTTCAGTAAAGGCACTGCACCCAGAAAAAGACTGAGACAAAGCTGGAGAGGAGGCCCAGTTTGAGCTTGGTAAAGGGGATTAAGACTGGAGCATCTCTGTAGCTACCCAGACATAGATCACACTGTCCCCATGGAAGAAAGATTCAGCAATGGTGCTGGGACCCAGAAGGATGCTGGGGAAGATCCAGAAAAACAGCCCCATTTGCATTTGGTGAAAGGGATTGAGTGTGAGGTTCCCTATTTCCTCCCCAGCACCAACCTGGATGTCTCCAAAGGGCAGATGAACAGTCATGGCTCTGGATCCCAGAAGGAGACAAAAGATTATGATTCTTGGGACCGGAGAGATAGCATGGAGGTAAGGTGTTTGCCTTTCATGCAGAAGGTCATCGGTTCAAATCCCGGCATCCCATATGGTCCCCCGTGCCTGCCAGGAGCAATTTCTGAGCCTGGAGCCAGGAATAACCCCTGAGCACTGCCGGGTGTGACCCAAAATCCACAAAAAAAAAAGATTATGATTCTTGATAAATACTCCAAACAAAATGGAAATTGAGGAATATTTCTCAATATAGTCAAAGCCTTTTACCACAAACCCACAGCAAATGTGATACTCAATGGGGAATAATTAAAAGACTTATCTCTAAGATCATATATAAAACAAAGTTTCTCATTCTATCCATATATTCAATATAGTACTGGAAGTACTTTCCATAGCAATTAAGCAAGATAAATATATTAAGGGCCTCCAGATAGGAAAGGAAGAAGTCAACTTCTCACCATTTTCAGATGATATGAACTTGTTCATGTCATGTTCATGACATAACATTTTCAGATGACATGTACTTAGAAAATCTTATGAACTACAAAAAATCTTCTATAAATAATAAAGTTGGACATAATTATGTGTAGAATAATAGCCCTTTGATGGGGCTGGATGGTGATAGGATGGAGATATAGGGTGAGGCCTTTCTCCTCCAGCTTGGACCACATGTCTGCAACTCTCTTCAGTCGGCTCAGTCTGCAGGTTCATGATAGTGGCAGGGAGAAAACTCACAGGCAAATTTCAGAAGACATCAGCTTTATTCAAGGCCCTAGCCAACAGGTGTGGCTCCTATCAAATATTTTATGCTGGATATCATCAGCTCTGCATCTAGCCTCTCAGCCATCTCCTCTCCCACTGCCTCTTCCTTGCTGAATCTCTCCTCATTTCCCAATTTATTTCTCCTCCTCACAATCCTCTCCTTCCTGCCCCTGAGGATAAACGTTTTGTTACCTACCAAAGACCTCTCCCAGAAATGAGCAGGTTACAATTATGGTGTAATAGGCTACAAAATTAATATGCAAAAGTACATAGATTTTCTATATACAAAATAAAATAGAGGGGCCCGGAGAGATAGCACAGCGGCGTTTGCCTTGCAAGCAGCCGATCCAGGACCAAAGGTGGTTGGTTCAAATCCCGGTGTCCCATATGGTCCCCCGTGCCTGCCAGGAGCTATTTCTGAGCAGATAGTCAGGAGTACCCCTGAGCACCGCCGGGTGTGGCCCAAAAAAAAAAAAACAAAAAACAAAAAAATTAAAAAATAATAAAATAAAATAGAGAAGAAAAAAGATATTTAAAAATAATTTATTCACAACTGTGCCTCAGAAAATCAAGTGCCACTGAAAAATCATCTTAACTATGGAGGTGAAAAACCTATACAAAGAAAACTATAAAACACTATTTCAAAATATACAAAGAGGACATGAGGAAATGGAAACAAATGTCCTGCTTGTGGATTGGATGTATTAATGTCATAAAACTAACAATACTCTCCCAAGCATTGTACAGATTCAATGCAGTTTAAAAGAAATACATCAAAAACACCATTAATCAAGTGGAAGCAAATATAAGCAAATGGTACACATTATATTAATTAGTTTCTGCAACTCAAAGGAAACAATGACCCAAAGGCACATGATAAAATGCTCTGTATCACTAATTATCAAAGATATACAAATAAAAACAATAATATATCACCTTACACTACAGAGATTGACAGGCATCAAAAAGAAGAACAACCAGTGAGAGTTCATTCTTTCTGGAAAATAATATGGACATATGGGGCTGGAGAGATAGCACAGTGATAGAGCTTTTGCCTTGTAAGTGGCGGACCCAGGACCTACAGTGGTTCAAATCCTGGCATCCCATATGGTGCCCTGTGCCTGCCAGGAGCAATTTCTGAACACAGAGCCAGGAGTAACCCCTGAGCACTGTTGGGTATGGCCCAACCCCCCTATAAAACAAAAACACCAATATGGACATTCATGAAACATCTAGAAATTGAGCTTTCATTTGATCCAGTATGAAATATAGCCCAAAAACACAAAAAATAGAAGACAATCCAATATTTATGCTCCAGATAGTACTACTCATAATAGTCAAAATTTGGGAATAACTAGTGTTCAATAATAGATAACAGAATAAAAAAGTTATGGTACATGTGATCAAAAACCACAATATACAATAGAATATTACTTGGTCATAAGAAATAATGAAGTCATGAAATTTGTTACTATATGAAAGGATCTGGATGGCGAGTCCCATACTGAGTGAAGTTATACAGAGGGAGACTGACACAAAATGATCTTTCTCATGTGCAAAATATAAAAAAACTATAATTATGAAATAATGAATGTCCCAAAACAGTAGGCATTATGTCCCTATGTTGACAAGGATAGAAGCACTAGGCAAAGCTTAAATCAGCAATTCTTTACTAGTTATGTGATGTTTCACTTCAAACCATGGGGGGGAGAGGTGATAAGTGCAGCCTCTAGATCACAGTTTTCCATAAATTTTAAAGAGTAGAGTACATTTTTTAAAGCAGATATGCACAAGTAGATTAGCAGGTTCACAAAAACCTGGGGAAAGTATAAAGTTGCAAGGCCACTTTAGCAGCTAGTTCTCAAAAGAGTGAGAAATTATTTTCAGAAGGAGGTCATGGTCTCTGGACTTGACTGTTTACTACTTTCTTTTATTTAAACAACTTTATTACATACATGATTGTGTTTGGGTTTCAGTCATGTAAAGAACACCACCCATCACCAGTGCAACATTCCCATCACCAATGTCCCAAATCTCCTGCCTCCCCACCCAACCCCCGCCTGTACTCTAGACAGGCTTTCTATTTCCCTCGTACATTCTCATTATTAGGATAGTTCGAAACTTAGTTATTTCTCTAACTAAACTCATCCCTGTTTGTGGTGAGCTTCATGAGGTGAGCTGTAACTTCCAGCTCTTTTCTCTTTTGTGTCTGAAAGTTATTATTGCAAGAATGTCTTTCATTTTTCTTAAAACCCATAGATGAGTGAGACCATTCTGCATTTTTCTCTCTCTCTCTGACTTATTTTAGTCAGCATAATTGATTCCATGTACATCCATGTATAGGAAAATTTCATGACTTCATCTCTCCTGACAGCTGCATAATATTCCATTGTGTATATGTACCACAGTTTCTTTAGCCATTCATCTGTTGAAGGGTATCTTGGCTGTTTCCAGAGTCTTGCTATGGTAAATAGTGCAGCAATGAATGTAAGGAAGGGATTTTTGTATTGTATTTTTGTGTTCCTAGAGTATTTTCCTAGGAGTGGTATAGCTGGGTCGTATGGGAGCTTGATTTCCAGTTTTTGGAGGAATCTCCATATTGCTTTCCATAAAGGTTAAACTAGACGGCATTCCCACCAGCAGTGGATAAGAGTTCCTTTCTTTCCACATCCCCGCCAACACTGCTTGTTCTCATTCTTTGTGATGTGTGCCAATCTCTGGGGTGTGAGGTGGTACCTCATAGTTGTTTTAATTTGCAACTCCCTGATGATTAGTGATGTGGAGCATTTTTTCATGTTGACTGTTTACTTCTATGGTGCTTATTTCTACTTAAAAAAAAAAAGGCAGGTGCTAAAGAGGTAGCACAGTAGTAGGTGTTTGCCTTGCATGTGGCTGACCCAGGACAGACCTGAGTTCTATTCCCCGCATCCCATATGGTTCCCGAGCCTGTTAGGAGCGATTTCTGAGAGCAGAGCCAGGAGTAACACCTGAGCACAGCTGGTTGTGACCAAAAAAAAAAAAAAAGGCAAAGTTGGGTTGGGAACAAGATGGTTGTCCTGTGCCAATTCATGTGCCACCCATTACAGTAGGAAAAAAGAACAGAAGAACTGATAGTCAGTAGGAAACCTGAGGGGGCTGGAGGATAGAACTTGGAGAAGGTAATTACTATGATAATGGAAATAGTTTAACCAGGAGGGGATGAAGCTGAATGGTGTAAACTATTAAGCATGAAAATATCACAAGTACTATAAACCATAGAGAAAAGCTGATAAAAATATTTATTTATTTGGTTCTTGGATCACACCTGGAGAAACTTAGGGGTT
Source organism: Suncus etruscus (assembly GCF_024139225.1). Lineage (NCBI taxonomy): Eukaryota > Metazoa > Chordata > Mammalia > Eulipotyphla > Soricidae > Suncus > Suncus etruscus. The sequence continues at coordinate 57,272,076 of NC_064856.1, forward strand.
ACCCCTGGCTCTGCACTCACAAATCACTCCTGGCAAGTTCAGGGGACTTTGAACTTTGGTTGTCAGAGGTCAAAGTTCTTTTTCTTCTCCCCCACACCCTCACACCCACCCCACTCCACTTCAACCCCGATGCTCAAGGTTTTTTTCTGGCTCTGCACTCAGGAATTACTGTTGGTGGCTCTTTGAACCATGCTGGGATGCTGGGGGTGGAACTCTGTTCAACTTTGTACAAGGCAAAAGCATTATCCACTGTACTATCACTCCAGCCCCAAAGTTAAATATTCTTATTCTGAATTATTCCTGCTGAAGTTTCTCCTTTCTCGAGGGGGTCTGATCTCAGGGCTGGAGCTGGCATCACTTTCTAATCCGATGTCATTAATAATCAAAGGGGGTTTCACCCTTCACACTTTTGTAGTGGCAAAGGTCTGGTCTGGTAACAGAGTGTTAACATTTTTTAAGATCTTATTTTGATTTATTACTTCTTCAAACTATTAAGGACCCCTTGCCTACATTATTCTCATTAAGCCTTTTCTAATTTTTTCTTATATAGTATATACTCCTTGCCCTGTGCTAAGGGTAAAAAAAATCTGAAGGAATTAGCAAGTTTTCAGAATTCTTAAATAAATAATATTGTGCAGTGTGACAAATAGAATTCACAGCTCATTAACAGCTATAATTGTTATTCAAATAAGTATAATATGTAAGTGAAAAGTTCTTTGTAGTTATGATTAAAAGGATGTTTATGGACATCACAATGGGCAATAGATCCACAGAGTGTAACATCAAAATGGGTAATAGATCCACAGAGTATAAAATCCCAGTATAAAAAAAGTCCTTTGTAGTTATAATTAAAAGAATGTTTATGGACATCACAATGGGCAATAGATCCACAGAGTATAAAATTCCAGTATAAAGTCTCAGGAGAAGGATCCCCAGTGACTCATTAAAATCTTCAGGTACTAAGCTCTATTCTTAAGGAATGAAGAAGATATTATAGAAGAATATCAAAGGGGATTAATGTAAGTCTTCACAGAGGAAATTGACTTAAAACTTACTTCTAACTATGAGATACATTAAATCACAGGAATAATGAAAAAAAGCAATACCCAAGTTATGAGACCAAGTTTATTCTCTGACTTGATATCTCTTGATTTTAAGATAATAACAATGAATATCCTATTGGTGATGCTGTGTCTGTCAGGAGACTGAAAATTAGAAATCAAAGTCTTTTCACCTCCATCACAGAGACTACCAAGCTTAACCTGATCTTGATCTGCCTGGCATGTAAGCTGGTTTCTACCATCTTTGTTTGAGGGAATCCATAGTTCTCATGCTGGATTGAGGTTATATTCTTCTCAGAAAATGAAATCAGTCCCAATTTCTACCTTGATTTATGTTTCTTTTGTTTTTCACTGAAGAAGAAAAAAAAGTTTCCAGAAAATAGTGAAGTAAAAATTTTTTTTTGTATCTGAATTCTAAGGGAAAGGTCAGCAGGGAGAGAGAAAGAATGAAGAAAGTCGAAGAAAAATGAAATTCATGTCCTAATGGAGGCAAGAAACTTCAGAATGAAGTTCTCTGAAGAGCCTCAGGCTTCTGAAAACTTTTCCAAACTAATTTGACTTAGTGATCTCTGTGCAGTAGTCCTTTTTTAATAGGACCTTTCCAGGAACCTTGAGAGAGAATACAGTGAGTACAGGCTTGCACTCAGCAAAACTAGGTTCAGTCCTATCTACAGCACATTATGTAATCCCTAGAAACATGTCAGCAGTGATTCCTAAGAGCAGAGCAAGGAATAAGCCCTGAATACCTCTGGGTGTTCAGAACAAACAAACAAAAATAGGGTATTGCCAAACAGAAAATATATAGAAAATATATGTAGCAGTGTTGTTTTTCAAGTTTCACCAGGGACTTTGCTCAAGCTGAATTGCCAAAAGAACGAGTTCAGAAAATGGATTGCTTTTAAATTGGAGCCTCAGATGATCTGGGTCATCTTAAATTGGGAGATTCAAGATCATTTTAATTCTGGTATACATTATCTGTAAGTATATTTTTTAGTTGGGGTAACGCTATTTATAAAATGCTAATTTTTATGCTTTTAGTAAGCAATGATACTTAATGTTTCTCTACCACCAAAGTGCTAAATAATATCCACCATGGCCTATGAAACTTCTGGTTTGCACTGTCTCCCCCCAATTCTTAGTAATCTCAGGCCCTATTTGTGGGTCTTGTGGATAGGGCTGGGGCATGGCAGAATAATTCTTTTCAGATCATGTCTTGTTTCTAAAATTTATTCTCAGAGTTCTTTCCTTTCTGCCTACCTCAATTCCTTTTGACAATGGGAATTTTTAGGCTATTTTCTGTCAACGAAGATAATGTTATATAATCTAATAAATCCTAATAACGAAGTGGCAATAGTCATTAATAGCCTGTCATATTATATTAAAATCATGCTAATACATAATCTGGGAATTGGAAATGTTGGAAATTAAAATTTTTCTAGTAAAAGATGTGGTTCTTGCAAAAGTTTGAGTGATGGAATAAAACATGGCATCTTGGAAGTTAGAAAATTTATATAATGAGATGTTGTACAATCTATAAATCAATAAGGAGAAATTGAGGCAGGGGAAAACAACATTTGAAAACATATAATAGCATAAGAAGTCTGATAGTTGGAAAATACAGAGTACTGTTATCTGGTTTCAGTGTAATTCAGGTAGAGAGATGTAGTGGAAACATTTACCAGCAGACACATAGATCAATCTGTGATAAGCATTAACCAACATGCTAGAAATACATAGTCATTTTGTGATAAATTAAAATGCAATTAATGTTTGACCAGTTTATATCTATAGAGGCATCAAATGTATCCTTTGGGATAGTTACTAGATAACAGGAATATTCTTTGAGGAAGAGTATGTTTAAAAAGATAGTTGGCAAATTGGAAGTGAATTACTCATATAAGGATTGGAAATTCAAGAAAATGAATACAGTCCAGTCTTATTTTAGTATTCAACTCTATAATGAAGAAACTGAGTTGTGTGGGAAATGTATTCAATTCTGCTTTGAAAATATTGCACTCAACATTTTCAGATCATTCCAAATTGGAACTTTGACAAAGAAAATGGAGTGAGTGACAAAAGCTAAGATCTGGGGAGTCACATACACTAAGAGGTAGGAGAAGTAATGAAAACAGGAGAATGTGTTAGAAGGTAGTTTTCCTGAGAAACAGATAAGCTTCATATTCAGAGAGCCTAAATTAGGAGCCTTTATTACAGAAGTTGACTACTACATGCTGACTAGCATTCCAATGAATGCAAGTACAGTCTTGTTGACTTTATAAAGGCAAAAACACATCCTAGTTAAACAATGAATACAATGGAAAGGAGCTGTGATCAGCAAGGCAAGTTACAGAAGCAAAATAAGATAGTTAACAGTGAACTGTTTTTACAGTTACAAAATAACAACTGGGGTTAAAGTGGTGTTTCCAGGATCTGAACAGTTTGTTATTAGGGTACACCTGACTCTTGGAACAGTGGTGAGGTGGAGGAAAATTAAAATAAAGTTCATTCTACCAGGAACCCTTAGCTCAAATGTTTCTTCTAAAACCAAATATGCAAGTATACCAAGGGAAGTGGAAAGTGGTCTCAAAGTTTACTCAAGTGGATCTTGATCTAAGGAAAGTATATTGACTTCAATAAATCTGTACTTTAAAGGAAAGTACATCTTACTGTACTTGGTAGAAAACATTTCAAAGGTTCTATTGAAATCTAATGTTGATGTAAAACATGAGAATGATGCAATTGCTTTCAAAATCATTTTGACTCCAAGATAATATGTAACATTAGGTATCTAAAAAAAAACTTAAATTGCTGAGATGTATTAAGAATTAATGACATGGGACCCGAGTGGTAGCACAATGGTAGGGCATTTGCCTTACATGAGGCTGACCCAGGATGGACGCTGGTTCGATTCCCAGTATCCCATATGGTCCCCCAAGCCAGGAGTGATTTTTGAGCACAGAGCTAGGAGTAACCACTGAGTGCTGCTGGATGTGCCCCAGAAAAAAGAATTAATGATATTATGCATTACAAGGTTAAAGAATGCTATGAATAGAATCTTAAAAATGTGACAACATGTTAAACTCATGTAAGTGGTTGAGTCATTGGCAAATCACTATATTTGGAGCTATTCCTTGTGGTGCAATAATGAACATAAAATTTGCTTTAAAAGAAAAGTCAAAGTTCTTTTGAAAAATTCACGGACTCTCCTAAATTAAAAAGTATTTCAATTATTCAAACAGTTAACATTTTAATTTATTTTTATCATGAGTATTCATGAGTAAAATATACCTTGAGATCACAAAACATTTGAAAAATAAAGCAATTATATTTATATTTTTCCTCTTACATGCAGATCCTTATTGACAGATGCAAGTGATTTTGTAAGGAGGCTCCAAGAAGATACTTTAGCCCACTTCATGCAATTTCTATGGATTATCATGCTAGAATTATTCTCATCACCCTGATTCCTGAATTTGACTTTAAACATGTGCAGTTAACATCCCAAACTCTTCCATGAGTAACTATCTTAAATTTTCCTAGGTGCAAGTAATTGAGATATAGTCATTTGAATATATTAGGAATCTCTCAAAGACTTAGCTTCAAGAACCTCTGCAACTTTGAGAGAAATCACTGCATATAAAGATGAGCAATCAAACCACAGTCAGCACATTCCTTTTGTGGGGATTTTCTAGTTTCCCAGACCTGCAGGCTCTTCTCTTTGTGTTGATTTTCTTCTCCCATCTGACCATCCTAGCTGCAAATGTGTCAATCATGGTGGCCATAAAACTCAACCACAACCTTCACAACCCCATGTACTTTTTCCTCTGTGGCCTATCTTTTTCAGAGACATGTACCACTATGGTCATCATCCCCCGCATGTTGGTGGACTTGCTTTCAGTCAGCAAGACCATTTCTCTTCCTGAATGTGCCACACAGATGTTTTTTTTCTTTGGCTTGGGAGGCAATAACTGCTTCACTATGGCTGCCATGTCTTATGACCGTTACACTGCCATTCACAACCCACTGCACTATGCCATCCGGATGAGCCATAAAATCTGTGCTCAGCTCATGGTGGCCTCTTGGATGGTTGGATTCCTGATTTCTCTGAGCATTGTCAACATTGTCTTCAACTTGTCTTTCTGTGATTCCAACATCATCCAGCACTTCTTCTGTGATTTCTTACCTGTTGTTTCCCTTGCTTGTAACTATACTTCCTATCATGAAATGCTTATTTCTTTTCTCTCTGCCTTTGTGTTGGTGGGCAGCTTTATTTTAATCATGATCTCCTATATCTTCATTGGGTCTGTAATTATGAAGATGCCCTCTACTAAGGGAAGGTATAAGGCCTTCTCAACTTGTTCTTCCCACCTCACTGTGGTGTCCATACACTATGGATTTGCTGGGTTTGTATATTTGAGGCCAAAATATGAGGACTCATTTAGTGAAGATATGCTGATGGCTGTGACTTACACTGTACTGACTCCTCTTCTCAATCCCATTGTTTACAGTCTAAGGAATAAAGAAATGCAGGTAGCCTTAAGGAAGATAGTTAGCAATGCTAATAGGTTTCTTCTTCACAGAGTAAATAAAAGAACTGAAAACACTTAAACATTTAAAGATTGTTGATAGAGAAAGTGAATAAAATGAGTACTTAAAAATAGTTGATGTATTAGATCACCATTTAATTAGTACTGAAAGGGTAGTTTCAAAGATTTTGTTTGTTTTTTTTTGGTGGGGGGGTACCACATCTGGTGTTGGCTAGGGATCACTCCTGGTTTTGAATTCAGTGGTCACTCATGGAGGAGTTTAGGGGAGGGACCCTCTGAAGTGATGAGATTGAAACTGTTCAGTTGCAACTGACCCAGATTTTATTTTCAGCACCCCAGATGGTCTCCCATCTAAAAGTGATCCCTGAATGCAGAGCCACGAGTACCATCAGGTATACCCCACTTCCCAAAAAAATATTTAATTCGCTGATTCTCATATTTCCTAGTGAGGCAATTCCAGATTGACTAAGCTGTAGCATAACTTTGAAATACTTAAAATTCTACCATGACCTTAATTTTGCTCACTTTGAATCATACTAAATGAATCTGAAACCCTTCCATTTACTAGGGAGGAGCCTGAAAAAAATAAATTGTATGCATGAGTAAAAGGACTAAATTTGCACAAGCATACTTTTACCCAGCAGCTAAATTCAAGGCAACCCCATTCTCAACCTCAGCACCTGCATACTTGCTTTAGATGCAACTTCTCAGTGAAATCTATATTGCCATTCTTCTCCCTTAGTCTACTCAGACACATCAAGGCAAACATCCTACCCATTATACTATCTCCCAAGCCACTCTAATTGTCTTTTTGAGGGGGTTCTGGGGGGCACACTCGATGATGCTCAGGGGTTAATCCTGGCTATGTGCTCAGAAATTGCTCCTGGCTTGGAGGATCGAACCATGATCTGTCATAGGTGAACCACGTGCAAGGCAAACGCCCAACCGCTTGCAACACTGCTCTGAACCCAGCCACTATAATTGAATAATTTTAAATTGACAGAGATCACAGACCAGTTAGAGACTTGCTTTATCCTCCTCTTAGGATTCTCTATATGGTGACTGGAGCCAAAGACATAAAATACAGGCATAAAATAATCATCGGTAGGAATCAAGGGCTAGAGTAATAGTGTAGTAGACAGGTGTTTACTTTACATGCAGTAGACCTGGGTTCTATCACAGAAACCTCCAGGAGTAATCCCTGAATACCACAGGTTTGACCCAAGAAGAAAAATTTTGCTTCAATTTTCTTTCTGGTTCAACTTTCTCAATTTCTCTGAATACATATTAAGACTTAAATATAGTTATCTTTTAATAATTATTTTTAATTAATCAATTAATTTTTGTTTGGGTCTATACACAATAGTGATCAGAACTTACTCTTGGCTCTAGGATCAAGGCTCAGGAGACCATGCAAGCATCTTGCCTCATACTATCACTCTAGCCATCACATTGTTTTTATATAAACTACATTGAAAATGGGCACAGATATAAGCAATTAGAGATCTAAAACTTTATTCTTTAGCAGATATCTCTTTTTAAAAATACATGTATATGTATATGAGTAACTATTTTATCATTTGAAACAATGTTTCTAATTATAATTTAGCATCTTTAAAGTGATTACATTTCTAATTTCCAAGTTGATATAAAAATTTATCATTTACTGTTGCAAGTCAGCCCTTGATGGGGTTGACTGATGGAGGGATGGAGGATGAGATATTTCCCCTCCAGCTCGGAGCACGCATCTGCCACTCTGTTCAGCCGGCGGTTCTGAGGTGAAGCGGCGGGTAAAAGGCTAGCAGACAGTCAGGCTTGTGAAAATATCAGCTTTATTCGGAGGACAAGATTGAAGCCAAAAGCCTCAGCATCAGTTCCAGCCAAAAAGCTCCTCGCCTTCCACAGACCCTTGCTTTTATGCCCCAGAATCAGGTACCACCCAATGGTGGGATCAGGTACCACCCAATGGTGGGAGCAGAATCAGGTACCACCCTAGGGTGGGAGCAGAATGCCAGGTCACATCCTAGGGTAGGGCACAATCATCAATCAGGATAGGGTCAATAACATATTAATCCCATTGAAATGTTTTCATACACAACAGTTTACATTTAGTAAAATTCTACCTTAGGGCATATACCTGATATATTTAAATCATAGGCACACAATTCCTTTTTATTGCTGTATTTATCCATGATTTTTTTTTACAAAAACATACCAAAAACATGCTTTCTAAGAGAGTAACTTTTTAGCAAGCTGTCTCTTCAGAGCCCCTTTAATCTCATTGTTCCTGAGGCTGTAGATGAGGGGGTTCAGCATGGGAATCACCACCATGTAGAACACAGACACCACCTTGTTCTGGTCAGTTGAGTAACTGGACTTCGGCATCACATAAATGAATGTAATGGTCCCATAGAATAGAGTGACTGCTGTGAGGTGGGAGGTGCAGGTGGAAAAGGCTTTCTGGCGCCCCTCAGTGGAGTTCATCTTCAGGATGGTGATGAGAATGTAAATGTATGATAGAGATATGATAAACACTGTAACCACAATAATAGAACCAGCAGTAAATGAGGGAACTACGGCAGGGATACTGGCATCAGAACATGAGAGTTCAATTAAAGGAGCAAAATCACAGAAGAAATGATTCACTTGATTCGGTCCACAGAAGAATAAAGAAAAGAATGACAAAGAGAAGGAAGATGCATTGAAAATACCACCTATGTAAGCTACTACTATTAACTGCACACAGACTTGTGTAGACATTTTGTTGGAATACAGCAGTGGGTTGCAGATTGCCACAAAGCGATCATAGGCCATGGCAGCCAGAAGGAAACATTCAGCAGTTCCAAAGAAAACAGCTGAACCAAGCTGGATGCCACATCCAAGATAAGAGATAGTATTTTTCTCCACCAAGAAATTCACAAGCATATTGGGTGTGACTGAAGATGAATACCCAATATCAGCAAAAGCCAAATGGCTCAGAAAAATGTACATAGGATGATGGAGCTGAGAAGACACTTTAATTAGAGTGATGGTGCTGAGATTGCCAGAGATGGTCACTAGGTAGATACAAAGGATGATCATGAAGAGGATGATTCGAAGAATGGGGTCATCAGTTAATCCCAACAAAATAAAACCAGTTACTTCAGTGTAGTTTCCATTTCTCAAGGAATCCATGAGACCATGCAGAGCAGTGACTAAGTGAGCCTATAACAGAACCTTACAATAAGTTGTAAATTCAATGCCCTTATTTTCATTAACAAATAGGGAACTTAGTCACAGATAATGATATTCAAGCATACATTTATGCTAAAATGAGTCTATATTTATGTTTTGGTGACACCCACTGTGCTCAGGGATACTCTTGTCTCTGTGCTCAGAGTTTATTCCTGGGAAGTGCTTGGGGTCCATATGTGGTGCTAGGGATTATACCAAGATCAGGCATGTACAAAGCAAATGACTTGCCTATTCATCTGGTCTTATTTTTAAATATATTTAAACACAACCTCCCCCAAAACATCTTTAATTATCATCTCTTTTTCTTTAAATATTATGCAATTTCCCATATGCACAAATGTGACTGAGATCACAGCAAATAATATAAAAACTAAAACAATACCAAAATATAATGACACATATAATTAGATATATTTGTTTATAGAAATAGTTTTTGTAATGCATCGCATAGTATTTATCAAATTCTTACTAAATGGTAAATAATTAAAATATGAATATATACATATGCATACATTTCTATGCATCATACCCTACTATATGATATATTATCATTATTTTATGGTAAAGAAACAGCATCAAAGAGGATATTTAACTCATACAAAGGTACATAACAAGTTGTAGAATTCAGATTTATAAAGCTCCAGAAAGTCTGATTCTATAGTACTTTACTACGTATTAAGCATATTAAATCAAATACTATTACTGGAAGATAAAGGTAAATATTACTGTATTAACAATGAGTAGATGCAGAGTAACCTTTAAGTATCACAAGAATGCATAAGGAAGCATAAAAATGTTTATACATACTCCACAATATCTCCTAAATAAGATGATTTTTTAAGAAGTAGAATTAAAATGGTTCTTTATGCTAATCCAGGAAGGTATTTCATTAAATGAAATGAATGAAGTCATTCTGTAAATTTATTGTACTTCTAAAACTTTGTAGTTAAAAATTGATATCTTATTGAGAAACAGTAATATCTCATTGAAAACAGTATATCTGGTATTACACTATTTTAATTAAATCTAATCAGAATATATGATTAATAATAAAACAATTTAAGATTTTAATCACTTCTACTTAACAATTCTAATTCATTTTAGAAAAGGAACTAATATTCATTTCAAAAATAATCTGTTGCTAAAGGAAGTATATCCTGAGTTAGAAAATAATAAGTATATATAATAAAAAGTACAATGCCAGAATGAAGTAAACCTCTATTTTGTTTTGTTTTATTTTGCTTTTTGAGTTTTTGTGTCACACCGGTGGGTCTCATGAATTACTCCTGGCTCTGCACTCAGAAATCGCTCCTGGCAGGCTGGGTGACCATATAGAATGCTGAGGATCTTACCCGAGTTGTTCCCATTTTCATCCCTGGTTGGCCACCTGCAAGGCAAAAACACCCTACCACTATGCTATCGCTCTAGCCCCAAACGTGTGTGTGTGTGTGTGTGTGTGTGTTTTGTTTTGTTTTGTGGTGATGCTCAGGAGTCACCTGGTTATGTGCTCAGAAATCGCTCCTGGCAGGCATGGGACCATATCGGATGCCAGGGAAGTGGAACCTCGATCTGTCCTAGTTCAGATGTATGCATGCCTTACCGCAGTGCCAATAGCTCCAGCCCCCCAAACCTCTGTATTTTTAAACAAACTTTGAGCTTTGCCTTTTGTATTGCTGTCTTGAAACTAAAGCACTTCACCCGTAAACTAAGTCTTTCTGTAAATATATTTGATATATGTTTAAAATCTTTAATTTACATGTTTACTTAGAAATAAATGTCCCAATATCCAAATGTATTTAAAGATATTTAAAGATAAACGATCTAAAGTGAATATAGTAGCATGACTGGTAAGTGCTGTTCAAAGTTTGAATTGCATTAAAGATCCTGAGTTTCCATCTTTCAGCAAGATAAAGAAGGCATTCTGGTGAAATAAACAAAAATATATAACATATACTTATTCATAAGTAATGATCATAAATATAGCCAGAGTTTGTCATATATGTCTACATTTATGAAATAGATATTAGTTTAAAAGATTAGATAGACTGAGAAGCTGGAGAGAGAGTTAATGGGACCTTTACTTTGAGAAAGGCTCTTGATGAGGTCCTATAAATGCTATTATATCTGCAACCTCTCAAAGACAAAGATTCCTTTGAATATTCTTCACTTCAGAGACTTTTGCATCATCTGCCCTAGTTACTTTTAATATGTAAAAGCTTAACCTGGCCAGATTACTATAAATAGGCAAATATCTGTAATGTTTGCTCTTGCTCTTCCTGTGGTTGTTGGTTTAAGACAATGAAATGTGATGGAGAATCAGGGCTGTGACCTTATGCCTGTCTCCCTTATGCCTGTCTCTAGACACCCCTGTTTCAGACCTGTTCGCCTGGGGCTGATCCCAGACAGAAGTTACAAATTGTTTAATTGCATCTGCCATTTTTCCACTATACTTGTGAGAAAAGATAATATTAGGGAGAAAGCACTTTTAGATGATAAATGAAAATTAATCCAACTATTTAGCAGAAGACAGTCTTACCTCATGAAATAAAATTTCACTCATTTTTTGGTAACAGATCAAAATCCCTATGTTATATAACTCTCTTTTATTTATTTGCTTTTGCCTTTGGGGATGACTCTCTGAAGATTCTAGTGATTAAAAGGTGAATTCAAAAGCACTATGGAGGATAATTAAGTTCTGCACTGGAAATGGAAATTTTCAGTTTTTACAAATACTTCAAAACTAATTTTCAGGAGTCTCAATTCTCAAGATATGAAATTTTGCTCCTATTTTGGTATCTACATATATTTCAATAATATTCACAATTATTGGGAAGGATTATTTAATAAATTATTGATAAATATCTATTCAAAAGCTTTGATTTGTTTTTAATAAAGTCCCATTTTTAAAGTTCAGTTACAAAAATCAGGGTTTGATTAAGTCAATAGGCATTTATAAATACTTTACTCTTATTTATGTAAGATAACTTATAATTATTTTGTGAAAGAATAATGAGGTAGAACTCATTAAAAATAATGGTATAAAGTTGAATTTTTTTTTTTATTTTCTGGGTTGGTAGCTCAATATTTCCTGGCTGTCCACAGTGAACCCAGTAAAATAGTCAAGGGACAATATGCTGTGCTGAGACTCAAACCTGGGAGGGCCACATGCAAAGAAGCCTCACTGCTTATACTTACACTTCAAACTATAAAATTAAATTATAAATAGTTAAAGCCTATAATAAATATAAATTAATTCCTTATTAGTATATAAACCTTAATATTGACCTCGCATATAGTAGGATAGTATGGTAATAAAATACTTAACATTTTAGCTCTAAAATTCAATCTTATGTAATTGTCTTGCTAATTTTAGGGCCTCCTCTATCAATATATATTGACACTATTGAGAAATTGGTGTTTACACTAAAAAGCAAGCAAAACAAATATATTCCAGAATATTTTCCTATGAATTATGCTAAAAATTCACATATTTAAATTATGGTATTATAATGCAAATTATTTTATTACAAAAATAATTCCTCATTGTTAAATGGGAGAATTGAAACTAAAGAGTTCCAACCATTTAGGTATTTCTGACCCTCAATGTCATTTTTCCGCTTCAAGTGCACAGTTTATCCACTCTGTTCCATTCCTTCTTTCATTTCTTTTCTGAAACTTCAGACCTTCTGGGAAGTCTTTAATAACCTGTTCATCCTTCTCATTTCACTGGTAAATATATCTCACAGATGCAAGCACATAAAGCCCTCAGAAGCAACAACAACTAATGGAGGCTAGAATTCCGTGCATTAACATGCTTTGCCCTTCTTTCAGATGGGTATTTGGAAGTATTTTGAGATATTTGAATCACAGAAGTACTTAGGGCTTTCTCCTAGCTCTGTGCTCAGGGGTCATGTCTGAAGTATCTCAGGGGACCAATTGTAGTGCTAGTGATCAAATGGGGTCAGTATGTTGATCCATCCATCCAGTCACTCTATGCCTTTTGATAAGAGAGTTCAATTTATTGTTATTTAGAACAAATATAGATACAAAGTTTAAAATCAGGGCTATTCTTCACCTCATTGATTTGAAGTATACCTATTTGTTGTATTAATAAATTTTTATAGCAGCCCAATTATTTCAAAATTTGAAATTCTTAATATTTGGTAAATGTATGAAGTGAGAAATTTGTCCTTTCACTTTGTGAAAAAGTTTTTTAATGCTAATCCCATTGTTAATGATTGTATGATAATTTAGGATTTTTAATTTGAATTTATTTTTAACTTGATTTTACTAGATAACTTTTATTATATATTACCATGGATCAATCAGACACAGAAGAATTAATTTCAGCAAATCAGCCAACTGTGGAGTAATACTCTTTTGGGAATGAACCACTGGGCCTTGGCTGGTCAGACATTTACTGACCAAATATCTAAAAGCAGTTTCATGCTTCCACAATTTCTTTTTCTTTCTTTCTTTCTTTCTTTCTTTCTTTCTTTCTTTCTTTCTTTCTTTCTTTCTTTCTTTCTTTCTTCTTCCTTTCTTTCTTTTTCTTTCTTCTTTTCTTTCTTCTCTTCTCTTTCTTCTCTTTCTTTTCTTTCTTTCTTTCTTTCTTCTTTCTTTATTCTTTCTTTTCTTTCTTTCTTTTCTTTCTTTCTTTCTTTCTTTCTTTCTTTCTTTCTTTCTTTCTTTCTTTCTTTCTTTCTTTCTTTCTTTCTTTCTTTCTTTCTTTCTTTCTTTTCTTTCTTTCTACTTTCTTTCTTTCTTTCTTTCTTTCTTTCTTTCTTTCTTTCTTTCTTTCTTTCTTTCTCTCTCTCTCTCTCCTCTCTCTTTCTTTCTTTCTTTACTTTCTTTCTTTCTTCTTCTTTCTTCTTTCTTTCTTTCTCTTTCTTTCTTTCTTTCTTTCTTTCTTCTTTCTTTCTTTCTTTCTTTCTTTCTTTTTCTTCCTTCCTTTCTTTCTTTTCCTTCCTTCCTTCCTTCCTTCCTTCCTTCCTTCCTTCCTTCCTTCCTTCCTTCCTTCCTTCCTTCCTTCCTTCCTTCCTTCCTTCCTTCCTTCCTTCCTTCCTTCCTTCCTTCCTTCCTTCCTTCCTTACTTCCTTACTTACTTCCTTCCTTACTTTCTTTCTTTCTTTCTTTCTTTCTTTCTTTCTTTCTGTTTTTGGGCCACATCCGGTGACGCTCAGAGGTTACTCCTGGCTATGTGCTCAGAAATCACACGTGGCTTGGGGGACCATAGTGCATGCAAGGCAGACACCTAATGCCCTGTGCCACCACTCTGGCCCTGACCTATTACAATTTCTGTATACTTTCTACAAGTTCTTTCTTCTTTCACTTTTTAAATTTCTCTTGATATATTCATAAAAGTCACAAATAATATCTCAAAAATCTGAATTATTTTGCCTCTTATTTTAATATATGCCTTATTTCTGCTATTAATTTTGTAAATATTGTCCTACTACAATCCTGGAACTTATTTTTATTACCCTTTCTCTGATTGAAATTCATGCAAATGTTATTCATTTCACTTAAATTTTTTTGGTTCCTTAAGCATTTTTTCTTATAATTAAGTTTTTTATAAGCTTCATTTAATTTTTATTTGATTCATGAGCTATAAATTCATTTCTGTGTGTGTTTTCTACTCATATATTAATTATTGATTTTAAGTATTTTAGACAGTTTAAGTAATTAAAAGTTATTAAAATAATTTAAACTATTTTATAATACACACAGAAAATTTAAACATATGTAAAAACAGATTTTATTTGGAGGAGATATACTGAGGGAGGAAAGGAAGAGGATAAGAAAGAAAGAGAAATAGAAGAGTAACTCACTCAAAACAGCACAGGCTTCTCCAAAGGCAAACAGAGACTCTGGTTGGTACCCAACCCTGAATGAATGTACAAAAGTCCACATCTCAAGAGGGGTAATGCAGGTAAAATATGTTCAGGCACCATATACCTGGGCAACACATGTGAGTCACATATGCTATTATTAAAATAAAATATTTCCTGTAGTTTTTTCTAAACATGTGCAATATATATTCATTATATGTTCAATGTTGTCAATTTTATTGTTCAGATTTTGTTGATCATACTATTTAATAAAGAGTCATTAAACTAGTTTGTAAAACATCAAATAATTATATTTTTACTTGGGATAGACAAGAATTAGTTTTAGACTTTTTTATAGCTATTACATTTTATTTTTAAGTAAGAGGGTTAATATCCATCAATAACATCAATGTAGATCTAACAAACAATTGCTATTAAGTCTAGTAATATCTACTAGAAAACAGAATTTTACTAAAACTATATTATCATTAGGTGCTAATAGTAAGCAAGAATTTATTGCCAAAAATATAACTGCAAAAAATTAAGAAGGCAGAGGATGAAGGGAGTAGAAGAAAGAACAGAAAGAATAGGAGAAAAAAGAGAAAAGAGCTTGCAAATTTTTTGTAGTAATTATTTTACACAATGCCCAAGGTATTCCATAATTTCTATGAAAAGCCTGACTGTGATATATAGAGTAGATGATCCATTTCTTTAAGATTCTCTTGAGATACATTACAAAATCAGTAACATTTGTATATATAAACTACATGACATTTAAGATGAAAGATTACAAATATCTTCTTTAGGTAAAGTTTTATAGATATATTTTTATATCTCTAAGGACAAAATTGACATGCATGAAATGTTCTATTTCCTCTAAATTTCTCTCTATATAAATAAAGAAATGTCATCTATACAACATGGCCAATGACAAAAATTATTCTTTAACTGTAAAATGTTTCTGGACTGTGAGTGCAATATTGTTTTAGGAATATGCTTTACTGAGGGCAATTATACTTTTAAGAATAAACATTTGCCATGACCTCACAATATATTTTTAAATATTATTACCTATATTTCTCACCATTGTAATTATATTTCTAAGATAGGATTGCTTTCCTGCTTCTGTTGTCTCTTGAGATCAGGTATGAAACCTTTGAGAATTATGCTTGCCAAAGGAAAAGTATTGGTATAACTATTACCAGTAAAAATGCTCAGTTATAAAGTTTTATTATTCTTTGCATTAATTTTTATAATGGTTTATTTTTTCCAAGTTGTCTTTTATCTTTTTAAATAAATATCTTTTAATTTCCTTATTTTTGTTTGCTTGATTTTGGGAGGGTCACACCCAATGATGCTCAAAGCTTACTCCTGGCTCTACACTCAAAAATTACTCCTGGTGATGCTTAGGGCACCATAAGAGATGCTGGCAATCTAAACAGGCTCAGCTGTGTGTAAGTCAAAATCCTTACCCGTTGTAGTATCACTCTGGTATCTCCTTAACTTAATATTAATTATTTTGTTTCTGTGATCAATTATTTCCACTGGCTTTCATGTTAAGCACCTTTCTTTTGCCCTGGTTATAATTTTTCACTTATTTTTGGTGTATAATAGTCAATTAATTGTTTTTAAGAATTTAATGTATGTGAGATGCTTTGTTTTGTTGCTTATTCTGTTTTCCCCGAGTCACTACATGTGTTTGTCATCTTATTTTATCTCAAGGTTGAGACTCTAGTTCTTCAAGCTAGAGTCTACTTTTTAGTAGTTTGAAAAACTAGAGTCTCAGGCAAAACTTAACCACATTCCCCTGTCCCCAAAATAGATTAGCTACAACGAAACTATGAACTTAATATGCCTTGGGTACTGATACATGCATTCTCTCAACCCAAAACACCATCAGAACTGAATCTCTCTTGATAACCCTTAGTTCTGCCTCTTAGTTCTCACAGAAAAGAAGTACCTTTATAATAGCCTCAATTCTTTAAGTTCTCAGTTCCTGTGAGGCAATTCTTTGTTTTATAAGTTGAAGCATAAAATTTGAGACATTAAACATCCAATCATGTGCTTTATTTTGCTCATGTAGGGCTGAATAAGACAGCAAGTCTGCCATTCATCGGAGGGAAACCTCAAAGATAAATTACAAGCAGAAAGATTAGACTTGCAGATTGTTTCCAACTCAGAGCTACCAGGAAGTGAGCACGCTGCCTGCATTCTTGCTTGAATATACTCTCCAGGTGAAGTTTACATTGCTATTCTTTCACCTGTTTTGTTATTCTCCCTTAGTTAGCTCTGTTCCATTCTCCAAGGCACTAAATAATTGCAATTGTTTGAATCACTAAGTGTTGTATATGAAAACATTTCCATAAGATTATTCTTTGCCTGTTGTCCCTCTTTGACCTTCCAGGTGGGGGCGCTGTTGAGAGTGGAATAAATAGTTCGGGAGCGAGGTGTTCGGAGTCTTTTGGCAGTTTGCTGGCTGGCTCCAGGTGTTTTTTGGAGCCGGCAGTAGGCAGACAAAGAACTCTCTGCGCCCAACCTTTTACCCCTTTAACCTCCTGTCTATGTGGATTATTTGCTGCGGATAAATATTACCAAGATCTCTCCCCAAATGAGGAGAAGGGGATGGGAATCAATTTCTCATTCTAGGAGCTCTTTGAGGATACACAAATAACAAATAAAGGAGTAAACTGGACCCACAACTAAGTTGTTTATCTGTCATATGCTATGAGATAAATAAGATTATATTAAGATATCAAATAACATGCTTTCCTAAGAAAGTAACTTTCTAGCAAGCTATCTCTTCAGAGCCCCTTTAATCTCATTGTTCCTGAGGCTGTAGATGAGGGGGTTCAGCATGGGAATCACCACCATGTAGAACACAGAAGCCACCTTATTCTGGTCAATTGAGTAACTGGACTTCGGCATCACATAAATGAATGTAATGGTCCCATAGAATAGAGTGACTGCTGTGAGGTGGGAGGTGCAGGTGGAAAAGACTTTCTGGCGCCCCTCAGTGGAGTTCATCTTAAGGATGGTAATAAGGATGTAGATATAAGAGATAGCTATGATAAATCCTGTAACCACACTGATAGAACCAGCAGTAAATGAAGTGATCACTGCAGGAATACTGGCATCAGAACATGAGAGTTCAATTAAAGGAGCAAAATCACAGAAGAAATGATTCACTTGATTTGGTCCACAGAAGAATAAAGAATGAAATAGTGAAGGAAGAAGCATCAAATATACTCCCCAATGTAAGCTACTACTATTAACTGCACACAGACTTGTGTAGACATTTTGTTGGAATACAGCAGTGGGTTGCAGATTGCCACAAAGCGATCATAGGCCATGGCAGCCAGAAGGAGACACTCAGCTGACCCAAAGAAAACAGCTGAACCAAGCTGGATGCCACATCCAAGATAAGAGATAGTATTTTTCTCCACCAAGAAATTCACAAGCATATTGGGTGTGACTGAAGGCTTTGTGCCACTCCTCAGTAGAGCACATCTTCAGGATGGAGATAAGGATGTAGGAGAGCAATGATGAGCACTGAGACCACAATGATGGAGCCAGAAGTGATGGCTGGAATGATATCAGAAGCAAAATCATGAAAACAAGAAAGCTTCAAAAGGGGAGAATAGTCACAGAAAAAGTGATTGACTTTATTTGGTCCACAGAAAGACAGTCTTAGTAAACAAGCAGTAAATGTCCAAGCATTTGCACATCCACCTAGGTAAGATGCTCCCACTAAAAAAAAAATGCAGATTCTGGGAGACATGTGAGTGGAATAGAGAAGAGGTGAGCGGATGGCCACATAGTGATCATAGACCATAGCAGCAAGAAAGAAGCACTCAGCTGTCCCAAAAGTGACCGCAAAGTTGGGAAACACAACCAGCAACAGGAACAGTAGTTTTTTCCCTGAGGAAACCCATGAGCATGACAGGGGTGACTGAAGAGGAGTACCCAATGTCTACAAAAGCCAAATGGCAGAGGAAAAGGTACATAGGGGTATGCAACTGAGGGCTGTTTCTGATTAGCATAATTATGCTTACATTGCCTACTAAAGTTACCCCATAAATTCCTAGGAAAAAAATAAAGTGGTACAAACTGTAGTGTCTTCTGTTAACCCCAGAATGATTAATTCTGTCACAGTTGTATAATTCCCATCTGTATGGGAAAAATCTTTACTCCTCACTGAAAGCAATAAATAAAATTAAATGTTATAATATAAAAGTATATAATAACTTGCATACTTATTTTTGCAATATCTATATAATAAATGTCACTAAAACAAAAATGAATGCTAGTCAAACTATCTTTCAGACAAACTTCATATAAAAATTGATAGTATAATACCATTGATGTCAGATATGCACCATATAGTTTATTTTGTTATTCTTTGAATTGTGCAGGTCAACAAAATTTTATAATACTATTTTTCCTTCAAATGTTTAATGTCAATAACACTGAATTTATTCAGAATCACACTATTTTACAATCTTATTTTTAACATAATGTCTGGATACTATTCTATGTTAACTAACTAAGCAACAGAATGCCTTGTTATATAATTACATGTAATTATACATCTGAACTCTGAAGTTCTAGATTTCTTATCTTTTATTTAACTATCTTATCAAACTTTGACAAGGTATGACTTAAATAGTGAATTAAAGCTTATATATTTGTTTATTAGAGGATAAGAGAGGGTTATTGTATTTTTTGTTTGCTTGGGAACTGGCAGGAATCTAATACATGTACAAATGCATTCTATCAATGAGATGTTTCCATGCTCCCAAACTTAAAATGTTTAAACATACATTTACAAATTTAGTGTCTATTATATACCACCATAATGTTGAAGCAAAGTATAGGACAAAATGCTATATGCTTTAGATCTATAGCACTTGGGTTCTATTTTTCAGCTTTTCTGTAGACTGTGAAACTTTAGACAACTGTAGATACTTTTCAACTCTTCATTATCCTTTTTGTTTTAAAATAAGCTTAATTATACTTTATGTTTAAATCTGATGACAATGTACATAACACTGAACAGGGTTCAAGAAGTAAGTGGATACCCAACAAATGATAATTTACTCATAATAATAAAACTTAAATTTCTACTGTAAAAATGAAAATGAACATTTCTTCATAGGTAGTTCACATAAATATAAGAAAATTATTACCTTCAGATGCTTATATCTCAATAATAAATTCCAAAGATTTAACACTGTAATGTAAATCTGCATTTATGAGGTTTGATGTCTTTGGGTATGTAAGCCCTAGAGTATACTCCTTGTTTGCAAAAATACTCCAGGCAAAAATCATAGGTATTATGATTATGTGACCATATATTAGGTAATTATTTTGCACAGTTTTTGAGAGTACAGTAGGTTGATTTTTAATAAAGACTTGATGGATTGTTGAAATTAAATTTTTATTGATTCACAATAATAAAATGTGCCAGTCAAGAACTTATTTTAAAATAGAAATTTTATGGGAAAGTACTTGTGCTTTTAAAATATATTCATGTTCAGCATTTTATTTTGAGATAATTGTAGCTTCACATTTAGCTCTAATTAACAATATAAGATCCACTGTACATTTACTGAGTTTCTCCAATTACAGTATTTGACAAAACACAATTAGCACAACCAAAATATTTATAATGATGCAATCAATGTACAAAGCCCTTATCACAATTGGTATAGTCATAATAATTTCTATCTTCTCATTACCTTCTTAACTTTTAGCATCACTAATCTTATCTTTATTTCTTTAGTTTTATTATTTCAAGAGTTTTGAGTATATACTCACCAGAACTCAGGGCACCAGACAGCACTTTAGCACAAAGATTATTCCTAGGTCATGAAATCTAGTGGGTTTGTTTTGTCAAATTTGAAAATTGCCCAAGATTGAAAACATTCCTTTCAACATACCAAACAACTGCAGTTCATGATCTCATAAAACATACATTCCAGTATTCTAACATTGAAAGGCAGATAATAAATCAAATAACTGAATAAATGTGTGAACAAATCAAATTAATTTGGGGGTTAAGAGGTTTTCAAGTAGCCTTTGCTCTCTTCCCTTCTTGATAATAATTCAAAATATATAAAAGTGATTCCTGAGTCTAGGATAAAGTTAAGTATATATGTGCATGATACAAGTAAGTAGAAATATGTAGTCTCATTTATTACGGCAAACTGTTGGATTCACTAGAAACTTGAAGAAAATAATGTAACAAATTTGGTTAAATTTTTAGTGTTATGCTCTCACACTTTACTAATTCTATTCAAGATATAGTAATGGCCTGAGAAATGTAAAATATACATATAAATATATCATTATATGGTTGTAAAGCTAGAGATATTGCAAAGGGTAGAGTGTGCATCACTAAATGAATGGTTAAAATAATTATAACATGTTTATTCTATGTATTACTTTATAATCATTAAAACAATAAAAAATAATCTGTATACTGAACTTCTCCTAAGTGGGTGAGAAGGGCCCAGCAAAATCGCTCTATAGAGCTGCCCAGGCCAAAAATCCAAGACAGACTGAGTCAGTGAGTGAAAACCGGCTATCAGTGGTGCCCTGGCAGAAAGACAGATTCTTTGTCTGTGAAGTCAGGTGGGATAAATATGCCCAAGCTGTGAGATTGCCAATTGGGAGAAACTGAGGAAGGTGTTGCCTGTGTGTGTTTCTCTACTATTCTGTATCCTAAATCTCTCCTGAGTGAGATTAGAAGGGCCCAGAAAAATCACTCTCCTAGAGGTTCCCAGGCCAAAAAGCCAAGAACGACTGAGTCAGTGAGTGAAAACCGGCTATCAGCACCACTCTGGCAGAAAGACAGATCCTTTGTCTGTGAAGATTACCAATAGGGAGAGACTGAGGGGGGTGTCACCTGTGCATGTTTCTCTACTCCTGTATCCTAAACCTCTCCATACAGCAGAAGAGATTGAGAAAGAACCTCAAGGCAAATGATCATACAATGTAAAAAGTACTGGGCCGGCATGGTGGCGCTAGAGGTAAGGTACCTGCCTTGCCTGTGCTAGCTTAGGAGGGTGTTTCGATCCCCCAGCATCCCATATGGTCCCCCAAGCCAGGAGCAACTTCTGAGCGCATAGCCAGGAGTAACTCCTGAGCGTCACCAGGTGTGGCCCAAAAACCAAAACAAACAAACAAAAAAACAAAACAATGTAAAAAGTACTCAAAGAATGTGAACAGATGAAAATAGAAGTCTTTGATAAACTCAACAGAAACAACATAAGAACAACTGGGGTCCCAAGGCCCAGGAAGGGGATCCCCAAGAAGAATCAACAGTCAAAGACATCATCACAGAGAAACTCCCAGAGTTAAAGACTGCATTGCAATAAAATCCTGCACGCCTGAGGAGTACTAGCTAAAAGAGACCCTAAGAAAAATACCCTAAAACACATCCTAGCCACAATGGCGAATCCCACAGATAGATAGAATACTGAAAGCAGCAAGATCAAAAAGGGAAATTACCTTCAATGAGCATCCATAAGATTTAAAAAAGGCATGTCACAAGAAATTCTCAAGGTCAGAAGACAGTGGTGGGAAATTGTGACAAGACTGAATGAAATGAAAACTTCACCTAGAATAGTGCACCCAGCCCGACCAAGTTCATGTTTGAAGGAAGGATACATAGCTTCATAGATAAGCAACAACTCAGAAACTTCACAAATGCAAACCAGACTTAAAGGAAAAATTGAAAGGTCTATTTTAAGACAAGACAGATTAACAGAAACGCCAAACTTATACACAAAGATGACATTAAATCCCATGACAATCACCTTCCTCAATATCAATGAACTAAATGCACCAATTAAGAGACATAGAGTGGCTAAATGGATCAAAAAGATGAATCCAACCTTCTGCTGCCTACAAGAAACACACTTGAATAATCAGAACAAACATATACTCAAAATTAAAGGCTGGAGAAAAATCATCCAACACCCTTAAAAAAGCAGGGTGGTCATATTAATATCAGACAACACAAACTGTAGAGTCAGAAAAGTTGTAAGGGACAAAGATAAACACTTCATGCAATCAATGGATATGTGCAACAGGAAGAAATCACACTAATAAACATATACACACCCAATGAGAGACCAGCAAAATATCTAATGCAATTTTTGACAAATTTGAAAAAGGGCATCAATACAGCCCTGTCACCACTTGATAGGGCAACCAGACTGAACCCCAACAAAAATATTCTAGCCCTGAAAAGAGAAATGGAAGAAAGAGGCCTAGTAGGTTCATATAGGACACTACATCCCCAGAAATCTGGATACACATTCTTCTCCAATGTACATAGATCATTCTTCAGGATAGACCACATTCTGGCACATAAAACATAACTCCATAAAATAAAGTGGAAAGAAATTTTGCAGACTACCTTCGCTGAACACAAGGCTCTGATATTAGATGTGAACTATAAAGGGACAAACGTTAACAACTGAAAATTAAATAGCCTGCTACTGAACAACCAGTGGGTCTGAGATGAAATCAAAAAGGAAATCAAAACTTTTCTGGTAACAAATGACAATGAAGACACAAACTATCGGACTCTATGGGACACAGCAGAAGCAGTACTGAGAGGGAAATTTATAGCTTAGCAAGCACAAATCAGGAAGGAAGAAAGGGCATATTTTAATAACCTAATGATGTAGCTCATAAAATTAGAAAATGATCAACAAAAAGAACCAAAAATAGAGAAACAGAAAGAAATAACAAAGCTTAGAGAAGAAATCAATGAAGTGGAAACCAAAAAGAAACTTTTCAAAAGATCAACGAAAGCAGAAGTTGATTCTTTGAAAAAAATAAACAAGATTAATAGACCATTAGCAAAACTCAAAAAGAAAGAGAGAAAGTTGATAACCCGTATGAGAAATAAAAAGCGGAGATCACAACATATACTGAAGAGATTCAAAGGGTAAAAAAAGACTACTCTAAGAAACTCTATGCCACCAAATATGAGAACCTGGAAGAAATGGATAAATTCTTGGACTCATAACCTTTCACAGTTGAATGAGGAAGATGTACCATATCTAAACATCCCATCACCATTGAGATAATTAAAATGGTAACCAAATATCTGCCCCAAAACTAAAGCCCAGGCCTACATGGATTTACTAATGAATTCTTTCAAACCTTTCAAGAGGGACTACTACCAATTCTGGCCAGGCTCTTCCATGAAATGGAAAAAAACGGGAACACTTCCAAATAGATTTTAAGAAGCCAACATCACCTTGATACCAAAACCAGACAGAGATACTGCCAAAAAGGAAAATTACAGATCAATATCTCTGATGAACACAGATGAAAATATTCTCAACAAAATTCTGGCAAAGAGGATCCAATGCCTCATCAAGAAGATCATTCACTACAATCAAACAGGTTTTATCCCAGGAATGCACGGTTTAACATCTGTAAATATATCAACATAATACACAACATTAACAACAAGAAAAATAAAAATCCCATGATCATATCAATAGATGCAGAGAAAGCATTCTTCATCAAAACTCTTAGCAAGATGGGAATGAAAGGAACCTTTCTCAATATAGTGAAGGCCATCTACCACAAGCCAATGGCAAATGGAGAAAAACTAAAAGCCTTTCCTCTAAATCGTGGTACAAGACAGTGCTGTCCTCTTTTACAACTGCTATTCAACATAGTACTGGAAGTACTTGCTATAGCGATTAGGCAAGAAAAAAATATCAAGGGAATCCAGTTAGAAAAGGAAGAAGTCAAGCTCTCACTGTTTGCAGATGACATGATACTATATTTAGAAAATTCTAAAGACTCTACCAAAAAGCTTCTAGAAACAATAAATTCATCTAGTAATGTGGCAGGCTACAAAATTAATAGAAAACAATCAATAGCTTTTTTATACACCAATAATGATAGAGAAGAAATGGATATTAAGAAAACAACCCCATTCACATTTGTGCCAACCAAACTCAAATATCTTGGAGTCAACTTGACCAAAGATGTGAAGGACCTATACAAAGAAAACTATAAAACCCTACTCCAAGAAATAACACAGGACATGGAAATGGAAACACGTATCTTGCTAATGGGTTGGCAGGATTAACATCATTAAAATGGCAATACTCCCCAAAGCACTGTATAGATTTAATGCAATTCCTCTAAAGATACTCATGACATTCTTCAAAAAGTGGATCAAAAATTCTGAAATTTATTTGGAACAATAATAATTTGGAACAATAGCTAAAGCAATTCTTGGGAAAAGGAATATGGGAGGCATTACTTTTTCCAACTTTAAACTGTATTACATAGTAATAGTTATCAAAACAGTATGTTATTGGAATAAAGACAGACCCTCAGATCAATGGAATAGACTTGAGTACTCAGAGAATGATCCCCTGACATACAATCACCTAATTTTTTTGATAAAGGAGCAAGAAATCCTATACAGTCCAGGTATACCACTCCTAGGAATAAACCCTAGGAACACAAAAATACAATGCAAAAATCTCTTCCTCATACCTATATTTATTGCCGCACAATTTACAATAGCTAGACTCTAGAAACAACCAAGATGCCCTTCAACAGATAAATGGCTAAAGAAATTGTGGTACATATACACAATGAAATATTAAGCAGCTGCCAGGAGAGATGAAGTCATAAAATTTTTATGTACATGGAATCTATTATGCTGAGTGAAATAAGTCAGAGGGAGAGAGAAAGACGCAGAATGGTCTCACTCTAAAAATGTCTTTCATTTTTCTTAAAACCCATAGATGAGTGAAACTATTCTGCGTCTTTCTCCTTCTGACTTATTTCATTAGTGAAATATGTAGTGATGTTCTTGATATGTTGACCTTTTTTTGTTTATATCTTAGCCACACCATGTACCTCTCAGTTCTCAGGACTTACTTCTAGTTTTGTGTTTAGGATTTATTCAGAGTGGTGCACAGAAGACAAGAATATAAAACAGGGTTAGCTTTATTATATCTCCAGCCGTGTTATGCTGATTCACTATCTCAAAATATTCCTATCTGGACACCAGGGGGGCGGGTGGAGGAGCGAAACTCCTCCTTTTCGATTTTCAAACTGGAGAGGGAGCTCGCAATTGGACCCAGCAGAGCGCACATGCCAGGAAAGCCGTCCCTCTGTTTTTCTGGTATGTTAGGGTCGCTGGTCGGACAGCGGGCCACAGATCTCCTGGGCTGAACACTTGGTCCAGGAGACTGGGACCCCCCACGCCAGGCGGGTCTTCATGGCTGGCCCTGGCAACTCAGGCCCTGGGGGGCAGGTGGAGGAGGGAAACTCCTCCTTTTCAATTTTCAAACTGGAGAGGGAGCTCGCAATTGGACCCAGCAGAGTGCACATGCCAGGAAAGCCGTCCCTCTGTTTTTCTGGTATGTTAGGGTCGCTGGTCGGACAGCGGGCCACAGAAATCCTGGGCTGAACACCTGGTCCAGGAGACTGGGACCCCCCATGCCAGGCAGGTCTTCATGGCCGGCCCTGGCAACTCGGGCCCTGGGGGGCGGGTGGAGGAGGGAAACTCCTCCTTTTCAATTTTCAAACTGGAGAGGGAGCTTGCAATTGGACCCAGCAGAGCGCATAATGATTTGGCTCAGGCCTCAGAAGAATGGGCATCGCCCACACACACCTGAACTATGGAAACAACCACAATTGTCTTTAACATTCCCAGGATCCAAGCCTCTACCAGAGAAGACCTACCACTGCTTTGGCATTGACTGACTCCAAAGAGTACTCCCAACACCCAGGTGACTCAGCAACAGTCTGCATGCAGAGCAGATTGCTCTACATTTAATGATATGCTGAAACTAGAGGTTGCTCCACATCAGCCTGACATCAACGAAAGAAATGCACAGAATCCAGAGTCTTTAAATATAAAAGTCTGATACCAACTATAGCTAAAGTGTGAAAAAGTTTCACTGGGACCTTGAGAATGACTGGAGTTGGATAGACTGGTATGCTTGGAACCCAGAGTCTGTCTTACGCCAATAAACTTCTGGGGTGAGGCCTTTCTGTAATCAGGTCAAGGACTTTTTTTCCCATTTTCTCCATTTTTCTGGACCTATGCAAACATTGGCGATTGCCACTATCACACCTTTACTATATTTTTTACTCTTATCCTTTAAGGAAAAAAAATACAACTCACTGAACTTAAAAGCAAATTACTGTAGTAGAATGCCTGTCTCGAAAACAGGCAGGGGATGGGTAGGGGGGGAGGGGGTAATGTACTGGTGAAGGGGGGTGTTCTGGTTATGACTGTAACCCAAATATGATCATGTTACTTAAATAAAAAATATATATAATTAAAAAAAAAGATATGGATGCCTCACCGAGAATACTGCACCCAGCCTGACTCACGTTCATGTTTGAAGGAAGGATACATAGCTTCATGGATAAGCAACAGCTCAGAAACTTCACAGATGCAAAACACCCCAAATATCCAATTATATATAGGCCCAACTCAAAAAACAAAGCTCTCTCTCTCTGGCCTCACCTCTTGTTTTCACCATGTAATTCTGTGTGGTCTCATTTATTTCATATTTCATAATTCATATTTCATATTCGCCTCTTCGTGCTCCCACTTGATTCCCAGTGGGAAAATGAACTCACTAAGGTTATGCTTAGGAACTTTTTATCTCATTAGGATAAAGGTCCGCAGCACAGCCTTAAAGGAAAAACTGAAAGGTCTACTTTAAGACAAGACAGACCAACAAACATAGTAATATTATCCACAAAGATGACATTAAATCCCATGACATCATCTCCCTCAATGTCAATGGATTAAATGTACCAATTAAAAAACACAGAGTGGCTAAATGGGTCAAAAAGATGAACCCAATCTTCTGCTGCCTAAAAGAAACCCACCTTAATAGCCAGAACAAACATAGACTCAAAATCAAAGGCTGAAGGTAAATCATCCAAGAAAACAAAACCCTTAAAAAAGCGGGAGTGGCCACATATGATGACACCAACTTTAGACTCAGAAAAGTTTAAGGGACAAAGATGGACATTTTGTACTAATCAAGGGATATGTGTAACAGGAAGAAATCACACTACTAAACATAGATGCACCAAATGAGACACCAGAAAACTATCTAATACAATTATTGACAAATATGAAAGAAGACATCAATAATAACACAATAATTGTGGGAGACCTCAAAACGGCCCTGTCAACACTTGATAGGTCAACCAGACTGAAACCCAACAAAAATATACTAGCCCTGAAAAGAGAAATAAAAGAAAGAGGCCTAGTGGAAATATATAGGACACTCCACCCCCAAAAACGTGGATACACATTCTTCTCCAATGTACATGGGTCATTCTCCAGGATAGACCACATGCTGGCACATAAAATATACCTCCATAAAATCAAGAGGATAGAAATCTTGGAGGCTACCTTTGTGACCACAAGGCTCTGAAATTAGATGTGAACTACAAACGGACACAGAAGAAAAACTTTAACAATTGGAAATTAAACAGCCTGCTACTGAACAACCAGTGGATCTGAGATGAGATCAAAGAGGAAATCAAAACTTTCCTAAAAACAAATGATAATGAAGACAAAAACTACAGGAATCTATGGGACATAGAAAAGTGGTCCTGAGACGAAAATTTATAGCTTTGCAAGCACACATCAGAAAGGAAGAAGGGGCATACCTGAATAGCTTAATGGCGTAACTCATAAAATTAGAAAATGACCAACAAAAAATGAAAAATAGAGAGACAGAAGGAAATAACAAAGCTGAGAGCAGAAATCAATGAAATGGAAACCCAAAAAACAATCCAAAAAATCAACAGCAGAAGTTGGTTTCTTGAAAAAAAAAAAAAAAAAAGATTGATAGACCATTGGCAAAACTCACAAAGAGAGACAAAACTGATAACCTGTATTAGAAATGAAAAGAGGAAGATCACGACAGATATTGCAAAGATTCAAAGGGTAATTAAAGACAACTTTGAGAAAATCTGTGCTACTAAACTAGGGAACCTGGAAGAAATGGATAAATTCTTGGACACTCCCCTAGTTAAGTAAGGAGGATGTAGCACATCTATACACCCCCATCACTATTGAGGAAATTGAAACTGTAATCAAATATCTGCCTAAAAAGAAAAGCCCCGGCCCATATGGATTCACTAATGAATTCCTTCAACCTTTCAAGAGGAAGTACTACCAATCCTAGCCAGGCTCTTCCATGAAATTGAAAAAACAGGAACACTCCCAAACAGCTTTTATGAAGCCAACATCACCTTGATACCAAAACCAGACAGAGATGCTGCCAAAAAAGAAAATTACAGAACAATATCCCTGATGAATGCAGATGCAAAGATCTTCAATAAAATCCTGGCAAATAGAATACAATGCCTCATCAAGAAGATCATTCACTATGATCAAGTAGGTTTCATCCCAGGAATGCAAGGATGGTTTAAAATCCATAAATCTATCAACATAAGTCACAACATCAACATCAAGAAAAATAAAAATCACATGATCATATCAATAGATACTGAGAAAGCATTTGATAAGGTCCAACACCCATTCTTGATCAAAACTCTCAACAAGATGGGAATGAAAGGAATCTTTATCAACATAGTTAAGGCCATCTACCACAAGCCAATGGCAAATAATATTCTCAATGGGGAAAAACTAAAAGCCTTTCTTCTAAATTCTGGTAAAATACAAGGTTGTCCTCTCTCACCACTCCTATTCAACATAGCACTGGAAGTACTTGCCATAGCAATTAGGTAATAAAAAATATCAAAGCAATCCATATAGGAAAGGAGGAAGTCAAGCTCTCACTATTTGCAGATGACATGACACTCTACTTAGAAAACCCCAAAGACTCTATCAAAAAGCTTCTAGAAACAAAATATTCATATAGCAAGGTGGCAGGCTACAAAATTAGCACACAGAAATCAATGGCCTTTTTATACACCAATAATGATAGGGAAGACATGGGACGTTAAGGAGGCAACCCCATTCACAATAGTGCCACACAAACTCAAATATCTTGAAGTTAACTTGACCAAAGACCTGAAGGACCTATACAAAGAAAACTATAAAGCCCTGCTTCAAGAAATAAGAGAGGACACACGGAAATGGAAACACATACCCTGCTCATGGGTTGGCAGGATTAACATAATTAAAATGGCAATACTCCCCAAAGCATTATACAGATTTAATGTGATCCCTCTAAAGATATCCATGACATTCTTCAAAGAAATATATCAAACAATTTTGAAATTCATTTGAAACAATAAACACACTCAAATAGATAAAGCACTCCTAGGGAAAAGGAATATGGGAGACATTGCTTTCCCCAACTTTAAACTAATATTATTATAAAGCAAAAGTTATCAAAACAGCATGATATTGGAATAAAGCCAGACCCTCAGATAAGTGGAATAGGATTGAATACTCAGAGTATGTTCCCCAGACATACAATCACCTAATTTTTGACAAAGGAGCAAGAAATCCTAAGTGGAGCAGGGAAAGCCTCTTCAACAAGTGGTGTTGGCAGAACTGGTTAGCCACTTGCAAAAAAGCGAACATAGACCCCCAGTAACATCATGTACAAAGGTAAAATCCAAATGAATTAAAAGACCTTGATTTCAGACCTGATACCATAAGGTATATAAAACAACAGGTAGGTAAAACACTCCATGACATTGAGAATAAAGGCATCCTCAGGAGGAAACTGCACTTTCCAACAAGTGGAAGCAGAGATAAACAGATGGGAATACATTAGGCTGAGTGTCTTCTGCACCTCAAAGGAAATAGTATCCAGGATACAAGAGCCACACACTGTGTGGGAGAAACTATTCACCCAATACCCATCAGATAAGGGGCTAATTTCCAAAATATGCAAGGCATTGACAGAATTTTACAAGAAAAAAAATCTAATCCCATTCAAAAAATGGGAAGAAGAAATAGACAGACACTTTGATAAAAATAAATACAAATGGCCAAAAGGCACTTGAAAAAATGCCCCACATCACTAATCATCAGGGAGATGCAAATCAAAACAATGATGAGATACCATCTCACACCACAGAGATTGGCACACGTCACAAAGAATGAGAACAATCAGTCCTGGCAGGATGTGGAGAGAAAGGAACTCTTATTCACTGCTGGTGGGAATGCTGTCTAATCCAACCTTTATGGAAAGCGATATGGATATTCCTCCAAAAACTGGAAATTGAGCTCCCATTCGATCCAGCTATACAACTGCTAGGGATATACCGTAGGAGCACAATAATACAAAACAAAAATTCCTTTCTTTCACATATATTTATTGTAGCACTATTCACAATAGCCAGACTCCGGAAACAACCAAGATGCCCTTCAACAGATGAATGGCTAAAGAAACTGTGGTACATATACACAATGAAATATTATGCAGCCATCAGGAGAGATGAAGTCATGACATTTTCCTATACATGAATGTACATGGAATATATCATGCTGAGTGAAATAAGTAAGAGGGAGAGAGATAGTTGCAGAATAGTCTCACTCATATATGGTTTTTAAGAGAAATGAAAGACATTTTTGCAACAATCCTCAGAGACAAAGAGAGGAGGGCTGGAATTTCCAGCTCACTTCATGAAGCTCACCACAAAGAGTGGTGAGTGCAGTTAGAGAAATTACTACATTGAGAACTACCATAATCATGTGAATGAACGAGGGAACTGGAAAGCCTGTCTGGAGGACAGATGGGGATGGGGTGGGGTGGAGGGAGATTTGGGACATTGGTGGTGGGAATGTTGTACTGGTGAAGGAGGGGTGTTCTTTACATGACTGAAACCTAATCTCAATCATGTTTGTAATAAAGGTGTTTAAATAAACTTATTATCAAAAAATTCTTTTTTCTTGGTTTTTGATAGTTTCACTCTTCTGAGTCTCGGACAAGGCCTGTTTGCACTGAGATTATAGGGACTTTTTATTTTTGTGAATTTTATTATCTTTCTTTTTCCTTTGCTTTCTTTGCTCTTTTAAATAGCTTTATACTTCTTTGATTGCAAGATTCAAAATGTCTTAATCAGTCACTAATTCTATTTTTCACATGTTCTACTCAGATGCATGTGCTTTTTATTGCATTTTCTCACATATTTTGATTTTATTGAATAAATTATTATGCATTACATTGACATAATAAATCATTATTGGTTCTGCAAAAAGACAGTTGTTCTTTTCAAAGCAAAATGTGTGCCTGAATCCACAGTTCTCGTAGTGAAAAAATACTAGGTGTCTTGATGTGGGTATAGTCTTTCCCAAAAACCAATTCAAACCACTCTTTGCTGTCACCTCTTCCTTCAGCTGAGGATTCACTGTATCTAAAATACATT
Organism: Suncus etruscus; assembly: GCF_024139225.1. NCBI lineage: Eukaryota > Metazoa > Chordata > Mammalia > Eulipotyphla > Soricidae > Suncus > Suncus etruscus. The sequence goes on from NC_064856.1 coordinate 57,304,134, forward strand.
TTATCTATTATTATTATTATTATTTTATCTATTATATAATATACTGTCTATTGAACTTTTCATTACATTCATTAAATTCAATCCCAGAATTTCTGTTGTTGCTTGTATTCACAAAATTAGCAATTTTGAATTCTTTGACAGATCACAATATACCATGGAATTAAACTTGGCTATGGAGAATATTGTTATAATTTGTTGATGAATTATTTTGTTTATTCTTTATGTTTCTTCTGGTTCTACATTAACTTCTTTCACATTTGCAATGGTAGACATGTCCTCATGTCTTTACTTGTCTCAAGTGAGATGATTGTATTCCATAATTGTGTGGTATATGGTATTTTCATTGCTCTTGGAGAGATAAACCTGTACCCTAATTTTTTATTATTCTAGTAACAGATTTCTTTTTTTTAATATTTGATGCTTGAACATGTATTGCCTTATATTTTTTAAAATAGTTTTTATTGTGACCAAAGTGAATTACGAATCATTCACAGTAATATTTATTGCGGTGTCCTGAAGCCCCCCCAGGGGGGACCCGGCCAGCAGGAATTAGCTGGAAAGGCTTCTCAGACAACCGCACTCCTATTTTGCTGAGTAGAAGAGCAACCACACCTGTAAAAAATCTGAAAGAGGTTAATAATAAAGACCCAAGGCAGCGTCTCACTGTTCAAGGGTACCTTTATTGGGCTACAGCTCCTTCTTATATAATGAAGGAGAAGGGGGCAGTACAAAGGTGATGTCAGTCATACTTTTGGCGCGAAGGCCCATACAAGGCAAGAATATATTTCAGGTTTCAAGGAACAAAGAAAGTTAGGCATTCTCTAAATAAGGAAGTGGGCAGCGGGCTAGGGGGGCTGGATGACCTTCAAGCTATGATGAACGTGCTGTTTCCATGGAAATTTCTAGTGTCCTTCTAGCTGCATTCCTAATTGCTTGACCATCAGGAGCTGGTGCAAGATGTGCTTGCCTCAGTGATCTTGAACAGACAATGTAGCATACATTTATTGATAATAGCCTAGTTCACTCCGAAATGTGGTCTTAAGGAGTGAGGCCTAGTTTCTGATAACGGTACCGGACAGTGTTGCTCTCCTCCGGGCTAGAGTTAATTATATCTACAGTTGCACATTCCTTTCTCTATAGCTCAAAAACTTACAGCAAGACTGCAAAATAGCTTTTAGGTGAAAAGCTGGAATATGGCAGAAAGAACAGCAAAATGGCCTCAAACAAGTCAGTCCCCAACAATTTATGGTATATAGTGGCAATGAATCAGGGCCACCACCAGAGTTGTCCTTCCTCCACCCCTGTTCCCAGCATGCATCCTATATCTCCCTCTTTGCCCCTTGGACTGCTAGTAATTACTTTTTTTTTCAAATTCATTTTTATTTAGTTCTTCTATTTTTTTTTGCTTGATAAAATCATTAAACTGTTGTTTGTTTTTGTTTTTTTTTTAATTTTTATTTTGACCATATTGGCTTACATATCTTTAACAGTAGTATTTTAGGTACATATTAACATTGAATCAGGGGAATTCCCATCATCAAATTTGCCCTCCCTCCACCCTTGTTCCCTTCCTGCAACCCATATCTCCCACCCTCATCCCCCGGGCTGCTAGAATAAGTGGTCTCTTCTGTGTCTAGCTTACTGCTAGTGATCATATATCTGTTTGATCCTGGTACCCTCCCTTGTTTCCCCCTCCATCTAGCGTAGGATGGACTGCCGTTCGATCCCCTGGTGTCCCATATGGTTCCCCCCAAGCCAGGGGCGATTTCTGAGCGCATAGCCAGGAGTAACCCCTGAGCGTCAAACGGGTGTGGCCCAAAAACCAAAAAAAAAAAATTAAAAAAATATAATAAGCTGAAAATGGGCAGCGTTCTTCTAGAGGCTTTCAACCTCAGTTTGAGAGAGGACAGGAAACAGGTAATTGAAACACCGCAACAATACAGGAAGAAATATCAAATAAAATATCCAGTGAGCACTAGAGCAATAAAGACAAGCACCACACAATAGTCTCAGTCTTGAAATAAAATCATGCCGGAGTGCAAGAAGAAAGAGAAAGATAGTAAAATAAAATAAAATAAAATAAAATAAAATTGGAGACATCAACTTCAATATTTCTTCTGTTTTTATATACATATTTCTTTCTTTAACTTCACCTGTTTTGGTTCTGCTTGGTACAAAAACCTAGAAGAAAAAAATCTTGTCTGGGATAAAAGCTCAGGCTTGTTTTTAAAAAAAAAAAAAAAAAAACAGGACACAGATATTGCCTATCTTTCTTATCGCCAAATGCACCTGCAATATAATATGGCACCATTCCCTTTTGCATAGACACTCAAAAAAAAAGATGAAATCTCATGCACAAAAACAAGCTCTTATCTACTAGGGATAAGAACTCATACATTGGATAATACATGGACGCCTCCCACCCTGAACATGTGTCATGTGGACCCAAATTAGACTCCACGTGATCCGACAGTGACCGTCCAACCCGAACCTCAGATCCCAGAAGTAGAACCGATACAGCTCCCTGCAACAGTGCCGGGGACTAAACTCCCCCCCCCCCCCTGGTAAATTCCTAATACTGCTCTGGAACCATCTTGTACCAGTTTTGATATGACATCCTGATAACAAGGAAACGGCAACAACTTGATCTAAGAGCGGGTTGTCCTATCTCATCACCTAACGGTAAGATGAAATCAGAAGACACGTCGTCCTTTGATCTGTGCAAAAATCAAGATCGCTAATTACAGAGGTCGGACTCTGACAACTGCGACTGAGCAGAACTTCTCGAGAACCATAATGAAAGACTCTTGTAACAGATTTCTTAAGCTCCCTTTCTCTAGTTCTTACTATTTATCAGCTAAATTGCTAATAAATCTAAATCTCTTTTCTTTCCCAGAAGGTGGCGCTCAAGTTTGTGGAGTCTGTCTCCTACACGAATTCTGCGCTAGTTTCCCGAAAATGCTCCATTTACTGGCATTTACTCACCATTTCAGAATCAAACACAAGCAACCAGCTGTAGAAGGAATCTGGGGGATTCTTAAATGAGATTCCCCCAAGGATTCCTGAATGTATTTTCTACTGAACACAATCAGCCTTAACCTCTTCTTTTTTATTTTTCTTATCTACCTATTTTTGTCTCGTTCTTCTGCCTACAGGACTCAGGCATAGTTTCGTCAGTAACTCTTTAAAAAATTTTTTTTCTATACCTCTGGCAAAATCAAGCATCCCATACTGTTTCCTTTTCTGAAAGAAGAGGATACCTGTTCATTTAGCCCCTAACGTTACTTTCAATCCTAAATCATACTCGCCACTTTTCTTTTCAACCCAGGAAAAAAAAAAAGCCAGGACAAGAGCCTAAGTCACTGACTCCTGCTGGTCTATGGCTGTCATAGAGCATATTGTCTTTTAGCAGAAGCCTAGGTTGAAAAACTGCTCCTGAATTCCTTTATGTATTTTACAGAATCCTAAATTCCCACTGAGGTTCATATGTGGATACTTAATTGGTTGAAAAGAGGACAAAGGAAGGTACATACCTCACCTTTTAAGAACCAACATTACTATGGACTAAATGTAGTAAAAGTAGAATTATTGCAGCCAAGTTTAATTTCATGTCATATTTTTTAAATTCCCAATTTAAAAATTGGGGATGCAAACTAAAACATGTCAGGAACAACAACAATAAGTATACGTTATATAAATGAAAACCATTTGTTTTAGACAGAGTATTTTTTTATTGATCGTTTGATTTTTTGGTTTTTGGGTCACACCCAGCAGCGCTCAGGGGCTACTTCTGGCTCTACGCTCAGAAATTGCCTCCAGCAGGCTCCAGAGACAATATGGGATGCTGGGATTTGAACCAACGTTCTTCTGGAGTATTTTCAGAGCTTTTATATAGCAGTGCCAGTAGCATTATATACAAAAATATCTGAGAATTTTGGTACCAAAGACAATAGGAGTGGGGCAGAAAAATATTGTTTAAGTATATAAAGAACTTTGCAGCATTCATTTGACAAGACAAACATTTGAAAATGAAAATCAAAAACTTAATTCATTTATAAAGTAGTCAATTTATCTAATTATCCCAAATAATGATTTATCTAATTATCCCAATAATAATCCCAAATAATCTCTCCATTGGAAGATCTTGAATATAAAATTTGAAATACATTTCTGAAAGAGAAGAGCTTATAAATGTGACTTTGAGACAACTTCTGAGTTATTTTGAACAATGCTCACCTGCAGAAAAGTGAAGAGAATCCTGTGGGTCAGGTTCAAATCACAAATCAATAAAAGGTTGACAGTAACTATCAATATCACTGAATTCTATACTTAGATTATTTGTACAGAACCCTCTTTCAGATGACAAGATCTTGGAAGGATATATTATTGTTTGTTTTCTACTCAAGAAATTTCTAGTGTGTAAAATTGTTAATTCCAAAGAGCAAAACTAGGTTTCTATGGTTCTAGGAATGAAACTTCATTTGTACTTGTAGATTGAAAACTGTACTTATAAATATAAAGTGTTGAAAAGAGTAAGCAAGATCTTTGTTGGAAATTCACAATTTTGTTGTATTAATATTTTTCAATTAAAAATGTCTTAACAATATAATGAAATACATGAGCCTAGAATTTTCTCAGTATATACTGAAATTTACTAGTACATTATTTGTTCATCTCTAGGAGAGGTTGTTATAGAATTTATCATTAAAATCAGATAATTTTAGAATCACCAATATGTCTAGCCATCAATTTTCTCATAGCCTCTTTAACTTCCTTGTTCCTTAAACTATAGATAAGGGGATTCAACATGGGGATCACAACTGTATAGAACACAGACACCACCTTGTTTTGTTCAGTTGAGTAGCTGGACTTGGGCATTACATAAATGAATGTGATGGTTCCATAGAACAGAGTGACTGCTGTGAGGTGGGAGGAGCAGGTGGAGAAGGCTTTGTGCCGCCCCTCAGTAGAGCGCATCTTCAGGATGGAGATAAGGATGTAGACATAAGAGAGAGCAATAATGAGCACTGTGACCACAATGATGGAACCAGAAGTGATGGCTGGAATGATTTCAGAAGCAAAATCATGAAAACAAGAAAGCTTCAAAAGGGGAGAATAGTCACAGAAAAAGTGATTGACTTTATTTGGTCCACAGAAAGACAGTCTTAGTAAACAAGCAGTAAATGTCCAAGCATTTGCACATCCACCTAGGTAAGATGTTCCCACTAAAAGAATGCATATTCTGGGGGACATGTGAGTAGAATAGAGAAGAGGTGAGCAGATGGCCACATAGCGATCATAGGCCATGGCAGCAAGGAAGAAGCACTCAGCTGTCCCAAAAGTAACAACAGAACAGAGTTGAGATACACAACCAGCAACAGGAACAGTAGTTTTTTCCCTGAGGAAACCCATGAGCATGACAGGGGTGACTGAAGAGGAGTATCCAATGTCTACAAAAGCCAAATGGCAGAGGAAAAGGTACATAGGGGTATGCAACTGAGGGCTGTTTCTGATTAACATAATTATGCTTACATTGCCTACCAAAGTTACCCCATAAATTCCTAGAAAAAAAATAAACAAAATGGTACTAACTGTAGTGTCTTCTGTTAACCCCAGAATAATGAATTCTGTCACAGTCGTGTAATTTTTGGTCTCCATCTACGTGGAAAAAATCTTTACTGCTCCCTGAAAGCAAAAAATAAAATTTAATGTTATAGTACAAAAAATATAAGAACTTGTGTACTTAGTTTTACAATGTCTATATAATAAATGTCACAAAAAATGAATGAGAGTTTAGTCAAACTATCTTTCATACAAAACGTCACAAAAAATTGATAGTATAATGACCATTGATGTCATAGTAGGAATACTGAGAAAATTATTTATCTAATAAACTTAACTCAGATTTGCACTATGTAGTTTATTTTGTAATTCTTTAAATTGTGCAAGTCAACAAAATTTTATAATACTACGTTTTCTTTCAAATGTGTAATCTCAATAACTCAGAATCACACCATTTACATTCTTATTTTTTACATTAATTTTTGGATAGTATTCTATGTTAACTAACTAAGCAACCAGGTTATATAATTACATGTGATTATACATATGAACCCTGAAGTCCTAGCTTCTTTATCTTTTATTTAACTGTCTTTTTAAACTTTGACAAGGTATAAGTTAAAGACTGAATGAAATCTCATATATATGTTTATTAGAGGATAAGAGAGGGTTACTGTATTTTTGTTTGCTTGGGAACTGGCAGGAATATAACACATGTACAAATGCATTCTATCAATGAAATTTTTCCATACTCCCAAACTTAAAATGTTTAAACATATATTTGCAAATTTAGTGTGTTATAATTCCACTACCATGTGGAAGCTAAGTATAGGACAAAAATGCTATATGCTTTAGATCCATAGCTCCTGGGTTCTATTTTTCAGCTTTTCTATAGACTATGAAATTTTAGACAACTGTAGACACTTTTCAACTCTTTGTTATCCTTTTTTAAAAATAAGCTTAATTATACTCCATGTTTGAATTTGATGACGATGTACCTAACACTCAACAGGGTTTAAGAAGTAAGTAGATACCCAGCAAATGATAATTTACTTATAATAATAAAACTTGAATTTCTAATGCAAAAATAAAAATAAACATTTCTTTATAGGTAGTTCATATAAATATCAAAGAAAATTATTACCTTCAGATGTTTATATCTCAATAATGATGCCAAAGAATCATCACTGTAATGAAAGTCTGCATTTATGAGGTTTGGTGCCTTTGGGGATGAAAACCCTGGAGTATTCTCCTTGTTTGTGAAAATACTCAAGGCAAAATCATAGGTATATGTGATCATGTAACTATGTACAAGGTAATTACTTGTGTACAGTTTTTGAGAGTACAATAGGTTGATTTTTAATGAAGACTTAATGGATTGTTGAAATTAAATTTGTATTGATTTACAATAATAAACTGTGCCAGTCAAAAACTTATTTTAAAATAGAAAACCTACTGGGAAAGTACTTATGTTTTTAATATATATTCATATTTATATTCAGAATTTTATATTGAGATAATTGTAGATTCACATTTAGCTGAAATTAACAATATAAGATCCCCTGTACATTTACAGAGATTCTCCAATTACAATTGACAAACACAATTCACACAACCAGGATATCTATAGGGATGCAGTCAACATACAAAGCCCTTATCACACTTGGTATAGTCATAATAACTTCTACACTTTTCTTTTTTAGCATCACTAATCTTATATTTATTATTTTAGTTCTATCATTTCAAGAGTTTTTAGAAAAGATACACCAGAACTCATGACATCAGACAGTACTTTAGCACAAAGATTATTCTTTATTTTATTAATATTTTTATTTAAACAACATTATTACATACATGATTGTGTTTGGGTTTCAGTCATGTAAAGAACACCACCCATCACCAGTGCAACATTCCCATCACCAATGTTCAAAATCTCCCTCCTCCCCACCCAACCCCCGCCTGTACTCTAGACAGGCTTTCTATTTCCCTCATACATTCTCATTATTAGGATAGTTCAAAACGTAGTTATTTCTCTAACTAAACTCATCCCTGTTTGTGGTGAGCTTTATGAGGTGAGCTGTAACTTCCAGCTCTTTTCTCTATTGTGTCTGAAAGTTATTATTGCAAGAATGTCTTTCATTTTTCTTAAAACACACAGATGAGTGAGACCATTCTGCGTCTTTCTCTCTCTCTCGGACTTATTTCACTCAGCATAATAGATTCCATGTAGATCCATGTGTAGGAAAATTTCATGACTTCATCTCTCCTGACAGCTGCATAATATTCCATTGTGTATATGTACCACAGTTTATTTAGCCATTCATCTGTTGAAGGGTAATTTGGCTGTTTCCAGAGTCTTGCTATGGTAAATAGTGCTGCAATGAATATAGGTGTAAGGAAGGGATTTTTGTATTGTAATTTTGTGTTCCTAGGGTATATTCCGAGGAGTGTTATAGCTGGGTCGTATTCCCAGTTTTTGGAGGAATCTCCATATTTCTTTCCATAAAGGTTGAATTAGACGGCATTCCCACCAGCAGTGGATAATAGTTCCTTTCTCTCAAATCCCCGCCAACACTGGTTGTTCTCACTCTTTGTGATGTGTGCCAATCTCTGGGGTGTGTGGTGGTACCTCATAGTTGTTTTGATTTGCATCTCCTTGATGATTAGTGATGTGGAGCATTTTTTCATGTGTCTTTTGGCCATTTGTATTTCTTCTTTGTCAAAGAGTCTGTCCATTTCTTCTCCTCATTTTTGGATGGGATTAGATGTTTTTTTCTTGTAAATTTCTGTCAGTACTTTGTATATTTTGGAGATTAGCCCCTTGTTTGATGGGTATTGGGTGAATAGTTTCTCCTACTCAGTGGGGGGGCTCTTGTATCCTGGGCGCTATTTCTTTTGAGGTGCAGAATCTTCTCAGTTTAATATATTCCCATCTGTTAATCTCTGCTTTCACTTGTTTGGAGAGTGCAGTTTCCTCTTTGAAGATAACTTTAGTCTCAGTGTCCTGGAGTGTTTTACCTACGTGTTGTTCTATATATCTTATCGTTTCAGGTCTGATATCGAGCTCTTTCATCCATTTGGATTTATCCTTCGTACATGATGTTAGCTAGGGTTCTAAGTTCAATTTTTTGCAAGTGGTAGCCAGTTGTGCCAACACCACTTGTTGAAGAGGCTTTCTTTGCTCCATTTAGGATTTCTTGCTCCTTTATCAAAAATTAAGTGATTATGGGGCCGGGCGGTGGCGCTGGAGGTAAGGTGCCTGCCTTGCCTGTGCTAGCCTAGGACGGACCGCGGTTCGATCCCCCGGCGTCCCATATGGTCCCCCAAGAAGCCAGGAACAACTTCTGAGCGCATAGCCAGGAGTAACCCCTGAGCGTCACAGGGTGTGGCCCAAAAACCAAACCCCCCCCAAAAAAATTAAGTGATTGTATGTCTGGGGAACATTCTCTGAGTATTCAAGCCTATTCCACTGATCTGAGGGCCTGTATTTATTCCAATACCATGCTGTTTTGATAACTATTGCTTTATAGTACAGTTTAAAGTTAGGGAAAGTAATTCCTCCCATATTCTTTTCCCCAATGATTGCTTTAGCTATTCTAGGGTGTTTATTGTTCCAAATGAATTTCAAAAGTGCCTGATCCACTTCTTTGAAGAATGTCATAGTTATCTTTAGAGGGATCATAATAAATCTGTACAATGCTTTGGGGAGTATTGCCATTTTGATTATGTTAATCCTGCCAATCCATGAGCAGGGTATGTGCTTCCATTTCCGCGTGTCCTCTCTTATTTCTTGGAGCAGAGTTTTAAAGTTTTCTTTTTGTATAGGTCCTTCACATTTTTAGTCAAGTTGATTCCAAGATATTTGAGTTTGTGTGGCACTATTGTGAATGGGGTTGTTTTCTAAATGTCCATTTCTTCCTTATTACTATTGGTGTATAGAAAGGTCATTGATTTTTGTGTGTTAATTTTGTAGCCTGCCACCTTGCTATATGAGTCTATTGTTTCTAGAAGCTTTTTGGTAGAGTCTTTAGGATTTTCTAGGTAGAGTATTATGTCACCTACAAACAGCGAGAGTTTGACTTCTTCCTTTCCTGTCTGGATTCCCTTGATATCTTTTTCTTGCCTAATCACTATAGCAAGTACTTCCAGTGCTATGTTGAATAGGAGTGGTGAGAGAGGACAGCCTTGTCTTGTGACAGAATTTAGAGGAAAGGCTTTCAGATTTTCCCCATTGAGGACAATATTTGCCTCTTGCTTGTGGTAGATGGCCTTAACTATATTGAGAAAGGTTCCTTCCATTTCCATCTTGCTGAGAGTTTTGATCAAGAATGGGTGTTGGACCTTATCAAATGCTTTCTCTGCGTCTATTGATATGATCATGTGATTTCTCTTTTTCTTGTTGTTGATGTTGTGTATTATGTTGATAGATTTACGGATGTTCAACCAAACTTGCATTCCTGAGATGAAACCTACTTGATCATAGTGGATGATCTTCTTAATGAGGCATTGAATCCTATTTGCCAGGATTTTGTTGAGTATCTTTGCATCTGTATTCATCAGAGATATTAGTCTGTAATTTTCTTTTTTGGTAGCATCTCTGTCTGGTTTAGGTATCAAGGTGATGTTGGCTTCATAAAAGCTATTTGGAAGTGTTCCTGTTTTTTCGATTACATGAAAGAGTCTTGCCAGGTTTGGTAGAAGTTCCTCTTGAAAGGTTTGAAAAGAATTCATTAGTAAATTCATCTGGGCCTGGACTTTTGTTTTTGGGCAGATATTTGATCACTTTCTTAATTTCCTCAGTAGTGATGGGTGTGTTTAGATATGATACATTCTCTTCATTCAACCGTGGAAGATTGTCAGAGTCCAAATATTTATCCTTTTCTTCCAGATTTTCATTTTTAGTGGCATAGGGTTTCTCAAAGTAGTTTCTGATTACCCTTTGAATCTCTAACATATCAGTAGTGATCTCTTCTTTTTCATTCCTAATATGAGTTATCAAGTTTCTCTCTCTTTCTTTGTTAGTTTTGCCAGTGGTCTATCAATATTGTTTATTTTTTCAAAGAACCAACTTCTGCTTTCATTGATCTTTTGGATTGTTTTTCAGGTTTCCACTTCATTGATTTTTGCTCTCAGCTTTGTTATTTCCTTCTGTCTCCCTATTTTTGGGTCCTTTTATTTTGTACTTTCTAATTTTATGAGCTGTGTCATTAAGCTATTCAGGTATGCCCCTTCTTCTTTCCTGATGTACTTGCAAAGCTATAAATTTTCCTCTCAGCACCGCTTTTGTTGTGTCCCATAGCTTCTGATAGTTTCTGTCTCCATTGTCATTTGTTTCTAGGAAGGTTTTGATTTCCTCTTTGATTTCATCTCGGACCCACTGATTATTCAGTATGAGGCTGTTTAACTTCCAGATATTAAAGTTTTTCTTCTGTGTCCCTTTGTACTTCACATATAATTTCAGGGCCTTGTGGTCAGCGAAGGTAGCCTGAGAAATTTCTATCCTCTTGATATTATGGAGGTATGTTTTAAGTGCTAGCATGTAGTCTATCCTGGAGAATGTCCCATGTACATTAGAGAAGAATGTGTATAAGGTTTCTGGGGGTGGAGTGTCCTGTATATATCTACTAGGCCTCTTTCTTCCATTTCTATTTTTAGGTCTAGTATATTCTTGTTAGATTTCAGTCTGGTTGACCTGTCATGTGTTGACAATGCCGTGTTGAGGTCTCCCACAATTATTGTGCTGTTATTGATATTATTTTTCAGATTTGTCAACAATTTTATTAAATATTTTGCTGGCCCCTCATTCGGTGCATATATGTTTAGGAGAGTGATTTCTTCCTGCTGTACGTAATCCTTGATTAATACAAAATGTGTATTTTTGTCCCTTACAACTTTCCTAAGTATAAAGTTTGCATCATCTGATATTAGTATGGGCACTCCAGGTTTTTATGGGTGTTATTTGCTTGGATGATTTTCCTCCATCCTTTTATTTTGAGTATATGTTTGTTCTGACTATTCAGGTGTGTTTCTTGTAGGCAGCAGAAGGTTGGATTGGGTTTTTTGATTCATTTAGCCACTCTGTGTCTCTTAACTGGTGCATTTAGTCCATTGACATTGAGAGAAAGAATTGTCCTGAGATTTAGTGCCATCTTTCTATCGAAGTTTGGTGTGTGTGTGTTGGTCAGTCTTGTCTTAAAGTAGGCTGTTCAGCTTTTCTTTTAAGAATGGTTTTGAGTCTGTAAAGTTTCTGAGCTGTTGTTTGTCTGTGAAACCATGTATTGTTCCTTCAATCCTGAAAGTAAGTTTTGCTGGGTGCAGTATTCTAGGCGAAGCATTTATTTCATTGAGTTTTGTCACCATGTCCCACCACTGCCTTCTGGCCTTGAGTGTTTCCAGTGACAGGTCTGCAGTAAATCTCAAGGATGTTCCCTTGAATGTAATTTCTCTTTTTGATCTTGCTGCTTTCAGAATTCTGTCTCTATCTGTGGGATTCGTCATTGTGACTAGGATGTGTCCTGGGGTGTTTTTTCTGGGGTCTCTTTTAGTTGGTACTCTTCGGGCATGCAGGATTTGATCACATGCATACATGAGCTCTGGTAGTTTCTCTTTAATGATGTTATTGACCGTTGATCTTCCTGGAGATTTTCTTCCTGGACTCCAATGATTCTTAAGTTGTTTCTGTTGAACTTATCATAGACTTCTATTTTCATCTGTTCACATTCTTTGAGTAATTTTCATCTGTTCACATTCTTTGAGTAATTTTTCCATTGTTTGATCATTTGCTTTAAGGCTTTTTTCCAATTTCTTCTGCTGTATGGGTTGTTATTCATCTCATCTTCCAATGTACTAATTCTATCCTCAGCTGCTGTTAACCCATAGGAAAGCTCAACCATGCTTTTCTTCAATTCATCTACTGAGTTTTTCAGACCTGTTATTTGACCTGAAATTTTAATTTGGAGTTTTCTGATTTCTATCTTTATATTCTCTTGATTCTTATTAGTGTTCTCTTCTATACTTTCTTTGAGTTTTTTTAACATCTTTCATATTGCGACTCTAAACTCCTTATCTGAGAGACTGATTAGTTGGTTGGTCATGTTCAAGTCATCAGAGTTGCCATTGTCATTCTCTATGTCTGGCGCTGGCCTGTGTTGTTTCCCCATTGTCACACTTGTATTGTGGGTTTTTATACGTGTTGTGTTTGTGTTCATTGGCTAAATGATTGCACGGCCGGGAAGCGCAGCGGAGCGGCCATGCTCCTCTGTCTCCACCCTTTCTGGGCTTGTAAACTCACCTCCAGGGAAGGCTCCAGGGAAGGTGAGCCGTCCTCAGATGAGCCACACATAGGATGACATCAGGCCGAAAATGGAGCACAGTACAGAAGACAGTCAGATAGGGGTGCTGGCATCTGAGTTCCAGCAGAGTTCAGTGGCTTCCCCTTTCTGGGCGTGTAAGCTCACCTCCAGGGTATGCTCCAGGGAAGGTGAGCCATCCTCAGATGAGCCACACACAGGATAAAATCAGGCCAAAAATGGAGCACAGTGCAGAAGACAGGCAGATAGGGGTGCTGGCATCTGAGTTCCAGCAGAGTTTAGCGGCTTCCCGTTTCTGGGCTTGTAAACTCACCACCAGGGAAGGCGAGCCATCTGCAGATGATCCACACACAGGATGAAATCAGGCCGAAAATGGAGCACAGCACAGAAGACATGCAGATAGAGGTGCTGGCGTCATTATCCCAGAGTCAAGGTATTCTTATATTTGCTTTTCAGCAGGTAAGTGGAGAGTTATGCATTCTAGGAGGAATTGGATGATTGTTTATGGACATTTGTGATTCACTGTACCATTTCTTCATACTTCAGCTTCTCCAGTCCTCCAAAGAGAGTAAAAATTATTATCTTAGCAGCTAAATGATCTTCCTCTTAGTTCTTGAAGCTGGCAGCCTCTAGTCTGCACAAAGATTATTCTAGATCATTAAATCTAGTGGATTTGCTCTAATTGCTTGAGATTGGAAACATTCCTTTCAATATACCAAACAACAGCAGGTCATGATCTCATAGAACATACATTTCAGGATTCTAATATTGAAATACAGATATTAAATTAAATAACTGAATAAATGTGTGATCAAGTCAAGCTTTTTAATTAGCTTTTGCTCTTCTCCCTTCTTGATGATGATGATGATGATGATGATAATAATAATAATAATAATAATAACAACCACATTTTCAACTAAGGTTCCTGGACTCAGACAAAAACGTGTTCTTGAGACAGGCAAAAACAGAGACCAGCAGCTAAGGTTATAGTGGGTAGTTTTTGGAATCAATCAAGTTCTCTAATAAGGACTTAGAGAGGAAATGTAGAGAATATTCAAATAACTCAAAGAAACAATGGAAAGGACAGCAAATAAGATTCAAGAGGATATGAGGGTAAAATGTAGAAAATTTCAAGTGGTTATGGCAGAAATAAAAAGCATGACAGGCAAAATGAAAAACTCACTGGAATGTCTTACCAACATAGTAAAAGCTGCTGCGGATGGTTTTAGTGAGCTAGAAGATAAGCTGCATAACAAAAACCCACAATAGAAGAAGCTTGAAAAGAACCTTAAATAAATTAACAGAAGATGGAAAAATATGATCAAAATAAATGAACAGACTTGGGATAAATTCAACAGGAACAACATAAGAATCATGGAAGTCCCAGAAAGACTATAAGAAAACCCCTATAAAGAAACAACAGTCAAATAAAGAATTGCTGAGAAGTTGTGAGAACTGAAGCATGCATACATACACTCACATCATTAATGCCTGAAGAGTACTAGCTAAAGAGACCCAAATAAAAGCACCCCAAGTTACATGTTAGTCACAATAATGAAAACCAGAACTAGAAATAGACTACTGAAAGCAGAAAGATTGTAAAGGGAAATTGCATATGAAAAAGCATCTTTAGGATTCACAGCAGATTTATGAAAACTGCACTACAGGCCCAAAGGAAGTAGTGGAATATAGTGAAAATAATCAATGGAATAAGTGCTTCACCAAGAATACTTCACTCAACTTTGAAGGAAAGGTACAGGAGTTCATGGATAAATGACCACTCAGGAACTTTACGGACTCAAAATAAATCTTAAAAGAAGAGCTAAAGGGTTTAAGGCAAGACAGACACCACAAACCTGAAAATTCTACCAAAAAATGGCATACATTCCGTGACAGTCATATATCTCTCAGTGTCAATGGACTGAAATGTACCAATTAAGAGGCACAGAGTTGCAAATGATCAGAAAAAAGAATCTCATATTTTGTTGCCTGTAAGAAATACATTTGAATGGTCAGAGCAAACATAGACTCAAACTTAAAAGTTGAGAATAATCCTTTAATAAAATAGCTTCTTTACAAAGTCTGGGGTGGCCATATTAATATGAGCAGGTTAAAACTCAATAAGAATATATTGGCTTTGAAGGTAAAAACAGAAGAGAATGGCTTAATGGAGATAGGACTTTTCATCTCTAAAAATCTGAATACAATTTATTTTCCAATGCAAATGAGACATTGTCCAAGATAGGCCACATTCTGGGCCATAAAAAATACCTTCATAAAATCAAGAGGATAGAAATTTTATCAACTATCTTCCCCAACCATATCCACTCAAAATAGTAGTGAATTAGAAACAGAAACTGCAAAATAACTTTAACACCTGGAAATTAAATAGCTCACTGCTGAACAAGTGGATCAGAGATGAAATCAAAGAATATATCAAAGGATTTCTGGAAACAAGAATGAAGACATAAATTATCAGAACTTGTGGAACAGAGCAAAAGTGGTATTAAGAAAAATATTACAGCAATGTAAGCATTTCAAGAAGGAAGACCTGGCTTACATAAATAACAGAAAATGAAGCAAAAAAAAAAGATTCAAAGTAGGCAAGAAGAAAGAAATAATAAAACTTAAAACAGAAATTAGTGAACTGGAACCTTCCCCCAAAATCATCCAAAAGATCAATGAAGAGGAGCAAAAACTAAATGCCAGAGATGCCCCAGCCAGAAGTATGCTCCTTTGTCTGTGAAGGCACTCCTTTGTCTGTGAAAACTATCTCCTAGAGGCTCCAGAAGAGAGGGGCCACACCGCTTTGCTTCAAGACCATGCACTCTTTTTAACTAATAAACCCCACCATAATATGTAGAAAAAAATCACACTATAAATGTAACAATGGGGAAACCTTGTTAGCAAACACAATGCACAGAGAATGAAGATATCTCTGATGACCCCAACCATCTGATTAATCTCTCAGATAAGGAGTTTAGAACACAAATATGGAGGATCCTCATAGAAATAAAAGAAACATAGTTCAAGCTGAACAGAATACAAAGATAAATCAGAAAACTCCCAACTGAAATAACAGGTCTGAAAAATACAGTAGCTGAATTGAAAATCTCAATGGAAAGTTTCTCTAACAGTGTAACTGCAGCAGAGGACAGAATCAATGAATTGGAAGATGAAATGCAAAACAACTCCATACAGCAGAAGAGATTGGAAAAGAATCTTAAGGCAAATGATCAGACAATGGAAAAAGTACTCAAAGCATGTGAACAGATGAAAATAGCAGTCTTTGATAAACTCAACAGAAACAACATAAGAATCATTGGAGTCCCAGAGGCCCAGGAAGGAGACTCCCCAGGAAGAAAAAACAGTCAAAGACATCATCACAGAGAAACTCCCAGAGCAAAAAACTACATGAAATCAAATCCTGCATGCCCGAACAGTGCCAGCTAAAAGAGACCCGAATAAAAGCACCTCAAGACACATCCTAGTCACAATGACAAAACTCACAGATAGAAATAGAATACTAAAAGAAACAAGATCGAAAAGGGAAATTCCATTCAAAGGAGCATCCATAAGATTTACAGAAGACATGTCACAAGAAACTCTCAAGTGCAGAAAACAGTGGTGGGATATTGTGACAAGACTGAATGAAATAGATGATTCATCTAGAATGCTGCACCCACCCAACTCGTTTTCAAGATTGAAGATAGGACACATAGCTTCACGGATAAGCAATAGCTCAGAAACTTTACAGATGCAAAACCAGCCTTAAAAGAAAAGCTGAAAGTCCTACTTTAAGACAAAACAGACCAACAGACACACCAAACTTATACACAAAGATGATATTAAATTCAATGACAATCATCTTCCTCAACGTCAATGGAATAAATTCACCACTTAAGAGATACAGGTAGCAGAAGGTGCTGCCTGCAAGAAACACACCTGAATAGTAAATCAAAGGCTGGAGGAAAATCATCCAAGTAAACAATACCCTTAAAAAAAGCTGGGGTGACCATATTAATATCAGACTTTAGACTCAGAAAAGTTGTAAGGGACAAAGATGGACACTTCATATTAATTAAGGGATATGTGCAACAGGAAGAAATCACACTACTAAACCTATACGTACCCAATGAGAGACCAGCAAAATATCTAATACAATTATTGACAAATTTGAAAGAGGCTATCAATAATATCACACTAATTGTGGGAGACCTCAGCACAGTCCTGTCAAAACTTGATAGGCCAACCAAACTGAACCCAACAAAAAATACTAACCCTGAAAAGAGAAATGGAAGAAAGAGGTCTAGTGTATATATACATATATATGTATATATATATGTATGTATGTATGTATGTATGTATGTATGTATGTATGACCCTCCATTTCCAAAAACCTGGATAAACATTCTTCTCCAAAGACATGCTGGCACAAAAAACATAACTCCATAAAATCAAGAGGATAGAAATTTTACAGGTTACCTTTGCTGACCATAAGGCTCTGAAATTAGATGGGAACTCCAAAGGGACACAGAAGAAAAACTTTAACACCTGGAAATTAAACAGTCTACTACTGAACAACCAGTGAATCTGAGATGAAATCAAAGAAGAAATATAAACTTTCCTGAAACAAATGACAATAAAGACACAAACTATCAATCTATAGGACACAGCAAAAGCAGTACTGAGAGAAAAATTTATAGCTTTGCAAGCATACATCAGGAAGGAAGAAGGGACATACCTAAATAGTTTAATGATGCTGTGACAATTTTATAAGCATAAAATTAGAAAATGATCAACAAAAGGAACCAAAAATAGGGAGACAGAAGGAAATAACCAAGCTTAGAGCAAAAATCAATTAAATGGAGACCCAAAAAACAATTTGAAATATCAATGAAAGCAGTTGATTCTTTGAAAAACAAACAGATTGATAGACCACTGGCAAAAATCACAAAGAAAGGAAGTTTTTAAAGCTGTATTAGAAATGAAAAGGGGGAGATCACTACAGATTTTGCAGATTCAAAGGGTAATCAAACACTACTTTGGGAATCTCTATGCCACTAAACATGAGGACCTGGAAGAAATGAATACATTCTTGCACTCTTATAACCTTCCGCCATTGAACAAGGAAGATGTAACATATATAAACACCTCCATCACCATTGAGGAAATTAAAATGGTAATCAAATGTCTGTCCAAAAATAAAAGCCCAGGCCCAGATGTATTTGCTAAGGAATTCTTTCAAACCTTTCAAAAGGAACTACTATAAATCTTGGCCAGGCTCTTTCATGGAAATTGATAAAACAGGGACACTTACAAATAGTTTTTATGAAACCAAAATCACCTTGATACCAAAACCAGACAGAGAAGCTGCCAGAAAAGAAAATTACATACCAATATCCCTGATGAACACAGATGCAAAGACCTTCAACAAAATCCTGGCAAATAGGATCCAATGCCTCATCAAAAAAAAATCAGTCACTACAATCAAGTAGGTTCCATCCCAGGAATGCAAGAATGGTTTAACATCCATAAATCTATCAACATAATACACAACACCAAGAACAAAAAAAATAAAAACCACATGATCATATCAATAGATGCAGAGTAAGCATTTGATAAGGTCCAAAACCCATTCTTGATAAAAAAAAAAACTCCCAGCAAAATGGGAATGAAAGGAACCTCTCTCACTGTAGTTAAGGCCATCTACCACAAGCCAATGGCAAATATCAATCTTAATGAAGAAAAACTAAAAGCCTTTCTTCTAAATTCTGGTAAAAGACAAGGTTGTCCTCTCTCACCACTCCTGTTCAACATAGTACTGGAAGTAATTGCCATAGTGATTAGGCAAGAAAAGGCTGTAAAGGGAATCCAGATAGGAAAGGAAGAAGTCAAGCTCTGACTGTTTGCAGACATAATACTATATTTAGAAAACCCTAAAGACTCTACCAAAAAGCTTTTAGAAACAATAGACTCATATAGCAATGTGGCGGGCTACAAAATTAATATGCAAAAATCAATGGGTTTTTATACACCAATAATGATAGGGAAGAAATGGACATTAAGAAAACAACCCCATTCACATTAGTGCCACACAATTTCAAATATCTTGGAGTCAATTTGACTAAAGATATGAAGGGTCTATACTAGAGATGGCTAACCATTTTGAGCCCGATTGCCCAAAATGCTGCACAAAACTAAATAATTTCTTCAAAGTGCCAGAACGACCTCCCAATAGCCAGTCTGGCCCTGTTGCCAGGAGAGCTGCAAAGCAGCCACTGGCGCATTCACCTCCCACCATGTTGCATATCTTAATTGTGGGTCTTCTCGCATGCCAGCTGCAAGGCCTTCATGTGCCATAGCTGGCACGCATACCATCGGTTCGCCATCACTGACCTATACAAAGAAAACTATAAAACCCTGCTTCAAGAAATAAAAGAGGACACCTGGAAATGGAAACACATACATTGCTCATGGATTGGTAGGATTAACATAATTAAAATGGCAATACTCCCCAAAGCATTGTACAAATTTAATGTGATCCCTCTAAAGACACCCATGACATTCTTCAAAGAAGTGAATCAAACACTTCTGAAATTCATTTGGAACAATAAACACCCTCGAATAGCTAAAGCAATTCTTGGGAAATGGAATAAGGGAGGCATTCTTTTCCCCAATTTTATACTGTATTACAAAGCAATAGTTATCAAAACAGTAAGGTATTGGCATAAAGACAGACCCTCAGATTAGTGGAATAGGCTTGAGTACTCAGAGAATGCTTTAGCTATTCGAGGGTGTTGGCACAAATGATTAGCCACTTGCAAACAAAGGGAACTCAGACCCACAGCTAATACCATGTACACAGGTAAAATCCAAATGGATTAAATACCTTAATATCAGACCTGAAACCATAAGGTAGATAAAACAACTCGTAGGTAAAACACTCCATAACATTGAGACTGAAGGCATCTTCAAGGAGGAAACAGCACTCTCCAAACAAGTGGAAGCAGAGATAAACAGGTGGGAATATATTAAGCTGAGAAGCTTCTGCACCTCAAAGGAAATAGTGCCTAGGATACAAGAGCCACCCACTGAATAGGAGAAATTTTTCACCCAATACCCATCAGATAAGGGGCTAATATCCAAAATATATAAGGCACTGACAGAACTTAACAAGAAACAAACATCTAATCCCATCAGAAAATGGGGAGAAGAAATGAACAGACACTTTGTCAAAGAGAAAATACAAATGGCTAAAAGGGATATAAAAAATGCTCCACACCACTAATCATCAGGGAGATGCAAATCAAAGCAACAATGAGGTATCATCTCGAACCACAGAGACTGGCACATATCACAAAGAACAAGAACAATCAGTGCTGGAGGGGATATGGAGATAAGTAACTCTCATTCACTGAAGGTGGGAGTGCAGTCTAGTCCAGCCTTTATGGAAAATAATATGGAGATTTCTATTTTTTTTTGGTTTTTCGGGCCACACCCGTTTGATGCTCAGGAGTTACTCCTGGCTAAGCACTCAGAAATTGCCCCTGGTTTGGGGGGACCATACGGGACGCTGGGGGATCGAACCGCAGTCCTGATCCTTGGCTAGTGCTTGCAAGGCAGACACCTTATCTCCAGCGCCACCTCGCCGACCCCGGAGATTTCTCAAAGAACTGAAAATTGAGCTTCCATATAATCCATATATATCACTACTAGGAATATACCCTAGGAGCACAAAAATGCAATTCAAAAATTTCTTCCTCACACCAATATTCATCGCAGTGCTATTTGCAATAGCCAGACTCTGGAAACAACCAGAAGGATGGTGGTTTGAATCCCGGTGTCCCATATGATCCCTGAGCCTACCAGGAGTTGGGTTCTGAGCTTAGAGCTGTGAGTAACCCCTGAGCGCTGCCGTGTGTGACACCCCCCAAATAAAAAAATTTGATAAGCTATTAGCAAAACTCACAAAAAAGGGAGAGAGAAAAAATAATAAACAGAATTAGAAATTATATGCAAATTTAATGAGAGATTACTTTGTGCCACAAAACAAGAGAACCTGGAAGCAGTGGATAAATTTTTGGACTCCTAGAACCTCCCAGGTTGAACCATATTGATCTGGAATACAGAACAGACCTATCAAAATCAAGTCAATAAATATCATATATCATACAAAAAAATAAAAATTATATTATCATATCAATAGATGCTGAGAAAGCATTTGACTAGGTCCAACACTCATTCATGATAAAACCTCCCAATGAAGTGGGAATTGAAATAATTCCTCGAGAAATGGCTGCATGTGGGGGTTTCCAGGCAGAGTGCTGATTGCTCTACCTGCAGAGTCTCCACCCGGCTGTGCTTCTTCTGAGGAAACTGAGCACCGGAAGGGAGCCCTGTCCTACTCTTCTCTATCTTTCCTGAACTCTGGAAGCTCTCCTCAGAGCCCTGGGAAGTGAACCCCAAAGAAACTACATTCGGGAGCTACCCAGAGAGCCAGTGAGTGAGTGAGAAATGGCTGCATGTGGGGGTTTCCAGGCAGAGTGCTAATTGCTCTACCTGCAGAGTCTCCACCGGGCTGTGCTTCTTCTGAGGAAACTGAGCACCGGAAGGGAGCCCTGTCCTACTCTTCTCTATCTTTCCTGAACTCTGGAAGCTCTCCTCAGAGCCCTGGGAAGTGAACCCCAAAGAAACTACATTCGGGAGCTACCCAGAGAGCCAGTGAGTGAGTGAGAAATGGCTGCATGTGGGGGTTTCCAGGCAGAGTGCTAATTGCTCTACCTGCAGAGTCTCCACCGGGCTGTGCTTCTTCTGAGGAACTGAGCACCAGAAGGAGGCCTGTCCTACCCTTCTCTGTCTTTCCTGAACTCTGGAAGCTCTCCTCAGAGCCCTGGGAAGCGAACTCCAAAGAAACTACATTTGGAAGCTACCCAGCGAGCCAGAAACTGAGCACCTGAAGGGAGCCCTGTCCTACTCTTCTCTGTCTTTCCTGAACTCTGGAAGCTCTCCTCAGAGCCCTGGGAAGCGAACCCCAAAGAAATTACATTCGGGAGCTACCCAGTGATCCAGTGAGTGAGTAAGAAATGGCTGGATGTGGGGGTTTCCAGGCAGAGTGCTGATTGCTCTACCTGCAGAGTCTCCACCCGGCTGTGCTTCTTCTGAGGAAACTGAGCACCGGAAGGGAGCCCTGTCCTACCCTTCTCTGTCTTTCCTGAACTCTGGAAGCTCTCCTTAGAGCCCTGGGAAGCGAACCCCAAAGAAACTACATTCAGAAGCTACCCAGTGAGCCAGTGACTCTCCTGAGAGTCCTGGGAAGTGAACCCCAAAAATACAGCATTCTGAAGCTGCCCAGTGAGCGAGTGAAAACTACGCCTGACCAGTGGGGCCTGACTGTGAAAAACTGTGAGTGCTGCCTGTGTGTGTCTCTCTGCTATCCTGTTGCCTGAACCTCCTGAGAGTGGGCTGAAAAGAGGCTCCAGAAGGCACTTAGCTCCACTTCGCTATGCAGCCATGCGCTCTTTCTAAAAAAAGAACACCATCACAAGAAGAATAAAACCACACTAAGAACTGTGCTGGATCACAGAAACAAGAATTTCTCTCCAGACTGTCTTCTCTGCTGCGTGCTTGGGCCTAAGATTTGATCCTGTGTGAGGCTTCAGCCACAGAGGACTCCCCTACCTTGGAGGCAAGTCGGCCCATCCAGAAAGGGCGGAGCCAGAGAAGTGTGTTGCCTGCATCATATAACCAATGAATACCACCACAACACGTAGAAAAACCCACAAGTGTGACAATGGGGAAACAACGCAGGCCAGCATCAGACATAGAGAATGAAGATGACAATTCTGATAACCAGTTAACGACCAACCAACTAATCAATCTCTCAGATAAGGACTTTAGAGTAGCAATATGGAATATACTCAAAGAACTCAAAGAAACCATGAATAGAATAGAACAGAACACTAATAAGAATCAAGAAAATATGAAGACAGAAATCACAAAACTCCAAACTGAAATAACATGTCAACTAACAGGACTGAAAAAATCAGTAAACGAAGTGAATGACAAAATGGATAAGCTCTGGGACAGGGTATCAGAAGCTGAGAATAAACTTGGTGCTGTGGAAGATGAGATACATAACAATTCCATACAACAGGAGAGATTGGAAAAAAAAACTTAAAACAAATGAACAGACAATGGAAAAATTAGGCAAAGAATGGGTACAGATGAAAATAGAGGTCTATGATAAGATCAACAGAAACAACTTAAGAATCATTGGAGTCCCAGAGACCCAGGAAGAAAATTTCCAGGAAGAATCAACGGTCAAGAATATCATTAAAGAGAAACTCCCAGAGCTAAAGAATATATGTGATCAAATCCTGCATGCTCGAAGAGTACCAACCAAAAGAGACCCAAGAAAAACCACCCCAAGACACATCCTAGTCACAATGACAAATCCCACAGATAGAGACAGAATTCTGAAAACAGCAAGATCAAAAGGGGAAATTACATTCAAGCAAGCATACTTGAGATTTACAGCAGACCTGTCACCAGAAACACTAAATGCCAGAAAGCAGTGGTGGGATATTGTGACAAGACTGAATGAAATGAATGCTTCACCTAGAATACTGTACCCAGCAAAACTCACTTTCCGGTTTGACGGAAGAATACATGGTTTCACAGACAAAAAACAGCTCAGAAACTTTACAGACTCAAAACCAGTCTTAAGAGAAAAACTGAAAGACCTAATCTAAGACAAGACTGACCAAAAGACACACCAAATTTCGATATGAAGATGGCATTAAATCCCAGGACAATTCTTTCTCTCAACGTCAATGTACTAAATGCACCAGTTAAGAGACACAGAGTGGCTAAATGGATCAAAAAACTCAATCCAACCTTCTGCTGCCTACAAGAAACGCACCTGAATAGTCAGAACAAACATAGACTCAAAATAAAAGGCTGGAGAAAAGTTATCCAAGCAAACAACACCCATAAAAAAGCTGGAGTGGCCATACTAATATCGGATAATGCAAACTTTATACTCAGGAAGGTTGTAAGGGACAAAGATGGACATTTTATATTAATCAAGGGGTATGTAGAGCAGGAAGAAATAACTCTCCTAAACATATATGCACCAAATGAGGGGCCAGCAAAATATTTAAAACAACTGTTGACAAATCTGAAAAACAATATCAAAAACAACACAATAATTGTGGGGGACCTCAACACTGCTTTGTCAACACTGGATAGGTCAACCAGACTGAAACCCAACAAGAATATACTAGACCTGAGGAGAGAAATGGAAGAAAGAGGCCTAGTGGATATATATAGGACACTCCACCCCCAGAAACCTGGATACACATTCTTCTCCAATGTGCATGGGACATTCTCCAGGATAGACTACATGCTGGCACATAAAACATACCTCCATAATATCAAGAGGATAGAAATTTTGCAGACTACCTTCGCTGACCACAAGGCTCTGAAATTATTTGTGAATTCCAAAGGGACTCAGAAGAAAAACTTTAACACCTGGAAGTTAAACAGCCTCATACTCAATAACCAGTGGGTCCGAGATGAAATCAAGAAAGAAATCAAAAGGTTCCTGGAAACAAATGACAATAAAGACACAAACTATCAGAACTTATGGGACACAGCAAAAGCAGTACTGAGAGGAAAATTTATAGCTTTGCAAGCACACATCAGGAAGGAAGAAGGAGCTTACCTGAGTAGCTTAATGACACAGCTAATAGAACTAGAAAGTACTCAACAAAAGGACCCAAAAATAGGAAGACAGAAGGAAATAACAAATCTGAGAGCAGAAATCAACGAAGTGGAAACCCAAAAAACAATCCGAAAGATCAACGAAAGCAGAAGTTGGTTCTTCGAAAAAAATAAACAAGATTGATAGACCACTGGCAAACCTAACAAAGAAAGAGAGAGAGAGAAACTTGATAACTCGTATTAGGAATGAAAAAGGAGAGATCACTACTGATATGACAGAGATTCAAAGGGTAATCAGAAACTACTTTGAAAAACTCTATGCCACTAAAAATGAGAACCTGGAAGAAATGGATAAATTCTTGGACTCTCATAATCTTCCACAGTTGAAAGAAGAGGATGTAGCATATCTAAACACCCCCATCACCATTGATGAAATAAAAATGGTAATCAAAAGTCTGCCCAAAAACAAAAGCCCAGGCCCAGATGGATTCACTAATGAATTCTATCAAACTTTCCAAGAGGAACTACTACCAATCCTGGCAAGACTCTTTCATGAAATTGAACAAGTGGAAACACTCCCAAATAGCTTTTATGAAGCCAACATCACCTTGATACCTAAACCAGACAGAGATGCTACGAAAAAAGAAAATTACAGACCAATATCACTGATGAATGCAGATGCAAAGATCCTCAACAAAATCCTGGCAAATAGGATTCAA
Source organism: Suncus etruscus (assembly GCF_024139225.1). Taxonomy (NCBI): domain Eukaryota; kingdom Metazoa; phylum Chordata; class Mammalia; order Eulipotyphla; family Soricidae; genus Suncus; species Suncus etruscus. Next base: position 57,329,449 of record NC_064856.1, read on the forward strand.
TACCTCATTAAGAAGATCATCCACTACAATCAAGTAGGTTTCATCCCAGGAATGCAAGGATGGTTTAACATCCGTAAGTCTATCAACATAATACACAACATCAACAACAAGAAAAATAAAAACCACATGATTATATCAATAGATGCAGAGAAAGCATTTGACAAGGTCCAACACCCATTCTTGATCAAAACTCTCAGCAAGATGGGAATGGAAGGAACCTTTCTCAATATAGTGAAGGCCATCTACCACAAGCCAGTGGCAAATATTATCCTCAATGGAGAAAAACTAAAAGCCTTCCCTCTAAATTCTGGCACAAGACAAGGCTGTCCTCTCTCACCACTCCTGTTCAACATAGCACTGGAAGTACTTGCTATAGCGATTAGGCAAGAAAAAGATATCAAGGGAATCCAGATAGGGAAGGAAGAAGTCAAGCTCTCACTGTTTGCAGATGACATGATGCTCTACTTAGAAAACCCTAAAGACTCTACCAAAAAGCTTCTAGAAACAATAGACTCATATAGCAAGGTGGCAGGCTACAAAATTAACACACAAAAATCAATGGCCTTTCTATACACCAATAGTAATAAGGAAGAAATAGACATTAAGAAAACAACCCCATTCACAATAGTGCCACACAAACTCAAATATCTTGGAATCAACTTGACTAAAAATGTGAAAGACCTATACAAAGAAAACTATAAAACTCTGCTCCAAGAAATAAGAGAGGACACGCGGAAATGGAAACACATACCCTGCTCATGGATTGGCAGGATTAACATAATCAAAATGGCAATACTCCCCAAGGCGTTATACAGATTCAACGCTATCCCTCTAAAGATACCTATGACATTCTTCAAAGAGGTAGATCAGGCACTTTTGAAATTTGTTTGGAACAATAAACACCCTAGAATAGCTAAAGCAATCATTGGGAAAAAGAATATGGGAGGAATTACTTTCCCCAACTTTAAACTTTACTACAAAGCAATAGTTATCAAAACAGCATGGTATTGGAATAAGGACAGACCCTCAGATCAGTGGAATAGGCTTGAATACTCAGAAAATGTTCCCCAGACATACAATCACCTAATTTTTGATAAAGGAGCAGGAAATCCTAAATGGAGCAAGGAAAGCCTCTTCAACAATTGGTGTTGGCACAACTGGCTAGCCACTTGCAAAAAATTGAACTTAGACCCCCAGCTAACATCATGTACGAAGGTAAAATCCAAATGGATTAAAGACCTCGATATCTGACCCCAAACCATAAGATATATAGAACAACACATAGGCAAAACTCTCCAGGACATTGAGACTTCAGGCATCTTCAAGGAGGAAACTGCACTCTCCAAGCAAGTGAAAACAGAGATTAACAGATGGGAATATATTAAGTTGAGAAGCTTCTGCACATCAAAGGAAATAGTGCCCAGGATACAAGAGCCACCCACTGAGTGGGAGAATCTATTCACCCAATACCCATCAAAGGGCTAATCTCCAAAATATACAAGGCACTGACAGAAATTTACAAGAAAAAACATCTAATCCCATCAAAAATTGGGGAGAAGAAATGAACAGACATTTTGACAAAGAAGAAATACAAATGGCCAAAAGACACATGAAGAAATGCTCCACATCACTAATCATCAGAGAGATGCAAATCAAAACAACAATGAGATACCACCTCACACCACAGAGAATGGCACACATCACAAAGAATGAGAACAAACAGTGCTGGCGGGGATGTGGAGAGAAAGGAACCCTTATCCACTGCTGGTGGGAATGCTGTCTAGTTCAACCTTTATGGAAAGCAATATGGAGATTCCTCCAAAAACTGGAAATCGAGCTCCCATACGATCCAGCTATACCACTCCTAGGAATATACCCTAAGAACACAAAAATACAATACAAAAATCCCTTCCTTACACCTATATTCATTGCAGCACTATTTACCATAGCAAGACTCTGGAAACAACCAAGATGCCCTTCAACAGACGAATGGCTAAAGAAACTGTGGTACATATACACAATGGAATATTATGCAGCTGTCAGGAGGGATGAAGTCATGAAATTTTCCTATACATGGATGTACACAGAATCTATTATGCTGAGTGAAATAAGTCAGAGAGAGAGAGAAAAACGCAGAATGGTCTCACTCATCTATGGGTTTTAAGAAAAATGAAAGACATTCTTGCAATAATAAATTTCAGACACAAAAGAGAAAAGAGCTGGAAGTTCCAGCTCACCTCAGGAAGCTCACCACAAAGAGTGATGAGTTTAGTTAGAGAAATAACTACATTTTGAACTGTCCTAATATTGAGAATGTATGAGGGAAATATAGAGCCTGTTTAGGGTACAGGTGGGGGTTGGGTGGGGAGGAGGGAGAATTGGGACTTGGGTAATGGGAATGTTGCACTGGTGATGGGTGGTGTTCCTTTTATGACTGAAACCCAAACACAATCATGTATGTAATCAAGGTGTTTAAATAAAAAAAATTAATAGAAAAAAAAAAAGAAATAATTCCTCAATATTGTCAAAGCCAATTACCACAAACCCATTGCAAGCATTATAGTCAATAGAGAACAACTAAAATTCTTTCCTCTAAGATCTGGCATAAGACAAGGTTGCTTTCTCTTCCCACTTCTATTCACTATTGTACTTGGAGAATTTGTCATAGCAATTAGGCAAGAAAAATACATCCAGGGCATTCAAATAGGAAAGGAAAAAATGCAGCTCTTGCTGTTTGCAGATACATGACGCTGTATCTAGGAAATGCTAAAGATTACAAATAAAACTTCTACAGATAATATATTTTCATTGTAAAGTGGTCTACACAAAAACCCATGGCTTTTCTATACACAAATAATAAAAGATAAAATATATTATAAAACAATTCCACTCATAATTATGCCTCAGAAAATTAAGTAATTTAGAGTCAACTAAAGATGTCAAGGACATATACAAAGAAAATTACAAAACACTGCCTCTAGAAATAATATAAGAAATAAGGAAATGGAAAGATATACCCTGCATTAGGAGAAATAACAACATTAAAATGGCAATACGTTCCAAAGCATCATACAGATTTAATGCAATCCATAAAAGAAAACCCATGACATTTTTCAAAGAAGTGTATCATATGCGTCTGAAATTCATACTGAGTAATAAATTCAAAAGTAATTTTTGGCAAAAAGAAGATGAGTATAATCACTTTTGCCAAATTTAAATTGTATTATAAAGCAGTAATAATTAAAGCAGCATGGTATTGGAATAAAAATATACTCTCAGGTCAATGGTATACAATCAATTAGTCTTTGACAAAGGAGCAAAAAATACAAAGTGTAGCAAGGAAAGCCTCTTCAACAAGTAGTGTTAGGAGAATTAGCCAGCTACATTCAGAAAATAAACTCAGGCCTCTCTTTGAAACCATGCCCAAGGTCAAATCAAAATGAATTAAAGACTTTGATATTATACCTAAAATCATAAGGTACATAGAGGAAAACATAGGCAGAACAGTCCATGACATTGAAGCTAAAGCATCTTTAAATATGAAATGCCACTGGCCAAGCAAATGGAATAAAAGATAAACACATGGGACTACATTAAACTGAGAAGATTCTGCACCTTTAAACATATATATGTTTAATACTTCTATAATAATACCTACTAGTCTGTTTATTTTTGAATGTAAATTAGCCTCTTAAACAGCATTTTTAATTCCATTTTAAATTTATTTTTATTTATTTTTTCTATTATATATAACACCTAGACAAACTTCTTCTAGATTTTTGTTTTTTATTTTTTATTTTATTTTTTCCTTATCTTTTCTTGTATCTCTAACAGAACCACATTACTGGAATCATCTTGTTAGTCTCATAATTTGAGGGGGGAAAATGGACCAGACAGTCAGATGAACATTCAAGGGAAATAAAAAAGGATCAGACTTGAACACTAAACCCAAATTCAATGACAACAGAATCGATACCCAATCATCAACAAGCTGTATAAGTGGAGAACAGTTACACTAGCATTATGGAGGGGGGTTAAAGGAGGAAGATATGGGATGCATGCTGGAATGGAGTAGAGGGGTGGATGGAGGAGTGGATGGGGTGGAGGGAGGACAACACTGGTGGTGGGAATGCCCTAATTCATTGTCACTATGTGCCTTAAATATTACTGTGAAAGATTTGTAATTCACTTTGACCACTATAAAAATTTAAAAAGAAGAAAACGAAGAAGGAAGAAGAAAGAAGAAGAAGAAAAAGAAGGAGGAAGAGGAGGAGAAGAAGAAGAAGAAGAAGGAAGAGGAGGAGAAGAAGGAGAAGAAGAAGAAGAAGAAGAAGAAGAAGAAGAAGAAGAAGAAGAAGAAGAAGAAGAAGAAGAAGAAGAAGAAGAAGAAGAAGGAAGGAAGGAAGGAAGGAGGGCTGGTGTGACAAGGTTTTGTACATTTTTTTTTGCAATAGGCAAGTAAATATTGAGGAAATTAGAAAGGGAATTCCCTTGGCCTAAGAAATACAGGGTTTCTCCTCCCTTGAATAATACTGCCATGGGAATAACTACAGACTCCATCCACGTTCATTTTCACACACCACAAGGTCTTTTTATGGTGCCAGAAAACTTTCCACTTAGTTGTGGATGATAACGTCATACCTCTGTATCTAGAGATCTTGGTATTTACACAGGTCATAGGATGAAGGCAAGGATAGAGTCTTTACAGTTTCAGAAGTTCTGTTTCATCACTGTTGTTGTAATTAGCCTTCTGTAATTAGTGGTCTTAGTTTTTGCTCAGTTTCTAGGACAAAGCCTAAGATGGAGTCTTTCAGTAAGGTTCTAGAAGTTCTGTTTAGTTGCAGTTGTCAAAGTCAGACCTCTGAAATTAGAGATCTTGTTTTTTGTACAAATCCTAGGCCAAAGCCTAGGCTAGACTATTTCATATTGGTCCCATGATAGGTTCTGCTCAGTCATGTTTGTCAAAGTTAGTCTTCTGTAGTTAGCAATCTTGGTTTTTGCACAGATCAAAGGACGACATGTCTTCTGGTTTTATCTTACCATGATGAGATAGGGCAACCCTCTCTAAGACCAAGCTGTTGCTGTTTCCTCATTGTCGGGATGTCATATCAAAACTGGTGCAAGTTGGTGTCAGAGGGGTATTAGGAATTTCTCAGGGAGTTTGGTTCCTGGTGCTGCTTCTGGGACCTGTGTCAGTTCCAAGTCTGGGATCTGGGGTTCTGGGTTGGATGGTCGCTGTTCAACTACATGGAGTCTAAGTTGGGTCCACATGACACATGTTCAGGGTGGTAGGCACCTCTGTATTATAGAATGTATGGGTTCTTATTTCTAGTAGATATAAGAGCTTGTTTCTTTGCATAAGATTTCTCCTTTTTTAGAGTGCCTATGCGAAAGGGAATGGTACCATATTATATTGTTGGTTCATTTGGGGGTAAGAATGACAGGCTATATCTGTGCCCTGGTTTTTACCTGAGCTTTTATCACAGGCAAGACTTTTTCTTCTAGTTTTTTATACCAAGCAGAACCAAAACAGATAAAGTTAAAAATCTATACATAGAAGAAATAAATAAAAATAAACTTGATAACAAGAGCTCCAGCTACAGAGACAGGATTTCATCACCCACAACTGAGTGTAAAGTTTCCTGGCATAATAAAAAGACCTTGGGGTATATAAATGAGTGAGTATGGAGCCTGTAGTTGTTCCCATGGCAGTATGCTTTAAGGATAGAAAAACCCTGTATCTCTTAGGCCAAGAGAATTCCGTTCTATTTTCCCCAATTTTTACCATACCTATGCAGAAAGAAGAAGATGAAGAAGAAAAAGAAGAGGAAGAGGACGAAGAAGATGAAGAAGGGTTCTTATCCCTAGTAGATATAAGAGCTTGTTTCTCTGCATAAAATTTTTTCTTTTTTAGAGTGCCTATGCAAAAGAGAATGGTACCATATTATATTGTTGAAAAAGAAGAAGAAAAAGAAGAAGAAGAAGAAGAAGAAGAAGAAGAAAGAGAAGAAGAAAGAGAAGAAGAAGAAGAAGAAGAAGAAGAAGAAGAAGAAGAAAGAGAAGAAGAAGAAGAAGAAGAAGAAGAAAGAGAAGAAGAAGAAGAAGAAGAAGAAGAAGAAGAAGAAGAAGAAGAAGAAGAAGAAGAAGAAGAAGAAGAAGAAGAAGAAGAAGAAGAAGAAGAAACACAACCCCCTTTCAAGAAGTTGCTGGTCTGTTTTTTCTTTTTTTCTGTAGCTGATGGTTTTGGTTTTTGGTTTATTCTTTTTTATTCTTTTTGTACTTTTGTTGTTACTCCCTTATTGTTTTTTGTTTTTGTTTTGTTTTGTTACCTTTTTGTTCATTCTCCCTTCCTTCTTCTAAATGGCTATTTATAGCACCTGGATAGACTCCTCCTAGTTTTTCTCTCTTTTTTTTGCCTCCCACCCCCCCACTGATGATACCAAGAGCAGACAGTCATATGCTCATTTGGTGGAAATAAAAAATGATCAGACTTGAATACCAAATCCAAAGTCAACGACATCAGAATCAATACACAATCTACAACAAGCTGTACAAGTGGGGAACAGTTCTACTAGCATTACCGGAGGTAAAGGAGGGAGAAGTGGGATGCATGACCCTGGGAACAGGGGAGGAGGGAGGACAACACTGGTGGTAAAAAAAATGCCCCTAATTCATTGTCACTATGTGCTTTAAATATTACTGTGAAAGATGTGTAATTCACTTTTACCACAGTAAAATTTTTTAAAAAAATTAAAAAATAAATTTGAAAAAAGTAATTAAAGAAAATAAGTGATGGATGAGGCTACCTTTACATTTGGTAGTAAACTCACTAAGAGGTATTATTATAGAGGTATTAAACATACAGAGGAAATATATATTATTGTTTTTCTTAATTTTGAGCTTTGTGGATGATATCTTGGATATTAGTTATTTATCTAATGTACAGTGTGCATATATTTACTGTCATTCAGTTGAATTTATTAATTTTAGCTTGTTTATTTTGTCTAGCAAAATCTGCAAAATCTTATTTTTATTTTTTTGGGGTTTGGTCTTGGGGCCACACCCGGTGGTTCTCAGGGTTACTCCTGGCTCTCAGAAATCATTCCTGGCAGGCACAGGAGACCATATGGGATGCCAAACCCAGTTTGGCTTCGTGCAAGGCAAATGTCCTACTCACTGTGCTATCATTCCAACCCCATAAAAATCTTTTTTATTTGTTATAATTCAACTTTTTTGTGTTGACTTATTTGATACTGAAATCAAATCAGTGAAGAAGATTCTGAGATATTTATCCTAGAGCATTTTGCCTATGTTTCAACAAATTTTATAGATTCTTGTTTAAGTATAAAGTCTGTAAAACTGGTCAGGCCATGTCTGGGCAAGAGCAGGGAGGATCCCTTCTTAGTCCCCTTCACCATGCTTGAATGGGGCCTCCTTCCCAACCTTAGCTTTCTTCTGGGTTCCAGTGTCATCACTGTTGATCTCTTTGGGGCCAGCCAGCTTGGTGTCAGGGAGGGGATAGGGAACCTTACTCCTTAATCCCTTCCACCAATCACAGGTGGAGCTGTCTTTTTGGGTCTTTCCTAGCATACTTCCTTCCTTCCCACCAGTTATCATTTGCAAAAGTCTTTTCAATTTATATAATAGACTTCCTAGAAGATTGAATCTAGCATTTCTTTCAACACCCTGAGAATCAGCACTCCAAACTACTAAATGCAAAGATCAATGGGGAAATTAAAGAAGATATCTACTGTGCGGGATGCAGAGAGAAATCATGACCAATCTCCAAATCTACCAAATGACTGAACCTTATAGATGAGATCCTAAAATCAATGCTTAACAGTTTAGCAATGAAAATCAAGAAGTCACTATCTTCCAAAATTAAGAAATCTATAGATGAAAAATTCAACTCAAAGAACTCCTTTAGAAGATGAGCGAACCCATACAAATGGAATTGAAGGAACTAAAAAAGCATGTTAGCAAACCACAATAGAATTACAGAGGTGGAGAATCACATAAAAAACTTGAGGACAAATTATAAGCCTGCTGGGATAAAGAAGTCAAAAAAGAAAGAAGAGACAAACCCCTGGAAGAAAACATAAGGTACTTAATGAACAGACAGGAGAAATAACATCTGAATTATAGGAATTGCAGCAGGGGAAGAAAACAGGAAAGGGGGAGAACAAGTATTGAGGAAGATAATAGCAGAGAACTTCCCCACCCTTGGGAAAGAGGCTTCTCTTCAAATCCAAGATGCTAAAGAGTGCCAAACAAAATAGACCATAACAGAACACCACCAAGACATTTAGTAAACCAAATGACAAAAAAATACCAAGGAGAGAAATTGACTCTTTAAAGCAAAAATGGGGAAAAAACCCTCAAGTATAAAGGGAACAACATAAAAATCAAACCAGATTTTCCATTTGAAACAATCCAGGTAAGGAAAGGGTGGAATGACATATTTAAACAACTGAAAGAAAGAAACTTTCAACCTAGAGTCCACTACCCAGCAAAACTCTCATTTACATGGGAGGGAAAGTTAAAAAAAAGAATTCACAATATTTGCGCTAACCAAACTGACTCTAAATGAGCTACTCAAAGAGCAATTACAAAAACCAAATCCCCAATTGTAACAACAACCCTACACAATATAATGATACAACAGCTCTTTCTTTCAATAGTTTCCTTAAATGTCAATGGATATTAGACTCAGAAGAAAGGGCTGGTTAAGATGTCATGACAAAAATTCTAATTTATTAATTTTCTACTTGATTATGCCTGCTAATATAATCTAATTTATGTCCACAGATAGCAATGAAATGTAACAACTGCCTGCCATGAACTCCTGTCACAGACCTCATACATTGAATATGTTATTGTAATCTGTTTTCAATTGTAGGTAATTTACCATTATACCATAATGGTCATAATTTTAGAATCCTTTTAGGAAAGGAAATTGGATGTTCAAGAACGGCTAGACAATATTTCATGGTATAGACTCCTTTTATAGTGCTCATTATGATATCACAAAATTTTCTAGACTTGAAAATTATGATTGTTTTTAAAAATGATTTGTATACAATCTAACCTATGAAGCCTTTCTTCAGTAAAGTTTACTCTTACCAATCATGATTGGCCTACAAAATGGAAAACCTTTACATTTGACTTGCCAGCTTTATGATTTTTAAGCTTTCTGTCCCATTTCACCCTGGTAAGCATTTCAACTATAACCCATGGATCGATCCTCAGTGTTTGTCTATGTTTATACATGAGTTTATGTGTTGCCCATCTCAATGACTGTCTAATGTATACCTATAATATGCATAATATCTGTACATTGTCCTTCTCCCTGTTATAAATAACCCTTTCTTTCTTCCCCCCTTTACTTACTACCTTACAAATTTTTTTCTAGTCATTCACTCTCTCAATCCCCATCTGTTATCCCCCCATTTAACCCTTTTTACTTTCAGTTCTTAAGTCCTCTTGAAGTGGAACATTCCCCCCACCTCACCCCACCCCAGCCAGCTGCCAAAAAGCTCCCAAAGTGAAAAGACAGATTCTCAGCCTGAGAAGAAGCTGACACTGACACTAATGCTGATTTGTTCTTTTTGGCATCTTTCCCCCACCTCTCTTTGCTGTGGCCTGTTACTTGCTACCAAATTAGGTTTCTGAGAAGCCCCAGGCTAGAGGACATATCCTGATATGTGAGTTATGGGAACCATTTTTTCGAGTCCACAAAACTAAATCACAGACTGAAGTTGTTTGCCGGATTTTTCCTTGTGGCATTGTTCCTTTTTGCAAGGCACATTAAAATGGATAAATCTTATGTGTTCAAGCAAGTTATTATCTAGTAGAAATAGGAATACATAAATTTTATACTGCAGTGTGGCCTTACATACTGAATGCTTGTCATAGTGACTTGGCCTAGGCTTCAGAAGATGAGACATTGACCCTGAACCTTGGATCCCATCTATGGGACAACCACAGTTTTCTACACCATCATCAGGAATCAAACTTCTATCAGGGAAGGCCCTATTGCTTACTCTGGCAACAACTTACTCCAGAGAGAGTTTTGTGACTCCCTGACAACTTGATTACAGCAACAACCTGCTTTCAAGTCAGAGTTCTCTGCAATGCCACCTAATGGTGAGATGAAACCAGATGTTCCATATCATCCTGACTTCGACATAGGATCTATACAGAAACCAAGATCTCTAACTACAAAAACCTGACAGCAACAACCATAATTGTGAAGAGCTTTTACTGGGACCACAGAGAAAGAATTTGGGGTCTGACAATTTAGTATGCCTAGAACCTAGAGTTGATCTTATTCCAGGATAGTTTATGAGTAAGATGTCCCAGTTTTTTAAGCCAAAAGGTTTTCTTATGTATTTTCCTTATATTTTGCTGTAACTATGCAAACAACATCAACTGCCACACACACAAACACACACAGCTTTTGTATTATAAATTTTATCTCTTATCTTTTAAGAAAAGAGTTTTCTAAACCTTCTGCTATTGTTATAATGACCTTACTGGAGATACAATAATTTTCACAAATATGCTTGCTACTAAAGTTTTCTTCTTTGTTTTTCTTCTCTTCCATTTTATGTTTTAGTTTTCATTCTATTTTCTTTCTTTATTCTTTCTATTCTTTAAAATAATTTTTCTTTCTTTCATCTTGAAACAAATGCATTATGATCAATTATATCAACTATGTGTGCATTTTCTTTTTTCTTTTTTCATTTTTTTCTTTTCTTTTTTTTTCTTTTTTTTTTGGTTTTTTGGGTCACACCCAGCAGCGTTCAGGGGTTATTACTGGCTATGCTCTCAGAAATAGCTCCTGGCAGGCTCACGGGACCATATGAGATGCTGGGATTTGAACCACTGTCCTTCTGCATGAAAGGCAAATGCCTTACCTCCATGCCATGTCTCCGGCCCCTGTGATGCATTTTCATTAAATAAAAATAATTTAAAAACTTTTTAGGGGCCAGAGTGGTAGAAAGAAAGTAGGGCATTTGCCTTGCATGCAGCTTATCCAGGACAGAGGTGGGTTCGATCCCTAGCATTCCACATGTCTCCTGAGCCAGGAGTGATTTCTGAGTGCAGAGCCAGGAATAACCCCTGATAGCCACCGGTGTGGCCAAAATAATTACTTCCCTAAAAAATAAAGTCTTTAATCCACTTAGACTTAACATATTATATGTATGGTATAAGATATGTTTACACTATATTTTTGTGGCTCTCCAGTTTTCCCAACTATTTGCTGAAGAGTCTTTCCTTGCTCTACTTCATGAATACAGCTTCTTTGTCCATAAAGCTGTGGATTTATTTACAGGCTCTCAATTCTATTTCATTGGTATGAGTCTATATTTATTCCAGCATCTGAGCTGTTTTATCAATTAGTTATTTTTATTGCTTAAAACCAATCATAGACTAGAGATTGATATAATAAAATGGTTAATTTTTTTCAAAACATAGTAATAACAAAATAATAGGAAAAGTGGATTAAGTACGCTCATATCAAATGGTTTTATACTAATAACAAAGTGTCAATATTGTCACTAGAATAAAATGGCCGTTGAGAACAATTTTTTCAGTGACACAGTGCCTAAGACTAGAATAAAGAATTCCAGAAATTCTTGGGCTGTGATGTTGGGAATCTCTTCTAATCATTCTGGAAATCTCAAACAAAATGACATATACTTCTATTATGTTGAGTGAAATAAGTCAAAGGGAGAGACACACAGAATAGTCTCATTCATCTATGGGTTTTAAGAAAAAATAAAAGACATTATTGAAATAATTCCTAGAGATGAGGGCCAGAAGGACTGGCACATGATATGAAGCTCACCACAAAGAATGGTGAAGGCAATTAGAGAAATATCTACACTGAGAACTATCATAACAATGTTCCTCTCTCAGAAATTACTCTTAGCAGGCTCAGGGACCTTATGGTATGCCAGTACCCCAATCGAACCTGAGTCAACCGCCTGAAAGGCAAATGCCCTACCCACTGAGAAATCCGGAATCTCCATATTGTTTTCCATAAGGGCTGGACTAGATGGCATTCCCATCAAGAGTGAATGAGAGTTCCTTTCTCCCCACATCCCAGCCAGCACTGATTGTTCTTGTTCTTTGTGATGTGTGCCAGTCTCTGTGGCCTGAGATGGTCCTCATCATTGTTTTGATATGCATCTCCCTGATAATTAGTGATGTGGAACATTTTTCATGTGCCTTTTGGCCAATTGTATTTCTTCTTTGAGGAATTGTGTGTTCATTTCTTCTCCCCATTTTTTGATGGGGTTAGATGTCTTTTTCTTATTAAGTTCTGTCAGTACCTTGTGTATCTTAGATATTAGCCCTTTGTTGGACAGATATCGGTTGAATAGTTTCTCCCATTCTGTGGGTGGCTTTTGTATCCTAGGTACTATTTCCTTTGGGATGCAGAAGCTTCTCAACTTAATATAGTTCATCTGTTTATTTCTATTTCCATTTATATGGAGAACGCTATTTCTGCCTTGAAGATGCCTTTAGTCTCAATGTCATGGAGTGTTTTACCTACGTTAAAATTTCTCAAAAAAGGTTCTTCAAAAAACTGGAAATTGAACTCCTATATGATCCAGCTATACCACTCCTAGGGATATACCCTAGGAACACAAAAATGCAATATAAAAAATCCCTTCCTCACACTTATATTCATTGCAGCATTCTAATAGCCAGATTTGGAAATAACCAAGATGCCCTTCAACAGATGAATGGCTAAAGAAATTGAGGTACATATACACAATGGAATATTTTGCAGTCGTCAGGAGAGATGAAGTCATGAAATTTTCCTATACGGTGATAAAAATGGAAACTATTATGCTGAGTGAAATAAGTCAGAAGGAGAGAGAGACACACAGAATAGTCTCACATATCTATGGGTTTTAAGAAAAATAAGACATTATTGTAATAATGCCCAGAGATGAGGACCAGAGGGACCAGCTCACAATATGAAGCTCATTTTAAAGAGGGCTGAGTACAGTTAGAGAAATAATACACTAACAACTACCATGGCAATGTTAATGAGTGAGAGAAGTAGAATGCCTGTCTCGAATAGCAGCAGGGGGTGTGGGAGGAGGGAGATGGAAGGCATTGATGGTGGGACTGTTGCACTGGTGAAGGGGGGTGTTCTTTTTGTGACTGAAACCCAACTACAGTTATGTTTGTAATCACAGTGTTTAAATAAAGATATTATTAAAAATAAAATAATAAAAAAAGAATAAAAAAGAAAGATTCGGCCTCTGTTTCCTATTAAAAACAATAACAACAAAACCCCAACAGTGTACCACTGAAGAAAAACCTTGTGCAACTCACCTATCTATTCTGTAACTGTCACTCTTTATTTTTTTTTTAAATGTGGTATTGAGACATTGGATGCATGAAATTCCATCATTAACAGTATTGTAAATCTCAGTGCCACAATAAAAATTAGGGGGAAATAAAAGTCACTAAAAGTTATATTGTAATGAGAAAAAATCTTCCAAGACCTTTTAAGTACTATCAGAGATTGATTGTAAACTACATTAATCTTTGCGATTCTAGGACTCTTTGTAGTTTGTAATAAAAAAGAACTAATAGGAATCATGTGATAAGTGGAATTTTTACCTTATATTGCCTCATTGTGTGGTCAGTAGCAGCCTGGTTTATAACTGGAAAACATTCACTAATTTACTGATGGTCTAAATTCTAGTTCATCCACTTGACTCTCTAATCCAAGAAGAAGTACTGTTACATTGGAAGGTCCAGGTGATGGTTCCTTTATCCATGCCTTACAGTCAAAACTATAATTAAGGATTTAGTTTTATTAGGGAAATAAAATAAATACATCTATTACTTCTATCAAAGTGATAGAAGACTGGCAGCATTTCTAGAGAGACCTAGATTCTGAGGAAATTTAAATGATGTTGGAGTCCTTCACACCTGCCATGCAGTGATAGGAGCAGTATGACACAAAGTGCAGCCGTCATAGTACCTTTTCCTGAAGCGTTTCTCTCAGTAGTGCGGGCATAACCTGAACCATGATTCTGTCCTACTCCTTGTGACTTTCACTCTGGTGACTATACCAATAATTAGGGCGAGCTTACAGGCAGTGTCCAGGGGGCCATATGGGATGCTGGAATCAAATTCAGATCAGCAGCATACAAACCCTGTGCCCTACTTGCTGTCCTGGTTCCCTAAGATTTTTATTTATTAAAATTATAAGTTGGAAGTGATTCTTGCTAGATAATATGCACACTATTAGCAATTATTTCTTTGATGGTTTATTTTATTTTCATAAATAAATTATTTAATTGAACCACCACGAGATACACTGTTACAAAGCATTTTGCATGATTTAGTTATAATGTACAATGCCTTTCACCAGTGCACTTTTTCCTTTACCAATGTTCCCAGTTTCCCTCCTGCCACCTACCACTATGGCAGACATTCTTTTTTTTGTCTCTCATTTTCTCATTCTATCTTACCTTTTTTGTTTTAGACACTGTGGTTTGAAATATTGTTATTGAAGGGGTATCATGTGTATCACTTTTACCTTCTTTCAGTACCCAGTTCTTATTCAGAGTGATCATTTCCAATTATTGTATCAGTAGTTCCTTCTTGGCTCTAACTGCACTCTTATGCTATTTGGGATAAGCTTCATAGCATGAACTGGTCTTCCTTGCCCTCATCTCTGTTGTCTTTAGATATTAATACCATACTATATTTTTTATATCCTACCAGTGAGTGTGATCATTCTCTCCCTCTGATTCACTTCAATCAGCATTAATACTCTCCATATCAATCCATATATAAGCAAATTTCATGACTTCATTTTTCCTAAAAGCTCTACTAATTATTTTAAGCTAGCAATATATGCAAAATTCTCACATAAAATCAGTATGGATAGGGTTTTTATTTTTGAAAATCCTCATTTATTTATGTATTTACTATCTCATGTGGACTCAGATGGTTAGATATTTAAATACTACTGTACAGGATAGTACTTATAAAAGAAAATTTTTGCTTAGAGAAGGCAAAATAGTCAAAAAAGTTAAACCCTGAGCTCAGAGTGTATTTCAAGTTCCACTTCAACCACCCATAATTTGAGTAATTAAATTTGAAGTACTCATACTATATATATATATATATATATATATATATATATATATATGAAAGGCAGTAGAGCTATTAAAATTAAATAAGATCAATATTAAAGGCCTATGATTAGTTTGGAAGATAGTACAGAAGTTAAGGCATGGGAATTGCACATAACTGACTCTGGTTTGATTCCCAGCTCTGCATATATTACTCTAAACATCACCAGGAGTAAGCCCTAAGCATAAAGTCTCAAGTAAGCCTTGAACCAACACTATAACCCCAAATCAAAACTAAATCAAAATGCCCAGCACTTAACTGAATATATAACATTATTAATATCATAAAAATAATAACACAAGAGTATCTTAATGAATTGATTTCTTTCGGTAATTCACTGAGAATTAGTCTGACTTGACAGATGAAAAATAGAAGAGAACATTTAAATAACTTGCCTAAGATCATATATTAGTAATGATGAACATGGATTCCAATGTTGGGTAGTGTGCTCCAGAATTTTTACCTCTAATCTTTACAAAACTATGTTAAAAAACTATGTAGCCGCTTATGCCTATATTGTTACTCTTACTTGTTATTATTTTTTTAGTTTTACTAGCACCCTGGCTCTTATCTGAAATCATGGTTGACTTATTTTGATATAATCATGGGCAAGCACACTTGAAAATTCTTTAAAATGATTATTTGACTATGACATAAAATTGTTTTCCTGAAACCAGACTTGAGTTTTGGATTAGTTGACTCAGAGTAGATGATTTTAATGTCTCCTCTGGGAAGACCTTATTCATAGTCCAGGGATTCATATATCTGATATTTGGTTCTAAAGTTAAGGTGTAGTTTTGAAGATTTGTCCCAGAGGACTACAAAGTGAGACATTTTCTCTGTCTATCCCTGATTCCCCAAAAGCTAAAGCTTTTGCAGGTGATGGCACATCCCTAGATAATGGGGCATTTAAAGTAATAAGGGGATGTCATTAATTCTTAGCTATATATGCATATATTATAAATATGAGTATTCATATATATATTTCACTATGAAATTTCTAGTGCTTGAAAAATAGTTTTTCCACTTTGAAATATTATATATTTTGAAATTTAACAAAACTGCATTTTAAATAAAATTTCTAAAGTCTCTTCTAAGTACTTTATGGATCATTGGTGAGTACAATTTTAATCTATAGTTTGTTCCATCACTAAGAAGATTCATGTACTTGTCATGTTTCATTCAATTATCCCCATCAGGCTTGAAAATACTCCTGAATCAATTACATTCTGAAAAAAATGTGTACATATCAACCAAATGAGTGATCAGAGTGATTATAGATAGAGAGAATCCAGGTTTCAAGCAAATAGAATCTTACATAAACAGTCAAACTTTAAAGCTATAAATGAGTCTAAATAATGCATTTTTACTCTCCTCTTGAAATATGCCTTCATAGAAATAGTTTATGACCAAAAATGATACTAGGATATTTTCTATTTTGTTAAAAGAAAACATTTTAGTAAAGTACTTAAAGTAATTACTTATATACTTATATTGTAACCTGTTTATCAAATAGTTTTTCTCAGAAAAATGTTTAGCCATTAAATAGATAGAAATTTCAATTTTTCAAGTGACATAGATAGTATTTTAAGCTTATATTATATTTTACCCATTAAGTACCTAGAGGAGAAGAAGCAAAACAAATGAAACAAAAACATGCAAAAAAGTGTAATTTAAAACTTCACATTAAATATGAGTAAGTAATGCCTTAAATCAAAAGATTCTTTTACTTAATATGTGCATATGAACAAATGAAATTATTGTTAAAATAGAATAGCTTCAAATTATAAATAGCTCAATATGTAATAGCTTTGAAATATGAATTAACGGGTTCTATTGTTCATAGCATTTAATTTGTCAATAAGGAACATTTACACATAAACATAAATGTAAAAGCACATTAAAAAAAGATTGAGAGGGTTCAGTCTAGCAGTAACTGCACTTTAAATGTCTTTCTGTGCAGGAGTTTACCTGGTATGCAAGTCAAATAACATTTAATTCTTTTATTATTCATTAATTCATTTTATTCACATTATTATCATGTTTTAAATCTTATGCAAGACAATAGTGCCCCATGCCAGCTGTATTTTAAAAGATTTTTATGTTAAAAAATTAAATCATGATGTATAATCAGAATTCCTTTCATAGATGATTTTTTTGTGTGGTTTTTGGGTCACACCTGGCAGTGCTCAGGGGTTATTCCTGGTTCCATGCTCAGATATTGCTCCTGGCAGGCACGGGGGACCATATGAGATGCCGGGATTCGAACTGATGACCTCCTGCATGAAAGGCAAATGCCTTACCTCCATGCTATCTCTCCGGCCCCTCATAGTTGATGTTTTATAAGCACATTTTAACCTAATTTTTAAAAATAGGTTTAAATGCAAAGTGTAATATTGTCAGGATATATGCCTATAGTTTTGTAATTCAGAGAAGTGTCAGAGAAAAATAATTAAATGACTTGTTGTAAACAAATTAACAAAAGTCAATATTTTTAATTTTATTTGATATTATTACAAACTAATAGTGTGAGACTTATGTTCACAAAATTATTACCAAAATATCCTGTGGAAAACTATATATCATTACAATGCTTTTCATTAGGAATTGTTTTTTCCTCAGTTTTCTGCAGTCACAGGAGAAAAAAAATCAAGAACAAATAAAATGATTGGAGAAATTCAGTACAAAAGACTCAAGAACCTCTTCCACCTATTCCCAGAAAATCAAGACTATCACAGATGCCTTTCAGTGCTTTGCTTAATATTGAATATCACCATACTTTTATGGATGCAGGAAACCATTCTGATACACCAGTTTAGTTTAAATTTCCCTTGTCCAATTCAGGGTTTAGTCTGTATAAGAGACTACCATTGCATCAAGGTATTCCAGGATCTCATCTTTCAAGGAGCAACTTTTGCCATGGTGGACATTTTTATACATATTCACTTACTACACATGACATTTATTAAGTTTCATCTCCTGACCAGAATGTACAATGGCCAGTCTACATTAATCAGTTATCTTGTGAACTACACAATCCTGGTGTCTAAAGAAGTCCAAAATTACATGATGGGCTGTGCTCATATCAGCTCACAGATGCCTGCATTGATAATCTCTTTGCTGTGTCTTACTAACGGGACTATCTGCCATCTCTTACACAGTCTGCCTCTAAGCTATTAGGAATTTTGCTCCAAGGAAACTAGATTTTTCATTCATCTTTACATAAAAGTAACCAGTGTATCTAAAATATTGTCATCTCTTGTGTACTCAAATTGAACTCAGTCCCAAAAATTTTCCCCTACTAAACTTTTAATATCCACTTATCATTTGTAGATCATACCAATTCTCTTCAATAAAATTGCAAAACAAAATGTACTAAGCTTTGTCCTAAGTTTAAGATAAGCCACAGTCATAAATATACTTGATTCTTTGTTTACATATCTCAGGTATTTCCAGGGGAGGAAATTTCTAAAGATAGCATCAAAGAAAAAGTCTGTTGAATTGCATCAAAGGAAATAAAACATTGTTGTTAATAACTGAATTAAACAGGTATTATTAAATCTGTTTTTACTTGACTTGAGAAACTGAGTTAATAAATCTGAATTACAAGTTAGAATTATATAATTACCTATCAAATAGAGAAAAGCAACATTTTCTTTATGAATACTAATCCATATTAGGAATTTTCTTCAGTGGTTGTTTATTATTTTGACAAATAAATATTTTCTTCATGACAGTCCTTTTTCTCTATTATACTCTGCCATGTGTAGTGTAATACCAATAAAAGATGTATAATTTCTTGGGTCATATAACAACTTTGTTTATTTTGAGCTTATGCAATAAATGTCAAAATATTCCTACTTAAATTCCACTGGCTTTACTATCTGAAGGAAAATATACTGCAAGTTATAATAATTCACAATTACTCTGTGAATCATTTTCTTGAAATATAATTTTATTCATTTTATTTAGTGAATCAAAATAGTTTGCATTGAGAGAAATTTAGAGAGATGTGTGGAAAGAGAAAGAGAGATGCATGTTCAAAGGAGAATCTGGGTTTCTCCAGAGTGTAAAAATTCAGAAAAATAAGTTTCTATTATAGCACATTGTTGGGGGAAATCTTACAGTTCAATATGATAATATTAATATAGAAAATTCATTCCCAGGTAGATGTATCAATCAGGAATTTGTATTAACTTTATCCTGTATAACAACAGTTTAGAATATCTTTCTCAGATCATAAAGAAAGGGGACTTGCCTCTAATAAGACAGTTAAGCTGATTTGTGGGATCTATAAGAATAACTTATAAATATAAAGTAAGTAGAAGAATATAAAAAGGGTTTTCTTGGGCTGCAGCGATAGCACAGTGGTAGGGCATTTACCTTGCACATGAATGACCCAGGATGGACCTGGGTTCGATTTCTAGCATCCCATATGGTCCCTGAACCTGCCAGAAGCGATTTCTGAATGCAGAGCCTGGAGTAACTCCTGAGTGCCACCAAGTGTGGCTCCCCTCTCAAAGAAAAAGGTTTTATTTACACTGAAAGTTGAACATTTCTACTCAAACATTCCTTTCAGTAGATGGTTGTAGCACTAGAACATAACTACAAGGTGACTTTCCTTATTGTTTAACTACTCCTCCCACATTATGGGAGCAAGGGAAATTTAAATGTGCCAATAAGTCTCAAATCAAATGCAATAGCATCAGCACATCAAGTTATTCAGGTGAAAAACATACAGAGATTTGACCAGGCAGTTCAATAAAAGAATCAATTCTGCATTGGTTACTCATTGAGGTAGAAAGAACCATTCGCGGTTGTGAGTCGTGTACTTGATATTTTTCCTAATCACCATACATGAACATTATCAAGACTTTTTGCAATTACAGAGGACAATTTCTTAAAGAATATTCTAAATTGAATGCCATTATTTATAGATTAATCTTCCTAAAAGTACAAGTTCTTCTTAATGAAATATAATAAAAATTTTCAAGACATCTTCCCTTTTAGAATCTCTCTGGTAAATGTATGACACTTCTATATACAGTGTCAAATTCTTTCTGTAAGAACAACCTTTAAGAGACCTCTCTATTTCCCTATCTTCCCCACAGATATTCAATTGCAATAACTCAAATAAGAATTCTATAGAAAAAATGGTTCATAAGAAGCAGCACTGATTAATCTTTGAATTGTGATTATAAATGTAATATAACGTGAGAGGCAGTTGTTTAACGAACTCTCTGCCTCTTTGCTTCTCTGCCTCTAGTCCTCTACTCAAAATTAGATATTTAGTTTTAGAAATTAAAAAAAGAAGATGCAATTACTTATTGTAACTTGTATCAAATATAATATTTGCAAAATATAGGTTTAAATAATAAATCAAACTTATATTTTACTCAGGTCATCTATGGCTTACAATTCCCCCCTCTAATAAAAATAAAAAGAAGTAGATTTACCTGCTACAAGTTAAAGGGCAATAACTAGGAATTATCACAAAAATCATGCCTTTAGGTTGGACACAAACACATTTCAAGTTTCCTCTTCGTTGTATGAATGAATGAACTTGCTGAGAGACAAGAAATGTTTTTTTCCTAAAATGATGCTCTCACCTTAGATCTTTAAATGCCCAAAACAGAGGAGTGCTCTTAGTTATTCCACTTTAAGAATTATGTTAATTTAATGCAGCTAAGGACCTAGAGGACCAAGTACTTATCTCTTTTTCCCTGGTGGTGATGAGGAAAGACCAGATGTATTGGAAAAACTGACCTTGGCCACACCAGGGTATTGACTGGCCCAATTTCAATGTCAAATGGGAATGGGGGAGAGGATAGCTGGGGATAGAGGCCTCTGTATTAGGAATGTTAAGTAACTGACCTCACTTTTAATTTGATTCATTTTTTATTTGATTCAAGAGAAAAAACACTTCATTATGAAATAAAGTTTGGGGGCCGGGCGGTGGCGCTAAAGGTAAGGTGCCTGCCTTGCCTGCGCTAACCTTGGACGGACCGCGGTTCGATCCCCCGGTGTCCCATATGGTCCCCCAAGCCAGGAGCAACTTCTGAGCACATAGCCAGGAGTAACCCCTGAGCGTTACTGGGTGTAGCCCAAAAACCAAAAAAAAAAAAAAAAAAAAAAGAAATAAAGTTTGTTTCCCTCTTATACTATTGTTATAATAGCTGTTCTAGCCCAAACTACCTTTTTATTGCAAGCAAACATATTTTCCATATGCATTCTTACCACAGAATCTTTGCATAACCTTGCTTAGCCCCTTAGCAAAAATTCACTGGGCCCTCACTTCACCCTCATCTTCAGGATGTCTCCTGAAATAACAAGGAAGACTAGTTCTAATTATTGTACCAAAAGTATTTGACCTCAGAGTCATCCTGAAAATTCACCACAGCATCACAATCTGAGTCATCATTAGTTACCAGAATGATTCAGGGATTTTAATTCCCAAGGGTGGTTTAAATCAAATGTAAAATATCTCATAGAAACCCGGTATAAGCTGTTCCCTTGGTACACAGGAAGCTGTGAATAACAAAAGATAACAAACTCGTTACACTTTTAACTTTATAAATACAGGTTTGTCAGTGTGGCACCAAAAACAAGTTTCCATTCAGACATGAAAACGCCAGTTTATCTGGTCAGAAATACTCTAAGAGGACACGTCCAAGACAATTGGAAATCCTGACTGTCAGGCAGGAGCTTGGTAAGTTGAATTTTCTTCTAAGATTGTTACAATCAAAACAACAAGGTAGCCCAGAGAAAAGTTTCAGTTCTGGGAGTAGGAAAATAGTTGGAATTTACAAGTATTCTTTGATCCTATCAGAAAAGCAAGTGGAGACATAATTAGTTGGAAAAGGAAGGATGTTTTTTCTTGAGTGTATTTTTAAGAAACCACAGTGATCAACTCATGAAGCCTCTGGAATTTTATGCAAAATTTTCTGAGTTAAACCTTCCTAGGAACAAACAGATACTTATCTGTCTGCAGTCGCAAAGCAGTTGCAGTGCTCCCCTTCCTTCTCTGTAATTAAGAATGTTACATGAGATTGTTTAAAGAAAGAATGGTAAAAATTAAACAACCTGATTTATCAGATGTTGAATACATTAAACTGAACACAATAATGAATGTTAAGGTATCTGAGGAAACTATAAAGCATTTATAAACTCAACTGCATATGCCTAAAATTTTCTCTTAGAAGCCTAATATATAAAGAATATATAGAAAAAGAAAAATGCCTAAATTAATATATACTCCGAAGTCCAAAGAAAGGGGAGAATGCAGTTTGAACATAACTGGCATACTTGGTTTCAGACCTGATTTAACTACTTCTTGAATTTGGAACACCTATTGAATATTTTTGTTATGGGTCCTTATTAAGAAAATGGGAAAATTATATTCATACTAAATAAAATAATGTACATAAAATCATTCTTGGCACATTAAAATATTTAGGCAATTACTAATCTAATCACTAATTTGGTATGTACTTAAATATCAATAATAAGCATTTATTTTGAAAAGAAAACAAAATTTTCTCTCTGATAGAAAATTGCAGTTTGATAATTATTATTTTGTATTTTCCTTCTTTTAGGAACTTATTGTCAGATCTCATTATAGTCTAAGAATTAATGGATAAAACATTGATATTATTAGTAATCTCAAAAATAATTGCCAAAGAAGAAAATAAGACTATAAATTGGAGTAATAACTGTTTAGAAAAGGCATTTGAATAGAAAGCTTTGGAATACAAAAACCAAGTTTATAGGATATATATTTATGTATAAGACAATGGTTAAGGAAAAAATTTTAATCTAAAGAATTAGAATACCAGATCTTAGAAATTTAGAAACATCTTGAAACTTTGTAGACCAATGTGCAACCATATTGATAATAGTTAACATAGTTAAAAATCACAAGGGCTTTGAAACTGGAATATATCCATCAGTTTTGGAAGGTCATCCAAAGTTCTTAAGACTGTCCACATCTCCATTGAAAGTGAGACCCATTAGGAAGCAGAAAGACTTAATCAATAATAAAAATTAACAAAATTTGTATTGTCTTTTGGCATCACAAAATTCAGAACAGGAATCTTTTTGTTGAGCAATACTATTTAAGTACAATCCCTGAAGCTCTCACTGTTTGTTTTTGTTCTATTATTTGCTATTAACAGATAAGAATAATCAGGAATACAGTTTAACAATAAAGTACTTGCCTTGTATGTGGGAGATCTTGGGTTCCATTTCTGCCAGACAGAGAGAGAGAGAGAGAGAGAGAGAGAGAGAGAGAGAGACAGAGACAGAGACAGAGACAGAGAGAAAGAGAGAGAGACAGACAGACAGACAGAGAGACAGAGACAGAGAGAGACAGAGATAGAGAGATAGCAAGGGACATAAAGAGACAGAGAGGTTGAAAAGGGGAGAGAAATATATACACAACATATCACAAAAAGGTCACACCTACTATAAACTAAAAGGTCAAAAAATGCCTATACTTAAAAGACTCCTTATTGTTTTTCCTTATGTGAGCTAGCTTGAGTATCAAAGCTATCCCTTAAAAACAGCCCATAAAGATGCACATTTCCCAAAGTATGTCCTTGAATCTCTGTTATTACCTACTTTTCTTTCCCTGAATGTTATTGATTGATAATGTTAGTTGTGAATCGATACAATCCAATTTAAACTTACTAGCTCTGATTTTATGATAAACACTCATCATCTCATCAAAATTTGCCATCAATCCTTTCTACTACACTGCTAATTCAAAATTTATGTTTCTATGAAAAGTACTACTTGTGCCACATTGTAAATAAACATAGTGGAGGAATTTTCTTTCAACTGTTTTATTTCGTAAAATTAATTTTTGTGTGCATGTAATTAAATTGTAATCGATCTCCTTAGAAAAGATACAAAGCAAGATTAAATTATAGCCTTTTCATTTTATTATTATCCAGGTTTCTCAGACTTAAAAATTCAGTCTCAATCAACTGCCAATAGACATGCTGTCCATGGAGTATTTCTCATGCTTTTCTTCTTTTCTACCATCATTCCTCTCTTTCAAATCTTTATGATTTCTTACATGGAAAACATCCTACTTGTCTCCCTTGCTGACTGACAGCTCTCTCTCTTGAATTTACTCTGCATACACTATAGGATTAAATCCAGGAAAGTTGACCACCTGGAAAGTCACAGTTCAATTAAGTCACATTCACCACTGTATAGGCCAGTATTTGAAACTCTTCATAATATGGCATGCTATTATCAGTCCCAGTTTGTCTCCCACTAGCAAATAATAGTGGGTTGGTTTTTTTTTGTTTGTTTGTTTGTTTTATTTTGGTTTTGGGCCACATGTGGCAGTGCTTAGGGGTTACTCCTGGCTCTGTGCTCAGAAATCTCCTGGCAGATTTGGGGAACCATATGGGATGCCGGAAATTGAATCTGGGTCTGTCCTGGGTTGGCAGTATGCAAGGCAAATGCCTTACCACTGTGCTATCTTTCTGGTCCCAGTAAATAGTTTTTGTTATGTACTTTTGTCCAAAAGGATGCTCACAGTTCCTCAAACATGCACTGGGCTATTCTCACTCAACTCCTTGCTCAATTAATCCTCCCTGAAGTTCAAACTCACCATTCACTTTTTTCTGGGGGAGTTTCTTTCTATCTTGCAATAACCATTTCAGTTTGTTTCAAAGTCTGCCTACTCCTACCAAATGTCAAATTCATTATCCTGTATAAAAATATCTTAATCTCGTAGCTAAGATTACTAGTCATTCTTCTTAGTACTCACAGGCTCCTTACACCCAAGCAAAAAGGACTTGAGACAATTCTGAACATCTAACTAGTACGCCTCACACCAGAGAAAAGGCCTGAGAGACATAAAGTCCATTCTATCATCCTTCAGACTATTTCCAGTTAACAGGATCTTTATTTTTGTCAGCCTCTAATTTCCTCCTGGAGTCTACCAGCACTTTCCCAGATAACTCAGAAAAATTGACATATCTAGTCTTTAAAGGATCCAAGGGCTTGCTGTTTGGAGGGGTGGTAAGAATATGAGCATGCAGGCTGGCACATACATATATGTGTAGTCCTTTATGTGAGCCAAAAACAGTATCCTCATACTATGATCCCAGGAATAAAAAGATATCTCAAGTCTATAGTCCAATTTATTACAGGCATATCTGTTGAAAATATTTTTATTAATTTGTAGTCATTTGTGAGTTCTAAATACTTAGAAATAGGATATGTGGACCTCCATTTGTTATTCTTACCCCAAACCTTGCAAATGCTCCCAGAAGACTTGTTTTTAACTACAACAAATATTTGCAGTTCTTTGATTCCTTATTTTTCTCATTTGCAAGATATATTGTTGTTGTTTTCTTTGCCTAAAATCTTTACATTCCTGAAGCCTTCTAGAAGTTGCAAGGTAAAATTGGCATTACTTTTGAAGACTGCTCTGGAAATACTAGTTAAAACAAATAGAGAAGGGGAAAATGAAATACTATGTAAAAAATACAGGGAGGAAATTTACATAATTTTATACTAATTAGTGTTTGAAGACACAAAAACCAAGATGATTAATTTAAAAGTTTTAATGATATAACTAAGAAGGAAGACGATTAAAAAAAAATTTTTTTTTTGGTTTTTGGGCCACACCTGGTGATGCTCAGGGGTTTCTCCTGGCTATGTGCTCAGAATCGCCCCTGGGTTGGGGGACGCCAGGGGATCAAATCATGGTCCAGCCTAGGTCCAGCAGATGCCTTACCACTTGTGCCACCACTCTGACCCCAATTAAAATTAATTTTTAAAATTTTTTTAACTTTCTATGGAAACAGTACTTAAAGTATAAAATTGACAACTATTTTATTTTACAATAGCTGGAAATATATTTTAAATAAATTAATTAATTAATAGAAAGTCTATAAATGTTAAAGAAACCTTCAAAACTACTTATAAAATTCTTTAATAAATTAAATACATACCTTAATTAAAGAAAATATTCAATGAACTTGCATTCTAAGTACAACTTGAATTCCTTTTGAAAAGTGATAAAATAATGTTATTCTTCATTTAGGGAAAATACATATAATAACAGAAAAATATACAAGAAATTAAATTATATAGCTACTGTTTTTAAATGTTTCATTGTAGAAGAGACTTCAAAGCAAACAAGAATCTAAGTTGATGTAAGTGTTAATGAATTTTTATTATGTAATAAGACTAGAGTTTTGAATTAACTAGAAAGTAATCCACAACAAATTATTTTAGAACATGTAGCTATCAATTTGGAGAGACAAATATATTTCTAAAGTTTTTCATAGATCAAAGACAAATCAAATAAAATTATCAAATAGGATGAGGTTTTTTTTTGTTTTGTTTTTGGTTTGGGGGCTACACCCAGTGATGCTCAGGGGTTACTCCTGGCTATGCACTCAGAAATTGCTCTTGGCTTGGGGGACCATATGAGTTGCCTGAGATTGAACCCAGGCCCATCCTGGGTCAGCCGCATGCAAGGCAAACAACCTACCGCTACACTATCGCTTTGGCCCCTAGAATAATATTATTTTAAAATAATTTTAAACTGAAGAAGATAGACCTAATTCATGTGAGAAAATTAAAAAATGAATAAAATTAATAGATTCAACATTAAGCCAATTAACATTAACTGCATAGCACATAGAAAAGCATAGCATGTCAGCATAAAAGGACAAGTGATAAAATTAAAAATAATTTGCATTATATATTGTCGGATGGCTGATTTTCTTAATAAACAAAAAAACCTCTGAAAATAAAAATGCTTAGAAAATCAACAACTAATAGAAAAATTATCAAAGGAATTTAATTAACTATTTATAGAGAGAAATGCATGTTAAAATGATTGAGAACATACTCATCCCTATTCATAAACTTAAAAATATAAACACAAATCAAGATAATATGAGTTACCAAGATTCACCATCACTGTTGGAAAAATTTATAATCCCATAAAACTTTGGGTTTGTGGAAAAATCAGTCTTCTTGTATGTTTTTTTAAGAGTGTTGGTGCCACTTTGCAATACATTTTTATTTTGTATTAAATAAACTGAGGTTTTTCTGAGTCTATTTTAACAGATTCATGGTTATTGTACTCATTAAGCACTTGGACTGTGAAGTAAAATTTTTATTACTGTTAATCACCTATAAAGATAATAAGACTTTATGTTTTAATATAGAATCATTTGAAGCCATATTTCTGCTTTTTTTCCAACAAGAAAACACAATGACAAGAAGCAATTGGACTACAGTGACAGAATTTGTCCTCATGGGATTCACAGACCACCCAGAACTTCAGCTTCCCCTATTTGTGGTGTTCCTAGTAATTTATGTCATCACTCTGGTGGGAAATCTTGGCATGATTCTTCTCATCAAGATAGATTCGAAACTCCACACCCCTATGTACTATTTTCTCAGCCATCTGGCATTCATTGATCTTTGTTACTCGTCTTCCATTGGACCCAAGATGCTGCAAAACTTACTGGTGAAGAAAAAAACTATATCCTTTTCAGGTTGTTTTGCTCAGTTATACTTCTCTAGTGCTTTTACAACTATTGAATGCTTCCTCCTGGCCACAATGGCCTATGACCGCTACATGGCTATCTGCAACCCCCTGATTTACACAGCCATTATGACACAACGAGTCTGCAAGGAATTGGTAATAGGGGTCTATACCTATGGCTTCCTCAACTCTGTGATACAGACAGTTTTGACTTTCCAGTTGTCTTTCTGTGACTCCAATGTTATTCACCATTTCTACTGTGCTGATCCTCCTCTCCTAGCTCTCTCCTGCTCTGACACCCAAAGCAAAGAGAAACAGCTCTTGATCTTCTCTGCGGTGAATCTCTCTGGTTCTCTCTTGACTGTCCTCATCTCCTACACTTGCATCCTCTATTCCATTATAAAAATACAGTCTTCTGCGGGCAAGTGCAGAGCATTTTCCACCTGTGCC
This sequence comes from Suncus etruscus, assembly GCF_024139225.1. NCBI lineage: Eukaryota > Metazoa > Chordata > Mammalia > Eulipotyphla > Soricidae > Suncus > Suncus etruscus. The sequence continues at coordinate 57,357,608 of NC_064856.1, forward strand.
TCTCACCTCATTGTGGTCATCATCTTCTATGGGACACTGTTTTATATGTATGTAAGGCAACCTAACACAGGAAATTCATGGAAGCAAAACAAAGTGGTCTCTGTGTTTTATAGTCTTGTAATTCCCATGCTTAACCCGCTAATCTATAGTCTGAGGAATACAGAAGTAAAAGACACTCTGAAAAAAATGCTAGAGGGAAAATACTCTTAGTAAGTTACTAGAATGTAACACTGTAAAAAATGTGGCAAAATAATAATGTATAGTTGACCTAGTTAAAACTATCAGGTCAATTACTATATAAAAATAGTCAATCCAATTTAGACTTTTTAATGACCAACTGCATTGGGTCATTTTATTAACATGGTAATATTTAATTCCTACCAATTAACACTGAGTAATAAGAATTTATTTATAGTGCAAGTGTTCATAACGATCTACTTAATATGTTGAAGATGAAGTGGTTTATTACTTCTTAGGTAAAAATTAATAAGTCTGAGTAAAATATTTACACATGAAAATCTACATTGTTAGAAACATTTTTTAACTCCAAGTGGCTAAAGGTAGGAAATGTCTTGTTAACCTTAAAACATATTTCTTCACGATATATTGTTATAAATGGTGATTAAGTCAAATCAGATGACAAAAATTCTTAATCAAAAGTTAGTTAACTTACAGCTCAAAACAAAACCATAGAAGCCATACTATTATAGCATTATTAGGTATGATAATAGGAAACTATATATTATATAAATATTGAGGTTGATTTATTGCATATTAGAAGAAATGTTTAATAAGAAGACATAAAAAAGACCTTAGAGTACTTTTACAGATGATGAAACTGGATAATCAAAGTAGAGGAGACCATCCAAATGATAGAGCATATGCCTAACTTGTGCAAGGCCCTGTATTTGATTCCCAGAGCTACACAATCCCCTGAGCATCACCAGTAATGGTCCCAGTCCACCCCAAGCACTGCTAGTGCAACCCCTGTAATTTTAGAGTATCATTTATCCATAGAATTGAGTTTTTCTAGACTCTGGAAAGTGCAGATACCAGTGATGTTTTTAAATGTGTGTGAAGAGAAGGAGGGAGTTGTTCATAAATGAGAAACAAAACTAAAGAAAGGAATGAAAAAATGCTTCCACAAATCTAAGAATTCAATTTGAGAGATAAATACATATACTTTTATATTTCCTTTTTTTTTTTTGCACCTGGCAGCACTTAGGGGTTATTCCTGGCTCTGCGCTCAGAAATCACTCTTCATAGGCTTGGGGGACCATATGGGATGCCAGAAATTAAACCCTGGTACTTCCCAAGTTGGCTGTGTGCAAGGCAATGCCCTACCGCTGTGCTATCACTCCAGCCCAATTTCCTATCACTAGTGAATATAAGCAAAATAAAAATATCTTTAATTTGGAGGTTCAAGAATATAAGTACTTTATTGCTTTTCCAAGAATTGATTCTAATACTTCCAAAATAATTCTCAAGATATTCAAATTTAAAAATAATTTACTGTTCCCTCTGTTTTAAAATATGATTACTTTTTCTACTTATTAGTTTGTTTTTAATTTGGGGTCCACACTTGGTAGTACCAGGTCTTAGTCCTAGCTCTGAGATCAGGTATCACTTTTGGATGGGCTTGCATAGGCAGTTGAGAATTGAACCTAGGTTGGATATATACAAGACAAACAAATTACCCACTGTATTTTCTCTTTTCCCATTTTACTTTTTAATGGCTAAGAACATATTACCAGTCAAACTCAAATAAATATAAAATTAATCAGGAAATTTAGGGGTCACTTTTGCCCCCAATTAAGTCTTAGAAAATATGATAATAATGTTTACTAGTTAGGATCAAGCAATTTAGAATAATTTAAATAGTGAAATATGTATAAGCTGTTTCACTTAACTCAAAACCTTTGTGTGTTGGAGGGGTGATAGGGTTTGACTAAACATTTGGGGATGGAGTGTTGTATGTAGTTAAAAAGAAGTATATTGCCTGGATAAAGAAATGAATGAGGAAAAGTATGAAGCAAGCCAGGTAGGTTTTCAACCAGATAATGAATTGAAAGAATAAAAAAAAAGTGAGTAGAATAATTTTAAAGAATAACAGAGACAGAGTGTTAGATGAGAAGGACCTCAAAACAAAACAGATGGACACTGCATTTTGTACTAAAGCACCTACCCCAGCTCCTGGTATAGACACATCAGAACTGTTTGTTGAATGAACTGAGCTCTTCTTATTTATTCCTCATTCCAATGGATAGGCAGGCATAGTGATCACAAAAGGTTCTGTGGCTCAAAACTAATAAACAAAAAGAGGTTACTGGGATCATGACTGGAACACTGGTTTTCAATATTCCTTGACATTTTCAAGTCAAGAACATGAAGACAACAATATGTAACTAGTGAGAAATGCATATGGTATATGGGATGATGGTAGTAAGTTGTTATCAATGGAACATGACAGGCAAAACAGAGATTGCTCTTAATAGATTATAGAAAATGAGCAAGTCACCAATTCTTAGATGAGAAATTATGTTTTCAAAGAAAAGTAATCATTTCTTAACTTTTTCTCAGACTATTTTCTGTCAGTTTACTTTAGAAAGGGAAATAAAATAGTAAATAGTTATCTTGCTTTATTATGTGCCTGTTAACAACTGAATTAAACACAAAATTTTTAGGAATATTTGGTCTCCGTATGTTATATCAAGTCTTCAGTTTCTCTTAGAGAAAACTTATAAAAACATGAAACTCTCTATAATGCTTTCCTCAGCTCGTCAACTGGTATACTTTGTTCCTGTGCTTCTTGGACATTCTGAAAAACAAAGTAAAAATTTTAAATGTTACAGAATGGACTGATAAAGATATACTTTAATGCTTTCTTAAATTTCCCAAAAACCTATAAACTATGATTTAGGGATGAAGAACTAATTAAACTAAATTTTGAACTAATATTTCTATTTCTCCCCCAGTAAGGGTCTTCATTCTAATAAAGGTATCTCCCTGCTTGGGGATATATAGAGAAGATTAAGGGGCTGAAGAAATAGGACAGTGTGTAAGGCATTTGCCTTGTAGATGGCCAACCCATATTTGAACTCTGATACCAAACATACTCCTCTGAGAACCACCAGAATAAACCTTTGTTTGAAAACAAAGTCAGAAGTAAACCTCGAGTACCATGAGGTGTTGCCCCTCATGGTTATTAAAATATAATTAATTAATTATATAATTAAAACAAATAATTAAAAATTGACAGAGACTGGAGAAATAGTACAGTGGGTATAATGCTTGTGTTGCATGTAGCCGGCCTGGTTTTAATCCTGGAACCACATATGGATCCTCAAGCACTACCAGGAGTACCTTAAGGGCAGAACCAGGCATAAATCCTGAGCATTGTGAAGCCACCCAAAAAACAAAGAATAAGAAAAGTCTAGTGCAGAACTCTCCAAACCATTGTTTACATGCTCCAATCATTGGCTCTACATCACTTAAAGATTAAAAATAACAATATATCAACCATAAGTAAAATCTTCATAATTATTTACCCTTTTCAATTAGAAATAGAATGATCTAATTATGTCCATAATAATTAGACTAATCTTTGTATCATTGTTCCAAATTAAATAAATATTTTCTCCATATGTAAGTTACAAAATAATGAAATTCATTATTATCAGGTAAATTTTTAAGACTGATATTGAATTGTAAGCAAAAATAGCTGCTTTGCTATATGAATAAAAAAATGCAAATACATTTTCCTCATGTAAATTCTAAAAACATATGTGATTTAATAAAATTCACTTCAGAGACAATCTTCATTGAGAAATCTGATATGTCACAAAAGCATATGTCATGTGCAAATGCATGTAAATATCTGTTCATTTTTGTACATAAAATGTTGACATTTTCAATTAGCATACATTAAAATTATTTAAATCTAAAGTATTAAGTTAGTTAATAATCTTGAATTTTCATGCTTATAAATATGCCAAAGTGTTTTTTAGCTAGTTCATGGAAATGGAAACATGAGAGGGCAAATACTACTCTCATTTTTTATTGTCTACATACAAATACTTTAGACATTGAGTAATTTTAAAATATTAAATATGCACCCCAGATCTTTCATTTTTCCCTGGATGTAAAATTGTAGCATCTTTTCTTGGTACAGAAAAACATTAATTCAATGCTAACGAGTAGCTCTTGCCTGCATTTAGGTGCATACACCAGAAAAGTAAGGAGCTGTAATGTCAGAGTTTAGAGGTATAGGCTCCTGCAAAAGTGGTGATTCAACCTATTTTTCTAAGCTTTCCTATTGTAATTTTACTAATGTTTGTTTGTATTAACAACTCCCATCTCAGAAATGCAGCAAATTGGACAAGGAAGAAGATCATCAAATTATATCTTTTATGCCATTTAAAATCAAATAATAATAATCTCAGTTGCCATCATGTGCAATTTAATTAAGAGAAGTTTCAGGAGGGTTTATTCTGTGGCCTGGAAGAAATTGTTTTGTTCCTACAAGCTCACTTTCATTGTTAGAAGCATTGACCACTCTGACACCTGGACCCTCAGAAACCCAGCTTCTGTTTTTTCTTACAGTCTATTCTGCTCACTGATCACGTTGGATGTGATACAAGGAGACAGGATAGAACAATGAGCCAGCAGGGCTCAAACACTCTCCAATTCACCTCTGGTCACCTTCAGCTGATGATGCTACACAAATTCACGCTTCTCATACTTGCCCAAGAGTAGAGAGAGCTCCTTGGTCCATTTGTAGGTTTCCACATGAGGTTTTTGTGACATTTTTAAATCATATTCTTTTTAAAAATATTCTTATCTCTTTATTACTAGTATTTCTTTTTTTTTCTTTTCTTTTTTTTTTTTTTGGTTTTGGGGCCATACCAGGCGGTGCTCAGGGGTTACTCCTGGCTGTCTGCTCAGAAATAGCTCCTGGCAGGCTCAGGGGACCATATGGGACACCGGATTTGAACCAACCACCTTTGGTCCTAGATCGGCTGCTTGCAAGGCAAACGCCGCTGTGCTATCTCTCCGGGCCCTAGTATTTCATTTTTCACTTAAAAGCTAATATTGTCAATAATATGTCTATCGATTTTTTCATGTCCCCTGGCAAGAGGGTAGCTAGATTTATAAGAAATCCTTCAGAGGCAGGTCTGATTAATAGTAATTCTAGTAAAGCAGAAAGTTGAAAGAACATTCTAATTCATATTTAGATTAGAAGTTACAGTCACTTCACTTTTATTTAAAAAATGCTTTAACACCTTCCACAAATGCAGCATTTCCTTCTTATGTATGCCACAGGTAACAGATGAGTTCTTAAGTGTCCAGAGGCACAAAATAATAGCTACATCAATTCAACAAGAGTAAGACTTTCCACTTGACTTGCATTAATCAGAAATTAAAATACTGGGGACAGAGTAATAACAGAAAGTAATACTCTTGTCTTACACACAGAAACCTGGGCTTGATCTCCAGCATCCCATATTGTCCCTGGAGCACCACCAGGAGTAATTCCTGAGTCCAGAGCCAGGAGTAACCCTAAGCATTGCCTGGTCTGACACAAAAACAAATAATTCAGTTTAATTCAGTTGTTAACAGGCACATAATAAAGCAAGAATAAAGAAGTAAAAAATTTTTAAAAGAAGTTATAATACTGTCAAATAGTTCTTCTCTTGGTTTATTCATATTTCCCTGTCCATTAAATTGTGAATATTATCAAATAAGATTGTGCCCATATTCACTAAATCTATAGCTAACTTCTGATAATTCCTATAAATCCACATTTAGAAACGAGGTAATATATGTTTGAATATCAGTTGACAAGTAAAAATAATCTTACCAGAAAAATAGGATTTCTGCCAAATATTAAAGTAGTATATGTCTTGAATAGTGAATTTTCCTTCATTTCTTCTTCTTGATTGGAAGAGAAAATAGTATAAATTCATTTTCCACTGTCAGGAATTTCAATTCCAATGTACCTTTTCACCCAATTATTTGTAACATCCACACACTGTCCCTTGAAAATGTTGCTGCAAAAGATCAGGAAACCACAAAAGTCTTCTTAATTCATAATAAATCCATGATGAATCTCCACTGACATTTCTTTGCTTCACCGCAGCTCACGTATTCCTACAAAACAAAGATCTGATGTTCCAAATGGGCCCCAAGGAACTCCTCTACTAGTTACAGCTACAGTTGTGGAAGACAGCAGTCTGATCCCAGGACTGACTGCTCTGAACTTCTGTTGGCTTCACAAAAGCCGATGAAAGACAATTGAGGTGAGCTCTGTTGTAAAGGCCAGGGTGGGTGGGTGGACAGTCAGGGCATGGGTGGTGTTTCTCTCTCACTTTCTCCTGCTCATTCTTCTTGGCCTCTGTTTAGAGTAGAAGTAATTACAAGTAAGCCTGGACCACACTGAAAGGAAATAGCACATGAGTAAAAATCCTACAGATGTTTAAGGGACTTTCTCTCCCCTCCAGTCCTCTGTATCTTCCCACAGCTGCTAGGATGGGAACTCTACACCTTCTCTCACAATAAAAAATAAAGGAGATCAGAGATGAGGAGGCTAAGCAAAGGCAGAGCAGAGGAGAGGAAGGAAGGCAAAGAAAGAACAAGGAAGATGCAGATGTGTTATTTCTGAGACTGTCTTTACTTCTCTGATGAAGAATTAAACTTCCGAATCCTATTGGATCACCTAGGGAAATACAACATGACCTACTAAGTGCAGTAAATTCTTAATAAATATTAGCTGATTTCGTCTTAATTTTCTTTTTCTCTATCTCTGTATGTCTATCTATCTATATCTTTCTCTGTCATATATGTAAACAGCCTTATATATCCTGAGCCAGAACAACAAACTCAAAATCTTAATATCAAAATTATCATAATCTAATTCATAAATCTCTTATGCTTTTCATAGTTTTGAATATAAAATTTTCCCAAAATAATCTGATTAAAATACATATATATCAGTTTTGTCCTATCCTTGTTGCCTTTGCACTTCAATGAAGAGATAAGGTTTTCTATTATTTATCAATGCGTTAATGAAACATTTCTTGCACTATTTCTTCTCTTCCTTGCATCTCTGTTAGTATTCTTATCTTTATTTATGTTTGGACCTCCTGGGGTCATTCTAATCTCTTCTATTCAATGATCCCTAGAAAATCCACATCTGTGGAAACTATAGTTTATGAGAGTATTGGTACTCAAATCAGTGGAGAAATTATTTATTAGTAAATTAGAATAAATAAAAGCCATAAACTCAATTTTATATCTTATACTTAATGTAAAAATAAACTTAAAAAGCTGAATAAATAACACAACAAGTAGGGTGCTTGCTTTGCACATGGCTGACCCAGATTCAATTTCCAGCTTCTCCAAGAGTAATTCCTGAATACAGAGTCAGGAGTAAACCCTAAGTACAGCCTGATGTGGCCCAGAAACCATAATAGCTAATAAATTTAAGAGTATTTCACCTCAATATAATAAATGGAACCTTAAAATAATCAAATAAGATATAGAACAATATTTGCTAGACTGAACACAGAAGAATGGTCTAAACTGTGAAAAATATTTTGGACTATTAGTAATGCGCTTGTGCTTTACTTACCAGATTGGAAAAGATATTACAAAATAAAAATCAAGTACTAGGACATAAAGACATGATTTTAGACTTTTCTTGTTTAAAATTATCAGAGGACAATTTAATGATATTCCCCAAAAGCCTTAGCACTCTTTAGGTGAAATTAGTTCCTTTACAAGAATATACTTAATGAAAAAACTCCAAGACATACACCAATCTGTGTACTTTGCAATTTATAACAGTCGATCTAATTACAGTTAAAAATTAAATTTCTATATGAATATATCAATAAAGAATATTGACTGATAGATAAAATAGTGAGAAAATACTATATGATTATAGAATTAACGAAGTATCACTTAAAATAGTTATGTAAGTATATTTTAGTTTCATAAAATGCTTTTAGTTTATGTGCAAAGAGTAATGATGCACATAAAAGTTTTAATATGTGAACTACACAGTAATGATTATTATTGATTCTTTCTGTGTGGTAGAATCCCTGTGTATTTGTAGTTGATTTTTTATTTATAAATTAGCAAGTAAAAATAAGAAATTGACCCTATTTGGATATAATATTAAATCATCAATGGTGACTCCACCCTACATTATTTACTTCAAATTACTTTTTAGTGTCCATGGCCAAGCCTAGCTATAGGGTCAAGTTTGAAAGATGTTACCAACATCACTAAGAAAAATGAGAAAAGAAAGAAAATGAGTGAAATGATAGAGAAGTGAAAGATAACCCCAGAATTTTCAGTTATGTCTGACTGAATTGTCTGCTCCAAAAGACCAGAGAAAGTAGCTAAATCTTTAAATGCCTAAAACAGTGCCTTTAGCCATAGAACTTTGTTTTAATATTTTTAATAAATGTTATACATAATCTTTATCATAGTCAGATGTATTAATATTTCAGCCAAAACATTGTCTAGACAATAGTAAAAATTAAATTTAGCACAATAAAAGAAAAATCAAAATGGGAATCAGAAGACCAGTTTTGCCTCCAGTTACTAAATATCACCTCACTTCCCTCTCTCTAAAAGTTTTCTAGTTTTGCATGAGATTGTGACTACTGCTTTTTAATCTTCCCTGGTTTCTAGGACTCTAGGAAATAAAGAAAGAAGTTATATGTACTGTTTTTATATGCCTGTTTGCTAGAATCTGAAGGCTGCCTAGGAACTCAGAAATCTCTGTCATTCCTGCCTAAATTTGCCACTAATATTTTTAGTTTCCTTAAAGTGTGTTAGACTTAAATGACATGAAAAGAATCTGCTCAAAAGATCCCAGGGATATCAACCCAAAAGTTGAACCACTAATAACGGGGTTAATGACTGGATTTAATCAGCAATGGGCTGTTGCTCCCCTTCAGGATGGGCACAAAGCACTCTTCATGCCTATCTCACTTCATCACACAATAACAGATTCTATAAAACAGATGCAGATAGAAGATTTTAGGGCAACTAAAGGACATTTCTTGACTCCGACAGTATGCCAGGTGGGAGTCAGATGCAATGGGGAGGACTTACAGCAATGTAGGAGCTGCAACAAGTCCTGACTCTCACCTCAGGGCTTTCCAGCTTTGTTTACTACAATTTCCCTTATTTATTTTTAAGGAAAAAAATGAGAATTAGAATGACCTACATGTGGTTTAAAAATAGTTTGAAATTTTAATTCAAACTTAAGTCATTGAAGTGGGGACTGACTACAACACACAAACCCTGTAATCTATGCTGCTGTATCTATATAAATTGGCTAAGCTTCTCTGGGGTGCTGTGGTAGGTACTTCCTAAGACCACAGGGTCTAAATGCTTCCCTTTCTTTTCTCATTACCTGAAAACCCAGCTCTGGGCTACCAAGGCAAGCTGAGGATGGGCGTCAAGCTGCTAGGAGTTATCCATACACAGTATAACTTACGTGGTCTTCTATCTGTACTATAATCGGTGTTCTCAAGTTCAAAACTACAAATTAGGACTAAAATAAAGCTCATTTGTAGGCTCTCTGCAAGGTACACATATTCTCTTCTAAAGAATTATATTTGAGGTTCCTTATGACAAGAGGCTGCCCTCCTCCTGCTGCCCGCTCTAACAAATCATTCACATCAGAGTAGATGTATGAGCCCTACAATTTCTTTCGGTTCCATATTCTCCTATTTTCTTAAGCTACAGGATCGAATTACTGACATGTTTCAAAAAGCATTAGAGTGGACCCAATTTTTTTGACAATTTAAATCCTATTAGAACTTTAGTTTTGAAGTGAAAACCAATTTTTGAGATGTGATATATGAAGTCCTAATAATTGCTAAAATTATAGAATTCAAAAAAGAAAGGAAATAGCCCTAAACTTTCACAAGTTTCTGCTTGACTAACAAAAAAGCAATAATAAATGAATAAACACTTGCAAAAAAGATACAAATAAGCAAAATTTATTTTATTAAAAACCTTTAATGTTTCTTTCAAAATATGATAGCTATAAGACTGCAATATTCAAGGTCAATATAATAAAAATATTGAGTTAAAATTGAGTTGACCTCAGCTGTCAATTATATTACTCATACCCTCTGGTGAATTCAGGCATGACTTTTTCCCTTCTATAAGTCAAACAAAATGTCTATGTATTATAACTTTAGGACATGACTTCAAAACATATCTGAGAATTACAACTAAGTCCTTTACCTTCATACTTTTTCTTGAATATCTTGTCACCAGGTTCCACTATGGTATAAATGTGGGGGGAGTCTGTCAAGTCTAGGTTTAAATAACTTGAGAAAATGGGTTCTTGCAATTTTCCCTAGGGATTTAATACTAATCCTGTTATTGAGAAAATTATGAGGATATTATTAGGAAGTTACAGCACTTGTACCCTCTTGAAAAAACATTGTGCTCACAACTCAAAACTAGGCTTTCTAGGCTTTGCAAACTCTGTAAAAATCACGTGCTATTTCTGCATTGGATACATATTTTATATGTGTACCCATCATTGTTATAAAAGCAGTGACAGCTGGAAACTGTAAGTCTAGTAAAAATAATAATAAAAAAAATTTAGAGCAAACCAAAATATAACTTCTTACTCTTTTCTCTGCAGACCTTCTCCACTGAACCTACCACCTATTTTGAAAGCATTTGTTTTCATGTATGTCACCTACACAGGACTGTGGGCTTACTGAGGACAGGAAATGTTCTGTAATTGTTCCTTGATCCTCAGCCTCTCTTGAGTTTATTATCCTTTATTCATTCTCTGATACTGGACATCATAGAACATCATAGAATTCTTCATACTTCTGAACAACGTGCCTCTGGAAAATCAAATGAATTAGCTAAAGAAGAAAGAAGTTTGTCAAGGCAACAGAAGCTATTCCAATGCTATACTGTCATCTAAGAATTGTTCATGTGAGAGGGATCAGAACAGAACAGAACTTTCTACTCTGATTCTCTACCTACTGCCTAAGAGTGTTTTTAAGTTACTGAAAATACATTTGTAGTTTTCCTTTTGTAGTTGAGTTACAATACTCAAAGCTCAAAGCTATTTCAAGCTTTGTCAAAGTGACAAAGTGACAAATTCAGAATACCTGAATTAAGACTCAACAACAGAATAAAGTTATACTTTCTATGCAGTGAAGGCCAAAGATCAGATCTTTGTAAGAAGTTGAATTAACAAGTTGGCTTTTTGGAATCTATCTCCAAATTTGTTCTCATTTGTGATTCCTCTGTCCTCAGCTCAAATAGTGAAGGGATGAGACTGATTTGTACATAATCCTCAGGTGTAAGAGTCTTACAGTCTAACAAAAAATGGAGAAGAGGCTAAAATGTATCTTGTGTGCTTTTATTAAATATTGTTAATATAAAAAACAGGAAAGAGATTATAAATTATACCTGGGTAAAGAAGCTATTAATACCTAAGGGGAAGGCTGTGTTTCCCATAAATATTCTCTAAGTATGGGAAACACTTACAAAAAGTAGATGTGAGAAAAGCTAAAACAAAACTGTACACAGGATTAACGGAAAGCAATGCTGAAATTGAATGACTTTATTGCTTAAATGATGCTTTTACAAGGCTGATTGAAGATTCAGAAGGCATTTTGTTTATGTGTGATGAATCCTTTATTTGCATCTCAAAGTATATTTATATTTTAAGACATCAACGTTAACCAAAATTGAGATGTATTCTGGACTCAGCAACTATGAACCTGAAGCCTTCCCAGTTTTTTTCTAAAGCTTCTGGAGACATGCTGGGAGAATTGAACTCCATCTTCTTTTTTTTTAATTTTTTTTTAATTATGAGAACAAAGATGCAAAGAAAGAGAACAAGGTAAAGTTACAGTGGAAGGACAATCACCCATAACATAATTCTCAGAAGAAGTCCCCTTACTGATATCTTAACTTTGAACTTTCAGCCAAAGAACATTAAGGTAAATAAAACAGAATCCATGTACAATTACTTTGTCCCTCAAGTCCCCAGATTGTAACACATTATAATATTTCTTAACAGCACTCAAGGCAATCTAAAGCCATAAAACTAACGTAACTCCTTAAACAGAGGCATAGTATTTTTTACGTTTTCATGAGCATGCATATTAGCTTAAGTTAACCTCAAATTTTAAATGTGTTTTTTTTTTTAAGGATTAGAGTCAAAGGAGCACAGTAGAAACGGTGTTAGAGTGGCAATTGTTGTTTGCATAGGCCCACCAAAATATGAGGGGAATAGAAAGGAATAACCTTGGCCTAAATAAAAGAGACCTGACCCCTGAAGTTTCCTGGCATAAGACCAACTCTAGGCTCCAGGCAAGCTAGATCGTCCAATCCAAGACATTGTCTGTAGTGCCAACACACTTTTATTTTTCACACAGTCTCTGTTGTTGGTATCATGTTTCTGTATTAAATATCCTGGAATCTGCATATCCTACATTGAAGTCAGGATGTGGGGTGTCTTCTCGTTTCACCTCACCATTAAAGGGCAATGCAGAGAGCCCTGTCCTGTAAGCAGATCGTTGTTGTTGTTAAGTCTTCTTAGTGTTAAGGGAAGTCTCTGTTGAGCAGGTCAATGTATGAGCAATGGTAGTGTCTTCTGTCGTAGAGGATTTCTTCCAGGTGATATTATAGACAAACCTGGATGTTTCGTGGATGGCTTCCCTGGTTCAGGGGTGAATGGAAAATGCCCTTTCTTCTGAGGCCTGTGCCAGGTCATTATGTCAATGTTCAGGGTGTAAGGTCCCTTTGCAGTACAAGATTTGTGTGTTCCAATTTCTATTAGATAGGATCTTATTTGTATGTGTAGTATTTTCCCATTTTAATGTGCCTATGCAAAAAAGGAGCAATGCCACGAGGCGTTATTGGCACATATGGGGGCCATAAGAACAAGTCCAATAATCCCCCTGACATGGTTCAATCATAAGCATTAAACTGGGGGACTCTTTCACCAAAATTCCTTGTTGAACAGCTCATAATGAGAAGACAAAAAGTGGTTAGAATTGTCACTTTATAAGAGAAGACTTATAGCTGTCAGAGAAAAAACACAAAATATTCTAAAGAAATACGTGTCCATTTTATGTCTTTTGAAACAGTTTGGGGTTGTCACAAACAATGCACGGCTTTGGTCTATGATAAGGATTGTGCACTACTGAAGTTAAAGAGTAATGTCAGTTAGTGATGTTTGGGGTGGTGAGAGAGTTAAGTAGTAAAAATGAGCTTTGTAGGGGTGTGGGAAAGGGCAGAATACAAAATGGACATTCTGGATATGCAAAACATAACATAGAGATAAGGAATACTCTTAATACATACAGTGCTCGCGGGGGCTGCCCTGCGCGGTTTTCCATATGTGGACTAGTCAGAAATTGCCTGTGACAAACTTAGCGCAACTGAGTAAATCTCAGCACACCCCACACACCAGAAGGCCTGGAGGCCGGGGGCAGAAGAGGGGAAGGCTGGGGGCCTATCAAGGCTCCCAGCACACCCAAGTTAGGGAGAAGGCCTTCCACATGGGGTCTCCCCAAGCCCCATGCAGCTAGAGCTAGCCTCCAGCTCAAGAGAGGATCTGAACTCCATCTTAATAATCCAAAATACAAGAAACTACTTGAATCCTAGAAGCACTAAAAACCCAAAAGGAATATCTGTTTGTACCTATAGAATGTATCTATATATTGTTATAAAGAAGATCACACTGCCAACAAATCATATTAAAATTACATGTGAAATACTTGATTTCTAAGCCTCTAGGGTATTCAATGTCAGTTATAGTAATTATTTTGATTGTGAAAATTGGAAAGTTGGGTTTTTTTATTGGGTTTTTTTTTTTTTTTTTTGGTTTTGGTTTTTGGGCTACACCCAGCGGTTCTCAGGGGTTACTCCTGGCTGTCTGCTCAGAAATAGCTCCTGGCAGGCACGGGGACCATATGGGACACCGGGATTCGAACCAACCACCTTAGGTCCTGGATCGGCTGCTTGCAAGGCAAACACCGCTGTGCTATCTCTCTGGGCCTGAAAATTGGAAAGTTTTAAGCAGAGGTGTTACTATATGGGTATGTGTGTACTATAAATATGACTCAGCTATTTATTACATATTGATTGCACTTATTTTCACGACTGAATCACTTGTTTTTTAAAATATATTTTATTTTATTGAAACCATTTTGATTTACAAAGTCCTTCATAGTTGAATTTTAGATTTACAGTAAATCTGGACCATTCCAACCTACAGTGTTGACCTCCCTTCACCAATGTTCCCAAGAGTGCATCCTATATCACCACCCTATGCCAACTGACCTGCCAGTATAACAGGATCATTTAAAATTTAGATTGTTATAGTTTGGATCTCTTGATTCTATTATTGTTAACTTTGGCTTGGATATTTAGTTCTCTCCTTGTCTTTTTTTCCAATGCACCTGAGACCACTTGGCCCCTGGCCCCCATACTTTCTTTTTTCTTCTTAATGTTATAGAAAAAGGCAGAAATATGAGATAAAACAAAGTGACCCATGTTCCAATGTTCTATAAAAAAGGTGGGAGCACCTGTCTAATAGATAAGAGGAGTGGCAGTATTTTTGCAAAGGTGCAATAAAAGTTGGGAGAAATAAAAGAAAACAACTTTGACCTAAAATCAGGGTGTCACTAACTATGAAGCATTCTGCCATAAGACCAACTACCAGTTCCAGGCATACTAAATTGTCTAATGATAAAGTTATTCTTCTTGATCCCAGGAAAATTTCTCAATCATGGTTGCCACAGTCAGACTTATGTAATTAGAGATCTTGGTTTTTGCACAGATCCTATGTTGAAGTCAGGATGTCATGAGGTATCGTCTGGTTTTATCTCAACATTAGGTGGTGAGGCAGGGAAACCTGGGATATGAATATTTCCTTTATAATTTTTCTTAGTTGTATTTCATTGATAAGTATAATTCTTATTTTTTTTTTTTTTGGTTTCTGGGCCACACCCGGCAGTGCTCAGGGGTTACTCCTGGCTGTTTGCTCAGAAATAGCTTAGCTCCTGGCAGGCACGGGGGACCATATGGGACACCGGGATTCGAACCAACCACCTTTGGTTCTGGATTGGCTGCTTGTAAGGCAAACACCACTGTACTATCTCTCCAGGCCCAATAAGTATACTTCTTATTGTGTACTTCCTTGTGAGGTCCTTCCGGCCCTCATCTCTATTGTCTCTGAGCATTATTTCAATAATGTCCTTATTTTTTCTTAAATCCCATAGATGAGTGAGACTATTCTGTGTCTATCTCTCTCCCACTGACTTATTTCACTCAGCATAATAGATTCCATGTACATCCACATATAGAAAAATTTCATGACTACATCTCTTCTGACAGCTGCATAATATCCCATTGTGTATATATACACCACAGTTTCTTTAGCCAGTGAATGGTATTCTTAAAGTATCTCTTCTCTTTCATCATTTGTATATACAAAATCTATAGACTTTTGCATATTAATTTTGTAGCTTGTCACTTGATACAAATCTATCATTTCTAGAAGATTTTTTGTACTCTTTAGGATTTTTTAAGTTCTTTTTTAATAAACAAGGATAAGAGTTAAAAATACAGTAATAATGGTGTGAAAGTGGTGATTGTTGTTATTTGTACAGGCCTAGCAAAATATGGGAAAAATGGAAAGAAAAAAGCCTTGGCCTAAATACAAGGAGGCCTTATCCCTGAAGTTTTCTGGCATAAGATTGACTCTGGGTACTAGGTTATCCATTCCCTGATTCATTCTTTGTGGTCCTGGTAAAATTTTTTCATACATTAGCTGTTGTTGGTATCAGGTTTCTGTAGATAAAGATTTAAAGATTCTGGTTTCTGTATATTTCCTTCATTGAAGTCAGTACGATGTGGAGCATCCTCTAGATTCACCTCACCATTAGATGCAGAGCGTCCTGCCCTGCAAGCAGGTTGTTGCTGTTGCTGAGTCATATGGATGTTAAGAGAACATTCTTTGTTAAAAAGAAATACAAATGGCCAAAAGGCACATGAAAAAATGCTACTCATCACTGATCATCAGGGAAATTCAAATCAAAACAAGGATGAGATACCACCTCACACCACAGAGATTGGCACACATCACAAAGAATGAGAACAATCGGTGCTGGCGGGGAAGTGGAGAGAAAGGAACTCATCCACTGCTGGTGGGAATGCTGTCTAGTCCAACCTCTATGGAAAGCGATATGGAGATTCCTCCAAAAACTAGAAATTGAGCTCCCATATGATCCAGCTATACCACTCCTAGAAATATACCCTAGGAACACAAGAATACAATACAAAAACCCCTTCCTCACACCTATGTTTATTGCAGCACTATTCACAATAGCCAGGCTCTGGAAACAACCAAGATGCCCTTCAACAGACGAATGGGTAAAGAAACAGTGGTACATATACACAATGGAATATTATGCAGCCGTCAGGAGAGATGAAGTCATGAAATTTTTCTATACATGGATGTACATGGAGTCTATTATGTTGAGTGAAATAAGTCAGATGGAGACAGAGCAATGCAGAATAGTCTCACTCATCTATGGGTTTTATGAAAAATAAAAGGCATCTTTGCAACAATCCTCATAGACAACGAGAGGAGGGCTAGAACTTCCAGCTCACTTCATGAAGCTCACCACAGAGAATAGTGAATGCAGTTAGAGAAATAACTACACTGAGAACTACCATAATCATGTGAATGAATAAGGGAACTGGAAAGCCTGTCTAGAGTACAGGTGGGGGTGGGGTGGGATGGAGGGAGATTGGGACATTGGTGGTGGGAATGTTGCACTGGTGAAGGGGGTGTTCTTTACATGACTGAAACATAATCACAATCATATTTGTAATCAAGATGTTTAAATAAATAAAAAAATACTAAAAAAAAGAGAACACTCTTTAGAGTAAGTCAATGTCAGGGTAGCAGTAGGGTCTTTACTGGTAAAGGTTTGCTTCCTGGTGATGTTATAGACATTTGTGGTTGTTTTCTTACATGGTCAATGGTTCAGGGGTATATGGGCAATGCCCATTTTTCTGAGGCCTGAGCCAAGTCATTTGCCAATGTTCAGGGTATAAGGCAGGGATGGTGAACAAGTGGCTCTCGAGCCGCATGTGGCTCCCAGCCAAAATGAATGCGGCTCTTTGCCTCTTATCATTATTTTGTATAATGTGGCTCTTTGCCAAGTTTGGATTTTGTTATGCTGCTTCTGAGGAGGGACCTCTGAGGAGAGATCTCTGAGCGTGGAGTCCCGCCCCCAGGCTGCATCATCCCTTCTCCTATCCCTCGGAAACAACTGCATGGGCCAGCGAGCGAGGGGACCCATGGGTCACATTTTGTGTCACATCTTGCCATTAGTTCTTAGTGTAGAATTATTGTTAAAATTATATTCTCTTGAGTGAGTATTTTTCTGTTTTGGCAGTTCACTGCATGCTGTGGCTCTCTGACTCTCACAGTTTAAAATTTTGGCTCTTTGTGTCAAACTTGTTCACCACCCCTGGTATAAGGCCAAATTGCATTACAAAATATGTGTTCCTATCTCTATTAGATAAGAACTTGTTTGCATTTGTAATATTTTTCCATTTTAATGTGCCTATGCAAAAGAAGAACAATGCCACAAGGTATTATTGGTGCCCCTGGGGGCCTAGGGAACAAGTCCAACAATTCTCTTAACTTGGTTCTAACATGAATTCTAAAGCGAGAGACTCTTCTACCAGAATTCCTTATTGAACAGATCACAAAGGAAAAACAAACTGTGGGGGGAGGTCAAACCCCTTGTTGATGGTCTCCAAGTCAAAGAATGATTCCCAAAAAGATAAATTGAATCCCATTCTTCTGTCCCCCCTTTTGGGGGAGACTTTGATAATAATATCCGACGTGAATAATCAACGAATGCAAAAGATTAGGGGGCCAAAGGTTCAGCAAGGAAAGTCTTTTGTCAGTTGCAGCCAGCTCCAAAAAGCAAACCGAACCAGCAGTCAGTTCTGGCAAAAGAGCTCCCTATGCCTCCCCAACAAGCTTTTTATTTCATTCCTTAATCACCCCCACCTGGAAGATCCAGGTGGGATGACAGGCAAAAACAATATTACAACAATTACTCAACACAAACAAACAAACAAACAAACAAAAACAGTGGGCAAAATTGTCACTGTATAAGAGGATATTCAATAGGAATTATATCAGTTAAGGGAATACATCTAAGATATTCAAAGAAGATATACATGTCCCTTTCATGTCATTAGAAATTGTCCGGAGAGGGTGTTGAATTCAGGACACCACTTTGGTCTGTGATTTGGTCATCTGGAGTCTGCAAAATGACTCCCAGAAGTCCCATATCAGGAAATGTCTTTGAGTGGTGATTTCTCATAAACCTAGTATGGTAGCAACCACAGTTACACATTGAAAGAAGGTGGAGGACAGAAGGCCGCTGAGTGTAGATAAATAGAAACAGAGTGTTAGTTTCTTCTCAGGCTGAGTCTATTTTTTCACTTTGGGAGCTAGCTGGCAGCTGGCTTGAGCAGGAATAATGATGTGCTTCCTGAGGAGCCAAGAACTGAGGTAAAAACAGTTAAATAGGCTGTGGGGGTGAGGAAATAAAGGATTAAAAATAAGCTTCTGGGTGGTGAGCCAAGGCAGGGGGAGGAAAGTATACAGCATAGACATTCTGTATATGACAGATTAAACCCAATGATATCCTAATTGATTATCTATACTAGGGCCCCTGCACGATTTCAGAATGGACACTGGTGGAAAGGAAAGTTGCCTGCGACTTCCCCAACCAGCCCCTTTTTTACTATGAGGGGGTTGTGGAAAGCCTCGGGTCCCCTTTAAACTCCTCTCTGGCACCCACCTGAATGACCTCCTGGGCTTGCACCCAGGGATATCCCTGGAGTCCAGGAGGAAGGAGATGGAAGGCTGTTGGGGTGGCCCAAGCTTTGCAGCCCCCCAAAGCTTGGTACAAATGCCTTTGGCACAGAGGCCTGCTATTTCCCAGCAACAATAGTTTTTTTTATTATTTTTTGTCAGCACTTAGATTTCACCTGGAGATGAGCAAAAAGTACCACCAAGCTCCTCTCTCCAGAAGTACACTCAACAGACTAGCATCAAGTAAAAATTAAAGATAATTCAAAATAAGTTTTGCTTGCCCTTCCCAAGAAATGACAGATGAACACCTAATGCTTTTATTTTTAAAAGATGCCAAATGAGATACCAAAGTGACAGTACAGTGAGTAGGGTATTTGCCTTGCATGCAGCCTACCTAAACTCAATTCTAGCACCCTAGATGAACCCCAAAACCCTTCCAGGCATAACTCCTAAGTGCAGAGCCAGGAGTAAGATATGAAAACCACTTGGTTTGTTCCCCAAATAGACAAACAACAACAATAACAAACCACCAAATAAAACCAAATGCAATTTTTTAAAGTTTGAAAATAAAAGTTAGCCAGGAACCAATGTAAAGCTCTTGCACGTGATTTTTACTACTATTGACAGTGTTTCAATTGTTGCAAAAAATGTATGTCTTTAATTTTGAAAGAACATAGGATTTGTAACAGGAATACAAGACATTTTAATTACCTACAAATATCATAAATAAAAAGTTAATGAAGACTTAGAGCAGGTGATCAGGATGTTTTGATTGCCTACAAATAGCTATATGATAAAAACTTAAACAAAATGGTGCACAGCAGGAGTATACTGTTGTATTCAAGTTATCTACTATAGCAAACATAATGACAAACCTCAGCCTTGACCTGCCAGTGACCTGCCAACCTGATGAATTCAGTCAGCAATACAATGTTAATATATGATCCTGTTCCTATCTTACACTAAGTTTTTTCCTCCTACCACTACAACCTTCCAACTCAGTCTAACATACTATCAAAGTCACCTCTCAGTCTTACACTGTATTTACTAACTTTCTGATTTTGGAATATAAATTACATAAAACAAATTTCTACACAATTATAAAATTATACAGTGCATTTTTCTATTTCAGACAGATCATTTATTTATCATATCATCTATTATTATATGTCTGTATTATTTTAGGTTCTGCATGTTATTTAACACAACATGGTGAATTATCGTAAGGATCTGGGAATGCTAAAATAATCTCTTTAAATTAATGATAATTGTTTCTTCACTTTGATATATTTCAGCTAATGAAAGGTATATAAATCCCATACTTTCAGAATGTGGGGGAAAACTTTTACTTATATTTTCACTTGGATTGAGCTCATTACTGAGTCAAATGTTTAAAAAAACATCAGATCATTATTTTAACCTCTTTGCCATATTTGATATTGCTTTGTATTCCTATATTGTATCTATATTGGTGAATAAATTCATGCTTATTATTAACTTACAAGTTGTTTAAAGTATGTATCAGTTCTGTCTGCTTATAGATCTTTTAAACTGTTCTTAATAAAATTAAAATAGCATTATTGGCTTTTAAAACTTTAATTGTATTATCCCATTAATTCATATAAAGCAATAATATTCTCAGAAGCATATTCTGAGATAAGCATAAGTATAAATAGCTCTGTAGGAAGTAAATTTAAAACACATATGTTTAGGGAATAAATTTTGTTTTATATTTTAAATATTTGACAATTAAAATCAGGTGATTTCTGGTATATTTTTCTTCCTAGTCATAAAATATATTTTTTGATATTTTTATTTAAGTAACATGATTATAGTTGGGTTACAGTCACAAACAAGTCACAAACACCCCCCTTTACCAGTGTAACACCCCCTCCTCCCAATACCCCCTCCACCCCTTCCCATTCCCTGCCTGTATTCCAGACGGGCATTCTGCTACAGTTATTTGTTTTTAAGTTCAGTAAAGTGGTTTTATTTTTTCTTAAAGGATAAGGGTTAAAAAAAAATAGTAAAGGTGTGACAGTGGCAATCGCCATTGTTTGCATAGGCCCAGAAAAATATGGGGAAAACGGGAAAAAAATTCTTGGCTTGATTACAAGAAGGCCTCACCCCTGAAGTTTATTGGCATAAGACCGAATCTGGGCTCCAGGCATTCCATTCTGTCCAACCCGAGTCATTCTCTGTGGTCCCGGTGAAACTTTTTCACACTTTAGCTGTTGTTGGTATTAGCTTCCTATATTTAAAGATTCTGGATTCTATGCATTTCTTTCATCGAAGTCAGGCTGATGTGGAGCATCCTTTAGTTTCAGCACACCATTAAATGCAGAGCGATCTGCCCTGCAAGCAGGCTGTTGCCGAGTCGTCTGGGTGTTGAGAGCACTCTTTGGAGTAAGTCAATGCCAAAGCAATCCCTGGTAGAGATTCCCTGGTAATGTTATAGACAATTGTGGTTGTTTTCATAGATGGTATCCATTGTCAGGGGTGTATGGGCAATGCCCATTCTTCTGAGGCCTAAGTCAAATCATTATGCCAATGTTCAAGGTATAAGGCCTAACTGCATTACCAAATTTGTGTTCCGATCTCTATTAGATAAGAACTTGTTTGCATATGTATTATTTTTCCATTTTAATGTGCCTATGCAAAATAGAAACAATGCCACAAGATATTGTGCATCTGTGGGCCTACTAATAAAGTCCAACATTCCCAGTAACTTGGTTCAAGCATGAATTCTACACAGAGATACTCTTCTACCAGTATTGCTTATAAAACAAATCTCAAAGGGGGAAAAGCAAACAAACAATCAGATTAAAAAAAAAAAAAACAGTGGGCAAAATTGGCACTATATAAGAGGATATTTGAAAAGAGTTATAGACGTTAAGGGAATACATCTGAGATATGTAAAGGAGATACATGTGCCCCTTTTATGTTTTTAGAAATAGTCAAGAGGGAGGGTGTTTTTTCCGAGACACCACTTCGGTCTGTGATTTGGCCAAACGAAGAGCACACAGAGCCATATCATCCCCGTGTTACCTGCTGAAGCTTCAGACCCCCCAAAAAAACATTACTGTGAAAGATATACAATCCACCTTGTCCAAACAAAAATCACTAGTAAAAAAAAAAAAAAAAGGTTAAATGTGAGGTAATAAGAGGTGGGAGTGAGGGAGTAAAGGAATAAAATGAGCTTCTGGGTGGCATTCTGAATATGACAAATAGATTAAAAACAATGATATCCAAATATTTGTCTATATGTTCCGTGCGGGTGCAGTAGCCCCCGCGCAGTTTCACAATGGGCAGGGTTAGTAAGGAAACTTTCCTGGAACTTCCTGAAGCCAGAAGCTCTTGTGCTGTCATTCCCCATGCTGGCAAAAACTCCCGGCTTTCGGGAAGGAAGCCCAAAAGTTCAAAGCCCCCACCCAAACCCTCCCTTAAGAGCTGGGTGGGAAATGGGGAAAGCCTAGGGTACCTTTAAGCTCGTCGTCGGAACCCACCTCACTGGCTTGCCCAGGCATGTAGCCCAGCGGTAGTCCTGGAGTTCCAGAGGAAGGAGGTGCTGGGGTGACCCAAGTCCCACACCCTTCTTAGACCTGGTTTAAAAGGCCTTTGGCATGGCAGAGGCCTGCCAAACCCCATGCTGGCAAAAATATATAAAATATATTTTTATGTAATTGTACTTTAATAACTAGTATTACTAGGTGCCCTATTAACCAGGAGGAAAAAGTATGTCTGAAATATTTCTGAGTCATGCTGAGTACTCTTCTATCTTCCTGATTTTGAAAAAAAAAAAAAAAACCTCCTAAACTCAGTTGAGCACATAGAAGCTGCGTTCATTTACATTTCCATCAGCGTTGTGACAAGGTTTCTTTTTAACTATATTTTCTCCAACATTCATTTACAATCTGTATTTTATATAGACCATTATCGTGAATGATAATTCTCATTAACATTTTGATTTGCCTTTCCCTTATAACAAGTGATAGAAGGCATTTTTTATGTGACAGTGACCTATCTGTGTATCTTTGAAAAGTATGTAGGTGTTAATTAGACATTTTGACATTCTTTAATTAGAATACCAGTAGTTTTTTCAGTAGTCCTAGTTGTTATATTTGGCTATTAAACCCTTCTTAGATATAAGCCATACAAATATCTTCTCATAATTTTATTTTGTTGGACTTTTAATTTTGTGATTGTTTATTTTATTATGCAGTATTTTTAACTGTTATAATCTCATTTATTTATTCTTGCTTTTTCGCATTGCCATCAAAGTTGAATATATATCCACCACTGAGGTCCTGGAGTTTATTGTTCCTTTTTCTTCTATGTATTTTCTGGTTTCAAGCAAAAATTCAAATTTATCTATTTTGAGTTCACTTTGTGTATAGTACCAAACAGTAATCTAGTTTTACCTTTTGCAAATATCAGTCCAGTTTCATACAACACTATTTATTTTATTGTTTCTTTGTTTGGGTTACTGAGTTATACCTGATAGTACTCAGAGACTACTCCACCCTCTGTGTGCAGAGTTTTTTCATGTTTTGTGTGCAGTGGACATTTGGTGCTAGAGATCTAACTAGGATGGCCACATACAAAACAAGTTACTCGATCCCTCTATATCTTTATCCCCCAACCCTATTTGTTGAAGAAATTTTATTTTCTCCATTGTAGTATTGTTGATTCTTTTCCATTCCTGTGTAGATTATCTATAGAATCTCTATATATATAATTGGTCTTGATGTCTATTTTAAATCTGAAAACATTATTTTCAACAATATGTATCACTTTAACTCAATGATGTATAAAACCATCATTACCAGAATAAAATAATGCTCATTTCAAAAAGGAAATATTATAATAAACATCTTAACATTATTATGCTATAAAACTACAAATGTTATATTTATAATTGAAAAAGAGCATTCTCAACAGGGAAAAGCAATATAACTCAGGATATATGATTAATTGCCCAGATAATTGTTAATATAGTTTAATATTGATATATTTTATCAATTATAACAAAAGTAACATTGGGTATTATCTTAAAATATTAAACTTCAGTAAATAACACAGTATCCCAGAATCTCACTTTTGAGAGATATAATCACAATTAAAACCTCACATACTTTTTACAGGTATTTTTTTTGGATCTTTTAAAAATTGTATTACTGAGTACATTGTTATATAATATTTAATAAAATAGCAATACATTAAAAGCAAAGATTCCTATTACGCCCTCCTAACATTTTATGTCACTCTTTATAAAAGGTAACAATCTACTATACATACCTTCAAAATACTTCTACATGCTGTATAATGATATGCAGATCAGTGCTAGGGCAGTAGTTCAGTGATAGATCACATGATTTGCACTTATGAATCTCTGCGTTTGAGCCCCAACAGCAAAAATAAAAATAAATCATTGACACATTATTAGTTAAATATCAAAATGTCAGAGTTAAAACTATAAACAATTTTGAAACTTAAAATTAAGCAATAGTTTCTTAAAAATGTCATCAAAAGGGGACCAGAGCTATGGTGCAGCAGTAGGGCAAAGTTTGCCTTGCACACAGCTGATCCAAGAAGGACCGCAGTTCGATCCCCTACATCCCATATATCCCCAAGCCAGGAGAGATTTCTGAGCTCATAACCAGGAGTACTCACCGAGTGTGGCTCAAAATTTTAAAAAAATGACATCAAAAAAACAAGAAATCAAAGAAAAGATATGGTCAATGATAGGTATAGTATATGACTACCCTATCAAGAGCTCTGTCATCTTTTTTTTTTTTTTGATAAATAAAACCAAACGTTTATTTACACCAAAGAATTCCAACACTGGGTCTTTCACATATGAAGAACAAAGTATTATATATATACACACAGCAAGAGCGGCAGGATTGTAACAAGAGAGTTGATCATTTCCCCACAATTACAGGTCTACCATTTCAGACTCACTGGAGATAGTGGATCTGCTTCCACCTCTCAGATACACTGATTGGACCGAGGGGGCAGGCCTTCTCACTGAATGGCATGTGAGGGAAGGGAAAGGCAGGAAGAAAAATATGCAGAAAGCGCAAATGAAATCAAGGTGGCCACACCTCCATTAGGTCTCCTAGAAGAGTTGCTAGAATGAGATCTTTCTTTACAAACAGTAGATTTGTGTCTTTTGGAAAAAGCAATAAGTTATACCTAGTAACTAAATGAATTCAAAATGGCCAAGTCAAAAACAAGATTTTTTTCTTTCCGTCCTCCCATCAGCTACAGAGCATGTTGAAATATCAGAGGGGGAAGACCACAGCAAGAAGCCTGGGAGGAAAAGTATTCCAAACTTTTAAATGGAAACTAAAGTCAACAGTGAGTAGTAGGAGTAAGGGCTAAGGTCAATAAAACATGATTCATACCTAAACACGTTTCCAGAACCCCTTTCGGTAGCTTTTCAGCACTGCAATGTAACTAACGCAGATTCCCACTAGGTTTGTCAGGGTAAGCCCACAGAAGCACTTCTGGAGTACAGTGATAAGTAATTAACAGTTTACTGCTCTGAGAGATTGGGTCCTTGCTTCTTTTCTCCCTCCCACCTTTCTCGAGAAGCTCCAGTTCTGTCATCTCTGGAGAAGAGCGTGAGCAACAAACCCTCTGAATGTGGAATGGATGGGGGAGCAATGGTGGGCCTGGGAAAGAGTCTCCACCCAAACACCACAGCCAGGAATGAAGCTGCCTCATCTTTGTTTTTAGTGATAAGGAACTCAATTTAGAAAGGGAGGGAAAAAAATAACTGTTCATGAAATATTCCACTTGCAAGTTAATTTTTCAGGGAATTCCCCTGAGTTATGAAAAGTTTGAGTTTAAAAAAAAGGGGAAAAAGATAATTAGCCTATTATAATTTTTTATGACTGAACTACTATAAATCCACAAGCAACGGTTCAGACACGGTGCTTCTGAAGTGTTTCACCCCTCTCCACCAGGCGCAAGCTGCATCAGGGAGAGAGTGGACTCCCTCCCACCTCTGCTCAGGCATCAGGAGATAAGAAGGGGCCATTACTGCTGAGCGCCAGCGGCAGCTGGAACAGGCATCCCAAGGGGGTTGGCAGCAGCAATCACTGGTGAGCCTGCCAGAGGTCCAAGGGGTGAAGGGGTTGGCACTGAAGAAATCCCTGACATCATATTGGCGCTGCTGACTGGTGTACTGCCCCCTGCCATACTAGATGAACCCATTCGAGCCTGATCCTTCACGACAGTGTAGAAATAGGGGTGCTCCATGGCCTCTCTTGCAGTGAGCCGTGACTGATGGTCATATCGTAGCAGCTTATCCAGGAAATCCAAGGCCTCTGGGCTGACAAGATGCTGGTTTTCACTGTGGACAAAACGCTCCCATCGCTTACGAGAGTGCCTGCCCAAAATATCATTGAAACGTGGATCTAATTCAATGTTGTATTTGTCAATATAGTCATATAAATCTTCTGTCCCCAGAACTTTGGCTATCCTCACCAACTGATCATAATTATCATGTCCATGGAAAAAAGGCTCCTTCCGAAAGATCATACTGGCCAGCATACAACCCAAGCTCCACATATCCAAACTATAATCATACATCTGATAGTCTACAAGAAGTTCAGGGCCTTTGAAGTATCGGGAAGCAACACGAACATTGTATTCTTGGCCAGGATGGTAAAATTCAGCCAAACCCCAGTCTATTAGTCGTAGCTTTCTGTGTTCATGATCAATCATTACATTATGGGGTTTCACATCTCTGTGCATAATTCCCATGCTGTGACAATAATCCAAGGCCTTCAGAATCTCATACATATAAAATCGAATATCGTAGTCTGTTAATGTCTGGTACAATTGCTTGAAGTCTGTGTTGTTTACGTGTTCAAAAACCAAGGCAGGGGTTCGTGACACAGGGTCTTTTACAATGTCTGCCAATGTAATGATGTTGGGGCCACCTCGCAAATTTTCCAAGATCTTTATCTCACGCTTGATTTTCTTCTTTTTCACTGGCTTGAGAATTTTAACAACAACTTTTTCATTATTTGTAATGTTGATGGCTTCAAATACTTCACTGTATTTACCCCGGCCTAACTTTCGGACCAGCTGGTAGTCATCTTGATTTCTTTGGCGGCGGCGGCGCAGGCCGCTCTCCCGTCTCCTCACACAGACAATATGGTGGCGCGGCGGCCGAGGAGACACACGGCTCCGCAGGAACCAGAGCGAGCGAGCTCTGTCATCTTAAGGTGACTTCCGGTTTAAGGCTATGCTCCCTGAAAATGAGATAAGATCTTGCACTGACATAGACTTAAAATCAGTAAACCAACCAATCACTAAATAAATTAATAAGTAAATAGCAATAGTGAGTCTTTGGGTGATAGAGGTACTCAGAAATGAAACAATGTTTTCTTCAAGTGTTATTTCTAACAAAGTATACAAAATAAAAATCTCAGAAAAGTAGGAATATACACTGTGAGTAATGGTGGGAGAAAGAAAACAACAAATGTGATGGAGCGGTGGCTCAAGCAGAATGGCATTTGCCTTGTGTGCAGTGACCTAGGATGGACCGTGGTTCAAGACCCGGCATCCAATGAGGTCTCCGAGGCCAGGAGAGATTTCTGAGAGTGTGGCCAGGAGTGGCCCCTGAGTATCACCGGGTGTATTCCTCTACCCCCCCAAAATATGTTTTATTTAATAAAGATTAAAAATTAGCTATCCTAATTTTTTTACATTTTATTATTGTTTATTTTTAATAATAATTTTATATTGACCAAAGTGGGTAACAAATCATTCACAATAGTATTTTAGGTACATAGTGACATTGAATCAAGGGCATTCCCACCACCAATGTTGTCCTCCCTCCACCTCAGTTCCCAGCATGCATCCCATATCGCCCCTCCTTTGTCCCCCTGGGGCTCCTAATTTTTAATGAATTATGAAATTCATGGCGAGAGAAGTATGATAGTAATGTTATATGAGTATAAAGATATAATTCTGGAAAAAAGATTATAAAACTAACAAAAAGAATAAGCAAACTTGAAGATAGATTGATAGAGATTATAGAATTAAAGGGAAATAAAATAAAGAATCTGAAGAATATGGGTCACAATTAAGTACATCAACATGTGGAGATGGGAATTACAGAAGGATAGAAGAAAAAAGAGGGGAAATTCTTGAATAAATAATGGTGTAAAAGTTGGCAAGTTTGTTGAAAAGCACACATCTGTATATAAAAGAAATTGAACAAAATCTGAGTTGAATCATAAAGGATTCCACGTGATATTATTAAACAATAGAACACAAATACTATATAGATATCAAGTGACAAGAATAAAGTAATTAATCACTTAGAACTAAGAATCTCAAAAATAGTAACAAATGACTTATGTGAAACAATAAAGACCAGGAGCACATCTCACCTGTTCAAAGTACTCAGAGAAAAATTGTCAATCAAGAATCCTATTTTCAGCAAATCTGTCATTCAAAATGAAGGCCAAATAATGACATTCTAAAATAAATATAAACAGAAATGTATGCTAGTTTATTGGCCTAATAAATTCTAAGAGACTCTTTCAGGCTAAAATAAAATAATTTTTGATCAGCATAAAAATATTCAGAGCATTACTAAAGGTAGTCATGTATTAAAGATAGAACAATATATATAACATCGTTTATGTTAAAGATATTTAAATTATAACAATATATGATGTATTATTATAACATATAGAAAGGTAATCTTCTTGCCATAACAGCACAAAAAATTATGTGGGAACAGGAACACTGATGGAACGCTGAAGCCTGGCACATCTCTCTGAACTGTCTGTCTTCTGTGCAGCATCTGTGTGTGTGGCTTCATATGCAGAGGGCTAGCATTCCCTGGAAGTGAGTTTCTTCTCCCAGAAAGGGAGGAGCTGGTTAAACTCTGATGGAATGCTGAAGCCTGGCATATCTCTCTGGACTGTCTGTCTTCTGTGCAGAATCTGCGGGCCTGATTTCCTGTGTGTGTGGCTTCACCTGCAGACAGCTAGCCTTCCCTGGAGGCGAGTTTTTCCACCCAGAAAGGGAGGAGTCAGAGGAGCGTGGCTGCGTAGCTAAGCGGAGTGGCCACACACATCATTTAGCCAATAAATACAACCAAAACATGTAGAAAAACCCACAATACAAGTGTGACAATGGGGAAACAACGCAGGACAGCGCCAGACATAGAGAATGAAGATGGCAACTCTGATAACAGGAACATGGCCAACCAACTAGTCAGTCTCTCAGATAAGGAGTTTAGAGTCGCAATATAGAAGATGTTCACAGAACTCAAAAAAAGTATAGAAGAGAACACTAATAAAAATCAAGAGAATATTAAGATAGAAATCAGAAAACTCCAAACTGAAATTTTAGATCAAATAACAGGTCTGAAAAACTCAGTTAATGAATAGAAGAAAAAAATGAATGAGCTTTCCCACAGGTTAACAGCAGCTGAGGACAGAATTGGTACACTATAAGATGAGATGAATAACAACTCCATACAGCAGAAGAAATTGGAAAAAAGCCTTAAATCAAATGATCAAACAATGGAAAAATTACTCAAAGAATGTGAACAGATGAAAATAGAAGTCTATGATAAGTTCAACAGAAACAACTTAAGAATCATTGGAGTCCCAGAGACCTAGGAAGAAAATCTCCAGGAAGAATCAATGGTCAAGAACATCATTAAAGAGAAACTACCAGAGCTAAAGAATACATGCGATCAAATCCTGCATGCCCAAAGAGTACTAACTAAAAGAGACCCCAGAATAAACAGCCCAAGACACTAAAAGAGATCCCAGAAAAAAACAGCCCAAGACACATCCTAGTTACAGTGACGAATCCCACAGATAGAGACAGAATTCTGATAGCAGCAAGATCAAAAAGAAAATTATTCAAGGGAACATCCTTGAGATTTACCACAGACCTGTCACCAGAAACACTCAAGGCCAGAAGGCAGTGGTGGGACAAAGTGACAAAACTCAATGAAATAAATGCTTCGCCTAGAATACTGCACCCAGAAAAACTCACTTGCAGGTTTGAAGGAAGAATACATGGCTTCACAGACAAACAAGAGCTCAGAAACTTTACAGACTCAAAACCAGTCTTAAAAGAAAAACTGAAAGACCTACTTTAAGACAAAACTGACCAATAGACAAATCAAACTTCGATAGAAAGATGGTACTAAATCCCAGGACAATTCTTTCTCTCAATGTCAATGGACTAAATGCACCAGTTAAGAGACACAGAGTGGCTAAATGGATCAAAAAACTCAATTCAACCTTCTGCTGCCTACAAGAAACGCATCTGAATAGTCATAACAAACATAGACTCAAAATAAAAGGCTGGAGGAAAATCATCCAAGCAAACAACACCCATAAAAAAGCTGGAGTGGCCATACTAATACAGGTGATGCAAACTTTATATTCAGTAAAGTATAAGGAAAAAAGATGGACATTTTGTATTAACTAAGGCATATATACAGCAGGAAGAAATCACTCTCCTAAACATGTATGCACCAAATGAGGGGCCAGCAAAATATTAAATACAATTGTTGACAAATCTAAAAAATAATATCAATAACAACACAATAATTTTGGGAGACCTCAACACAGCATTGTCAACACTTGATAGGTCAACTAGACTGAAACCCAACAAGAATATATACTAGACCTGAAAATAGAAATGGAAGAAAGAGGCCTAGTATATATATATGAAAACTCCTATTGGGAATGAAAAAGGACAGATCACTACTGATATGGCAGAGATTCAAAGGGTAATCAGAAACTACTTTGAGAAACTCTATGCCACTAAAAATGAGAACCTGGAAGAAATGGATAAATTCTTGGACTCTTTTAATCTTCCACGGTTGAAGGAAGAGGATGTAGTATATCTTAGCACCCCCATCACTATTTAGGAAATTAAGACAGTAATCAAATGTCTGCCCCCAAAAAAAGCCCAGGCCCAGATGGATTCACTAATGAATTCTTTCAAACCTTTCAAGAGGAACTACTACCAATCCTAGCAAGACTCTTTCATGAAATCAAAAAAACAGGAACACTTCCAAATAGTTTTTATGAAGCCAACATCACCTTGATACCTAAACCAGACAGAGATGATACAAAAAAAAAAAGAGAGAGAGAGAGAATTAAAGACCAATATCGCTGACAAACACAGATGCAAAGATCCTCAACAAAATCATGGCAAATAGGATCCAATGCCTCATTAAGAAGATCATCCACTATGATCAAGTAGGTTTCATCTCAGGAATGCAAGGATGGTTTAACATCCGTAAATCTATCAACATAATACACAACATCAACAAAAAATAAAAATCACATGATTATATCAATAAATGCAGAGAAAGCATTTGATAAGGTCCAACACCCATTCTTGATCAAAACTCTCAGCAAGATGGGAATGAAAGGAACCTTTCTCAATATAGTTAAGGCCATCTACAACAAGCCAATGGCAAATATTATCCTCAATGGAGAAAAACTAAAAGCCTTCCCTCTAAATTCTGGCACAAGACAAGGCTGTCCTCTCTCACCACTCCTGTTCAACATAGCACTGGAAGTACTTGCTATAGCGATTAGGCAAGAAAAAGATATCAAGGGAATCCAGATAGCAAAGGAAGAAGTCAAGCTCTCGCTGTTTGTAGATGACATGCTACTGTATTTAGAAAACCCTAAAGACTCTACCAAAAAGCTTTTGGATATAATAGACTCATATAGCAAGGTGGCAGTCTACAAAATTAACACACAAAAATCAATGGCCTTTCTATACACCAATAGTAATAAGGAAGAAATGGACATTAAGAAAACAACCCCATTCACAATAGTGCCACACAAACTCAAATATCTTGGAATCAACTTGACTAAAAATGTGAAGGACCTATACAAAGAAAATTATAAAACTCTGCTCCAAGAAATAAGAGAGGACACGCGGAAATGGAAGCACATACCTTGCTCATGTATTGGCAGGATTAACATCATTAAAATGGCAATACTTACCAAAGCATTGTACAGATTTAATGGGATCCCTCTAAAGATACCCATGACATTCTTCAAAGAAGTGGATCAGGCACTTTTGAAATTCATTTGGACAATAAACCCCCCTAGAATAGCTAAAGTAATCATTGGGAAAAAGAATATGGGAGGAATTATTTTCCCCAACTTTAAACTTTACTACAAAGCAATAGTTATCAAAACAGCATGGTATTGGAATAAAGACAGGCCCTCAGGTCAGTGGAATAGGCTTGAATACTCTGAGACTGTTCCCCAGACATACAATCACCTAATTTTTATAAAGGAGCAAGAAATCCTAAACGGAGCAAAGAAAGCCTCTTCAACAAGTGATGTTGCCACAACTGGCTAGCCACTTGCAAAAAATTCAACTTATACCCCCAGCTAACATCATGTATGAAGGTTAAATCCAAATGGATGAAAGACCTCGATATCAGACCCTAAACTATAAGATATATAAAACAACACGTAGGCAAAATACTCCAAGACATTGAGACTACAGGCATCTTTAAGGAGGAAACTGCACTCTCCATGCAAGTGAGGGCAGAGATTAACAGATGGGAATATGCAAAGCTGAGGAGCTTCTGCACTTCAAAGGAAATAGTGCCCAGGATACAAGAGCCACCCACTGAGAGGGAAAAACTATCCACCCAATACCCATCAGATAAGAGGCTAATCTCCAAAATATACAAGGCATTGACAGTACTTTACAAGAAAAAAACATCTAATCCCATCAAAAATGTGGAGAAGAAATGAACAGACACTTTGACAAAGAAGAAATACAAATGGCCAAAAGACACATGAAAAAATGCTCCACATCACTAATCATCAGGAAGATGCAAATCAAAACAACTATGAGGTACCACCTCATACCACAGAGATTGGCACACATCACAAAGAATGAGAACAATAGGTGCTGGTGGGGATGTGGAGAGAAAGGAACTCTTATCCACTGCTGGTGGGAATGCTGTCTAGTTCAATCTTTATGGAAAGTGATATGGAGATTCCTCCAAAAACTGGAAATCAAGCTCCCATTTGATCCAGCTATACCACTCTTAGGATTATACCCTAGGAACACAAAAACACAATACAAAAATCCCTTCCTTACACCTATATTCATCGCAGCACTATTTATCATAGCAAGACTCTGGAAACAACCAAGATACCCTTCAACAGATGTATGGATAAAGAAACTGTGGTACATATACACAGTGGATTATTATGCAGCTGTCAGGAGAGATGAAGTCATAAAATTTACCTATACATGGATGTACATGGAATCTATTATGCTGAGTGAAATAAGTCAGAGAGAGAAAAAACACAGAATGGTCTCACTCATCTATGGGTTTTGAGAAAAATGAGAGACATTCTTGCAATAATAATTTTCAGACACAAAAGAGAAAAGGGCTGGAAGTTACAGCTTACCTCATGAAGCTCACCACAATGAGTGATGAGTTTAGTTAGAGAAATAACTACATTTTGAACTATCCTAATAATGAGAATGTATGAGGGTTATAGAAAGCCTGTCTAGAGTACAGGCGGGGGTTGGGTCAGGAGGAGGGAGATTTAGGACATTGATGATGGGAATGTTGCACTGGTGATGGTGGTGTTCTTTACATGACTGAAACCCAAACACGATCATGTAGGTAATCAAGGTTTTTAAATAAAATATATATAAAAAATAAAAAAATATGTGGGAACAAAGTATCATATTAAAAAAATGACTCTAAATGATTAGGTCTGCAGAATCTATAAGATTATTAAAAATATTTGTGAAAAGGTAAGAAATTTAGGTTTAATATTGATAAGTTATAGAATCTAATATACAATATGGTTATTATAGCTAGTAAGCTGCATAATATACTTGAAATTTTTTGAAAGAAATTATAAATATTCTTGTAAAAAAAGAAATGGCAATTATGAGACAAAAAGAAGACATTAACTTATATTATGATGGTTTTCTTGAACTATGTAAATTTGTTAAATAATACTGAGTAAATGTAAACTTAAATAATGTTTATATGAAATATATATCAAACTAGAACAATACAATGGAAGATTACTATAGCAAAAGCTATAAATAAATCCTTTGTTTCTTTTATCATATTAACTTCTTTAAAATGCTTAATACATCACAAAAAGAAAAAAGGAAGAGCTATTAAAATGTAAGTTTTATATCTCACTAGAATTAAGTTGATATAAATTTGAAGTTAACTTTTTTGAAAGAAAAGGAGGGGCCTCCCAAACTCTGCTGAAGAGTACCATGAAATGCCCATACCTTAACTCTAGTACTATCTTTCTATATCCTCCATGTCTAATTCTTTTTTTAATTATTTAAACACAGAGATTACTAATATAATTTAAATTGTAAGATTACAGTCATATAAAGAACACCCCCCCCCTTCACCAGTGCAGGATTCCCACCACCAATTTCCTAGATCTGCCTACTCCCCACCCCACCCACACCTGTACTCGAGACAGGTTTTCTTTTTCCCTCATTTATTCACATTGTATGATAGTTTTCAGTGTAGTTATTTCTCTAACTGCACTTATCACTCTATGTGGTGAGCTTCATGTCATTACCTGCACCTACATGGGAGGATGGGGAGAAGTAAGGGTTGGAATTGAGGCAGTAAAATATTAGAAATGAGCTTTGTAGGGCAGTATCAAGGTCCCAATACAAGATGGATATTGTGGATATATAGAATATATGCACACAATACTATCAATATGAAAACAAAGAGAAAAAATTTCCACTGACTGTCCCAACATAAACCAGTGCTAGAACAGACTGCCCTCCTCCCAGAGCACATTCCCATTAGTGTAGGGAGAGATAGGGGGAAAGCCTGTTGACCCCTATAGAGTCCACCTAGACTGGTGCCCAGGGAAAGACTGAAGTCCAGAGGAGAAAAACCCTATACCTGGCAAGAGCTGGTCTCCAGAATAAAGGAGGAAACTGGAAGCCAAATGTCTGCCCACCCTCATCCCCATGCACCTCCCCCCTGGAGTACGGGGGGAGGGGGGGGAAGCCTGAGGACCACTAAGAGTCCACCTGAACCCACTTCTAGTCATCTGAGCTGGCACCCAGGGAAGGCCTGGAGTCAGGGGAAAAAGACAAGGACGGCTGGGGCCTGCCAAGCCTCCCAGCACTCCCCAG
The DNA here is from genome assembly GCF_024139225.1 of Suncus etruscus. Classification (NCBI taxonomy): domain Eukaryota; kingdom Metazoa; phylum Chordata; class Mammalia; order Eulipotyphla; family Soricidae; genus Suncus; species Suncus etruscus. The sequence continues at coordinate 57,392,730 of NC_064856.1, forward strand.
GCTAGGGAGAACCCATGTCTGATTTTTAAGTGTGTATATTAAACCCTTTTATCAACCACTAAGAAAATAAATCATATGGGGCTGGGCGGTGGCGCTAAAGGTAAGGTGCCTGCCTTGCCTGCGCTAGCCTTGGACGGACCGCGATTCGATCCCCCGGTGTCCCATATGGTCCCCCAAGCCAGGAGCAACTTCTGAGCATATAGCCAGGAGTAACCCCTGAGCGTTACTGGGTGTGGCCCAAAAACCAAAAAAAAAAAAAAAAAAGAAAATAAATCATATAATATAATAGAAAAATGCTCTATTTAAATGTGATTCAGAACTATTAGCAATATAGTTATGGAAAAAATAATATATTTTATCAAGAGCAAAACATAACTCTCTCTGAAAAAAGTTAATGTTTGATAAACGTAGGTTAAATTATTTTTTTCTAAAATGAGGCTGAGACTAAAAATGAGACTAGAATTAATAAGGTAAGAGGTGTAACATAAATTAAAGTTGTATATCTTTTTCCATGTAGATTATCAAAAAATATATTTTACTTGATTAAATATTTCCAGATTAATGTTCAGAAATTTCCATAATCTGTGGTAGTTGTAGATTGTATATTCTTTATTCTTTCTCTTTCTTGGACTTTGACTTACAAAACTCTGGGTGTCAGCAACTCCACCTAGTATTTCTTATATCTCTCCAGCTTGCTTATAGTTTACTTTGGAACTATTCATGCTACCTATGTTTCTAACAGCAGTCAATGGCTCTCTGACTTGATTACTATCCATTTATGAGATTCTTTGATCAGACCTGTAGGATACCTGGAAGTCAACACCAGCACAAAGGAATCTGCATTTCTGCTGAGCCAACAGGTGGCTGATTCGTGTCTGTTGAGATGAAGCAGGGAATCCAAGACTCATATCCGAATGCATTTGTGTATACTTAACTTTAGACCTCAATAGGAACATGTATTATTTCAAACTCTATTTATGTACACTAATCAGATATTTTATTACAAGATATATCTCATGAATTCTAAAATAAATCACACAGAAGTACAATGCTTCAACAAAACAAATCAGAAGCTATTGAAAGATTAAAGTGATTTAAATAAAGGGGGTTTTTGATAGGATAGCTATTGCAGCAGATAGAATACTTGAGTAGCATGTGACTGACAGGGTTTGGATTCCCAGGACCCCATATGGACCCCAATAAACAACATCCTTCCCTACACAAAGTGATTCTGAGCACAGGGCTGGGAATAAATCTAAAAATAAGCCTGAGCATTTTTTTTTACTATGTTTACTAATGTAAACACAAAACAGAACAAAAAACGTAAAAGAAAGGTTCTAAAAATTTGGAAATAAATGCCTTTCTTAAAAATCACTTGAGGTGGGGCCAGAGCTATAGCACAGTGGTAGGGCTTTTGCCTTGAAAATGGCTCACCTGTGATGGACCCGGCTTTGATCCCTGGTATCCCATGTGCTTCCCCGAGCCTGCCAGGAGTGATTTCTGAGCCAGGAGCAACCCCTGAGTGCCACTGGGTGTGGCCCCCAAACAAAACAAAACGAAACAAAACAAACTTGAGGCTTTTAGTTTATGGAATAATTAGAAATGATCCATTGAACCAAATGAAAATATTGCATAACACTTCGCCCAAAGTGGTAAACTAAAGAAAATTTGTATCTCAACCCTATTTTGAAATAAGAATGATTAATGAAATAAAGTGTTTATTTAAAGAGCTAGGAAAAAACACAATAATATAGCAAAAAGAAGTAGAATAAAATAATATACAAAGGTATAAATGAAAATAATTATGAAATATATACATAAAGATTTAATGAGAGAAATATAATTTCAGATAATCATCACCCTCTAGACAAGTTTGTTCAGAAAAGGCTTTTTACTGGGGAGGTAAAGTAGCATTTTTACTATGGGATTTTCTGTTTTTAATTAATCAATTACTTTTATTGAACACCGTGAAATACAGTTACAGAGTTGTTCAAGCTTGAATTTCAGTCATAAAATGTTCCAACACCCATCCCTTCATCAGTGCACATTTCCCTTCACCAATGTCCTCCGTTTCCTTCCTGTTCACCTACACTATGGCAGACATTTTCTTCTCTCTTTCTCTCTTCCTTTCCTCTTTTTAGACCTGTGGTTTACAATATTGTTACTGAAGAGGCTTTTTGCCTGTATCAAGACAGGCATTCTACTTCTTTCATTCTTTAACATTGTCATGTTAGTTGTTAGTGTAGTTATTTCCCTAACAGCGTTCACCACTCTTTGTGGTGAGCTTCAAATTGTGAGCCAGTCCTTCCAGCCCTTCCAGCCCTTAACTCTATAGTCTCTGGGCCTTATTACAGTAATGTCTTTAATTGTCTTAAAACCCATAGATAAGTGGTACTATTCTGTGTCTATCTCTCGCCCTCTGACTTATTTCATTCAGCATAAAAAAATTCCTTGTACATCCATGTATAAGAAAATTTCACGACTTCATCTCTCTGATGGCTGCATAATATTCTATTGTGTATATGTATATATTTCTTTAGCCATTCATGTGTTGAAGGGCATCTTGGTTGTTTCCAGAGTCTGGCTATTGTAAATAGTGCTGCAATGAATATAGGTGTGAGAAAGGGATTTTTGTATTGTATTTTTGTGTTCCTAGGGTATATCCCTAGGTGTGGAATAGCTGGATCAAATGGGAGCTCAATTTACAGTTTTTGAAGAATCTCCATATTGTTCCTTGAGGACTGAACTAGACGGCATTCCCACCAGCAGTGAATAAGAGTTCCTTTCCATATCACCGCCAGCACTGCTTGTTCTTGTTCTTTGTGATGTGTGCCAGTCTCTGTGGTGTGAGATGGTATCTTGTTGTAGTTTTGATATGCTTCTCCCTGATGTTTAGTGATGGGGAGCATTATTTCATGTGTCTTTTGGCCAATTGTATTTTTTCTTTAAGGAAATATCTGTTCATTTCTTCTCCCCATTTTTGATGGGGTTATATGTTTTTTTCTTATTAAGTTCTGTCAGCACCTTGCATATTTTTGATATTAGCCTCTTGTCTAATGGATATTGGGTGAATAGTTTCTCCCATTCGCGTGTGGCTCTTGTATCCTGGGCACTATTTCCTTTGAGGTGCAGAAACTTTTCAGCTTAATTTAGTCCCATCTGTTTATCTCTGCTTCCACTTGTTTGGAGAGTGCTGTTTCTTCCTTGAAGATGCCTTTAGTCTGTATGTCATATTGTGTTTTACCTACGTGTTGTTCTATATACCCTATGGTTTCAGGCTTGATATCAAGATCTTTAATCCATTTGAATTTGATCTTTGTGTATGGTGTTAGCTGGGCGTCTGAGTTCCCTTTTTTGCAAGTGGCTAATCAGTTGTGCCAACACCGATTGTTGAAGAGGCTTTTCTTGCTCCATTTTGGATTTCATGCCCCTTTATCAAAGAATAGTTGATTTTATGTCTGGGAAACTTCCTCTGAATACTCAGGTTTATTCCATTGATCTGAGGATTTATCTCTATTCCAATATCGTGCTGTTTTGATAACTATTGTTTTGTAGTACAGTTTAAGATTGGGGAAAGTAATGCCTCCCATATTCTTTTTTACAAGTATTGCTTTAGCTATTCGTGGGTGTTTATTGTTCTAAATAAATTTTAGAAGTGTTTGATCCACTTCTTTGAAAAATGTCATGGGTATCTTTAGAGGGATCACATTAAATCTGTACAATGCTTTGGGGGAGTATTGCCATTTTAATGATATTAATCCTGCCAATCCATGAGCACAGTATGTTACCATAGTCTCTTTATCCACTCATCTGTTCTCCATTAGTTAAGTTGTTTCCAGTTTTGGCTTTTGTGTATAGCATTGCAATAAACAGGGAATCCAAATGCCTTTTCTGCATCGTGTTTCAGGGCTGCAAGAGTATATTCCTGGGAGCAGTATTGTTGAATCATATGGGAGCTCATTTTGGGAAATGTTCATACTGTTTCCCAAAAATCCTGGACCAGTCAACTTTCCCACCAGCAGTGAATGAGAATCCCTTTCTCCATGCATACATACCAGCATTAAATGTTCTTGTTCTTTTTAATGTGTTAGTTTCTGTGGTGTGAGATGTTATATCATTGTTATTAATTGCATTGCTCAGGAGAGTATTTGATTTTATTTTTATCTTGATTTTTTGAGGGAAAGAGGAGATTTAGACCACACCTAAAGGTGATCAAGACTTACTTCTGGCTCTCCACTCAGAGCTCACTCCTGGTTGAGCTTAACCATTGTCTGTTACTGTGAATGGAACCCAAGTCTACTTACCGTTTGCAAAGCAAGCACTCTACCTGCTGGAGAGAGTTAAAAGAAACTTGTGACAACAGTGAGGAGAAAATACAAACAAAATTAGAACAGTGTATAGCAATAAATAAAAATATTTTTCTCAGATTAGTACTCTGTAGCATTTTCTAACAAATAATTGAAAAACTATGTGATGATAATAATTTATCACACTTATCCAGAGCAGTTATTTTCAATCTTTTGCATGTTTTAAGCAATGCTTGTAGTAATAGAGTAAATTAGCTTTTGCTTGTGGTTGAGAAAATCAAAATTCTGTCATATCTGTAACTCACTGATCACACTGAAATCTTTATTATAGACATTGATAACTACTGCAATATGCTAAGGCAAAGAGAAAAAGAAGAAAATCCTTAAAGAAGGAAAAGAAATGATAAAAATTATTATTTTGCATATATAATTTAATTATGCTAATAAAAATAATCCTGAGGTAAAACTATAGGCAAAGGGTTAAGCATAGTTTGGGGTGGGGTTGGGGCTCTAAGTTCAATGTTATTGGATACAAGCAGTTATAAAGAGATAGTTGAGGGACTTATTAGAATAAATAAATAAAGAATTACCAAAGCTCAGCCAATTATTTTCCTTTATTTATGCTGTTCAGTAGATCAGAGCACAGACAGCTTTTCTAGGAGAAAAAAATCAGTGCATGAGGGCTGGAGCTGTGACACAACGGTAAGGCATTTGCCTTGCATATGTCTGACCTAGGACAAACCATGGTTCGATCTTCCAGAGTTCCATATGGTCTCCTGAGCAGGATCGATTTCTGAGGGCATGGCCAGAAGTAACCCCTGAGCGTCACCCCGGGTGTGGCCCAAAAATTAAAAAAAAATAGTGCATGTGGAAAATAGTCACAGGGATTTAGGGTAGTTCTCCATGTAGGGTGAGAAAATGCAGCTAGATGGATTGCACCAATAAAACAAAAACAAAATTTTAAATCATTGGCACATTTCATGTGGTATTATCTACTACTATATCACTGAAATGTTCCTAAAAAATCACAGTCATAGAAAAACAGGAATTTTTAAAGCAAAGGTTGACAATTAAGACCCAGGAGTATTTAATGAAAATTTATGCTTTGAAAAAAGGAAACACAAGTTCATTAATAGAAAAGATAATGTGTGATAAATTAGATCACAAAAATATGTTAAATTACTTCAGATAATCACACTTTTGTGAGGTGATACTTTAATTAAACAAAAATAACTTTAGATCATGACCATTAGTGCAGTTGCATAGAGAGAAATAAGCACTTTAGTTATGGTTATAACATTATCACTATACTTTGAATATAGTTGAAATTATAACTCTAAAATATATGCAGCTGTCAGATGTAAAGGTAGTTCAGTAGGTTAAATACTTCTTGTAAGTGGCAGATGCAGATGTAATCCTCAGCATCACTTTTGGTCCCCCAAACACTGCCAGCTATGGTCTCTGAACACAGAACTAAGAACCAACCCTGAGCACAATAAGGTATGACCCAAAATATAAAAACACTAAAAGATTTACAGTCATATAGACTAATGTTATTGGAATAAAAAATTAGGTAATTTGACCACTAGATACAATTTAAAACATTACATAGGATAATAGGCTTAATAAAGGAAATAAAATGGTTAAAGAATGAATTAATGGTATAGAAAGTAATCTCAGTTGTTCTCTCCTAAATACAATATATATATAAATATTTGGAGGTGCTCAGAGTGAAAGTATAGAAAGTGGTGTATTTGCCTTGCCCAGTACCCCTTATGATCCTCCAACACTGCCAGGAGTAATTCCTGAATGTAGAGCAAAAAGTAATTCCTGAGCTTTCCAAAATTGTCCCAAAACCAAAAATTTTGGAATATATATGAAAAATGTTGATAAGTTAAATATATATAGAAAGTAAACATCTATTTAAAAGGGATTTCAAAATAAGCAAGGAAATGAAATGAGTGAGAAGAAATAATTAAAGATGACTATAGATTGGAGTGTCAACTGGTCTAGTATTTTTGGTAAACAATATGGATATTCCTCAAAAAACTATAAATTGAGCTTCATTTGACACACCGATACTGCTCCTGGTACTCATTCTAGGGTCTAAAAATACTACGCAGAAACCTCCTATAACTATTGTATTATTCACAATATTCAGAACCTGGAAACAATTCACATGCTTGAGAACAGATGAGGAAGTAAAGAAACTATGGTAAACTACACAATAGAATACTATGGAGCTGTTAGGATAAAGGAAGTCATGAAATTTGCTTATACATGGATAAATATGGAGAATATTATACTGAATAAATTGAGTCAGAGAAACAGGCATAGTATGATCACACTCATCTGCATTTTTCATAAAATTAGTATGAAATTAATAGCCAAATGCAATGAAAATGATGGTGAGGAAGTGCAGTTATGACAGAGAAGGGACCACTATGATGATAATAATTATTATTAATTATTATTATTATTATTATTAATTATAATTATTAATAATTATTAATTATTAATTAATAAATAATTAAAAATGATCACTCTGTACAAGAACTGGGAACTGAAAGGAAGTAAAGTGATATGCACGATATCCCTTCAGTACTAGTATTGCAAACCACAGTGCCAAATAGAATTAAAAAATGAGAGAGAGAGAGAGAGAGAGAGAGAGAGAGAGAGAGAGAGAGAGAGAGAGAGAGAACAAGAAAGAGAGAGTGGGAAGAAAAGTTTCTGCCATAAGGTAAATTGGAGTGGAGATAGGTAAATAGGAGGGTAACTAGGGATATGTGCACTTGTGAAGGCAGGTATTCGACATTGTATGACTGAAACTAAATCATAAACAACTTTGTAACTGTGGACCTCATGGTGATTCATTGCATGACTAAAACTTGACTATCAATATCTTTTTAACTCTGTATCTCAGGGTGAGTTAATAAATTTTAAGATAACTAGAAAAAATTTACCCAGTTAAAGAAATAAAAACATCAAGTTATAAGATCCCACAAGTGATAAGCAATATAAATATCACATAAGTTCAGGTATTATAGTAAATTACAGTCAATTAAGAATAAAGGCTAATAATGCAAATGTTCTTGGAAGAAATATTTTTATTATAAAATTTTTAATCTAACACTTAATGTTTTGATAAAAAGCAACATAGTAAAAACACAGTATGATAGAAAGCAATAGGCTCAAAAGGTCTAGAATCTAAAATTCTCTAAGAAGTTAATAATGAATTATTAGGGACCAGAGCAGTAGAACAGCGGTAGGGCATTTGCCTTGCACACGGTTGATTCAGAATGGATGCGGGTATGATCCCTGGCATCCTATATGGTCTCCTGAGCCAGAAGTCATTTCTGAGTTCAGAGCCAGGAGTAACCCCTGAGCACTGCTGGGTGTGGCTTAAAAAACCAAAATGAAATAAAATAAAATAAGAGTGCTTAGAAATACAAAATAAATGAATCAATAATGAAGATATAAAACAAAAAATTTTTATTAATAAGAAATTTTATTTTCAGAACCTCCCTGAAAGTGCTGTTTATTCCAGTTAAAAATATGAAACTATCATTTATCATAGGTAAATCCAAATCAAAACAACAATGTGATATTATCTTATATCAGTGAAGATGAGACATATTAAAAATAATGAAAACAATCTCTGTTGTTGGGATTGTGGTGAGAAAGGACCTGTCATCTACTTCTGATGAGAATAGCCCCTATGTAAAATAGTATGGAAGGTTTTCAGTAAACTCAAAATTGAGCTGCAATGTGACCCAGAAATTCCACTTTGGGGTATCTATCCTCCAGGACAGAAAAATATTCATCAAAAAGGATGTATGCACACCACTATTCATTGTAGCACTCAATACAATAGCCAAGACTTTGAATCAACATAGATATCCAACAAGAGATGAATGGATCATAAGTATGTGGTACATACATACAACAAATACTACATAGCTGTAAGAAATGATGCAATCATGTAATTTGCAGCAACATGTATGGAACTGGAAGATATTATGTTTAATGAAGTAAGTCAGAAGAAGAAGAATAAATATAGAATGATATCACTTATATGTGGCATTTAGAATAACTGCATGGAGAAACACAGTGGTCTAAATGGGAGTTGTCTCAAACACCCTTGGCCCCAGAGTATAGTGAGAAGGAAAGAAACTGAGTGGAAGAGGAGAAGAACAAATATGAAAAGATGGGGGAGAGAGGCTAAGCAGTCTTAGTTAGGTACATTATTAATTTTCAAAAAGAACAGAACTAAATGTCCAAGCAAAAGGCAACAACAATAAAATAAAGAGACAGAAACTTTAATCATCTAAACTTAAATGGGCCTATTATACTGGCAGGGGGATGTACTTGGAAAACATTGGTGAAAGGAGGTGGACACTGGTGGTGGGATTATCCTTGATTCATTCTATGTCTGAAACCCCACTATAAACCCCACTGTAAATCACAATTGTTTCAATAAAATAAAAAATTTAAGGTCAAAATTAAAATAGGAAAAAAGTTAAAAAATATGAAACAAGTAAAGAAATTATATACTTGAACCCAAACAACTCATATGCCATATATATTTCTGTATACCATACAAATAAAATCTTAGGGAGAAATTACAAACAACTTCAACTTGAAAGTTAATAAATAAATGAGGAATTAAATCTAAGTATAAAGTATATAATTTACTATTTATTTTAATCGTATTGCATTAAAAGGATATGGTAGATAGAGATATTCCTTAAGTACATACATAGTCTAACTTACTAATAAAATCAACACTGATTTACTTGGGAATGCAAATTTGTGCCACCATCATGTAATACAGTTTAGCATCATCTAGAAAAGTTAGTGATGGGTATAATTACTTTTTTGCTTTTGTTTTTGTTTTGTTTTGTTTTGCGGCCACACCCGGTGGCTCTCAGGGGTTACTCCTGGCTATGCGCTCAGAAATTGCTCCTGGCTTGGGGGACCATATGAGACATTGGGGAGGTCGAACCCAGGTCTGTCCTAGGCTAACACACACAAGGCAGACACCTTATGTCCTGCACCACCACTCTGGCCCCTAATGGGTTCCTTTTTCATTTGATTGCATTTTTCTTAAATATGAAGAAATTATGAAATATAGGTATTTTATTCCCTAGAAACATTTCATTTCTTGAGAAACTATTTCAAAAGTTTTCTCCCCGTTTCTCCATGTCATTCCTTCTCATAAAAAAAAAAAAATGGTCATGGGGCAGGAGCTGGAGCAAGCGGTATGATATCTGCATTGCACACGCTGGCTAGCCTAGGACAGACTGTGATTCAATCCTCCGGCATTCCATATTGTTCTTCAAGCCAGGAGCGATTTCTGAGTGCATAGCCAGTAGTAACCTCTGAGCATCAGCAGGTGTGGCCAAAAAAAAAACCACACAAACAAAAAATAAATTGGTCACAATTATGCTCATTTCTTTATACCTCCCCTATCTATTTGCTCTCCCTGTTTAGCCACTTGTGTCCAGTATAAAACATCTTATCTATAGCTTCATTTTTCTTACTGGATTTTCTGCAACCACATTGGTTTCTTAAATTTTATTCTTGGGGCCGGAGAGATAGCTTGGAGATAAGGCGTTTGCCTTTCATGCAGGAGGACGCTGGTTTGAATCCCCGCATCCCAAATAATCCCCTGTGCCTGCCAGGGGCGACTTCTGGGTATAGAGCCAGGAGTAATCCCTGAGCGCTGCCGGGTGTGACCCAAAAACAAAAACAAAAACAAAAAAATATTTTTTTTATTCTCTACTCCACAGCTCCTCAATGATTGTTTAACACTCTAATGTATTCGTGTTTGCCCTAGGCTTAAACGTTTTTTAGTCATTAGTGGTATATGAAACTTCAATTTTCTTGAAGTCTTCTTTTTTTTTTGACAACCTTATTGGGTTTATAGTGCTTTAATTTTCTAAAGGTTATATAAATATTACTGATATTTTTCTCTGTACTCCATTTATAAAATATTCTTCCACAAGTAAAGCAACAATAAAAATTTCAAAGCAAAAACTCATTAAAATACAGCAACAAAAAGCCAGAGATGGCTCAAAGGATTAGAGTGCATGCATGCTTAGCATGCAGAAATCTTGGGCTTGGGCTTGTTTTTAACTTATTTTTAATAAATAAAAGTTATTATTAAAAGCAATTTATAAAAATATGAGGGGATAGAAAGAGATCAAAATACATATTTAAGAGAGATCAAAGGATTTTTCAGAGGAATAAAGACAAGAGTCTTGGGTTTCATCTTCAGTACCACATGATCTCCTGAATGGGTATAGTTCTCAAAAAATGATCTGCATGTGGCAGACCCAGATTCAATTTTTGGCATTCCATATGGTCCACCAAAAATGCATTTTTAAATATTTACACATTGATTCATTTAAATATAAACTGTTATATGTATGTGTTATATAATACATACAATTATTACTTATATTGACATATATTACATAGTTATGTATGTATGTGCTTGAAATATCAATAGAAGCTTCCCCCAATTTTTATTGGGGTACTCTAATTTATAAGAACAGTTACAAGAATGCAACACCCACCACCAGAGTGTTTCCCTGCATTAATGTTCCAGCAATCTCTCCTTTTCACCCAGTTTCTAGCTCAGTCTATAGACCATCTCCCTAGTACTTGGCCTTTGGTCATTATATGCTCTCAAAATGTTTCTCTATATTCCACATATGAGAAAGATTATTCTACATCTGTACTCCTTCATCAGCAAAAAAAAATTGTTTAGTTTCTAAGCAACAGACAATTACAATGTTGTTAATGATAGATTTCATTTATGCACTATTCTATAACTATATCCACGGAGTGTCCCTTCCACTCAATATTTTATCACCATATTCACCAGAGTGTACCCAGTGTCATCGTCCACCATGGTAAGCTCAGTTTGTAGACAAGATCTTTTTTGCTAGTTTGTTTGTTTGTTTGTTTGTTTGGTTGGTTGGTTGGTTGGTTGGTTGGTTGGTTGAGACCACATCCAAGAAATGCTTGGGTCTTACCACTCCTCTTTTCTCAAAGATCACTGCTGGCAGTACCAGAAAACCATATGTGGTGCTGGGGATCAAAATCAGGTTGGTCATATTGCAAAGGAAATGCCAGACCTATTATTCTTTTTTTTTTTTTCAGCTGCATGGAGACCAGTTCTTTGGCTCCATTGTCTTTGGCCATTTGCTATTCCTCTTCTTTGCACTTTTATAACCCATTCAGTCTGTTTTCTGTTTCACCCATCTGGATAGTCTCCAGATCCATCCATGAAACAACAAATAAAAAAAATCATGCAATTTGCTGCAAGTTAAAATCATGCAATTTCAAAGCATTTTAATTGCTTCTTGATGCAGAATTAAGATACTACATGTCTGTTCTTTTTACTACCTAACCATCGCTCTAGAATTCCCCCTGGAATTCACTTCTTTCTGTTCATGTCACTCTCAACTGGCTACTCTTAAGCTTCCTTATTCATTCTACTCAAACTTCAGACTTTAATTTGAATGTTTCTGTTTGATGTCTTTCTTGACCTCCCTCCTATCAGTGAATATTTTATAATTAGTTTCTGTTGTACATTTCTTCAGTTGTGTACTTGATTCAAAACAGTATACTTCTATGTGGTATATATGATGAGCTTGGATAAGGAAAAAAATATTTTTTGGCTCTTTATTTTAGGGTACAAGATGGAGTGACCCCTTAATAAACAAATGACCCCTAGGTAAGTTTAAGTGAAAAAGTAAATGGGTCATGATAAATGTAGGCTGTGATTAAAAAAAAAACAGCATTAAAAATAAAGATGCTATAGGGCCTGAGTAGTGGTGCAGTGGTAGAGCATTTGCCTTGCACATGGCTAACCCAGGACAGACCATGGTTCGATCCTTGGCCTCCCATATGGTCCCCAAGCCAGGAGTGATTTCTGAGCACATAGTCAGGAGTAACTCCTGAGTGTCACTGGGTGTGGCCCCAAAATCAAAATAAAAATGGATTTTGGATGGAACATGTCCAACCTCTATCAGGCCTGCCTGTCTATAAAAGAGTTTAGTTTATTCTGATGTGGGAGTATCCACAGGCGGCTAGCCCCAGTAGAAATCCTGCTTTAGCATAACAGGCTGTGTCATGGATATGGAGGCCTTTGTATTCTGCCTTTGTTCCTTTCTTTTACTTCTATTGCATTATCAAATTTTTTGAGGAAAAAACTGTTTTATATATGCAATGCATTGTTTTAAATATCTTGAATTCATATATTCCCTATTAGACAAGTCTTAAAATCTTCAAACATTAGCTAAAGAAAACCCTATCCTTGTTTTCTTTTCAGTCAACTTCTTCATGTTCTATAGGCCTTTGTTACTGAAGTCTGTAGTGGTAAAAGAGACACAGTGAAGATGAACATCTAGATCTAAAGACACTTTAATTACATCACACTCTCTAACTCTAGACTAACCTTTAACTCAGAGAATGGTGGAAAAGTGTAGCCTCATTAGAAACTTAGGAGACATTTTATCCTAATTACTCCCTCTTCACAGTTTAAAATTGACATCTAACCCTTCAAGAATAAAATCATAGTCCCCAATTCCTGACACAACTCACCCCTGATGAGTGTTCCCAGAAGAACTAAACACTGTTACTAATTGTAATAAGTGTTTTTATGAACTTGGCTACGGAGTTAATGTTTAACAAGTTCCAAAGGAACCAATTTCCTGCTTAAGAAAACTTCCTGACCAAGTTCCCTAATTATCCCCAGACAGTCATTGCCCTGTGGAATCTTCTGGCCAAGGGAGATTGTTAATAAGTCTCAGGTGACAGCAACAATTTAGTTACCAAGGAAACAGATCAATTGTACAGAGAAGTATGTTTGACACAGGGAAATAAGGAAAGTCCTGTGAGTCTGCTGACTCTTTCTCTTACAGCAGGAGAGACTGCCAAGTAAATCAGGATGCACACCCTCCTCCTAAAATCATTGATAAATGACTAACATGAACTCTTTAAGTAATCAACTCAGACACTCTATTCTCAGAAGCCTGTTATGCTCTAATAATTTATAGAGAAACTCGGAGCTTTTGTTTACACATGTTTGAGTAATTTAATTTTGCTAATTAAACATTAAAACAAAGCATTTGAAGTATGTATAAACAATTTTAAATAGAAATAGTGACTCATAAAGATTAACAAATAAAAATTGACAGATAATAATTATATTTTTAAATACTTCAATGAGTGTCACTGTGCTACATCTTTAAGGTCTGCGACAAAAAACTGCTGATTGCTGCTTCATTCTTTTGTGATTTTAATGCTGTATCTTTTGGAAAACTCTAGTGTACATTTCTAATAGCACTAAAAAAGTAATAATTCTTTAGCATTAATATGAAAATTAATTTTACCCCAATGAACACTTAAGGCGTCATTGGGATATCCTAAAGACCCTCAAAACAACATTAAGAATCACTGTTCTAAGGACCAAAGTGATAGTGCAGCAGGTTGCATGCCTTGCATTCAGTTGACCTAGGTTCAATCCATGGCACCCTTTATGATCCCCTGAGCTTTACAATAAGTTATCCCTTAGCAGACCAGAATGAAATTGGATCTTTAAAAAGCTTTACATCTGAATTAGCAAAAATTAAAATAATAAACTTAGAAAAGAGTTTTAAAATGTTAAGATGAAGTATCTGAACCCTAATCTTGGTAATTCTACTGTCTTACACACCCTAGAACACCTATAAGGAGTCTAATCTGTTGATAAGACAGCCTTATAATTGCATATGGGATGCTTTGCCTCTGTTCCTTGATGGTAAATAGAAAAAAATAAATAACCCATTTAAAAGTTCTAACATAAAAACTGAAAAGGTAACTTGATATTATACAAAGGAGTCAAGAATCACAAGGCCATAAAATTAATTAATTATAGCTACTTAACTAATCTGTAGGCATGATGGTAATACTTGAAAATGATAATAATAGAGACTTAAAGAATTTTTATGTTCAATAAATGCCAATGTTTTCCTTCTTAAGCCCTAAGTGAAACATGAACCTTCTAAAAAGAAATTACTTTTAGGGCTGAAGAAATAGTACAGGAGATAAGGAACTTGCCTTCCATGCAATTGACCTGGGTTTGATCCCACGTACTGCATATGGTTCCTAAAGTACCACCATAAGTGATTCCTGAGGAGTTACTGAATAATTCCTGAGCCATGGATAAACCCAAGCCCAGCTGAATGTGGCCCCAAAACTCTTAAAGAAAAAAAATTTCAGAGTTTTTTTATACTTCCCCATAACCTATGCTCTTATGTATCTTGTGCCCAAACCGTTACTGGTAAATTTTTTGGAATATAGGACATGGGTTTCTCCTGCAAGAATAGTAGGTATTAATTTGAACAATTTTTCCCTCAGTCCCTGTTTATGACCTGTTCAATCTTTAAAGGGTTTTCCAGTTTGCAATGGAGAAATAAAAAGAGTAGCTTAGTTCAAAGCTTCTGGAACAAAACCTGGACACTTATCTTTGATCTAAGAATATTTTCAGTTCCTGTATTTCTATGACAAGAAAGGTAGTAGAACAATACAATTAGCTACCAGTGTGGTCTCTAGATTCCAAGAAACCTGTGTTCTAATTCCACCTATACATAAAATAATTTTTACTATTAGGCACTTTACTTAGCATCTCTTAGCATCATTCTAAAATGTTTACTAATAAAATTAGCTCATCTCTATAAGGACTTAGCCAAACAAAATAGTCATTTATTAAATACTATTACTAAATGCAAATTATACTTTTCCCATAAGTAGCATCTTTGTTACCCTTCATTTTTAAAAATTAAATGTGAACTCATAATTCATAAAGTCATTCATAGTGTACGTTCACTATTATCCCTTAAGTTATTCAACAGGCTATCATAAATTACCACTTGAGATCTTAAATGCATAGTACACTTTTTAAATATTATCCTGTCTCTAGTTGTAGAGTCCTCCTTTTTTGTCATATAACTCTTATCAGTTTTTAATAGTTTTATGGACTATAGCCATTGTCACCTCTTCCAGAAAGCCTTATCTGATTCTGATATTAAAGAGACCTAGCCAGTGAGATCTCGTAGTTGCAAAGGTTTTTTTGTTTGTTTGTTTGTTTAATTTTGAATAGGAACCACAACCAATGGTGCTTATATGTAACATGAGTTCTCAGCTCATAAGGGCTACACAGAGCCATGTTCAGGAGGACCATATGGTAGGGATCAGAATGCCAAAATGTGTTCTTCTTCCTGAATTATCTCTGCAGCCTTAACAACACAAGTGTAACCTAGCCTGAATTATAACACATGCCACAAAACATTCATTGTATGTAAAATCTGCATATTTTAAAAGGAAAAGTATAAGAAACTATGGCCTGCATCAGTTATCATGAAGGAAAATGCAAATCTAAACAAAAATGAGATACTATCTTGCACCAGTAAGATTGGTACATGCCACAAAAAAACAAAAATAATAATATTGGCAGGAATGTGGGGAAATAAGCTTCATTCATGGGACTGGTGGTACAGTCAACTGACTGTCAACTGTCAAATGATCCAATGTTTTTGAATAATATCCAGAAAAGACATTTGCATGGCTATGTTTATTTCAATACTATTCACAGTAGCCAAGATCTAGAAAAAACCTAATTGGTGCAAAAAACAGATGACTGGATAAAGAAACTATGGTACATATACAAAATAGAATATTACTCTACTGTAATAAAAGACAATCATGAAATTTGCTTCTGCGTGGCTAGATCTAAAAATGATCTTATGTGAAGCTAATTAGAAGGAGATGGACAGATACAGAATGATCTCTCTTCTATGTGGAACATAAAAAAAACCCTAGTAATAGAATAACAAATGCCAAAGGTAACAAAAAATGAGAAATGGTCTTTACTAAGACTTTTACCACAGTGGAGAGTGAGAACAGATAAACTAGAACAACATTGGAGAGAAGCAGACACTGGTGGAGGGTGTGGTGCTAGAATGTTTTATGCGTGAAAAAATACTATTCACAGTTTTGTAAACTGTGGTGTGTTATTTTTTTTAAGAATGTATAAATCTACTTGACTCTAAGCTCCTAGAAGAGAGTGGTAGTGCTTGATCTTTGTGTCTGACGTCAGCTTGACAAGGATTTGAACACTGTCCATTGTGCCCAATAAGTAACTTTTATTTTATGAGTGAGTACTCAACTGAAATATTAGACATTTCCCCAGAAGTGATGATAGAATGGTGGTGATAGTGATCATTGTGCTAGTCAGATAGTGGTGACAAGATAAAAGAACAGTATTGGGAAAGATTGAAATGAGGAAGACCAGAAAGTACACCTCATCTCTTCTGCTCCTGGGCCTAACAAAAAGGACCTATACTCATCAACACTGAAACACTACTGAACTTGCTATCTACAAAAACTTATTGTTCCCGGAGCGGATATTTGAAGATGAAACCGGCGATGTTGAATTCCAGGTGAATTCGCAAGCCAGGCTGCTTAGTTTGGGGTGGGACAGCAGAGGAGTGCAGATCAGACCTTCCGGGAACAATTTCTAGGAGATGACTCAGTTTATTTTAGGTAAGAGTGGGATACTTATGATGTGCTCCGCCAATCAATGTCAATGGGAAGTTTAATGGTAACTTTAGTGTTTACTTCATGTGTTGTGCAGTGTTTTAGTGGCTCAGGGGAAAGCAGGGAGTGAGCTTCGTACGTTTAGTGGGTTAGGGGAAAGCTGAATGTGATCTCTGCTTTCTGGAGGCCAGCTTGTGCAGTTCTGATAAACACTAATCTCCACACTCAAGGATGTCCTTCCCTATACGGTTGTCTGTTGAGACTCCTTTCGGGGGCTTGGCGAAAGTCAACTTTACATGGGCCTTCGCTGGTCTCTCTTGGCTTGGCTAGAGTGTTACTCTGCTTTTCTAAGCCCATCTACAAATTGCTTTCTTTCTTACAAGCTGCTTTCTTTGACGTCATTAAGTATGTTATTGCAGTATTTACCACAAAAATCAAGGTCGATTACCTGAAAATTCAGCAATAAAATTAGAGCAATTGCATATTTGAGCCACTAGATGGCGGTGAGCATTTAGACCGTATTTGACAAAGTGAACCCAAATCCTGCAGGACCTTTTGTTTGGAGGCTCTCTTCTGAAACTTTTCCCAGATCCACTTTCTCTATCACGGTACCTTGTCTTCTAACCTTCCAGTATGAGCTTCCTGGTTCCTAGAATTTTATAACTTTATATATATATCTCTTTCTCTTTTCTCGACAAAATACCTTATTTGTTTGTACATATCTCTCCCTCAAAACATTGCAATACAGGACAGAACCACTGCGATTCAGTAATTCCCTTTCCATTTTGAATTCCTTTTTATGGGAAGGCAATCATTCTGAAGTCTGCCCATCTTAATAAGACACTGCCTGGATCATCCATCCATTCCTCTCTAGCTACTAACCTGGGAAGGTTTTCCCCTAATTATATCATCCATTCTAAGCTGTACCTATGTATCCAATCTATCTACTTTAACTTTACACAGAAATTTCAAACGTGACTCAAAAAAATTTTTTCTTTAACACCAAGATTCTTCTTTTTTTGTGGGGGGGGGGTCACACCCGGCAGCGCTCAGGGGTTACTCCTGGCTCTACGCTCAGAATCACTCCTGACAGGCTCAGGAGATCATATAGGATGCTGGGATTCAAACCACAGTCCTTCTGCATGCAAGGCAAATTCCTTACCTTCATGCTATCTCTCTGGCCCCAAGATTGATTTTTTTCCAATGCTTTTCTTATCAGCAAACAAAACCCTCATCTACTCTTCTCCAACCAAAAATGTGGTTTCATCCTTGGCTCCTCTTTCTCCTCTCCTTTTCAAAAAAAATAAATTTGGTCAAATATACATATTAAATTTTATTTAATTAAATAATTATTATTTGCAAAGTTAATAATAGTTTTATTTTAGGCATATAGTATTTTCTCATCAGTCCCAACCTCTGTCAATTTTCCTCCACGAGTGTTTCCACCTGCCATCATGATAGGCACTTTTCAGAGTTCTGTGACTGTAGTTTATATTTCATGTTTTCTGTGATGTTGAGTCTGTGCTTTGGTTATGTAGCTATACCACTCTTCCACATCATTGGTATAACTGAAAGCCCTGACCACAGTTCTTCCTTCATCACCTTGATTTCTTTACTTCTTCAGGCTTCTCCTTAGATTCCAGAGTCAAGGCTAGTCAAGGAATCCTCCATTACTTCATTACTTTTTCTAATACATTTATTCTAAATGCCATTATTAAGTTATATCACCTGATGTTTGTCCTTCTTCTGGCTTTCCTCTCTCAACATATCTTCCAGTTCCAACTAGTTTGCAACTAATTGAATAATATCATCATTCTTTGAAGCTGCATAGAGTATCCCATTGTGTGTGTCTATATCTATCTATTTGTATATCTGCCTGTCTCTATATATATGCCACATCTTCATAATCCATTCTTCTCTCCATGGACAACTAGGTTAATTCCATATCTTAGCTATTACCAAGTGCTGCAACTAATAATGGTGTGCATTTGAATTAATGTTTTTCTGTCATGGGGAAAGATGCCCAACAGTGGATTTCTGGATCATAGGAAGTTTAATTCTAAGTTCATTGAGAAACCTCCATTAGTGGAATTCAAGAGTTTTTGTATAAAAAATGGACTAAAACTAAAACACATCCCATAAGTTAGCAATTGATTTTATTATATTATTTATTTATTTTTGTTTTTTGGGGGGGCCACACTGGTGATGCTCAGGGGTTATTCCTGAATATGCACTCAGAAATTGCTCCTGTTTTTTGAGGAATCTCCATATTGTTTTCTATAAAGGCTGGACTAGATAGCATTCCCACCAGCAGTGAATAAGAGTTCCTTTCTCTCCACATCCCCACCAGCACTAATTTTTCTGTTCTTTGTGATGTGTGCCAGTCACTCCCTGATGATTAGTGATGTGGAGCATTATTTCATGTGTCTTTTGGCCATTTATATTTCTTCTTTGAGGAAGTCTGTTCATTTCTTCTTCCCATTTTTTGATGGGCTTAGTATTTTTGTTGTTGTTGTTGTTAAGTTCTGTCAGTACCTTGTATATCTTCAATATTAGCCCCTTAACAGATTGTATTGGGTGAATAGTTTCTCCCATTCTGTAGGTGGTTTTAGTATCCTTTCTATCCTTTGAGGTGCAGAAGCTTCTCAGCTTAATATATTCCAGTCTGTTTGGAGAGTGCTATTTCCTTCTTGAAGATGCCTTTAGTCTCAATGTCATGGAGTGTTTTGCCTACGTGTTGTTCTATATACCTTGTGGTTTCAGGCCTGATATCAAGGTCTTTAATCCATAGGATTTGACCTTTGTGAATGGTGGAAATTGAGTTCCCATATGATCCAACTATACCACTTCTAGGGATATACCATAGGAACACAAAAATACAATTCAAAAATGCCTTCTTTGCACCTATATTCATTACAGGCTATTTACAATAGCCAGACTCTGGAAATAACCAAGATGCCCTTCAATAGATGAATGGCTAAAGAAACTGTGGTACATATATACAATGGAATATTATGCAACTGTCAGGAGAGATGAAGTCATGAAATTTTCCTATACATGATGTACATGGAATCTTTTATGCTGAGTAAAATAAGTCAGAGGGATAGAGACAGTAATTGCTCCTGGCTCTGGCAAAAATATGAGAAGCTGGGTTGGCCATGTGAAAGGAAAATACCCTATTGTTATACCTCCTACACCAATTTTATTTTTCAATATAGGTAAAATAATCTACATTGTTCTGTTTGAAATATGGAATTCTCTACAAGTGGGAAAACCAAATACGTAGTCAAAAAATAAAAGATAATGGGGCCGGGTAGGTGGCGCTGGAGGTAAGGTGTCTGCCTTGCAAGCGCTAGCCAAGGAAGGACCGCGGTTCGATCCCCCGGCGTCCCATATGGTCCCCCCAAGCCAGGGGCGATTTCTGAGCACATAGCCAGGAGTAACCCCTGAGCGTCAAACGGGTGTGGCCCAAAAACCAAAAAAAAATAAATAAATAAAAGATAAGTTTGCTTATCATTGGTGCCAGTTCAGTGGAGTATTCATCAAAGTCTGAGCAAATGGCTCACTATTGGGGGTGGGGGGAGGTTAGGGCATGGATATAGGCTCATTCCTAGGGAAGGGAATGTAGTGCACTTGTGGCTAGGGAAAGGAGCTTACTTACTCCAGAAGCCTCACTGCCTGTGAGTTTTCTACCCACCGCTATCATGAACTTGCGAACCCGCCGGCTGGAGAGGGGGTTGCAGACACACGTGGCCTGGGCTGGAGGAGAAAGTCCCCTCCATCACCATCCACCACCATCCAAGCCCATTCAAAAGGGCTTATATATACTACAACTCACGACCACGTTATAAAGTAATAAAACATGCCAAGTTTAATACACAGACATGGTAAATGTAGGAGCAGAAGTCTGGATTCCCCTGATAGTGCTTATGAGCAAGAAGCAGGGACAGGAATCAGACCTCTCCTTACTAAAATGGGGACAGGCCTCATTAAATTAAGTACAGGGATAAAACTTCCCTGACATCATTTCCCCCATCCTAGTTGAAGACACTCTCACGAGAGCTATGGAAATCACCTTCTCTTTGTTTATTTTACTCTTAGATATCGCCCATCAAGTTACTGTCTACTCAGCAAAAAGAAAGGTGCATTAGTGTTCAAATATTCCTGGACTTTCTCATTCTCTTGACACCTATCAGTAACACAGGAAGTTCATGATTATTATTGCACCAAAATTCTGTGTAGGATCTTCTTTCCTCTCTCAGCATTACTCTTCTACTGAGATAACATCATTTTCCTCACTTTCAAACCTTCACACACTCCTGAGTCACTCAAGCATCTACAGTTGGAACTGTTTAACTTCCACCAGCCTTTAGGACTCAGTTTATATTTTAGAGAGGTCTTCCCTGTCCACCCTAGGCTTCTTCCTTTATTGCCACCCTATTCAGGTTATATAAATTCTTGCTGATATAATCCCAAAGTGGCTGTGCTTTTCTTTTATAACAATTAGCCCATTGACTATACAGACATCCAGAAAATAAATACACTTAACTAGAAGGATGATAATCTGAGGAGAGGAGTTGAAAGGGTGATTTTAGGGTCCTTAATTTCTAATTATCAAACTCTGCAGCACCTTGGGGGAATGCCCTATTGGTGGTAGTGGGTGTCTGTTTTGACTCTTGTATCTACCACTTCTTACAAAAGGTAATCCAAAGATTTTGCATTAACTACTCCACACTTGCTATGCAAAGGCCTAGGTAGGTTATGTTAGCATAGATAGGCATTGTGTGGTAATGTTTACCTTCTTCCTATGTTTCTGACTCTAAATAATAAAAATTGTACTTAAAGAACTGTCAGGCTCTCAGTCCACAAGGCTGTGAGCTCCCTGACCCCGTGATTTTCTCTCTGTCTGTCTTGGTTTTCTTAATCCTGGCAGCTCCCCTACTCAGGCGCATCCACCCAAGTCTGGTCCCCAGAATAGTTCCACTATAATTACGTTTGTATTAAGCATAGATTGTTTAATAGCTACAGTTTAATACACTATAGTAGGGCTTATCTTTGTGCATCACTTAGCAGGGTAGCCAAAGATAGCTTCAAATGTTAAAGATGGGAAGAATTTGGGGGGGGGATGGGAAGAATTCATCTTCAAAATACTTTATTCTTGGGGCTGGAGAGATAGAATAGCTGTAGGGCATTTGCCTTGCAAGCTGCCAACTGAGGACTGATGTTGATTCAAATTCCGGCATCCCATATAGTCCCCCAGAGCCTGCTAGGATAGATTTCTGAGCACAGAGCCAGGAGTAACCCTTGAGAGTCACCAGGTGTGGCCCAAAAACCAAAAAAAAAAAAAAGCTTTATTCTCTTTTCCATAAATTTCTAAAAGATAAGAGCCTAACATGCCAGATGGGTACACACACATTATTGGACATTTACAAATAAGAAAACTTCCTTCAGTTCTTAATTCAAAAATCATACCATCAATGTAATCTTAATTACAAACCACAAATTGATATTGATCTAGGAGGAGAGCAAATGGAAGAATCAGGAAGTATCTTACTGATACTTCTTTATCATATTCTAGGAATTTTGTGGTTTGCTTTGTTGTGCAATACTGGGGATCAAACCCATGTCTCATGCAATGCAAAGCATGTACTTTATTGCTGAAATACATCCCTGTAATGTCAGAAAATTTTAAAGAAATTGTATCTATGGATTTTACTTATAGATAATGAGGAAAATAAAATTAGATGATGGATAAAACAAATCACCTAAATAATGTGCTTTCAGCATGGTTAATAAAGCATCACTTGCAACAGTTTAGAAAATAGGAAGCAAACCAACAAAGTGGAAAATATGACCGGTAAATTCCCGGGGAGAATATCAGAAAAAATCTAACTGGCTTCTCAGGTGCACATAATAAAATAGTAGGAGATAAAATGACTAAACTTTATTTTTTATAAAAGCAACTAGGTTCAGATTCAAAAATAAAACTTGGTCTGGGGTCAGAGCGATAGCACAGTTGTAGGGCATTTGCCTTGCACTTGGCCAATCCAGGACAGACCTTGGTTTGATCCCCAATGTCCCAGATGGTCCCCTGAGCCAGGAGCAGTTTCTGAGTGTATAGCCAGGAGTAACCCCCGAGTGTCACAGGGTGTGATCTAAAAAGGAAAACAAACAAACACAAGCCTGGGTCTGACTGTAGTGTGTTCAAGCAAATAATTTATAAGGCAAGAAGAGACCTTTGACATCAGCTTTACTTAAATAGAATGACTCTTCCTGATGCTGTTATACATGATTTCCCTGTAGGTAATAAAATGTAAAAAGCAGGAAAAAAATAAGTTATAAAAAATTAATTACAACAACTGACAAATCTAGGGAGTGGTTCTAAAATTAACCAAGAAGAAACTTCAGAGAACTCTCAGTCCTATTCAACTGAATACTGAGGAACTGTCTGTGACCCAGTTTATAAAATCATGCCTAATGTGTGAGATAACTTCCAAACTATTCACTGTACTCAGATGCCTCTATATTTCAGGCTATAGAAGAACTTTTGGCAATAACTGTATATAGATTTTTCCCTAATTGTTATCTTCATAGGTTTTCAATTGGTGAAGCTATAGTAGCAAACCATTAGATTGCCCAAAACCTTATTAAGAGTCTCCTGGTATTTGGGCCAGCACAGTGGTAGGGAGTTTGCCAGGATGGACCCAGGTTCAATTCCCAGCATCCCATAGGGTCCCCCAACATTCCAGGAGTGATTTCTAAGTGCAGAGCCAACAGTAACCCCTAAGCGCCACAGCAGGATGTGGCCCAAAAACCAAAAACTAAAAAGAAAAAAATAAAGTCTCCTGACATGGCTACAGTTAAACCAAAGATATTGAAGTAGCAAAACTAAATGATTGTACATACTAAACAACATGGCAGTTTGAATTTTTTAATTATTGCAGTTCTCATTCCAGGGCAAGTTAATCAGGCTTTTAAAATAAGATTTTTTCCCTATTAAGTCTGGAGGTGTGGGGAATTCCTAACCCTGTGCTTGCACAATATTAAGCAAGCTGCCTGCTGTACAACCTTCCTGGGGTGGTGGTAATGAGTAACTCCACTTTCTTGGGCCATGAGCCAATCACCACCAGACATGCATCTTTTATAGTGTCATGTGAAACTTGAGATTTCTATTAAAACTTCACAGACAAGTGAATCACATGCAACTCCTAGCATCCAGTCCTGTATCTAGCAACATACAATGGAGTTGATAGTTTGAATAGATGTTTTTGAATACCAAATGGATAGTTCAAAACCCCTGATCATGCCTCCATCGGAGAGTGCAAACTCACTTATGCTCACCCAACAGTTCCTTCCCCCATCCTTTCAGTATTGGGAAAGATCAGGGAATAAAAGAATCAAGATTTCAGTCCAAGGTGGATGGAACAGAAAGGAGTTTATTCTCAAGGACCTCAGGTAGCCTTGCCAATTTTCAATCCAAACACAGGTTTCACTCTATTTTTATTTATTTATTTATATTTTATTTTCACTCTATTTTCAAATACAGAAGCATGCAAGAAAGCAGGCTTTCTTAAACAAAATATAGTTAGGGCAGATGTGGTTTGAAGGACAAAGGGTTTTGCACTAAAGTAAGAGTTTTGCTTCAGTTTCTACAGTCTGGTGATTTGGGCCTTGTGTTTTAAATTCTTCACACTTTTCTTCATCCTCCCTATGCTCATAAATCTCTGTCAGTTTCCCTTGTATTACCAGATTTCCATTAATTTCCCTCACATCACAATAATCTCTATCAGGAAAGAAAAATTCTAGACTCATAAATTTTGATTTCTTGAGAACCAGAAACACTAGATATTAAAATAATGTCTCTGTGACAGGAATTAATTTCTTGTGAAGAAGTAACTCCCAGAGCCAGTACAGTACAGCTGTGTTATGTTATTTCTTATTATTTTAGTTTAGTATTATTATTGCACAATCTTTTTTTTCCCCAAGTTCCTGTGCTATCATTTATTATCTCTATTCTCTACTTCTTCAGGAAGGAGTACAACAGAACAGCACATTGCTTCAGTCAGAAAGTCTTGAATAGTATATGGCATTATGTTGAGAAATCCAAGGATCATAAACACACACACACACACACACACACACACACACACAAACAGCTGGATGCCAAAAATATTTTAAAATCAGAGTTTCTTCTCTGGATGTCACTTTGGGTGAATGGGTAAAGGACAGATAAAGTTATTCCAAAGACTCAAGTCTTCCTATGGGATAATAAGTGTTGCTAGTGCTTCTGCTCAAGTCAGCTTTCTGATGGATGCTATGGCCCATAAACTGTGGCCTGAAAAATTCTCCAAGCTCTCAGTTCATAGAAAAGCTGACAGGGTTCCTTGGAAAGAGGTTTTATTGTCCTGCTATGGTCTTAGTGCAAAGTTGTCTGCATATTTGTTGCAAGGATATTTACATTGTTTTGGTAATAGTATGAATTCAGAATAATGCATTTATTTTAGTATAAATGTGCTATAAAATATAATTACTTGACATAGAATTGTTTCTTTTATTTAGAATGTGATTTACCAAGTTGTTGACAATAGAGTTACAGGCATACAGTGTTCCAATCCCATTACCAGTGTCCACAAAGATTCCTTCGTGCCCACCCTTCATCCTGTCATCTTGATGGGAACAAAATCTTCTGTTTTGGGGCCAAACTCAGTAGTGCTTATTCCTGACCCTGTGTTCAGGTATTATTCTTGTAAGACTCAAGAGACCATATGTAGTGCCCGGAAATAAACTCAGGTCTTCCACATAAAAGGCAAATACCTGGCATTTTCCCTAGCTTGGGGGGTGCTGGGAGGCTTGGCAGGCCTCCAGTCGTTCCCCTATTTCCCCCTGGACTCTAGGCCTGGCCTGAGTGCCACCTCGGGTGGCCTGCCGTGGGTTCCTGGTGGACTCCATTAGGGGACTCCAGGCTTCCCCCGCTTCCTACTCTAGGGAGGAGGAGCAGAGGGAGGGGCCAGGCAGATAGCTGGCTTTCGTATTTTGATCCTGGAGGCCCTACTCCAGGCCTTCCCTGGTTGCCGGCCCAGGTAGACTCTATCGTGGTCCTCAGGTTTTCCCCCTTTCTCTCCAGACACTAAGGGGGGGGGACACATGGGGTGGATGGTGGGCCGATGCAGCACTGGTGTATGTCGGGACATTACGTCGTGACAATCACTGGTATTTTTTTCTCTCATTGGTCTCCATTTCAAAAACCACGCGGGGGTACCATATTTATTTGAAATAAAAATGGGAGGATGGACTCTCAGTTTGGGAAGAGACCAGTTCAGGTGGGGGTACCATATATTTTCAAAATAAAAATGAGAGGATAGACTCTCAGGCTGGGAAGAGGCCAGTACTCTTTACCTACTTGTTTACTCCCAGCGGCCTCTTGATCTCTTCCTTTTTTCATTGTGTAACTGTGGTTGCTACCATACTAGGTTTTTGATTAGTTCCCATAAATGGTGACAATTGAGTCCAATGTCTTATGTTAGATTATTTATTTTCCCCAATTTTATCTTTTCTCCACTTTGTACACTGTACAATAAGGTATTTTGGTGAGAGAGTCCCTC
Source organism: Suncus etruscus (assembly GCF_024139225.1). Classification (NCBI taxonomy): domain Eukaryota; kingdom Metazoa; phylum Chordata; class Mammalia; order Eulipotyphla; family Soricidae; genus Suncus; species Suncus etruscus. The sequence continues at coordinate 57,419,230 of NC_064856.1, forward strand.
TCTATCTTTCCTTCCCTTTGTTATTTGTTAAATAAGGAAGTTTGTAGAAGTGTCCCTCCATTTAATGTTTATATAAGAACCAAGTCAATTGGATTGTTGGACTTGTTCTAGCATCTCCATAGGCTCCAATCTCACCATGTGATACAGTTCTTCCTTTGCATAGGCACATTAAAATGGGAAATTATATACAAACACATTCTTATAGAGATGGGAACACAAAAATTTTCTTTTTTTATATATTTTATTTAAACACCTTGATTACATACATGATTGTGTTTGGGTTTCAGTCATGTAAAGAACACCACCCATCACAAGTGCAATATTCCCATCACCAATTTCCCAAATCTCCCTCCTCCCCACCCGACCCCTGCCTGTAATCTAGACAGGCTTTCCATTTCCCTCATACATTCACATTATTAGGACAGTTCAAAATGTAGTTATTTCTCTAACTAAACTCATCACTCTTTGTGGTGAGCTTCCTCAGGTGAGCTGGAACTTCCAGCTCTATTCTCTTTTGTGTCTGAAAATTATTATTGCAAGAATGTCTTTCATTTTTCTTAAAACCCATAGATGAGTGAGACCATTCTGCATTTTTTTCTCTCTCTCTCTGACTTATTTCACTCAGCATAATAGAGTCCGTGTACATCCATGTATAGGAAAATTTCATGATTTCATCTCTCCTGACAGCTGCATAATATTCCATTGTGTATATGTACCACAGTTTCTTTAGCCATTCGTCTGTTGAAGGGCATCTTGGTTGTTTCCAGAGTCTTGCTATGGTAAATAGTGCTGCAATGAATATAGTGTAAGGAAGGGATTTTTGTATTGTATTTTTGTGTTCCTAGAGTATATTCCTAGGAGTGGTATAGCTAGATCATATGGGAGCTCGATTTCGAGTTTTTAGAAAATCTACATATCGCTTTCCATAAAGGTTGAATGAGACGGCATTCCCACCAGCAGTGGATAAGAGTTCCTTTTTCTCCACATCCCTGCCAACACTGTTTATTCTCATACTTTGTTATGTGTGCCATTCTCTGTGGTGTGAGATGGTACCTCATAGTTGTTTTGATTTGCATCTCCCTGATTATTAGTGATGTGGAGCATTTTTTCATGTGTCTTTTGGCCATTTGTATTTCTTCTTTGTCAAAGTGTCTGTCCATTTCTTCTCCCCATTTTTTGATGGGATTAGATGTTTTTTCCTTGTAAAGTACTGTCAGTGCCTTGTATATTTTGGAGATTAGCCCCTTATCTGATGGGTATTGGGTGAATAGTATCTCCCACTCAGTGGGGGGGCTCTTGTGTCCTGGGTGCTATTTCCTTTGGGCTGCAGAAGCTTCTCAGCTTAATATATTCCCATCTGTTAATCTCTGCTTTCACTTGCTTGGAGAGTGCAGTTTCCTCCTTGAAGATGCCTGTAGTCTCAATGTCCTGGAGTGTTTTGCATATGTGTTGTTCTATATATCTTATGGTTTTGGGTCTGATATCGAGGTCTTTAATCCATTTGGATTTTACCTTCGTACATGATGTTAGTTGGGGGTCTAAGTTCAATTTTTGCAAGTGGCTAGCAAGTTGTGCCAACACCATTTGTTGAAGAGGCTTTCTTTGCCCCATTTAGGATTTCTTGCTCCTTTATCAAACATTAGGTGATTGTATGTGTGGGGAACATTTTCTGAGTATTCAAGCCTATTCCACTGATCTGAGGGCCTGTCCTTATTCCAATAACATGCTGTTTTGATAACTATTGCTTTGTAGTAAAGTTTAAAGTAGGGTAAAGTAATTCCTCCCATATTCTTTTTCCCAATGATTGCTTTAGCTATTCTAGGGTGTTTATTGTTCCAAACGAATTTCAAAAGTGCCTGATCCACTTCTTTGAAGAATGTCATGGGTATCTTTAGAGGGATCGCATTAAATCTGTATAATACCTTGGAGAGTATTGCCATTTTGATGATGTTAATCCTGCTAATCCATGAGCAGGGTATGTGTTTCCATTTCTGCGTGTCCTCTCTTATTTCTTGGAGCAGAGTTTTACAGTTTTCTTTGTATAGGTCCTTCACATTTTTTAGTCAAGTTGATTCCAAGATATTTGAGTTTGTATGACACTATTGTGAATGGGGTTGTTTTCTTAATGTCCATTTCTTCCTTATTACTATTGGTGTATAGAAAGGCCATTACTTTTTGTGTGTTAATTTTGTAGCCTGCCACCTTGCTATAGGAGTCTATTGTTTCTAGAAGCTTTTTGGTAGAGTCTTTAGGGTTTTCTAAGTAGAGTATCATGTCATCTGCAAACAGTGAGAGCTTCACTTCTTCCTTTCCTATCTGGATTCTCTAGATATCTTTTTCTTGCCTAATCTCTATAGTAGTGAGTACTTCCATTGCTATGTTGAATAGGTGTGGTGAGAGGACAGCCTTGTCTTGTGCCAGAATTTAGAGGGAAGGCTTTTAGTTTTTCTCCATTGAGGATAATATTTGCCACTGGCTTGTGGTAGATGGCCTTAACTATATTGAGAAAGGTTCCATCCATTCCCATCTTGCTGAGAGTTTTGATCAAGAATGGTGTTGGACCTTATCAAATGCTTTCTCTGCATCTATTGATATGATTATGTGGTTTTTATTTTTTGTTGATGTTGTGTATTATGTTGATAGATTTACAGATGTTAAACCATTCTTGCATTCCTGGGATGAAACCTACTTGATCGTAATGGATGATCTTCTTTTTTTTTTTTTTTTTTTTTTGTGGTTTTTGGGTCACACCCGGCAGTGCTCAGGGGTTATTCCTGGCTCCATGCTCAGAAATTGCTCCTGGCAGGCATGGGGACCATATGGGACGCCGGGATTTGAACTGATGACCTTCTGCATGAAAGGCAAACGCCTTGCCTCCATGCTATCTCTCCGGCCCAATGGATGATCTTCTTAATGAGGCATTGAATCCTATTTGCCAGGATTTTGTTGAGGATCTTTGCATCTGTATTCATCAGTGATATTGGTCTGTAATTTTTTTTTCATAGCATCTCTGTCTGGTTTAGGTATCAAGGTAATGTTGGCTTCATAAAAGCTATTTGGAAGTCTTTCCGTTTGTTCAATTTCATGAAAGAGTCTTGCCAGGATTGGTAGTAGTTCCTCTTGGAAAGTTTGAAAGAATTCATTAGTGAATCCATCTGGGCCTGGGCTTTTGTTTTTGGGCAGACATTTGATTACCGTTTTAATTTCATCAATAGTGATGGGGCTGTTTAGATATACTATATCCTCTTCCTTCAACCGTGGAAGATTATAAGAGTCCAAGAATTTATCCATTTCTTCCAGGTTCTCATTTTTAGTGGCGTAGAGTTTCTCAAAGTAGTTTCTGATACCCTTTGAATCTCTGTCATATCAGTAGTGATCTCTCCTTTTTCATTCTTAATACGAGTTATCAAGTTTCTCTCTCTCTCTCTCTTTCTTTGTTAGTTTTGCCAGTGGTCTATCAATCTTGTTTATTTTTTCAAAGAACCAACTTCTGCTTTCGTTGATCTTTCGGATTGTTTTTTGGGTTTCCACTTCGTTGATTTCTGCTCTCAGCTTTGTTATTTCCTTCTGTCTCCCTAGTTTTGGGTCCTTTTCTTGAGCACTTTCTCATTCTATTAGCTGTGTCATTAAGCTACTCAGGTAAGCTCCTTCTTCCTTCCTGATATGTGCTTGCAAAGCTATAAATTTTCCTCTCAGTATTGCTTTTGCTGTGTCCCATAAGTTCTGATAGTTTGTGTCTTTATTGTCATTTGTTTCCAGGAACCTTTTGATTTCCTCCTTGATTTCATCTCTGACCCACTGATTATTCAGTATGAGGCTGTTTAACTTCCAGGTGTTAAAGTTTTTTTTCTGTGTCCCTTTGGAATTCACAAATAATTTCAGAGCCTTGTGGTCAGCAAAGGTAGCCTGCAAAATTTCTATTCTCTTGATATTATGAAGGTATGTTTTATGTGCCAGCATGTAGTCTATCCTGGAGAATGTCCCATGTACATTGGAGAAGAATGTGTATCCAGGTTTCTGGGGATGGAGTGTCCTATATATATCCACTAGGCCTCTTTCTTCCATTTCTCTCCTCAGGTCTAGTATATTCTTGTTGGGTTTCAGTCTGGTTGACCTATCCAGTGTTGACAAAGCCATGTTGAGGTCCCCCACAATTATCGTGTTGTTATTAATATTATTTTTCAGATTTGTCAACAATTGTATTAAATATTTTTCTGGCCCCTCATTCGGTGCATATATGTTTAGGAGAGTTATTTCTTTCTGCTCTACATACCCCTTGATTAATATAAAATGTCCATCTTTGTCCCTTACAACCTTCCTGAGTATAAAGTTTGCATTATCTGATATTAGTATGACCACTCAGGCTTTTTAATGGGTGTTGTTTTCTTGGATAATTTTCCACCAGCATTTTATTTAGAGTATGTTTGTTCTGACTATTCAGGTGCATTTCTTGTAGGCAGCAGAAGGTTGGATTGAGTTCTTTGATCCATTTAGCCACTCTGAGTCTCTTAACTGATGCATTTAGTCCATTGACGTTGAGAGAAAGAATTGTCCTGGGATTTAATACCATCTTTATATAGAAATTTGGTGTGTCTTTTGGTTAGGCTTGTCTTAAATTAGGTCTTTCAGTTTTTCTCTTAAGACTGGTTTTGAGTCTGTAAAGTTTCTGAGCTCTTGTTTGTCTGTGAAACCATGTATTCTTCCATCAAACCGGAAAGTGAGTTTTGCTGTGTACAGTATTCTAGGTGAAGCATTCATTTCATTTAGTCTTGTCACAATATCCCACCACTGCTTTCTGGCCTTGTGTGTTTCTGGTGACAGGTCTGCTGTAAATCTCAAGGATGCTCCCTTGAATGTAATTTCCCTTTTTGATCTTGCTGTTTTCAGAATTCTGTCTCTATCTGTGGGATTCATCATTGTGACTAGAATGTGTCTTGGGGTAGTTTTTCTGGGGTCTTTTGGCATGCAGGATTTGATCACATATATTCTTTAGTTCTGGAAGTTTCTCTTTAATGATGTTCTTGACCATTGATTCTTCCTGGAAATTTTCTTTTTGGGTCTCTGGGACTCCGATGATTCTTAAGTTGTTTCTGTTGAGCTTATCATAGACTTCTATTTTAATCTGTTCCCATTCTTTGACTAATTTTTCCATTGTCTGTTCATTTGCTTTAAGTTTTTTTTCCAGTCTCTCCTGCTGTATGGAATTGTTATTTATCTCATCTTCCACAGCACCAAGTCTATTCTCAGCTTCTGATACCCTGTCCTAGAGCTTATCCATTTTGTCATTCAGTTTGTTTACTGAGTTTTTCAGGCCTGTTAGTTGACATGTTATTTCAGTTTGGAGTTTTGTGATTTCTGTCTTCATATTTTCTTGGTTCTTGTTAGTGTTCTATTCAACTCGATCCATGGTTTCTCTGAGTTTATTGAGCATCTTCCATATTGCTAGTCTAAAGTCCTTATCTGAGAGGTTGATTAGTTGGTTGGTCATTATCTGGTCATCAGAATTGTCATCCTCATTCTCTATGTCTGATGCTGGCCTGCGTTGTTTCCCCATTGTCACACTTGTATTGTGGGTTTTTCTATGTGTTGTGGTGGTATTCATTGGCTAAATGATGCAGGCAGCACACTCCTCTGGCTCCGCTCTTTCTGGATGGGTGGACTTGCCTCCAAGGGAGGGGAGTCCTCTGTGGATGAAGCCTCACACAGGATCAAATCTTAGACCCGAGCATACAGCACAGAAGACAGTCCAGAGAGAAATGCTGGGCTTCAGTGATCCAGCACAGTTCTTAGTGTGATTTTTTTCTTCTTGTTGCAATGGTGTTCTTTTCTTAGAAAGGCTCTTCTGGAGCCTCTTTTCGGCCCACTCCCAAGAGGTTCACGCAACAGGACAGCAGACAGACACACACAGGCAGCACTCACAATTTTTCACATTCGGCCCCCATTGGGTAGGCGTAATTTCATGGATTTTCCCAGCCTGACGTCACAAACAGGGGACCTGGCTTCTGCAAAGTACTTCTTATAGCCGGTTTTCACGTTATGGAGCAGTTCCTTGGCGTTCCCGCCCTAGAATTGGCCTCTGGGAGAGTGAGTTTTCTGGAGCCTCTTTTTGGCCCACTCCCAAAGAGGTTCACGCAACAGGACAGTAGACAGACACACACAGGCAGCACTCCTTGCACAATCTTATAATAAAATAGGTGGGAACTTGTACAATTAAAGTTGAAAAATAGAAGTAAGCTTTCATCCAGAAAAGAAATGCCTTAATTAGTGCCTTCTGTTAATTCTGAAATTGTATTGGCTTTGATTTCCATAAGATATAAAAAGTGTTATTTAAGATTCAAAGAGCAAAAATGAAATCCTGAGCTCTCAGAATCACTACTGGCAGGGCTTAAGAAACCATATAGAGAGCAAATCTGGGTCATCCAGGTGCAAGGCAAATGTGCTGCCTCCTGTGTAATTGCTCTAGCCCTTATTCTTTTAGGTAAATAATTGGACTTTCTCAACAGAGTTCCCCCTGGACTTTCTCAACAGAGTTCCCCCAAATCAACAAACTTGGCATTGCTTAAAACTTGCTATGCCAACTAAAAAACCAGCTTTGTCTCAAGCTGTTTAATTTCCTGCTAAGATCAGACAAAACTAGGCTGACACAACAAACATAAAGAAATTAGTTTTTGCCAGTTAAGGTTCCTTTGTCACTCATCCTCAATAGTAGGTAAATATCTTTACCCTTTGGATCTGCTCAGTCTCAGACATCATCAAGATAATAGATAACTTATGAACAGGGTACAGGTCTATAACCTGTTGGTAGGTAACAAATTATGAAAGTAAAGAAACTCAAAAGTCTCTTTACATTAAGAACTCAAGAAAAGGTCTGAAGCAATAATATGGTGCATAGTTGCTTGCCTTGCTTGCAGCTATCCTGGATTGTATCCCCAGGTTTCCCACAATATCTAACTTAGCTATAAATTAAAGGTTCACATGACTTCCTCATCTAATTCAATTAATTGCCAAGAGTGTTTCACACATCTCAAGGAAATACTTAACAGTTTGCTTAAAGATATGATACTAAATAGTCAGAAAATGAAGAGAAAGTAATGGTCTGAGTTGCTGATTTAGTCTCTTTAGAAATGAGGACTAAAGCCCTCCTAATGGGACATATTCTTTAATCACATATTATTGGTATTTTGAGTTTTTTTATTATTTATCTTTCTTCTTGTTTATTTATTTGGCTGTTGGTCACACTTGGCTGTGGTCAGACTTACTCCTGATTCTCTGCTCAGGGATGGTTCCTAGGATGCTTAGAGGACCATATGAAGTGCTGGAAATGTAATCCAGGTCAGTCATGTGCAAAATAAATGCCCTACCTGTTATACAATTGCTTAACTTTGCTATTGGTATTCGATCATGATTTCAACAGGTCATCTTACCTTTTAATTATATCTTCAGTCTTTCTTCTCAATTAAATGGGCAAGGCAGAAAATTTTATATAATAATGATAATAATTAAATAATAATAAATAGTATGCCTAATAATTATATTTTAGTGACAAGTGTTTATCCAAGACTGTACTAGTTCTCCAACCCTTGGCACAAAATTTTAAAAAGTTTTATATAATGGTTTTAACTCCATTTTTAACAAAAGCATTGTAACAAAATCTATGATGATTCTGTGTGAAATTGAGATTAATCATATATTAATTTGAGATATATTAACTACTAGAAAAATGTTTGCCATTAGCTACTTGACACAGGAATACAAAAAATATTATAACTCTTTTTTTTGGGGGGGTCACACCCGGCGGTGCTCAGGAGTTACTCCTGGCTGTCTGCTCAGAAATAGCTCCTGGCAGGCACGGGGGACCATATGGGACACCGGGATTCGAACCAACCACCTTTGGTCCTGGATCGGCTGCTTGCAAGGCAAACATCGCTGTGCTATCTCTCTGGGCCCAAAATATTATAACTCTTTAAGTAAAAAAAATCTAGGGATACCTTTTGTAAAATACTTTGTGGTTCTTCAAACAGGGTTTCCTGAAATCCTTGTAATAACTTGAATGATAGAATCATATTTTGTTCAACTCAGGTAAATATAAAAAGGCTCCTAGATACTTTGGATTTGCACCAGAGAGCTTAGTAAATTATTTTTAAGTACTGATGGCACAAATTTTTACCTTTTATATAATTTACAGAGGATCGAGTAATCCCAATTTGCATAGATATCAAATACAAATGAAAGCATTAATTTTTATAATTATATGCAGCCTTATGTTTACTGTAGAATAATTTACAATAAGTAAGAAAGATATGGTAATAATACAAATGTTTAATAAATAAATGGATGTATATAAAAGGAGGTGATATATAACATAATACACACAAACATAACAAAAATAAAATATTATTTATTCATGAGATAATATTGTCATTTTGCAATAGCATGGATAAAACCTAGAGACATTATGCTAAGTGAAAAAAGACAGGAAAAGGTAGATCCTACTTGTTATTTATTCTATCTGAAATATATATAGCAAACCATGAAACAGAGACTAGAACGATGATTACCAGAATTGGGGATGTAGGGAAATGGGATTGAGACTTGCAGATATGTTGATTGAAAATATCTTGTTAGAAGTTCTATTAATTTAATACATAGATTTGTATTATAGCTAATATTTTATTATATACTAAATGTTTCTAAAATATTAAATTTTAATTAACATTTTAGAAACACAAGTTATAGTTATATGTCATTCTATAGAGGCTGACTAAAACTCAAAGGGTAATTGCAAAAGGGTTTAAGTTATGTAACTTGGGCTGGAGTGGTGGCGGCATAAGCAGAGGGCGTTTGCCTTGCACACACTAACCTAGGATGGACCGCATTTCGATCTCCTGGCATCCAATATGGTCCCCCACGCCAGGAGCAATTTCTGAGCAGATAGCCAGGAGTAACCCCTGAGTGTCATAGGGTATGGCCCCAAAAGAAAAAAAAATTATTATGTAACTCGTAATTGCATTTTCTATGCAAATTCATTGCATTCTTTAAATTTACACAATGTTAAATGCCAGTTATGCCTCAACAAAGTTGGAGAAGAAAACTAAAGCAAGCTAAAGTGAAAAAAAATACCCACAAAGATGTAGTGCACTCTTTGTGTCCATAAGTACATAAGTATCATAAAATATTAGTCAAACTATTGAGACGATCACTAGCACGTAGAACAATTTCATCTCTATAAGAGCTTTTTTTGTGTTTTATTTGTTTGTTTTGGGGGTTGGGGGTGTTGTTGCTGTTGTTTTGTTTTTTATTTCATTTTTGATTTGATTCTGGTGATACTCAGGGCTTACGTCTGGCTCTGGACTAAGGGATTTTTCCTGGAAAGAATCAGGAGCAATATGAATGGGGTACTAGGGACTGAACCTAGATTGACCACAAGTAAGTCAAGACATGTACCTGCTATATTATCATTCTATACCCTATAAGAGTTTTGTTTTGTTTGTTCATTATTTTTTCTTTGCTATGGTGGTGGTGGTGGTGGTGGTGATACCCAGGACCTACTTCTGAATCTGTGCTTGGGTACTATACTTGGAAGAGCTCAGAGAATCCTATTGTACTTGACTTAAGCCTACACTTGCCCCATGCAAAGCCTCTTGATAGACCCTCTTGAGCTATCTTTTGGGTATTCTTATTACCTTTATTTGTTTGTTTAGGGGTCATACCTGGAAATGTTCAGGCATTACTACTGGCTCTGAAATCATGGGTCACACCTGACTACAGCCAACTCAGGTTCAACCCCTGGAAATTCACATGATTCCAGAGCCAGGAGTAATCCCTGAGAACCCTGAGGCCCAATAAAAAGAAAAAGGGAAAGATATTTTGTTTTATACAATCTATGATCCAACAACTGAACTAAGAAATAATTGAAATATGACTGAATCTAATCCAATCTAATCTTTATCTTTGGAAAACACATACTTAATATGAACTGAAGATAAAATTTCAGGCTAATAAGAAAAGGGATTCATTTAAAATTTTCTCTTATGCTTCTTTGGTGTCTAATCAAAAAGTTATTTTACATCATTTTTATATCAACTTGATAATTATTTAATAAAGAGAAAAAATTTCAACATTTTTATGACCTACCTCTGAAAAAATGAGAAAATAATTTAGTATTTATTTTATTCAATGAGTGGTTATATTCTACTTGCTGCTAAGAATAATAAAATAAATGTTATAATAGATGTGAAGTATCCAATTAATTCTAGTAAAAGTATCAGTCTGAATTAAAGATAATAGAAAATAGGCATAATTAACAATAGTTATGTCTCATGAGGGAAAATATTTAGTCAAATGTCAGGTATAATCATTTTCTATAACAAAAAATTAAAACATATTTGCAAAAAAATTGTAAATGATTTTTCAAAATGAGCACAAGCTACTTTCTAGTTCTATTACTGGAATTATTTTAAAATAATAAGATAAAAATCCAGTTATGGAAAATAATTTGTACAGGCTCTAATAAATTCAGTGTTATTCTTTCAATAAACATCTGTATTTTCTTTCTAATTTTCACACTTGGCTGCAGTTATGGTTATTCCTGGCTCTGCACTCAGAAATTACTCTTGGCAGACTCCGGGGACTCTATGGAATGTCAGAGGGATCAAATTCACGTTGGCCACATGCAAGGTAAATGCCCTACCCACTGTGCTACCCACTGTGCTATTTTTCTGTCCCCATCATCTGTATTTTATCTCATTCAATGGTAAAATTGCCATTTCAATAGAAAGGATTATATGTCTTTGTTTCCTTCTTGGAGTTTAATCCAGGTAAGGTGGGTAGAGAAGATCTTCCAAGTTGATTTTAAGTTGAGAATATCATTTTTTTAAAATTAAGTGGCATTGTGTCTGTTGTGTATTTGTCATTTATTCCTCATTTTTTCTCTTTTTTCCCCTTTTTCTTCTTTTAAATAGCTATTGATAGCTCCTAGAAGGATTCCTCCCAGATTTTCTTTCTTTATTTTTCCCAACAAACCATAGAACTTGAATCATCTTTTTCTGCCTCATAAATTAAGGGGGAAAAATCAAGTGGATGGTACCAGGAGCAAACAGTTACATGAACATTGAGTGGAAATAAATAATGATTAGGCCTAAATACCAAACCCAAATTCAATGACAACAGAATCAAGATCTACAAGTTATATACAAAGGCGACAGGTCACACTAGCAGTAAAAGAGGCAAAGGAGGAAAATATGGGATGTATGCTGAGAAGAGGGGGAAAGGGAGGTCAACATTGATGGTGGGGAATTGTCCTAATTCACTGTCACTATGTACTTAATATAACTGTGAAAGACTTGTAATTCACCATGGATTTCTATAAAATTATTTAAAAAATAAAGAAAATAAAAGTAAGTGGTAATATTTATGTATGTGTTCAAGGTAACAATTGCTTAAACCTTTCAAACTCAAACTGTCAACCTGACAAAATATTAAACACCATTTTTTTTTTGAGTCAAGTGTGATAACTTTAATAGAAAGCAGAAATTGTGCAGATACAGAGTAAAGATTTTAAAACACGAAACACTTGAATTAATTGAGTTGACAGTTAAAAATATTTATAGTCATATTCTGGAAATTATTAGAAATGTTTACTCTTAAAGTCAACAAGCTGTGTCTAAAAAAAGCACATTAAACTTTAGCTGTAAATCGTCTTAATATTATTTTGAATAGATGTAAAGAGAGGTAAATATGTATACAACATTAAATTTGTTAGAGAAATGGAAAAATCAATCTAAATTGAGGTTATTAAATATAAATTAAGTTTTATCCAGGCAAACAAACAAAGAGAATACAAAAGAATAAATACCTAATATAAAATTAAACTTTGAAAAGAAATTTATTTCAGAGAAAATAATTGTCATTTGAGAAAGTTTAGATTTTGGAAAGCTGCTGTTTTTCTTTTTTTCTTTTTTTTTTTTATTTTTTATTTTTTTTTTTTTTGTCCCCCAATTCACAATACATACCCGGCAAGGGGCCTGTGTAAGAATTCACAAAACAGTTATTTATATAGAATTTTTTATATATAGAATTTTTAATGTTAAAAATACCTGTATGACTACTGGTAAACAAACTTGTATAGAATACCCTTTAAGCCCAATATGAAGGAATAGTTTATATGCATATATATACATATAAGATCATTAAAACACTAATATATAAAGATGTCCCTAGCTCAATTTTGTGTAGTAAAAGCTAGATTACAAGTGTTAATCATTTTGCACTTTGTGCCTATATCAAATTATAGTGTGATTACCAAATATACATATAAAATATTCAATATTACATCAATACAATTTTATTTTTAAAGATTCCCTCAACATCAAATTTGTATAACTCAAAATTTTGTTCATAAGCATATCAAGAAAATTAAACTGTTTCACTATCTACTAAATTTAAATAAAGTTTTTTCAGGCAGTGACCAAATATCACATGGTTCTCAACACAAGTCAGAATGTCTGTAAATCAACTCTTGTTCGCCATAATTTCATAAAAGCTCTTTTCATCTCATTGTTTCGCAAGCTGTAGATTAATGGGTTTAATAGAGGTGTAAGAAGAGAATAAGACAGTGATATCAGTTTTTTTGTTTCAGGGGAGTAGCCATTTTTGGGCTGTAAGTAAGTCATATTGGCTGTGCCATAGAAGAGGGTCACAGAAGTTAGATGAGAGGCACAAGTGGAAAAGGCCTTTTGCCTCCCAGTGGTTGATGGCATCTTCAGGATTGCAAAGAGAATTCGGGTGTAAGATAAAAGGATCAACAAAAAAGGAACTAAGATTATTAATACAGTGCCAGTAAATGCATAGATTTCAAATAAATAGGTGTCTGCACAGGCAAGCTCTAGCACCGCTGGAGTTTCACAAGAAATATGATTAATTTTATTGGGACCACAGAAGGGAAAACTGGACACCCACGATGTTTGCACAGTACCCAATGTGAAACCTAAAGCCCATGAGAATGTTACTAACTTCATAAAAACACTTTTGTTCATAATCATTGGATAGCTCAGTGGATGGCAGATTGCAGCAAATCGGTCATAAGCCATTGCCCCCAGAAGAAAGCATTCAGTTCCACCAAAAAAGAGAATGAAATACATCTGGGCAAAGCAACTCAGAAATGAAATTGATGTTTTGTCTGTGGAGAAGATAACCAGCATCTCAGGTATAATGACTGCACTGATACTCATATCCACGACAGACAAGTTCTGGAGGAAGAGGTACATGGGAATATGGAGTCTCTGGTCTAGGGAAATGAGGACTATAATGATGGCATTCCCTATTAAAGTTGCCAGATAAATAATCAAGAAAACTCCAAAGAGCTGCTCCTGTAGTTCAGGAAAATTAGAAAAGCCCAAGAGGATGAATTCAACCACAGAGCTTTGATTTTGCCTTTTCATTTCAGTGGTAGAATATTGTTTTCACATGCATAATTTAAGAAATATGGAGTCACAATCTAATGATTCTAAGTATGTATTTGCATTCACCTCAAATAGTCTTAGAAGATGGTGTAGAAAGAATTTCATCTTCACAAAATTTCAGTTTGGTAGTTTTGAAGAAAGAAGAAATACTCAGATCAATGAATCTTTCAAATATAATGGAAGAAATGAAGGAATCTGGCCCAGAAATCTCGTCTGAAAAGTAAATATTAACAAAAGTCTTTGTAACATGAAATTATATACTTTGAAAATTAAATATAATCTTAAAAAACATAATTGTTCATTCCCATGACAATGTTTTACTATCATTTATTTTTATTTTTATATAAATGTAAAGTAATAAAATGTTATACAAATATATTCAAAAATTTTATAATAATATAATAATTTAGTTTTAACAGTTGAATTGTATTCATTATAAATATACATCATGATTAAAATGTCTCTATTGGCCTGACTAAATATTAAAACTACAGAAATGTACCAAGGAGTCTTTTTACCAGCACCAATCTTAGATTACCTGTAAGTAATATGAATTGACCTCATATTTACTGAATTTTATATAACCATTAATGATTATTTTTAATGAGATTGGTATCATAGTAATTTTAGTACTATTTTGTTGTGCTTCATTCTTGAAACCATGGGTTACTTTTAAAAAGTTGTAAAATTCAATTTTATAATCCTAAAATGTGGTTTCAATGTTTTCTTTCCCTTTTTGCTCTCTTCTACTATCCTTTATTTAACAGGGGTCCTCAAACTTTTTAAACAGGGGTCCAGTTCACTGTCCCTCAGACCATTGGAGGGTCTGACTATAGTAAAAACAAAACTTATGAATGAATTCTTATGCACACTGCATATATCTTATTTTGCAATAAAGAAACAAAACAGATACAAATAGAATATGGGGCCCGCAGGCCATAGTTTGAGGACCACTGATTAGGTTCATGTGCACTTATTATTTATTTACAAACATGAATCAAGTGCCCACTATTTTCTAGTTTCAACATTACAAGTATTTTATCCAACATTTAACAGACAGATTAGAATTCTATATAAAATAACATTATGCTGTTACCTCACTAGTCCTTAATTTATACATCATATCTTAACCCATTTTTATATATTTAAACACAATGAATAATGTGAGTTTTGGAAAGAAAGATTTATTTGCACTTTGCTAGAACCACAATGCCTAGAGCCCCTGGTTCATAGTAGATGCTAAAACAATATTTGAATTTTTAAAATGAGGAAAATTAATTGTACTTTAATAGGTTCTTTCAAAAGTAAAATGAACACAACACTATTAGAGCACACATATAATAAAAAATTCTTGACATTTCAATAAGAGCATGATAATATCTAAATAGGGAAGTACCTACCATAATCTTAGGATGTTATGTGTGAAGGAAACATATGGTATTCGTAGAAAGAAATAGGAAAAGAAATGACTTCCTCAGTTCAAAGTTATTTAATAATATTTGATTAATTAATATAAAGGTGTAATAACCTTTGTAATACAAATATTGTAATTAATATAAATTAATATAAAGGAGTATTAATTTTGTAAAATTTTTGTAATGCACCATAAATATAAAAGAAGATAAAGAATCCAGAAGAAAAACACACAGCAAGCTAAATGAGCAAAGTTACCTTGAATATAATCAGCATGAAATTAGCAGACAATAAACAGTTACCACATATCAGCATTTTCCAGGAATCATCAATTAACATTGTTTCTCCATTAATTATAATTATTACAGTTCGAGTATCAAAAAACATCTAAAATTAATACAATATAGTTATAGGATCAAAAGTATTAAAACCCACTTTGTGTGTGTGTGGAAGGGGGAAGTTTCGGTCACAATCAGTAGTACAAATGGCTTACTGCTACATCTGTGCTCAGAGATCATTCAGAGAGGTATTTTGAGATCTATTTGTGTTTTTGGTATTAAATTAGACTGGTCACATGTAAACAAGAGCAAGTACTTCAATCCTAGTACTATTTCTCCAATCATCTATGACCCATTTGTAGTGGGAAAAAAAAATAGCACAATTCAGTTCTAAAAAATTTGAAGTGGATATATTTTTCTAATTAAGAATCACAGAATATCATTAATAAAACAGAAAAAACGTGGGGCCAGCAAGGTGGCACTAGAGGTAAGGTGTCTGCCTTGCAAGTGCTAGCCAAGGAAGGACCGTGGTTTGATCCCCAGGCATCCCATATGGTCCCCCAAGCCAGGGGCGATTTCTGAGCGGTTAGCCAGGAGTCATCCCTAAGCATCAAATGGGAGTGGCCCGAAAAACCTAAATAAATAAATAAATAAATAAATAAATAAATAAAACAAAAAATGTAAAGGGTTCACTTAATGTTTCTTGTGCAATTGTTATTATAAACAAACTATCTGTGAATAAGAAAGGGGAACTTATCAGAGATTCTACCTTTTCTCTATAATTTAGAAAACCTCTTGGGTAACTCTCTGAAATCAAATATTTGATAATTCACTCATATTGATAAGTGAGATAACTAACTTCTTTAGATTTTAGTCTTACAATTGAAAAGAGGAGTTAGACTAATTTACAAAATTATTTTTCAGCTGCAAAAGTCTAAGATTTGAATAATGGTGTATCCCAAATTTTTATACTCTAATTAAGTGAACTTTCAGAAGGAAAGACAAAAAAATAATTTGCTAGAGTAAAACCACAAAACTTCATTCAGTCAGTGTTTTTCTTCTGTGTGTTGATTGCTGACACATCACTTTTAAGCACCTCTAATAACAGTGAGGAAAAAAATGTAAATGCAATTCTACTAACAGTAAGAGTATGTACTTTCTTACCTATGGTCTCTCTTGCAATGTCACTCTATTGTACGTTTTATCTCTAGCCAGAGTTCTTTCATAAGTATATTTCTGTTTTGTTCTGTGCAAGAACTATAGAACATAAGATGGCATTGAATCATATGCCATAGATTATCCCTGGAGGATTGGAATCACTTCACAAACACTTTCTGGTATTTTTGCATAATAATTAAAGAATCTTAAATTGGTCCCCTCAGGTGAAAAAAAAGTTCAAGAGCACAGACCTCGAGCATCAATTTTTCATATTCCTAGAGGAAATAAAGATTCTTTACACCAGAGATTCAATTTTACTCTCACACCATGTAGGAAGGTAAAGAAAAAGCAGAGATCAGTCAATACATAAATCAATAAAGAAAGCTGAGTGGTGAGTGTGAACAAGAAAAGGTGATTCAGAGGTAGATAAATGATTAGACAAACTACCTTATTTTTGGTAGCTTAAGATATATGTATATATTTTAAGCCTCTGATAAAAGCCTAGATGCTTCCCTGCCTGTTTTGCATTCTTTTCAACAAATAATTTTTATGAAACTAATAAGGTCTCTAAAATGACTTCTCAGAAAGATATGGCATTGAAGGTGATTTAATAGGTAGACTTTAAAAACTAAAAGGCAAAATAATTGGATTGATTTGCATGATTTGAGCAAATTATTTTGTATCTCTTTGTATTTATTTTCTAAATATATATTATTAACCTTTGGAGATATATATGAAAATAGGGATCTAGCGGTGAATCTATATTTAACGTGCAATAATGAAACTTTTGGCTCATTCTTAGCACAGTGAAGATATTAATAAATCTACTTAGACTGTCCTAAAACAGATAATTGCAAGGATATGGGATATTTCCATTATATTTATCTACTTAT
This sequence comes from Suncus etruscus, assembly GCF_024139225.1. NCBI lineage: Eukaryota > Metazoa > Chordata > Mammalia > Eulipotyphla > Soricidae > Suncus > Suncus etruscus. The sequence continues at coordinate 57,436,432 of NC_064856.1, forward strand.
CACTGATTTTCCAGAGCATTTACCATTCTTAAGTACCAAAATATTTTATACATATTAGAATCATAAATAAATCTATGTATGTATTTCACCTAAAATTAAATAACTGGTTTCTATAGAATGATACTATCAAACATGGGTCATTACTGCTGTATTGGAATATGATTTTGCCCTCTCCACAAACATCCTACACACTGCTGATAAGAAATAGAACATTTTTCTAAGAAAGGAAGGAAGGAAGGAAGGAAGGAAGGAAGGAAGGAAGGAAGGAAGGAAGGAAGGAAGGAAGGAAGGAAGGAAGGAAGGAAGGAAGGAAGGAAGGAAGGAAGGAAGGAAGAAGGAAGGAAGGAAGGAAAGAAGAAGGAAGGAATGAAGGAAGAGAAAGAAAGAAAGAAAGAGAGAGAAAGAAAGAAAGAAAGAAAGAAAGAAAGAAAGAAAGAAAGAAAGAAAGAAAGAAAGAAAGAAAGAAAGAAAGAAAGAAAGAAAGAAAGAAAGAAAGAAAGAGAAAGAAAGAAAAGAGAAAGGAAAGAAAAAAGAAAGAACGAAAGAAAGAAGGAAGGAAGGAAGGAAGAAGGAAGGAAGGAAGAAGGGAGGGAGAGAGGGAGGAAAAGAAGGAAGAAAAAGAGACAGAGAGAGAGAGAAAGAAAGAAAGAAAGAAAGAAAGAAAGAAAGAAAGAAAGAAAGAAAGAAAGAAAGAAAGAAAGAAAGAAAGGAAGGAAGGAAGGAAGGAAGGAAGGAAGGAAGGAAGGAAGAAAGGAAGGAAGGAAGGAAAGAAGGAAGGAAGAAGGAAAGAAAAAGAAGAGAGAGAAGGAAATAGAAAGAACAAAGAAAAAGAAAGAAAGAAAGAAACAAAGTAAAAGAAGAGAGAAAGAAAGAAAGAAAGAGAAAGAAAGGAAAGAAAAAAGAAAAGAAAGAAAGAAAGAAAAAGAAGAGAGAAAGAAAGAAAGGAAAGAAAAAAGAAAGAAAGAAAAGAAAGAAGGAAGGAAGAAGGGAGAGGGAGACAGTGAGGAAAAGAAGGAAGAAAGAGAGACAAAGAGAGAGAAAGAGAAAGAAAGAAAGAAAGAAAAAGAAAAAGAGAGAGAAGAAAAGAGAAAGAAGAAAGAAAAAGAATGAAAAAGAAGAGAGAGAGAAAGAAAGAAAGAAAGAAGGAAAGAAAAAGAAAAAAGAAAGAAAGGAAAGAAAAAAGAAACAAAGAAGGAAGGAAGAAGGGAGCGAGAGAGGGAGGAAGGAAGAAGGGAGGGAGAGAGGGAGGAAAAGGAAGAAAGAGACAGAGAGAAAGAAGAAGGAGGAGAAGAGGAGGAAAAGAAGAAAGAAGAGAGAAGGAAAGAGAAAGAAGAAAGAAGAAAAGAAAGAAAAAGAAGAAGAAAAAGAGGAAAGAAGAAAGAAAGAGAAGAAAGAAAAAAGAAGAGAAAAAGAAAGAAAGAAAGAAAGAAAGAAAGAAAGAAAGAAAGAAAGAAAGAAAGAAAGAAAGAAAGAAAGAAAGAAAGAAAGGAAGAAAGGAAGAAAGAAGGAAGGAAGAAAGGAAGAAAGGAAGGAAGGAGCCTAATGAAAAATATCAAAAAGAGGATATACCATGTTGAAAATTGTGGTAAGAAGACTGACATACATTAAAAAGAACAAGAGCAACCAGCTCGTATGAATGCGGGGAGAAAGGTACTCTCACTGCTGGAGGGAATATAGACTGGTTCAGCCTTTTAGGAAAACGATATGGATATTCCTTAAAAAAATAGAAATTGAGCTTTCCATGTTATCCAGAAAGACCACTCCAGGGATATGCCCTAGGAACCCCAAAACACCATTCCTTCTGTATTCCTATGTTTTTCACTATACTATTTACAATAGCCAAAACCTGGGAATAACCCAAGTGTCCAAGAACAGATGAGTGGCTAGAGAAACTGTGATAAATCTACACATTGGAATACTGAGCAGCTATTAGGAAAAATGAAGTCATAAAATTTGCTTATACATGATGGATATGGAGACTATTATGCTGAGTGAAATGAGTGAGAGTGATAGACATAATAGTCTCACTCATTTGTAGAATATAAGAAAAAAAGTTGATACTAATTCCAGAGACAATCGAGATGAAGTTTAGGAAGTTCATGGTAGTTCATGGTAGGAAGTTTATCACAAATAAAGGAGCAGTGCAGTTAGGTCATAGAAAGAACCACTATAATGATAATTGGAACTGATTACTCGGAACAATAACTTGATGTCGGATAGGGATAAAGTGATATGAAGGGTATCCCATCATTAACAATAGTGCAAACCGAGGGAGGGACTTCAGAGCATAAAAGCCGGCTATCCTTTGCAAAAGCTGGCTCCCTGTGTGTGACACCAGGCGGGGAAAATCCGCGAAAGTACACCGGCCCAGTGGGGCTCAGCTGTGAAAGACTGTGAGTGTGACCTGTCTATGTCTGTCTACTGTCCTCTTGCGTGAAACTCTTGCGAGTGGGGCAAAAAGAGCCTCCAGAAACCTCGCTCGCCCAGACGCCATTTTCAGGGAGGGACTTCAGAGCAGAAAAACCGGCTATCCTTTGCAAAAGCTGGCTCCCTGTGTGTGACACCAGGCGGGGAAAATCCGCGAAAGTACACCGGCCCAGTGGGGCTCAGCTGTGAAAGACTGTGAGTGTGACCTGTCTATGTCTGTCTACTGTCCTCTTGCGTGAAACTCTTGCGAGTGGGGCAAAAAGAGCCTCCAGAAACCTCGCTCGCCCAGACTCCATTTTCAGGGAGGGACTTCAGAGCATAAAAGCCGGCTATCCTTTGCAAAAGCTGGCTCCCTGTGTGTGACACCAGGCGGGGAAAATCCGCGAAAGTACACCGGCCCAGTGGGGCTCAGCTGTGAAAGACTGTGAGTGTGACCTGTCTATGTCTGTCTACTGTCCTCTTTGCGTGAAACTCTTGCGAGTGGGGCAAAAAGAGCCTCCAGAAACCTCGCTCGCCAAGACTCCATTTTCAGGGAGGGACTTCAGAGCATAAAAAAACCGGCTATCCTTTGCAAAAGCTGGCTCCCTGTGTGTGACACCAGGCGGGGAAAATCCGCGAAAGTACACCGGCCCAGTGGGGCTCAGCTGTGAAAGACTGTGAGTGTGACCTGTCTATGTCTGTCTACTGTCCTCTTGCGTGAAACTCTTGCGAGTGGGGCAAAAAGAGGCTCAGAGGAGCACGGCCGCTCCGCTTCGCTACGCGGCCGTGCACTCTTTCTAAGGAAAGAACTCCATTGCAACAAGAAGGAAAAATCACACTAAGAACGGCGCTATATCACAGAAGCAAACATTTCTCTCTGGACTGTCTTCTCTGTTACATGCTCGAGCCTAAGATTTGACCCAGTGTGAGGCTTCATCCACGGAGGACTCCCCTCCCTTAGAGGCAAGTCAGCCCATCCAGAAAGGGAGGAGCCAGAGGAGTGTGCTGCCTACATCATATAGACAATGAATACCACTACAACACGTAGAAAAACCCACAATACAAATGTGACAATGGGGAAACAGCGCAGGCCAGCATCAGACATAGAGAATGAAGATGACAATTCTGAGGACCAGATAATGACTGAACAACTAATCAACCTCTCAGATAAGGACTTTAGACTAGCAATATGGAAGGTGCTCAACAGACTCCAAGAAACCATGGATCGAGTTGAACAGAACACTAATAAGAACCAAGAAAATATGAAGGCAGAAATGACAAAACTCCAAACTGAAATAACATGTCAACTAACAGGCCTGAAAAACTCAGTAAACGAAGTGAATGACAAAATGGATAAGCTCTGGGACAGGGTATCAGAAGCTGAGAATAGACTTGGTGCTGTGGAAGATGAGATACATAACAATTCCATACAGCAGGAGAGATTGGACAAAAAACTTAAAGCAAATGAGCAGACAATGGAAAAATTAGTCAAAGAATGGGAACAGACGAAAATAGAAGTCTATGATAAGATCAACAGAAACAACTTAAGAATCATTGGAGTCCCAGAGACCCAGGAAGAAAATTTCCAGGAAGAATCAATGGTCAAGAACATCATTAAAGAGAAACTTCCAGAGCTAAAGAATAAATGTGATCAAATCCTGCATGCCCGAAGAGTACCAATCAAAAGAGACCCCAGAAAAACCACCCCAAGACACATCCTAGTCACAATGACAAATCCCACAGATAGAGACAGAATTCTGAAAACAGCATGATCAAAAGGGGAAATCATGTTCAAGCAAGCTTCCCTGAGATTTACAGCAGACCTGTCACCAGAAACGCTCAATGCCAGAAAGCAGTGGTGGGATATTGTGACAAGACTGAATGAAATGAATGCTTCACCCAGAATACTATACCCAGCAAAACTCACTTTCCGGTTTGATGGAAGAATACATGGTTTCACAGACAAAAAACAGCTCAGAAACTTCACAGACACAAAACCAGTCTTAAGAGAAAAAACTGAAAGACCTAATCTAAGACAAGACTACCCAAAAGACACACCAAATTTTGAAATAAAGATGGCGTTAAATCCCAGGACAATTCTTTCTCTCAACGTCAATGGACTAAATGCACCAGTTAAGAGACACAGAGTGGCTAAATGGATCAAAAAAACTCAATCCAACCTTCTGCTGCCTACAAGAAACGCACCTGAATAGTCAGAACAAACATAGACTCAAAATAAAAGGCTGGAGAAAAGTTATCCAAGCAAACAACACCCATAAAAAAGCTTGAGTGGCCATACTAATATCAGATAATGCAAACTTTATACTCAGGAAGGTTGTAAGGGACAAAGACGGACATTTTATATTAATCAAGGGGTACGTAGAGCAGGAAGAATTCACTCTCCTAAACATATATGCACCGAATGAGGGGCCAGCAAAATATTTAATACAACTGCTGACAAATCTGAAAAATAATATCAACAACAACACAATAATTGTGGGGGACCTAAACACGGCTTTGTCAACACTGGACAGGTCAACCAGACTGAAACCCAACAAGAATATACTAGACCTGAGGAGAGAAATGGAAGAAAGAGGCCTAGTGGATATATATAGGACACTCCATCCCCAGAAACCTGGATACACATTCTTCTCCAATGTACATGGGACATTCTCCAGGATAGACTACATGCTGGCACATAAAACATACCTCCATAAGATCAAGAGGATAGAAATTTTGCAGACTACCTTCGCTGACCACAAGGCTCTGAAATTATTTGTGAACTCCAAAGGGACTCAGAAGAAACACTTTAACACCTGGAAGTTAAACAGCCTCATGCTCAATAACCAGTGGGTCCGAGATGAAATCAAGGAGGAAATAAAAAGGTTCCTGGAAACAAATGACAATAAAGACACAAACTCTCAGAACTTATGGGACACAGCAAAAGCAGTACTGAGAGGAAAATTTATAGCTTTGCAAGCACACATCAGGAAGGAAGAAGGAGCTTACCTGAGTAGCTTAATGACACAGCTAATAGAACTAGAAATGCTCAACAAAAGGACCCAAGAACAGGAAGACAGAAGGAAATAACAAAGCTGAGAGCAGAAATCAACGAAGTGGAAACTCAAAAAACAATCCGAAAGATCAACGAAAGCAGAAGTTGGTTCTTTGAAAAAATAAACAAGATTGATAGACCTCTGGCAAACCTAACAAAGAAAGAGAGAGAGAGAAACTTGATAACTCGTATCAGGAATGAAAAAGGAGAGATCACTACTGATATGACAGAGATTCAAAGGGTAATCAGAAACTACTTTGAAAAACTCTACGCCACTAAAAATGAGAACCTGGAAGAAATGGATAAATTCTTGGACTCTTATAATCTTCCACGGTTGAAGGAAGAGGATGTAGCATATCTAAACACCCCCATCACCATTGATGAAATTAAAACAGTAATCAAATGTCTGCCGAAAAACAAAAGCCCAGGTCCAGATGGATTCACTAATGAATTCTATCAAACTTTCCAAGAGGAACTACTGCCAATCTTGGCAAGACTCTTTCATGAAATTGAACAAACAGAAACACTTCCAAATAGCTTTTATGAAGCCAACATCACCTTGATACCTAAACCAGACAGAGACGCTACCAAAAAAGAAAATTACAGACCAATATCACTGATGAATGCAGATGCAAAGATCCTCAACAAAATCCTGGCAAATAGGATTCAATGCCTCGTTAAGAAGATCATCCACTACGATCAAGTAGGTTTCATCCCAGGAATGCAAGGCTGGTTTAACATCCGTAAATCTATCAACATAATACACAACATCAATAACAAGAAAAATAAAAACCACATGATCATATCAATAGATGCAGAGAAAGCATTTGATAAGGTCCAACACCCATTCTTGATCAAAACTCTCAGCACGATGGGAATGGAGGGAACCTTTCTCAATATAGTGAAGGCCATCTACCACAAGCCAGTGGCAAATATTATCCTCAATGGAGAAAAACTGAAAGCCTTCCCTCTAAATTCTGGCACAAGACAAGGCTGTCCTCTCTCACCACTCCTATTCAACATAGCACTGGAAGTACTTGCTATAGCGATTAGGCAAGAAAAGGATATCAAGGGAATCCAGATAGGAAAGGAAGAAGTCAAGCTCTCACTGTTTGCAGATGACATGATACTCTACTTAGAAAACCCTAAAGACTCTATCAAAAAGCTTCTAGAAACAATAGACTCATATAGCAAGGTGGCAGGCTACAAAATTAACACACAAAAATCAAATGGCCTTTCTATACACCAACAGTAATAAAGAAGAAATGGACATTAAGAAAACAACCCCATTCACAATAGTACCACACAAACTCAAATATCTTGGAATCAACTTGACTAAATATGTGAAGGACCTATACAAAGAAAACTATAAAACTCTGCTCCAAGAAATAAGAGAGGACACACGGAAATGGAAACACATACCCTGCTCATGGATTGGCAGGATTAACATCATCAAAATGTCAATACTCCCCAAGGCATTATACAGATTTAATGCCATCCCTCTAAAGATACCCATGACATTCTTCAAAGAAGTGGATCAGACACTTTTGAAATTCATTTGGAACAATAAACACCCTCGAATAGCTAAAGCAATCATTGGGAAAAAGAATATGGGAGGAATTACTTTTCCCAACTTTAAACTGTACTACAAAGCAACAGTTATCAAAACAGCATGGTATTGGAATAAGGATAGGTCCTCAGATCAGTGGAATAGGCTTGAATACTCAGAAAATGTTCCCCAGAGATACAACCATCTAATTTTTGATAAAGGAGCAGGAAATCCTAAATGGAGCAGGGAAAGCCTCTTCAACAAGTGGTGTTGGCACAATTGGATAGCCACTTGCAAAAAATTAAACTTAGACCCCCAGCTAACATCATGTACAAAGGTAAAATCCAAATGGATTAAAGACCTCGATATCAGCCCCAAAACCATAAGATATATAGAACAGCACATAGGCAAAACACTCCAGGACATTACAGGCATCTTCAAGGAGGAAACTGCACTCTCCAAGCAAGTGAAAGCAGAGATTAACAGATGGGAATATATTAAGCTGAGAAGCTTCTGCACCTCAAAGGAAAATAGTGCCCAGGATACAAGAGCCACCCACTGAGTGGGAGAAACTATTCACCCAATACCCATCAGATAAAGGGGCTAATCTCCAAAATATACAAGGCACTGACAGAACTTTACAAGAAAAAAACATCTAACCCCATCAAAAAATGGGGAGAAGAAATGAACAGACACTTTGACAAAGAAGAAATACGCATGGCCAAAAGACACATGAAAAAATGTTCCACATCACTAATCATCAGGGAGATGCAAATCAAAACAACGATGAGATACCACCTCACACCCCAGAGAATGGCACACATCACAAAGAATGAGAATAAACAGTGTTGGCGGGGATGTGGAGAGAAAGGAACTCTTATCCACTGCTGGTGGGAATGCTGTCTAGTTCAACCTTTATGGAAAGCGATATGGAGATTCCTCCAAAAACTGGAAATCGAGCTCCCATACGATCCAGCTATACCACTCCTAGGAATATACCCTAGGAACACAAAAATACAATACAAAAACCCCTTCCTTACACCTATATTCATTGCAGCTCTATTTACCATAGCAAGACTCTGGAAACAACCAAGATGCCCTTCAACAGATGAATGGCTAAAGAAACTGTGGTACATATACACAATGGAATATTATGCAGCTGTCAGGAGAGATGAAGTCATGAAATTTTCCTATACATGGATGTACATGGAATCTATTATGCTGAGTGAAATAAGTCAGAGAGAGAGAGAAAAACGCAGAATGGTCTCACTCATCTATGGGTTTTAAGAAAAATGAAAGACACCCTTGTAATAATAATTTTCAGACACAAAAGAGAAAAGAGCTGGAAGTTCCAGCTCACCTCAGGAAGCTCACCACAAAGAGTGATGAGTTTAGTTAGAGAAATAACTACATTTTGAACTGTCCTAATATTGAGAATGTATGAGGGAAATGTAGAGCCTGTTTAGGGTACAGGCGGGGGTTGGGTGGGGAGGAGGGTGATTTGGGACTTGGGTGATGGGAATGTTGCACTGGTGATGGGTGGTGTTCCTTTTATGACTGAAACCCAAACACAATCATGTATGTAATCAAGGTGTTTAAATAAAAAAAAAAATTAAAAAAAAAAAAAAAAAAAGAAAAAAAAAAGCAAAAAAAAAAAAAAAAACAATAGTGCAAACCACAGTGCCCAGAGGCAGATGGGAGAATGGGTAAGTGGGAATAAAAGTGGGGACATTGGTGGCAGGAAATGTCTGCTGGTGAAGGGAGGTATAAATTCTATGATTGAAACTCAACCATTAACAATTTTTAACCAGTTTTTAATTAAAATAATTATTAAAAAATTGTAGTAACCTATTAATGCAAGTAAGAAAGAAAATAAACAGACTTAATGAATAGAGTAAATATGGACTTGTAAAAACAAAAATACAAAGCATACATAACTTATGATACATTAAATACATATGATACATTTAAATACATTTAAAATGTATTTCTGTAATGTGTCAGGTATATTTATAACAAAAATCAACTAAGAGAAAAAGTAAGATGATTCATACAATGTCTTGAGAGAAGAGCTCCAACTGTTTGTTTTTATTTATAATTTTATACTGTACCTACTATTTTTTCATTTTTATTTTGAGATGTATTGGCATACTATTATGCAAATTTAAGTTATATAAAGTGATGATTTAACTCATATTAATTGCAAATTTATATCACAATAGTATTAATTAACATATAAAAGTACTTGCTTGTATATGTGTTTGAAGCTTTATTATATGTATACACATCAACATATTTTTACATTAAAATCTTGCTAAATATATTACCACATTTTGTACACAATTTTGTACACAAAATTTAATTTACTCAACCCCACTTCAAGTTCCTGATTTCCTTTCCTTTCAATACATGCCCACTGTGGGACTTCTGTATACCAATGGTAGTTCAATTTAATTTTTTAAACAAAAAAATCTAACATACTGTTTTCATTAAAAATTTATTATTTAATATTCCTCTTCTGGAATATAATCTAAAGAAATCATTCTTGTTGAGGTTGGATAAATATATAGAAAAGAGACATTCTCTTTTGAATAATAGTCCCTGGGAGTTCATGATGTAGAACAAATTTGGTCCCACCAAATAGCTGCAATTTTTTTTCTTGATCATGGAATATATAAGAATTAATATCTCATCAATTTGTTGGGTCTCATGAAACTCTACCCAGTAAGAACAGCAAAGCAAGCCTGCATGCTAGAGGTAAGAAGTTACAATCATTTTTAAAAAGTAAATCTGGGGTGTATCACTTATATGTGGTATTTAGAATAATTGCACGAATGAATGCAATGGTTTGAATGGGGTTGCCAAGAACACTCTTGGCAGAGAGAAATAATGTATAATGAGAAAAAAAGAAATTGAATAAAGGAGGGAAAAGATAGATGTGAAGTAATAGAGAACAGGGGTCAAGGGTCTCAGGTGCATTGGTGGTATTAAGGAAAGAACAGAACTAAATATTCAAACCACAGAGTCAACAAAAATGAAATCATGAGACCTAAACTTTAACAACTAAACTTAAAAATGTATCTGTTGTAATGACAGGCTGGAGTGTGGGAGAGGTATAGGATGGATTCTGGGAACATTAGTAAAGGGAGGTTGGTACTGGTGGTGGGATTGGTGCTGAAATATTCTGTCTAAAACGTAATTATGAATAATTTTGTAAATTATAATGCTTTAAATTAAAAATTATTTGACTTTTAAAAAAGTAATTCTAGGGCCTAAAGTGATAGTAAGAGCGATAGGTCACTTGCCTTGCAATATGACCAACCCAAGATAGAGTTTTGGCAACATATATAATCCCAAGAGTCCCATTAGCAGTGATCCCTGAGCAGAAAATCAGAAGTAAGTCCTCAGCACTGCTGGTTGTGATCCAAAAAACACACAAAGAGGGGGAAAATGGATGGAACCAACACCAAACCATAGTATGTTCATTTGGTGGAAATAAAAACTGATCAGACATGAATATCAAATCCAAAGTCAATGACAATGGAATCGATACCCAACCTACAGCAAGCTATACAAAGGGGGAACAGTTGCACGAGCATTACGGGAGTAAAGGAGGGAGATGTGGGATGCAGTCTGGAAACAGGGGTGGAGGGAGGACAACACTGATGGTGGAATGCCCCTCATTCATTGTCACTCTGTGCCTCAAATATTACTGTGAAAGAATTGTAATTCACTTTGATCACAATAAAAATAAAAATAAGAGTAATTCTAAAACACTTATGGAAATGTATGTAAATTCTTTATCTCATTAGGCCAATTTTGAGAAGTTTTGTTAGAAAAATAAACATCAGTACACATAAAAATATAAAAGCTAGAATTTATTGATATTTACTCTGATTACTGATTCAGTAATAAGTGAGATATCACAATAAATTGTCATATCACATATCCTTAAAAGTCATGCATCTTGGAAAAAATCAATAATAATGTACAAGAGTGATCCCTAACATATTTTCAAGCTTATAAAACTTACAAATTTGTTAAACTCAAATAAAGATATAAAATTAGTTTTAGTATATAAGTCAATTTCAATAATGTTCAGTCAGAAAGTGACCAAATATAATATGGCACGTGTAGTCAGAATGCATGCAAATTAACTTTTCTTTGCCACAATTTTATCAAGGCTCTTTTCATTTCACTGTTTCGCAAGCTATAGATCAATGGATTTAGAAGAGGTGTAAGGAGTGAGTAAGCCAATGACATCACTTTCTTGGTTTCTGGGGAATAGCCAGATTTAGGCTGTAAATAAGTCATAGTGGCTGTGCCATAGAAGAGGGTTACAGATGTCAGATGGGAAGCACAAGTAGAAAACGCTTTTTGCCTCCCAGTGTTTGATGGCATCTTCAGTATGGCAAAAAGAATTCGAATGTAAGACAAGAGGATCAACAAGAAAGGAACCATCACAACCAAAAGTGTGCCTGTGAATGCATAGATTTCAAACAGAAATATATCTGCACAGGCAAGCTCTAGCACTGCAGGAGTTTCACAAGAAATGTGGTTGATTTCATTGGGGCCACAAAAGGGAAAACTAAATACCCACGTGGTCTGAACAGTAGCCACCATTATCCAAGAAACCCAGGAGAACATTACTAACCGCACAAAAACGCTTTTGTTCATAATTATTGGGTAGTTCAATGGATGGCAGATTGCAGCATATCGGTCATAAGCCATTGCCCCCAGAAGGAAACACTCAGTCCCACCAAAGAGGAGAATAAAATACATCTGTGCAAAGCAGCCTGCAAAAGTAATTGTAGTTTTTTCACTGGAAAGGACCACCAGCATTTTAGGCATAATGACAGCACTGAAACACATTTCTAGCACAGACAAATTCAGGAGAAACATGTACAAGGGGACATGGAGGCTCTTTTCTAGGGAAATGACAACTATAATGATAGCATTTCCCATTAGAGTCATCAGGTAAATAACCAAGAAAACCCCAAAGAGCTGCTCTTGGAGTTCAGGATAGTTAGAAAAGCCCAGGAGAATGAATTCAACAACAGAGCTCTGATTTTTTCTTTTCATTTCAGTAGTTGCTATATATTTCTTTTAGGGAACTGGAACATAAATGAAGTCACAATTCCATAACCAAGAGTCCATCTCCTCATTCAGCCCAGATGATGTTGGCAGAAGTGTTAAAAAGAAAACCTTTGAACAGAAATTTAATCAATAATTTTGGGTCATGTTCAAATACTTAGACAATGAATCTTTCAAATATAAAAGAAGTGAAGATATGCCTTACAGATTAGCTCTGCAAAGTACATAACAATATAAAATCTCTATTATAATTTATATGCAACCAAGCTTTAAAAATTAAACATACTTTAGGCAGATAAAATAGCTTATACTTTTGGTCCTTTACATAGAGCATAATTAAAGTTATTATCTATTTATCTTGATTTTAAAGAAATATGAAGTCAAAGTCCACAAGAAAGGTGTAAAAAAGTGACAAAAATACACAAAAATGGTAACTTTTATTTAATAAATAGTATTATAAAGAATGATATGTTTATTGTAAATATTAGTTTAGAATAATTATATGTAACCTGGTTAAATGTGACAACACAGTAGAAAAATCCTAATACTAGTGGTACACAAACAACATGAATCAACTAATTTTAGCTATATTGAACTGAACAAATACAATGGAATTTACCAGGTAAGAAAACTCTCCATGGCATATCCCTATAACTCTGATGTCTTGAGAGAAAACTTTTCCTTTTTTAGTTAACATAAACCTATATTGTAAAAGTCTCATTTTACTCATTCTTTCATTCTCTCTCCCCATTAAATTTCTCACATACAATCATTTTAAATAAGTGCTATATACAGAATATGCCTTATTTTAGCTTCTGCGTGCTTAAGTACATATTTTGTCCCAAAACTCAACGGTTTCCCCACTACCTAAAATAGAAGTAAAATCTCATTCCTTAACTACTTAGCAGTGTTTTGATTTTTCTACTTCTTAAATTTGATCTATTTTTTATCATTATCTCTAACTAAAAACCTACATATCTATATGTAAACTAACACCCTCCCAAAAATATAAACTCCAGGATCACTATGACTTATTTATATTTTCCTACAAGCACAATGACTATAACAGCTTTATGACTCCTATCAAATGTTAAAACAGTAGTTATGTATAAATGAAACAATAAATATAAATAGGCATGCTACCTTTAAGAAATGGAATGCAGGGGCCGGGAAGGTGGCGCTAGAGGTAAGGTGTTTGCCTTACAAGCGCTAGCGTAGGGCGGACCGCGGTTCGATCCCCCGGCGTCCCATATGGTCTCCCCAAGCCAGAGGCGATTTCTGAGCTCATAGCCAGGAGTAACCCCTGAGCGTCAAACGGGTGTGGCCCAAAAACCAAAAAAAAAAAAAAAAAAGAAAAAAGAAATGGAATGCAAACAAAAAGTAAATAAATAAAAATAAAATAAAAGGGCCCGGAGAGATAGCACAGCGGCATTTGCCTTGCAAGCAGCCGATCCAGGACCAAAGGTGGTTGGTTCAAATCCCGGGGTCCCATATGGTCCCCCGTGCCTGCCAGGAGCTATTTCTGAGCAGACAGCCAGGAGTAACCCCTGAACACCGCCGGGAGTGACCCAAAAAAGCAAAAAACAAAATAAAAATAAAAAAATTAAATTAAATTAAAAAATGGAATGCAGATAAAAAAGACACAACAAGATTGAAATACAAAGAAAATGAGTGCTTTAGAAATTTCAATAAAGGATAGATTACCACTGAATTGTGAAGGATTGTAAGAACTATAATCAATAATTTTTTAAAAATAAAAATTAACCAAAAGCATATGAAGTCAATAGTGGAAGAACTACCAGCTAGATTTTTTTTCTTTGTGCTGTCTCTGTGTTCAGGTATCACATCACACAGGCATGAATCCGACCCTGTGTGGTATCTCTCATGCACAGACCATGAGATAGTTTTATTTTTAAGTATAGGAAATTGACTTGTCCAAGTAAATACATTTAATGCCAATTTAGTAAAAACTAGCACTAGGGTAGAAGCCTACTGGTCTTTTTATTTTGAAAACCAGTAAAAATTAGTTGTGGAATAAGAGGAAGATAAGAGACAACACAAGATATGAAAATGTTAAGAGTTCTGATCACGAGGTTATTAGACAGTAGATAACAAGCTTATTTATTTCTGATTTCTCACCGGTCATTTATTAGGAGATAATGCCTAATAGCAATTAGGTTTAAAGATCTCTAAAATACCAAATATTAAACTCTTTAGGAACAAATATTTACATTTATTTGCTATGGAGGGAAAGAATTTCAGTTAAAATTATTTTGGGGCCAGAGTGGTGGTGTAATCAGTAAGGAGTCTGCCTTGCAAGCACTAGTCTAGGACAGACTGCAGTTCAATCCCCTGGAGTCCCATATGGTCCCTCAAGCCAGGAGCGATTTCTGAGTGCATAGCAGGTGTAACCCCTGAGCATCACAGGGTGATACTCTAAAGAAAAATAAATAAACAAAATTATTTTGAAGTGATAGAAGAAAAATTATTGCTATGTATAAATATAGAGAAACATTTAAAGAGCTGATTTAAAGCATGTTATAAAATAAAATGTTTATAAAGTACATTGTTTATAAAAATGAAACACCTAATATCTATAATAAAGAAATCCATAATGCTGGCCTGGGAACTCACTAGCAGAATACATAAGAAACCACTCCTTATCTTAGTAGAAGCTGTCCTATAGAAAATTCAGATTTATATTTATTAACAAAATTTATTTGCAGATGCAAAGATTAGAGTATTAGACCATGCAAAGCATCAATATCTCTTGGTAAAGCCACTTTTTTCTCTTCAAAGGAGGGAAAAAAATTTTTAGGGTCAAACCAAATCATGTACTGTTTTAAATGCTTAAATTGTAGTGTGTTTACTAAGCACTGATATATCTCTTCATTGATATCTCAAATTTCACTATCAATGAGAACTATGAAATAAAATGCATTACCAGTCACAGAAGCAGAATCTGCACTTTCTTTCCTAATGACTCTTTAAAATGTCACTACATCAGAAGTTTTACCTCAGTTAAAAGCCACGATCTCACAAATCAGTATTACAGTGAAATGATTCCAGAGCATTATATGATATTGAATCATAAGCCCTAGAGTATGCATCCCAGGAGAACTTGAAGGTACATTGTTAACATTTTCATCTATTTTTGCAAGGTAATTAAAAATATTTGGAAACTTTTAGATGAGAAAGCTCAAGAGCACAAACCTAGAACATCAGTATAAACAAAATTCAGAATATAGTGATTAATATTTCTATACAGAAAAACTATCTAGTTACACAAGAGTCTCCATTTTACCAGAACATCTATCAATGGAAGGTAAAAATAAAAATTGAATAAAGATTGTGAGTGGGAAAGAAGACAGTACTTCAAGGTGGGGAGTAAAACATGAACTAGA
The DNA here is from genome assembly GCF_024139225.1 of Suncus etruscus. Lineage (NCBI taxonomy): Eukaryota > Metazoa > Chordata > Mammalia > Eulipotyphla > Soricidae > Suncus > Suncus etruscus. The sequence continues at coordinate 57,451,940 of NC_064856.1, forward strand.
GGCAGAAGTATAACTGGATAAAATGCACTCTTGGTGCAAAGTTGAAACCAGATTAAGGAAAGTAGATAGAAGCTTCTTTATAAAAAGTCTCTTTTTTCCTTTTTTTTTGATTTTGGACACTCAGGGGTTACTCCTGGCTATGTGCTCAGAAATTGCTCCTGACTTGGGGGACCATTGGGATGCCAAAGATCAAACCGAGGTCTGTCTTGGATCAGCCTCATGCAAGGCAAACACCCTACTGCTGCACATTCGCTCTGACCCCTATGAAAAGTTTCTATGCTATTTTCGGCACTCAAAGACATTTTGGTCTTTTGAACATAAATATATAGCTCCTTATATGTTTAAGGAAATAAATCTCCATAGTTGATTTTCTAGCGTTCTTAAACTAGGAGTCAATTGAGAGCAGCTAACATAAAGGTTAGATCAGTAAATTGTAGTTTAATTGAAATTCTTTCATTTACAATACTATTAACAGTGGTTTTTCATGCACATAATTCTAATACCACATCCATCATCAGTGTGCTCACCTCCCTTCCCCAAGAGCACCAATCTCCCAAAACCAAATTGTGAGGATTAGCTCTCCTATTATGTTGTCTTTGGACATTTGTTACTACCTTGCTACATTTGATACTATCTCTTAAGTTCCAGATATGAGTCATGTGCTCAGCATGATATCCTCTAGTTCCATCTATGTTGCTACATAATAAAGTTCTTTCTTAAAGCTGCATAGTATTCTTTTCTGCATATATGCTACATCTTCTTGAGTCATTCTTGGGCATTTAGGTTGTTCCTATTTCTTGGTTATTTCTCCATTTTATGTTCTAGGACCTTGGCCATTAATTAACTATTAATACATCAATGAGCTTATTATGGGATCAATTCTATGTCTTTGGTACGAATGTTATTTCCAATATCACACTTTTATTCTTGGGTTTTATGTTGTAGTGTAAAAATCAGGGAAAGCACTACCTGCCAACTGATTATGAGGGTTTCTTTTACTCTTTGGATTACTTAGTGTTTTAGACAAGTTCCAATACTGTTTCTTCTTCTGTTTCCCTGCATTGGAATTTTGATATATTTTGCACTAAATCTGCATAATTTTTGCTTAGAATGGTCACTTTTACAATGTTAATTCTTCTAATTCTTTATTAAGGAATATTTTTCCAGCTCTTTATATTATATCTTTTATAATAGTGACTGAATTTTCAATGATAGTCTTTAAACTCTAAGTTGGTTACTAGGTGTATCAGTCTCTTTGATAAAATTGTGAGAATAGAATTTTATTTTTGTTTTTTTTATAACATTATTTACATATAAAATGCAATAGATATTTAAAATGCCCTACTTTGCTTCATTGGTTTATCCTTTCTTTTTTTTTTTTTTTTTTTTTTTTTTTTTGGGTTTTTGGGCCACACCCGGCGGTGCTCAGGGATTACTCCAGGCTGTCTGCTCAGAAATAGCTCCTGGCAGGCACGGGGGACCATATGGGACACCGGGATTCAAACCAACCACCTTTGGTCCTGGATCGGCTGCTTGCAAGGCAAACGCCGCTGTACTATCTCTCCGGGCCCTGGTTTATCCTTTCTAATAGTTTTGAAGGAGTCTTTATTTTTTACATATATTATCTTGCTTCCTGAAAATCATGATAGTTTAGTTTCTTTTTCCAATTTAATTTTTTTGCCTACTTGTTATGATAAGACTTTGAATACTATATTAAAGTGTTATAACACTAAAGTGTATTAAGGAGACTTCCTTATCTTTATCTTAGACTTAAAGCTTTAGGTTGTTTGCAACAAATATAATGTTAGCTGTGGGTTTATTGTGTGTTATTTATTATGTTAAATTATATTTCTGTACATCACTGTAGTGATTTAGCCTTCAAAATGTAGAAGAGAATAGGTGGTTTAATAACTAAAATATAGTATATTATCTTTATATTTAAGATAATGACTAAAATGATAATATATAATTGATACTATAGTTATTCTTGATATAAATAGCAATTAAGGGTTAAAACAATCTATATCACTTATAATTAATTTTGAGACTGACAGTCTGTAGTTTATACTACCCTCAATATCCCTGCAATAGTGTCACTATTGCTGATATACTTGTTTTGTTTCTTTATATATAACATCTGAAGGATGTCAGATACATGGTCCTGTAGTTAGAATTTCTGCTTTTCACCCTGGCAGCCCAGTCCTTCTTTTTATTCTATCTTTTCTTTTCTATTAATTTCACTCTAACTTATCAGAATACAAATGTACTATGGTCAATTACAACAATGATGTGATACACAGTCTATAAATAAATTAAATTGAAATTAAATAAAATTTGCTGAACGTTATCTATCACAAAGAAAAAAATCTGTGTTTTCTTCTTATTGATTCTTTTCTTAAACTTTTTAAATTGAATCACCACAAGATGGAGTTTAAAAGTTGTTGGGGCTGGTGAGGTGGCGCTAGAGGTAAGGTGTCTGCCTTGCAAGCACTAGCCAAGGAAGGACCGCGGTTCGATCCCCCGGTGTCCCATATGGTCCCCCCAAGCCAGGGGCAATTTCTGAGCTCGTAGCCAGGAGTAACCCCTAAGCATCAAACGGGTGTGGCCCAAAAACAAAAAAAAAAGTTGTTGTTGTTTTTGTTGTTGGGAGCAGAGAGATAGCATGGAAGTGGGGCTTTGGCCTTGCATGCAGAAGGATGGTGGTTCAAATCCCGGCATCCTATATGGTTCCCCGAGCTTGCCAGGAGCGATTTCTGTGTGCAGTGCCAGGAGTAACCCCTGAGCGCTGCCGGGTGTGACCCAAAAACCAAAAAAAAAAAATAAAATAAAATAAAACAAAATTGTTGTTGCTTGACTGCTTTTAAATGGAAGGAAGGAAGAAAGGAAGGAAGGAAGGAAGGAAGGAAGGAAGGAAGGAAGGAAGGAAGGAAGGAAGGAAGAAGGAAGGAAGGGAGGGAGGGGAGGGAGGAGGGAGGGAGGGAGGGAAGGTGGGAGGGAGGGAAGGAGGAAGGGAGGGAGGGAGGGAGGGGAGGGAGGAGGGAGGAAGGGGGAGGAGGAGGGAGGGAGGGAAGGAAGGGGGGAGGGAGGGAGGGAAGGAGGAAAGGGAGGGAGGAGAGAGAAAGGGAGGGAGGGAGGAAGGAAGGGAGGGAGGGTGGGAGGAAAGAAGGAAGGAAGGAAGGAAGGGAGAAAGGGAGGAAAGAAGGGAGGAAGGGAGGAAAGTAGGGAGGGAGGGAGGAAGAAAGGGAGGGAGGGAGGAAGGGAGTAAAGAAGGGAGGGAGGGAGGAAAGAAGGAAGGAAGAAAGGAAGGAAGGAAGGAAGGAAGGAAGGAAGGAAGGAAGGAAGGAAGGAGGGAGGGAGGGAGGGAGGGAGGGAGGGAGGGAGGAGGAGGGAGGGAGGGAGGGAGGAAAGGAGAAAGGGAGGGAGGGAGAAAGGAAGGGAGGGAGGAGGGAGGAGAAGAGGAAGGGAGGGAGGAAGAAAGGAAGGGAGGGAGGGAGGAAGAAAGAGGAAGGAAGGGAGGAAGAAAGGAAGGAAGGAAGGAAGGAAGGAAGGAAGGAAGGAAGGAAGGAAGGAAGGAAGGAAGGAAGCCCATGTTTTTTTTTTTTTTTTTTTTTTTTTTTTTGGTTTTTGGGCCACACCCGGTAACGCTCAGGGGTTACTCCTGGCTATGCGCTCAGAAGTTGCTCCTGGCTTGGGGGACCATATGGGACACCGGGGGATCGAACCAGGGTCCGTCCAAGGCTAGCGCAGGCAAGGCAGGCACCTTACCTTTAGCGCCACCACCCGGCCCGGAAGCCCATGTTTTTACAAAATTTAGTATTCAAGGTAATTTGGGCTAAATGAGAAAAGTAATTAATTTCCTTTAAAATTCATGCCACTTTTCCCATGGAAATTTTCTATTACAATCTTTTTTGTTTTGTTTGTTTGGGACTTACATATTTTGCTACTTCAAGGGTTGCACCTGGTTCTGCACTCAGAAATTACTGGGATGTCAGGGGTTAAAGCTGGGTTCAGGGCCTTGAGAGATAGTACAGTGGTGCTTGCCTTGCAATCAGCTGATCCAGGACCAAAGGTGGTTGGTTTGAATCCAGGTGTCCCATATGTTCCCCCATACCTGCCAGGAGCTATTTCTGAGCAGACTGAAAGGAGTAACCCCTGAGCACCGCTGGGTGTGGCCCAAACCCCCCCCCCCAAAAAAAAAACCTGGGTTCACAGCAAGCAAGGCAAATTCCTACCTGCTGTATTATCTCTTCCTCTCCTTTATTACAAATTCTTATTTTGTTATTTTACCAAATCCATTTTGAGTATGCTCCAAAACTTGAAACTAGCATCTTATACCATACTGTCTTATTTTCTACTAGAAAATTATCTAAGATAATAATGTAGTTCAAAGTGATCAAACATCCTTTGCAAATGTGAAGCTCTGAATTCAATCTCAGGTAGCATAGCATAGCGTAGTGCAGCATATTGTAGTGTAGTGTAGTGTAGTACAGTACAGTATAATATAGTGTAGTATAATGTAATATAGTGTATTATAGTACAGTATAGTATAGTGTAGAAAAGTATGCTATATTGGTATATTATTAATTTGGTAGATATGTTAGTATTTGTTGTATCCCAGACAGTATGTGAGGCAGGTGGAACACAGTGCTAAGAAAACATATAGAGGCATTGTACTCAAAGCGTATTGTTGCTTGCAGTTTATCCTACTAAACCACTCAGAATAAAGTTTAAATAAATGTCTGTGATGAAAAGAAATAGTGTTTAGAGAGAGAAATATTTTGTTTTGGTTTGGTTTGGTTGGGTTGGGTTTAGTTTTTGGGTCACACCCGGCAGCACTCAGGGGTTACTCCTGGTTCTATGCTCAGAAATCGCTCCTGGCAGGCTCGGGAGACCATATGGATTTGAACCACCATCCTTCTGCATGCAAGACAAATGCCTTCCTCCATGCTATCTCTCTGATCCCCAGAGAGAGAAATATTTTGAAATAAAAATTAGCACATGGGAGAATAAGGAAACCTTAAGGAAACAACATTTTAAGGAGAATTAAATAAAGAGTAGAAATCAATCAATAGATATCAAGGCATTTTTTGGCACCACAAGGCAGAAAGGTATAAACTTCACAGAAATGAAAGTAAACATTACACAGACACAGAAGTGAGAGAACAAATGTGTGAATGGCAGATGTAGGTGAAAATAGAGAGAAGTATAAACAGGAGCCAAATCAAGCAGGACTCCAAGAACCATGCTAGAGACTTTTCTATCCAAGCTATAGAAGAAAGCCATTGAATTCTTTAATACTAAGAGACTAATACTAATATTTAAATTTTATTACTATAATTTTGGACAGTATCATGTACAAAATTAATAAGAATGGTTTTATAATTCCACACTACTACACCACCAGCTGCAGAATGTCAGTTTCCTATACAGATTCAGTTCACAACATTGTTGACAATATCTCATGGTTTATTTTCATTGAAGATTGTCTTCTTGCTTTCGTTGTTTCTTTACAATCCACATATGATAACGATCGCCCATTATTTGCCAATTTCTATATACTCAATGTTCTTAGTAGGATGCAGTACAATTCCATCCAAGTACAGTAAAATGCAATTTATTTTTTCTCATAACTGAAATAATTGTACTATATACCATTACATATAACATTGTAATATATATACCATTGTAAATATATACCATAATTTCTTTATTCACTTATCTGTTTGGAAGGGCTTGGATTTTTTTTCTAGATCTTGGCTATTGTAAACAATATTGCAATAAACATAGATAGGAATATATTCTTTCAAATTAATTGTTTTGTGTTATTGGGGAAGATTGCTATGAATGAAAACATTGGGTGATGTCAAAGTACTATTTTTTTTGTTTGTTTGTTTGTTTTGGTCACACCTGGCGATGCTCAGGGGTTACTCCTAACTCTGCACTCAGAAATCGCCCCTGTCAGGCTCAGGAGACCATATGGAATGCCCAGAATCAAATCACTGTCGGTTCTGAGTTGGCCTTATGCAAGGCAAACACCCTACCACTGTGCTATCTCTAAGGCCCTTCTAATTTTTTTTTGAAAAGTTACCAAGGCTGAACTAGAGAACATTCTTTCAACAGAGAATGAGAATTTCTTTTTCAACCAGTTTCACCAATACTGATTATAATTATTTCCCAACTTTTTGAGATGAGCCATTCTCACTAGTGTGAGATGATAGTTTATTATTGTTTTGACTTACCATTTTCTGATAGGTAATGATAAACACTTTTTTTCAGGTGCCTTTTTTCATCTACTTTCCATGTTTTTGGAAGAGGTTATTTATTTAGTTGATGTTGAGTTCTGAAAGTGCTTTATATATTTTGGATTTTAGCCTTTGATAAAGATATGTGAATGTTTGGTTTTATTCTATAGGCATCTTTTATATTTTAGGCATAATTTCTTATGCAGCTCAAAATATTTTTAGTTTGATAGATTCAGTTTTAATTTTCATCTTTTCTGTACTTGCATCTGGGTGTGGCTAGAAATTCTAATATCCATTCCAACCCCCAAAACATGGTTTAGTGAGCAGTTCTATTAGCTTCCATAAATATTAGTTGGTGTTACCTGAAAAGAATCACTAATAGTTTCCTGATAAACTGGTTGACTTTGTCAAAGATTTAAATAAATGGAGACCCAAAGTTACTCTGAAATGACCAAATATTAAGCTAATCCTTGAAACTTTCTTATTTGCCTTCTATTCCATCAAGTCACAAGACTTGTTTTCTAGTTTTCACCAGAATAAGTGATCTTCTAATAAATTGTGCATTCCTCAAATCACAACCTATATTCCCCCAGAGATAATCACATTCAAGCCAATCCTAATAAAAAATGGCTGAATCAATGAACATAAATAAATGAAACAAAGGAGTAAAATTAAATAAAATGTGTGTTTTACTTGGGGTTTAGGTTTTTGCATCTTGTACATAATACTTTCCCCTAAGGTATATGATAATAGCATTTCAAGACATAAAGAGATAGAAAAATAGGGGGGAAGTGCTCAGGGCTTGTTTTCTGGCTCTGCACTCAGGAATTAATCCTGGAAGTATTCAGGGGATTATATGGAATACTGGAGATCTAACTTAGGTTGGCAGGATGCAAGACAAATGACCAACCCCATGTATATATACTATTGCTACAGCTTCAGAAAAGATTTTTAAATACCTGTTTACTCACTACTAAAAAGAAATTTATAAATTATATAATATTTCTTGAATTAATTTCAGCCAGAACAAAATTTCTCCTTGTAACATAAAAATGAATAATATCAGTATAAACAAAAGTCAGAATATAGTGATTAATTGGAAAACTTAACAATTGAATACTCAAAATGTCATAAAAGTATTCAATTATTCAGAGAATGACAAATTATCACATTTTGTCAGAATGTTTGTAAACTCAATTTTCTTCTCCATAACTTTACCAATGCTCTTTTCATCTCATTGTTTCTCAAGCTGTAGATCAATGGATTCAGTAAAGGTGTAAGAAATGAGTAAGCCAAAGACATCAGTTTCTTGGTTTCTGGGGAATAGCCAGATTTGGGTTGTGAATAAGTCAGCATAGCTGTGCCATAGAAGAGGGTCACAGAAGTCAGATGGGAGGCACAGGTAGAAAAGGCTTTTTGTCTCCCAGTGGTTGTTGGCATCTTCAGGATGGCAAAAAGAATTCTTGTATAAGACAAAATAATTAAGAAAAAAGGAACCACAACAACCATAACAGTGCCTGTAAATGCATAAATTTCAAAAATAAAAGTGTCTGCACATGCAAGCTCTAGCACTGGGGGTGTCTCACAGAAGAGATGATTAATTTTATTGGGGCCACAATAGGGAAAACTAAACACCCAAGAGGTATGAACAGTATCCAACAGGATCCACGAAACCCAGGAGAACATTACTAATCTCACAAAAACACTTTTGTTCATTAACACTGGGTAGTTCAATGGATGGCAGATTGCAGCATATCGATCATAAGCCATTGCCCCCAGGAGAAAACATTCAGTCCCACCAAAAAGAAGAAGGAAGTACATCTGTGCAAAGCAGCCTGCAAAAGTAATTGTTGTTTTTTCAGTAGAGAGGACCACCAGCATTTTAGGTGTAGTAGTTGCACTGAAACCCACTTCCAACACAGACAAATTCAGAAGAAACAGGTACAAGGGGATGTGGAGGCTTTTTTCCAGGGAGATGACAACTATAATTATGGCGTTTCCCATCAGTGTCACCAGGTAAATAACCAAGAAAAACCCAAAGAGCTGCTCTTGGAGTTCAGGATAGTTAGAGAATCCCAAGAGGATGAATTCAGTGACAGAAGTTCTATTTTGTCTTTTCATTGCAGTGGTTGAAAATAAACACTATTTTATGAATTTAATACAATTAGCATAAAAAGCAATAATTTAGAGTCCACATCTATATTCACCCCCAATAAATCCTAGCTAACATGGTAAAGAATATTGCATACTGAAATAAATAAAATGGCGATATTTTGAGAATACCAATTAAGCATATAAATAAATTTTCAAATGATAAATGAGAAGTGAAGAATTCTGACTTACAAATCTAGTCTAAAAAGTATAAAACATAATCAAAATTTTATTGCAATTTAACATTATAAAAGTTAAACCTAGACTGATAGTAGATAGAAATATTTGTAAATACATTCTGAGTTTTTACAGACATTGTACACTTTTTTCAATTTTATAAAACTATAAAATGTAAGTTTACCAAATTACTTAGGGCTTAAAGGTAGCAAGAATAAAGATTTAATTTGAATGGTAAAATTCTAATAATTAAAATTAGTAATATATGTTAATTATAAATATTTGTTGATTAAAATACCTAAATGGAACTCAGAAAAGATGCAAATAATCAAAACATTGATTTTATATGAGCCTTTTTTTGTTTTGTTTTGGGGCTACACCTGGGTGGTATTCAGGGGTTATTCCTGGCTCTGCACTCAGAAATAGCTCCTGGCAGACTCGGGGGACCATATGGGATGCCAGGGATTGAACAGAATCTGTCCCAGGCCAGTCATTTGCAAGGCAAATGCCCTACCGCTGTGCTATCTTGCCAACCCCAATATATGAGCTTTTCTTAAGAGAACCAAAAATTATGTGAGTTGATATAGCTGTATTGATTTTTCCCCGAGATGCACCTGCTAAATAAACATCTGCATGTGGTTCTTCTGGGGGCTAGTGTTGCTGGAGTCACCAGCAACAGTACTAGGGATCTCAAAAATACATAACATGAGTTCTAGCCCTTTGAGCCATCTTCTAAGTCTCTGCCCTCATTTGGGCTATTATTACCCCAAATCTCCCAAACCCCAAAAAATAACGAGCCAGTTAGATAAAGAAATAGTAAGATATATTATTTGTGGAGTTAAGATTATTAGAATATTAACCTAATTTAGGAGTAGATAGCAACGTGTCTTAGTTATAATTGTAATCATAGTCATTTATTAAAATCAAATATTATATTAACCATAATGCTTTTGGTAGTTAAGGAGTTTGTAAATTAGTAAAAACTGACAGTAGGAACAAATATTTGAATAAATACATATAATCAATTATAAGCATATTAAAGTAGGTAGGCTTTAAAACTCTAAATTTAGATTATTATATCAACACAATGAAAAATATTTAAAGAGTTGATTAAACACATATCATGGAACAAAATAAGTAAAGACACCATGTAACCACAGGTAACACACCTTTTCACTATATTCTGTATCACAATGATTCTAATGTTGTCTTGAGTAACTTACAAGTATAAAATATTCAGTCAATGTCACTGTCTTTTTGTAGTTGAATCTTCCAGTCAAAGAAATGAGGAGTAAGCATTAGTCATTTAGTTTCCTCCCAAATGCTTATATCTGGGGTTTTATTACTAATCTATGCAAAAAATAGTTTTAACTTTAATAATTGCCTAAAGAATTCTCTGAAAAGATTTTTAAAAATTGACTAATATCAAATGCAGTCTATTGACTCAACTGGGTTCATTGTAAAGTTTATTAATATAAATACTCTAGTATATCCTGGAGATTGGCATTCCACTCCAACATTATCTACAATTATCAATGAGAACTTAAGTGAAACCACTAACAGCAGCAGCAGAATCTTCACTTTCTTACCTATTGACTTTGTTTCTTTAAATGTCGCTATTTTCTCAGCTTTATCTCTAGCCAAAAAATCACCTCCTCAGAAACACAACTCAGTGACTCTATGAAACTGCTCTGGGATATTATATGGTTTTGAATCATATATGCAGAAAGTCCATCGCTGGGTGTTTGAAATCACTTAATAAACACTCTCTGGTACTTTCTGTGATAAAGTGACCTAAATTTTGTCCCTTGGGTGAGAAAACTCAAGAGTATAAATCTGAAACTCTAGTCTTTGTTCCATTAGGGACCAGATCCTTTTTTACATAGGAGAATCAATTTCTACATTACAACTCCTAAAGGAAATTGAAACAAAGACAATAAAATTGGTATGATAAATAATAATAGACTGTAATAACATTACAACTTTAACAGACTGTGAAGAGAAAAAGAATACATAGGAAAGAGTGTAACTAGGCAGGTGAACTAGACGTAAAGGAATAATACATAGAAAGCAATTTGTGCAATGATGGGAAACCAAATAAGGGAAGTAGATTGAGCCTTTTTTTCTTTTTTATTTAAACACCATGGTTCCAAGGTTTTTAGTAATACAGAGTTGTCTTGGTTTTTTGGTTTGTTTGTTTGTTTGTGGGCTTTTTGCAGCTAAAGTTGTTTGTGATTGAATTACAGTCATACAACCATACAACGTACAACAACCTTCACCCATAAACATTTCCTGCCACCAATGTCCCCAGTTTCCCTCTCACCCTCCCCGATGCACTCTCCCCTTCCTATCTCTAGAGTATATCATTTTCTCCTCTCTCTCTCTCTCCCTCTCTCTCTCCCTCCCTCTCTCTCTCTCCCTCTCTCTCCCTCTCTCTCCCTCCCTCTCTCTCTCCCTCCCTCTCTCTCCCTCCCTTTCTCTCTCTTGCTCTCTCTCCCTCCCTCTCTCTTTCTCTCTCTCTCCTCTCTCTCTGTCTTTCTCTTCCGTTTTTCTTTTTTTTCCTTTTAGATACTTTGATTTGCCGTACACAGCATATTTCCTACTTCCAATGTCCCCAGTTTCCCGCTCACTCTCCTCGATGCACTCTCCCCTTCCTGTCTCCAAAGCATAAAATTATCTTCTCTCTCTTTCTCTCTGTTTGCCTTTATTTCCCTTTTAGACACTTTGATTTGCAGTATAGAGCATATTGCCTACTACCAATGTCCCCAGTTTCCCTCCCCACATCTTTCCCTGCCTACCTCTAGGGCAGGCATTTTACTTCTCTCTCTAGGACACTCTCTTCTTTTTTGGCATTGTGTTTTGCACTATTGTTAATGAAGAGGTGCCAGGCATGTCGATTTATCTTCTTTAAGTTATAACTAGTTCCCTAGTTATTTTTTTAACTTTTTAAAAATAATATCTTTATTTAAGCACCTTGATTATAGACATGATTGTAGCTGTGTTTAGTCATATAAAGAACACCCCCCTTCACCTGTACAACATTCCCATCACTAATGTTCCCCATTTCCCTCCTCTCCCTCACCCGTAGTCAAAAAAGGCATTCTAATTTACTCCTTCATTAACATGGTTATGGTAATTGTCAGTGTAGTTATTTCTCTAACTGCACTCACCACTCTTTGTAGTGAGCTTCATATCATGAGCCAGTCCTTTCAAGCCCTCATCTCTATTGTCTCTGGGCATTATTATAATAATATCTTTTATTTTTATTAAAACCCATAGATGAGTGATACTATCTCTCTCCCTCTAACTTATTTCACTCAGCATAATAGTTTCCATGTCCATCCATGTATAGGAAATTTTTGTGATTTCATCTGTTCTGACAGCTGCATAATATTCCATTTTATATCTGTACTACAGTTTCTTTAACCATTCATCTGTTGAAGGGCATCTTGGTTTCCAGACTGCCATTGTAAATACTGCTGCAATAAATATAGGTGTGAGGAAGGAATTATTGAATTGTGTTTTTTGTGTTCCTTGGGTATATCACTAGGAGTGGTATAACTGGATCATAAGGGAGCTCAATTTTCAGTTTTATATGGAATTTCCATATTGTTTTTCATATAGGCTGGACTAGATAGCATTCCCACCAGCTCACTGCTGATAAATCCCACAGCAGTGAGTTGGTGAGAATGCTGTCTAGTCCAGCACCCTGTCCTTGTCTAGAGGGATCAGTTCCAACTAAGATTGTCACAGTAGACCCTTCTCTATTCCAACTGCACTCGCTACTCTTTGTGGCAAGCTTCTCACCATGGACTGGTCCTTTTGATCCTCATAAATTGAGCCATTTTTATAATTAACTTGATGCTCTACCACCCACATAATCTGAGACCAAAGAGACAATACAGGGGTTACCGAGCTTGCATTACACAGGGCTGACACCATCAAACCTGGCACCACATATAGCCCCCAAGGACCATCAGGTGAGAACTCAGCACAGAGTCAGAAGCAAGCCCTAAACTCCAATGTAGTGAAGAGATGAATGTGCAGACTTGAATTGGTCTGGAAATTGGTCTGGAAATGATCCACATTCTTGGAAGACAATGAAATGGTCACCCATCCCCTATCATTATCATTAAAATGAGTGTAAAGAGAGAGCTGTGTCTTCCTTTCTCTAAAAAATTTTTAGAAGAAAACTTTTTCTCATAATCTAGGAGCTTTCCTGCATTTCTTTCCTTTCCATTCCCTTACCTAATTCTTGTGTGCAGAGCCAGAAGACCTGAGCACCATCAAGTATAGCCTAAATGCCATAAATAATAAATAAATAAATAAATAAATAAATAAAAACGTTTTATTGATTTGTTCACTCAGTCTTCAGCCCCTTGCCTTCATCTTGACTACTTGATGACAAGAACCTGAGTGCCTGTACACACTATAACAATGTTTGAAGGTACTCTAAAGTAGTATCCCAGAGCCACATGGTGACCAGGATCAAATCAAGGGCTACCTCATGCAAAGCATGTTCTTCAGCCCTTTGATTATTAGTTCAGTCCAAAATATTCTATATGAATATTTTATATTTCTTTTATCCCTGTCTTACACCCTTGACATATATATTTTTGTCTCTCATTGGAATAGTTGCTATAATTTCTGATCTCCTCCGGTTTTTTTATTTCTTTTTCTTTTTCTTTTTTTTTCTTTTTTCTTGTTTTTTTTTCTTTTTGGTTTTTGGGCCACATCCGGTAATGCTCAGGGGTTACTCCTGGCTATGCGCTCAGAAGTCGCTCTTGGCTTGGGGACCATATGGGACGCCAGGGTATCAAACCGCAGTCCATTCTAGGCTAGCGCAGCAAGGCAGACACCTTACCTCTAGTGCCACCACGCCGACCCCTGATTTCCTCCTTTTAATCTTATGCCTTTGCTCAAAATCCTCCCATAGCAGTCTGTCCCATTAAATATAGAAACCAATTAATAGATTAGACATCTGTTCCCATTAGTTTCTTATTCCTCCATAAAAACTGAAGGAATAGAGAAAGTAAGAAATAGATTCCCTTAAAATACAACTAGATGGACCAGAGCAATTCACAATGAGTAGGACATTTCTCTTGCACTCAGACAATCCTGATTCAATCTCCTGCATCCCATATCGTCCCCAAGTCTGCCAGGAGTAATTTCTAAGCACAGAGCCAGGAGTAACCTTTGAGATCTTCGGGTGTAACCAAAACACAAAATAAACAAAAAATATAACTATTTGCATTTTTAAAAATACAAAGATAACACAGAGGGCATGGTACTTGTCTTGCCTACAGCTGACCAGGTGTCAGCCTCAGAAGTCCCCCAAATTTCACCAGGAGTGATCCCTGAACACAGAGATAGTAGTAGTAAGTCCTGAACAATACCAGATGTGGCCCAAAAATAAATAAATAAACAAACCACAACCAGAAAACAGATACATATCTCACACAGCTTACATTTGTTTATTATTAGATTATGCATTGTTTATCATTGTAAATCATTGTTTATCAATGATTTGTTAATCAATGCATTTTTATCATTATTGCTTGCTTCTATTAACTTTTGTTTGTTTTTGTTTATTTTTGGATTACACCCAGAAGCACTCAGGGGTTACTCCTGGCTCTGTGTTCAGAAATTACTCTTGACAGTCTCTAGGGACCACATGGGATGCTGGGGATCTAACTGGATTGACAGCCATGCAAGGCAAATGTCCTTCCCACCTGCTGTGCTATTACTTCAGCACCAATGCTTGCTTTTTTGTTGTTGGGCTGTGTGAATTCTTTTTATTTTTTATATTAACGTTTGTTTGAATAACAGTATGAAAATATCTTCACCCAGATGATAAGTTAACTTTTATTTTTTGTTTCATTTTGGGACACATCTGGCAGTACACAAGGTTTACTCCTGCTCTGCATTCAGGAATTACTCCTGATAAGATCAGAGATGCTGGAATTGAACCCAGGTGTGCAGCATGCAAGGCCAATGCCCCACCTGTTGTACTGTTACTCTAGCCCCTGATAGGTTGACTTTTCTGAATTTTTAGTGACTGTCCTGCTGTTAAAAAGCTTCAAATTTGATGTAAACCCAATTTTCTTATTTTTCATTTTTTTTCTTGTCAGTGGAGGTAAGTTATCAAATACATCTACCATACTGAGATTCTTGAGTATTTCATTTTGTGTTTTTCTATATACTTAATGGTTTAGGATTAGTTCCATAATCTTTAAATTATTTTGAAATAATTTATGTACGACATTATCTACTTATCTGGTTTTATTTTTGCATGTGAGAAAAGGCTAGAATATGATATTAAAAGTGAATAACACTTGGGGACAGAGAGATAGTAAAGAGTGGAAAGCACTTGCCTTATAAACAGCCAGCCCAAATTCTATACCTGGCACTCTATATGGTCCCCTGAGCCCACTAGGAGTTATCTTTGAATGCAGAGCCAGATCGATCCATGAAGACCCTAGTGTATAGCCAAAATTAAATAAATAGACAAATTGAATACTGAAGAATGAAATTATTTCTATACTTATATGTAATAAACTAACTTTCTCCTAAAAACAATAGTAGAAGACCAAGAATATTACTATATAATAATGATCAATGGACATCTATCAGGAAGTTAGAACTGCAATAAATATTTATGTACTCAAATAAAATATTAACAGACCTAAAAGAATACATTAACAATAAGAATATGTAAACAATGATATATTAACAATAAGAATACTTTAACAAATTTAACAGTACATAAACAATAACAAAAAGAATACATTAGCAAGAATACATAACAATATTCAATATTATTAACAGATTACAGTATTCTCTACGGCATCAATAGATAGATTATCCTGACAAAAAATTATACAAAGAAACAATTTCCATTCTTAAATGAAGTAATTGATCACATGAATTAAATAGAATTTCCATTCAAAAATAAATGAACAATCATACTTTTCAAGCGCACTTGGAAGAACTCCATACATTATATCAAGCATCTAATCTCACCCTTGGTGGTTCTTAGATAAAAAGCAGCCACACAAAAATGACAATACACAAAAAATGCTCAAGCATGTGGAGACTAAATTAAAAAACATGTGTTAAAACAAGTTTTCAGTAAATAAAAAGTTTACTACACATATATATGCATATATACTATGTATTAATTTAAATATTAGGGAAAATATAAATTTTTCAGTTAACCAGATTGGATAAACATTTAAGAAATACAACAAATAATAAATATACATCTTTGATTTTCCAAAACAGTTCCACTTGGTTTATTACTCCATAGAACAAATTTCCCTTCCAAAGAATAAGATTTCATTTCTTTTTATATTTGCTTGGTTTATTTTGAGGGGGGCACACCTGGCAGTATTCAGGGGTTACTCTTAGCTATGTGCTCAGAAATCGCTACTGGCAGGCTCGGGGGACCATATGATATGCCAGGAATCAAACTCAGGTCCATTCTGGGTTGGCAGCATGCAAGACAAATGCCCCACTGCTGTATTATCTCCCTGGCCCCAGATTTCATTTGTTTCTTGATCTCTTTAAATTCTACCATATTTCTACATTGGAGTGTTGTCAAACTCAGAATTGGAATTATTTTAAAAAGTAACTACAATGATTATTAAAATAAAATTTATAAAATATTTTATTTTGCATCCTACCAAAATTATTTCAATGTATGTTTTCTTCAGACCCATTTTGAAGAATTTATCATAGGGAAATAAAGCAGTTCCATATATATGAACATATAGAACTATGTAATTAAAAGTTCAATCTTAATGGAAGTGATTCAATACAGCTATATAGTAACATTATAAGGGCATAAATAAATTGTTGTAGGTATTGCCCCCAAAACATATGTATCTCTAAAATGTGAATAAAATACACTATTAAAACAGCAAAATAATCCTTGGTACATTTTCACACTTAGAGAACTGAATGAAATGTACTCATATCATGAAATAAAAATGTCTTTATCACTATACATTTAAACAATTCAGTCAGGCAATGACTAAATAGCACATGCTTCTGGCATAGTTAGAATGCATGCAAATCTACTCTTCTTTGCCATAATTTCATCACAGCTCTTTTTATCTCACTATTTCGCAAGCTGTAGATCAGTGGATTCAGCAGAGGTGTAAGAAGTGAGTAAGCCAATGACATCAGTTTCTTTGTTAATGGAGAATAGCCAGATTTGGGTTGTAAGTAAGTCATAATGGCTGTGCCATAGAAGAGTGTCACAGAAGTAAGATGAGAGGCACAGGTTGAAAAGGCCTTTTGCCTCCCAGTGGTTGATGGCATCTTCAGGATGGCAAAGAGGATTCGAATGTAAGACAAGATTATCAACAAGAAAGGAAGCAAGATAATTAATATGGTGCCTGTGAATGCATAAATTTCAAACAAAAAGATATCTGCACACACAAGCTCTAGCACTGGGGGTGTCTCACAAAAGAGATGGTTAATTTCATTGGAGGCACAAAAGGGAAAACTAAATACCCATGTGGTTTGCACAGTAGCTACCATGATCCAAGTAAACCAAGACAGCGTTACCAATCTCACAAAAACACTTTTATTCATAATCACTGGATAATTTAATGGATGACAGATTGCAGCATATCGATCATAAGCCATTGCCCCCAGGAGAAAACATTCAGTCCCACCAAAAAGAAGAAGGAAATACATCTGTGCAAAGCAGCCTGCAAAAGTAATTGTTGTTCTTTCAGTAGAGAGAACCACCAGCATTTTAGGTGTAGTAGTTGCACTAAAACCTACTTCTAACACAGACAAATTCAAGAGAAATAAGTACAAGGGGATGTGGAGGCTTTTTTCCAGGGAGATAACAGCTATAATGACAGTATTTCCCATCAGTGTCACCAAGTAAATAACCAAGAAAAACCCAAAGAGCTGTTTTTGAAGCTCAGGATAGTTAGAAAAGCCCAGGAGGATGAATTCAGTGATAGAGCTTTGATTTTGCATTTTTATTTCAGCAGTGGTCATACATTGTTTTATGAATATAGGATATAAGACATAATACATTGACTCAGAGCCATGCTAGATAATCTTAGCAGAAGTGTGAAAGATGAAACCATTAGATTGAAATTTAGCTAGAAATTCAGGAGGCTTGCCAGAGAGAGTAATGACTCTTAAATTTAAAAAAGGAAGTGGTGAAGAGTTCTCCCTCACAAATTTTATCTGAAAAAAAAAAAAGAAATTAAAATTCTATTTCAATTTAAGTATAATTAATTTGAGAATTAAACATAGCTTTTAAATTAATAGAAATTTAGATGTCATACATTTAACATTATTAAATTATCTATTTCCTTATTTTGTGTAGCTATAAAATCTAAGACCACAAAATATATTTTAAAGTTTGTAAATAAGAGCTGGAGAGATAGCACTGAGGTAAGGCGTTTGCCTTTCATGCAGAAGGATGGTGGTTCGAATCCCGGCATCCCATACAGTCCCCCGTGCCTGCCAGGAGCGATTTCTGGAGTAACCCCTGAGCACTGCTGGGTGTGACCCAAAAACCAAAAAATAAATAAATAAATAAATAAATAAATAAATAATAAAGTGAGTAAATAGAAAAGGAGACTAAAATGTATTAACTAAAAGTACAACAATGTTTATTATAAAGATATATCTAGCATAAATATTCATTCATTTCAAATGACTATATGCAACCTGGTAAAATCTAACAAAACAGCAGAAAACAAAAAAATTAATTGTCTTTATGTTCTTGATATTTTAGATTACCTCTAAGTTATGTGAATTGTCCTTAGGTTCAAGGTCTTTTCATTCAACTAGACGTAGACTAATGGCTAAGAAATTCTAGGACTTAATTCTTTTCTGCACATTTTTATGATTTGGTGACATAAGAAACTCCGATTTTTTAATATAATTTTTATTTTGATCATAGTGGTTTACATATTGTTGACAATAATATTATGGGTACATATTTACATAAAATCAGGGGGGTTCCCATCACCGATTTGTTCTCCCTACCCCTCTGTGTTCGTCCTACCTCCCATATCCTCCTCCCTCACCCCCCGGAGCTTCGAGAATATGTGGTTCCTTCTGTACCTAGCTTACTACTTAGAAATCTTGGTCTTGGTGCCTCCCTTATTTTCCCCTCTAACTGGGAGGAAGGACTACATAGTTCAAGTTATGTGGTTTTATTTGAAGAAGAGAAAAGTAGAAAACTGGGGTAAAAGTCTAATATGCTGAAAATGGGCAGAATCCTTCTAGAGGCTCTCATCGTTGGTTTGAGAGATGAAGGAGAAAAATAAGGTGAAACACCCCAACAGTACAAAAAGAATTGTCAAATATCCAGTGAGCACTCCAGTGATAACGATAGGCACCACAAAAAAAGCCATGGTCTTGGAAACTCCGATTTTTTATTATGTAAACCTGTATTTTAAATTTTATTTACTAGCACCACTTTCCTCTATTATAATTTAATCAATTATTTTAAATATTAATTATTTAACAAATATTCATTGCTGAGCCTATTACCACCCATCTCTAATCTCAGACAAAACTTTGCTCCTAGAACATACTGCAGAGTTCATAAGAAAATACGATCTTATTATTTTGTCAAATTTAAAGATAAATATTTTTATCTTTGTATAGTCATGCTTCATGCAAAAAATTCTGTATTAGAGCAATAATCAAATAATTATTTTAAGAAAATGATACCTAAAATTAGAAAATGAAAAATCTTTAAGGAATGATAATCTAAATAAAAAGTCAAACAAGCACCAATATTTTGTGGAACAAGGGAAATGTTGATAAGCAAAGACCAATAGGGGCCAGAGAGGTGGCACTAGAGGTAAAGCATCTGCCTTGCAAGCACTAGCCTAGGACTGACCGAGGTTCAATCCCCTGGCGTCCCATATGGTCCCCCCACAAGCCAGGAGTGATTTCTGAGGAGTAATCCCTGAGTGTCAAACAGGTGTGGTCCCAAAAACAAACAAACAAAAAAGACCAATAAAGTTAAATGAGTAAAAGATTCCTCGAAATAGAGAGGGAGGGAGAGAGGAAGAATATTTGTAATCACACAAAATTAGTGATTTGAAGGGCATAAGCTAGTATGAAGACAAAGAAAGAAGTTTGCCTTGCATAAGTCAAAAGGCATTTATGGACAATAAAGCAGCAGAATAGAGAACTACTGGTCTTCATGTGATATTTTTCAAAATCAGTAGAAGTTATTTACTATGAGAAATCACAAAACAGATACAGAAAGCCACATAAAAAAGAATGTAATATAATATAATGTTGCCTATATAGAGTATTAGAAATTTAATTAACAGCATTGAAGAATGTAAAGAAGTTTAAGCTCTTGCCTTGTCCATGGCTGACCCAAGTTTGATCCCAGCTACTGCATGTTGATCACCACAAATGATAGCTCAGCACAGATCAAGAGATAAATCCTGAGCACTTCCAGAAGTGGCCAAAAAAGAAACAACAGAAAGAAAATTGATAGTAAGTTAATTCTATGTATCACTAAAGTCACTTATTTTGTTAAAAAAAAAAACTATCTACTGATCTTATTCTTTAATTGGCCAAATATAAGCTTCTAAAATAATAAGAAATAATTTCCACGATCAAAAGTTTTTTAGTTTTGCACCATACCTAACTGTGTGGAGAACTTATTACTGGCTCTGTGCTCAAAGATTACTACTGGTGGAGTTCTGTCAGCATACAAAGGCAGTCACCCTACCCACTATTCTGTTGTTATTCAGAGCAAATATTGTAACCCATTTGTAATAGGCAAAAAATCAACAATGTATACTTGGTTACAAATCTTCAAAGTAGATTTATTTTAAAAGCAGGAAGCTGAAAGTATAATATAAGCAAAATGAAAACCTTTAAAGGACTAATTAGAGTATGTTATGTAAAGCATTCATGATATGCAGAGGAACTGACATATAGGATTCACCTTTTCTCCATAACTGAAATTCCTTATTATCCTGAATTATCTCTTAACATAAGACACTCAGGAAATTATTAGATTTCAACATTCAATTTGGGAAAATTCAGAGCTAAGCATACTTTCTTTTTTTTTTTTAATATAATTTTTATTTTGATCATAGTGGCTTACATATTGTTGACAATAATATTTTAGGTACATATTTACATAAAATCAGGGGGGATTCCCATCCCCAAATTGTCCTCCCTACACCCCCGTTTCTGTCTTACCTCCCATTTCCTCTTCCCTCACCCCCAGGGCGGCTAGAATATGTGGTCCCCTCTGTCTCTAACCAACTACTTAGTAGTCTTGCATCAGTTTGGTCTTGATGCCTCCCTTATTTCCCCCTCCAAGTAGGGGCAGGGGTAGCTAGTTCAAGTTGCGTGGTTTTGCCTGAAAAAGAGAAAATAAATAAACCGGGGTAAGAGTTTAATACCCCGAAAATGGACAGAATCCCTCTAGAGGTTCTCATCATCGATTTGGGAAATGAAGGAGAAAAAGAAGTTGAAACACTCCACCAGTACCAAAAGAAGTGTCAAATATCCAGTGAGGACTCCAGCTATAACGATAAGCACCACAAAAAAAACAGATAAAAAACAAACCAAAACAAACTAAAAACAAACACAAACAAACAAAAAACACGCCGTGGTCTTGAAATAAGAAACATGGCGTAGCACATAACGAAAGAAAAGAAAGGAAGAGAAAGAAAAGAAAAAAAAAAAGAATAATTGGGGCCAACAATTTCAATAATCACATCCAAACTGAGGAATCGACCAAAATAGCTAGGTAAATAAAAATAATAATAACAATAATAAATGAAGGTAAGATATATATATATACATAACCAAGGTTTTGTGTTTTTTGTATTTTTTTTTCCCTCCTGCCCTGGCACAGTAAATATTGGGGTCATTCGAAAAGGAATTCACTTGCCCTATAAGATATGGGGTTTCTCCGTCCTTGGAGTATACTGTCATGGAATCAGCTCTAGTCTTTGCTCAGGATCATTACTCTCCAGGTTGTGGGGTTTTTTTTTTTTTTTTTTTTTTTGGTGTGTGGAAGGCTTCTGCTCTGTCCAGTGTGATACCGTCAGAGCTCTGTGTTTAGCAGTCCCAGTATCTGTACATATCCTGAGGTGGGACTTATGGTGAAGTCAGTCTTTGTGAATCTAGAGGTTCTGTTACCTCAGTGCCATTTTAATCCATCTTCTGTGGTTGGTGATCTTGGTCTTTGCCTAGGAAGGCATCTAGGATAGCGTCTTTCTTTGTTCTTCCAGAAGCCCCTTTCCGTTACAATTGTCTCTGCCGGACCTTTGGGACTGGGGATCATGCTTATTGTGCAGGTCTTAGTTCAAACCCTAGACTAGGGCTTTTTTATTGGTCCCAAGATGTATACAGTCTGGTCGTGGTTCTAGTATCCAGTCATCTGTAAATCACGATCTTGGCTTTTGGACCTACCAAAGGGTGCCGCGTCTTCTGGTTTTGTCTTGTCGTTAGCTGGTGAGGTAGGCTAAACTGCTCTAAGGTCAAGTTGTTCACATTTTCCTCATTGTCGAGATATCATGTTAGAGCTGGCCCTTGTTGTTGACCCTGCAGTAATAAGGCTGTCCCAGATGGAGATTGTTTCTTACAGCTGTTGTGAGGAGCTGTGCCGTTTCTATGTCTGGGATCCAGGGTTCAAGGCTGGTTGAATGGTATCTAATCACCTGAGGTCTAAGTTGATTCCACTTGACATATTTTCAAGGTAGGAGATAACCCTGTATTGTAAACAACTATGAGTTCCTATCTCTAGTAGATAAGAGCTCTTTTTTTTTTAATATGTAAGATTTCCCCTTTATTTAGTGTGCCTTTGCAGGGGGAAGTGGTGCTCCATTATATGTCAGAGTATTTGGGGTGGACAGAGTGGGTAACAGAGATAGGTCACATACCCAAAGACGATTAAAAAAAAAAAAAAAAAAAGGAAATAAAAGTGTATGTGCCCACAAATGTATATGTAAGGCAAACATTTAAATAAATAAGTTAATTAAAAAAAATAAAAAAAATAAAATGAGTTAGCGAAGTTTTTAAAGGACCAACGTGGTGCAAAAGACTACTTTGCATTTGGGAGAGAACAGGTAAAGAGTTGGTGTATTACAGGTCTTATGCCTATGTTGGAAGTACAGTTTTCCCATTGTCTTTTGGATTTTTCTTGTGGTGTGTGGGTTCCCAGGCATCTTCCAATCACACCCCCTGCCCCCCTTCAGATTGGTAAAAATTTGCAGCTGGGAGGTCTTGGAAGAGTTCTTGCATTGGGGATACTATTGGACCTAAGTCCGGTTTCAAGAAACAGTCCATGTTAGGGGGAGTTGGTAGGGAGGGTCTCGCAGCATGTGTCCACAGGGGAGTTGGCTGTCTTTTCTTGCAGGAGACGATGTGTGGGTTCGGTTGGGTGTCCCCTCGCCTGGGTGCTGGGTACTGGTTCATTGGGTAGGAGGTCGATCTTGATGCCTAAAAGATTAAGGACTGAGGGTGGAGAGTTTTAATATGGTGGGAGATCTGGATGGGATTGAGGGGTGAAGGGATAGTTGGATTTCCGGGGGGGAGAAAGGGGAAGGTATATGGGAGGGGTATGAAGGAAGAGAAAAGAGAAAATACCGTAGAAAGGGAGAAGAGAAAGGGAAAAAAGTAAAGAGAAGAGTAGAAGAGAAAAAGAAAAGAGAAGAGAAAAAAATAGAGAGAAGAAAGGAGAGAATAGCAAGGGAATGCTGGTTTGGTTGAATGTGTTCGATGACTAGAGCCTGTAGTTTAGGTCTGTACATCGCAGGTACTGCTTTGGTGGTCTGACTGGTCTCGTGCTTCGATTCCTAAAAGAAGGTTTAACCTAGAGATAAAGTGTATGTTAAAGAGTTTTCTCGTGGCCGTCTCATAGTGCAAGCAAGGTATGGTATCTCGTGTGGTATCCCGAATTGCCATCTTAGTTTGTCCGCCCTTTGTATCTAAGGGCGCCTGTGGAAAGAAAAGCTGAGAGGTTATTTTTAAAATATAGTAAGGTAAAGGGATTAAAACGTAGTGTTATGGTATGTTGCCATTGCATTACGTGATTTCCCGCGGTGTTCTATACTTGTGTTCCTGTTTACGATCTCTAAGGGATTATTGTGGGCCTTTGTTGTAGGAGTCTGGTTACATACCTGTTCTCTCCATGTTGCTGTTTCTGTTGTTGCTGTTTTCCTTGTGGTATAATGTGCAGTCAAGAGTTTGCATTGTTCCTTTTTCATGTATTTTGGACACTGCTCCCACGTATATGTTGACTATTACAGTGATCGGAGTTTCTACCCTGTTAAACCCTTATATGTTATATGATTGTTAGGTATTAGTTGTGTATAAAATATATGTTCTAGGTGTTTCAGAATAGTGCTACCATTCTGTGTTTATCTTTTGTCTTCTGGCTTACTTCGTTTAACATAACATGATCTAGGTCCATCCACGTTGCTGCAAAGTCTGTGATTGTATCATTTCTAACTGCCATGTAATATTCCATTGTGTATATGTACCACATCTTAATGATCCATTCATCCGTTGTTGGACACCTAGGTTGGTTCCAAGATTTGGCTATTATACTGAGTGCTGCGATAAATAGTGGGGTGCATACGTATTTTGGAATGAATGTCCTTCCATCTTGTGGGTATATGCCTAGGAGGGCAATTGCTGGGTCAAATGGCAGCTCAATTCTGAGTTCTTTGAGCACTCTCCAGACTTTCCTCCATAGGTGTTGGACTAGGGGACATTCCCACCAGCAGTGGATGAGAGTTCCTTTCATACCGCATCCCCGCTAACAAAGGTTGTTTCCATTATTTTTGATGTGGGCCATCCTCACTGGTGTAAGGTGGTATCTCATTGTTGTCTTGATTTGGATCTCCCTGATGATGAGTGAAGGTGAGCATGTTTTCATATGTTTGTTGGTCATCCTTCTGTCTTCCTCAGAGAAGTGTCTATTCATTTCGTCTCCCCATTTTTTTATAGCTTTGTTTGGTTTTGGGGGGCTCAGCTTTCTGAGTGCTTTGTATGTTCTAGATATCAGCCCTTTATCTGATATGTCGAGTGAAAAGATTTTTTCCCATTCTGTTAGCTGTCTTCTTGCGTTAAGCAGGGTTTCTTTTGCCATGCAGAAGCTTTTTAGTTTGATGTAGTCCCATTTGTTTATATTTGATGCTAACGTTCTTGCCATTGGTGCTCCATTCTCAAAGACCTTTTTGATATATAGGTCTTTGAGTGTTCTGCCTATTTTATTCTCAATAAACTTTATGGATTCGGGTCTGATTTCAAGGTCTTTGATCCACTTTGAGTTGATTTTTGTATAAGGAGTAAGGTATGGGTTGATTTTCACTTTCGTACATGTGGTTTTCCAGTTGTACCAACACCATTTGTTGAATAGGCTTTCTTTGTTCCATTTCAGATTCTTGCCTCTTTTATCAAATATTAGTTGGCTATATACCTGGGGGTTTATGTCTGGGAATTCTGTTCTGACCCACTGGTCTGATGTCCTGTCTCTGTTCCAGTACCATGCTGTTTTGATTACTATGGCTTTATAGTATAGTTTCAAGTTAGGTAAGGAGATGCCTCCCAGCTTCTTGTTTTTCAGTATTTGTTTGGCTATCCTGGGTCTTTTGTGGTTCCAGATGAATTTTGTGAATGCTTGTTCTAATTCTTTAAAGAATTGTGTCTGGATTTGGATAGGGATTGCATTAAATCTATATAGGAGTTTGGGTAGGATAGTCATTTTCATTATGTTAATTCTACCTATCCATGAGCATGGGATGTTCTTCCATTTCTTTAGATCATCTTCAATTTCTTTCTGGAGCGTTTTGAAGTTTCCCTGGTATAGGTCTTTCACTTCTCTTGTAAGGTTGATTCCTAGATACTTGATATTTTTTGATACTATCTTAAATGGAATTGTATTTTTAATCTCTCTCTCCTCAACTTCATTGTTTGTATATAGAAACGCTACTGTCTTTTGTGTATTGACTTTGTAACCAGCCACTTTGCTGTATTGGTTAATTGTTTCTAGGAGTTTTACTGTGGACTCTTTAGGGTTTTCGATGTATATCATCATATCGTCGGCAAAGAGAGATAGCTTGTGTTCCTCTTTCCCAATTTGAATTTCTTTGATTTCCTTCTCTTGTCGGATTGCTATTGCTAGGACTTCTAAGGTTATATTGAATAAGAGTGGAGAGAGTGGACAGCCTTGCCTAGTTCCTGATCTTAGTGGGAATGCTTCTAGTTTCTCACCATTGAGTATAATGTTGGCTGTAGGCTTTTCATAGATAACTGTAACTATCTTGAGGAAGGTTCCTTCTAACCCTATTTTGCTGAGTGTCTTTAACATGAAAGGATGTTGGATTTTGTCAAATGCCTTCTCTGCATCGATTGATATGATCATGTGGTTTTTGTCTTTCATGTTGTTGATGTGGTGTATAATGTTGATTGATTTGCGTATGTTGAACCAACCTTGCATTCCTGGGATGAATCCCACTTGATCGTGATGTATGATCTTTTTGATGAAGTGCTGGATTCGGTTTGCTAATATTTTATTGAGTATCTTTGCATCTATGTTCATTAGTGAGATTGGTCTGTAGTTTTCTTTTTTGGTAGTGTCTTTGCCTTCTTTGGGAATGAGTGTGATATTAGCCTCATAAAAGGAGTTGGGGAGGATTCCTGTTTTTTCTATGGTTTGGAAGAGCCTATGGAAAAGTGGTAGTAAGTCTTCTTGAAATGTTTGATAGAATTCACCTGTAAATCCATCTGGGCCTGGGCTTTTGTTCTTAGGGAGTTTTTTAATTACATCTTCAATTTCCTCTGAGGTGATTGGTCTGTTTAGGATTTCTAGATCTTCCTTTTCCAGTCTTGGAAGAGGGTGTTTTTCCAAGAATCTATCGATTTCTACTGGGTTCTCTAGCCTAGTTGAGTATAGTTGTTCATAATATGATCTCATGATATGTTGTATTTCTTGGGGTTCTGTTGTAATCTCTCCCCTTTCATTTGTGATCCTACTGATTTGGGTGTTTTCTCTCTTTTTTTTGGTGAGTTTTGCCAGTGGTTTGTCTATCTTGTTTATTTTTTTGAAAAACCAACTCCTGGTCTCATTGATTTTTTGTATTGTTTTCTTGGTTTCTATGTTGTTTATTTCTGCTCTGGTTTTTATTATTTCTTGCCTTCTGGATGTGGTTGGACTTCTCTGTTGCTGATGTTCCAATTCTTTGAGGTGATCTTTTAAACTGTTGGTTTTGTTATTTTCCTGATTCTTGACATAGGCCTGTATTGCTATGAGTTTCCCCCTAATTACTGCTTTTGCTGTGTCCCATAAATTTTGACATGTTGTCTCTTCATTGTCATTTGTCTCAAGGAATCTTTTTATTTCTTCCTTGAGTTGTTCTTTGATCCAGCTGTTGTTGAGCAGCATGTTGTTTAATCTCCAGGTATTAGTTTTTCTCCATTGCTTCTTCTTGACCTCAATTTTGAGCTCTGTGGCATAGTGATCTGAGAGGGTACTTCTAATGATCCTTACCTTTGTGGTCTTATATAGGTTGGCTTTGTATCCTAATATATGGTCTATTCTGGAGAAGGTTCCATGTGGGCTTGAGAAGAATGTGTATTCTGCTTTCTGGGGGTGGAGGGCTCTATATAAGTCTATTAGCCCTAAATCTTCTAATTTTTCATTCAGAGCTCTTATTTCTTTGCTATTTTTCTGTTTGGTGGATCTGTCCAGTGGTGATAGTGGAGTATTGAGGTCCCCTGCTATTATCACATTTCCCTTCATGTGTTTCTCCAGGTTTGCCAGTAGTTGCCTCACATATTTTGCTGGCTCTACATTAGGTGCATAGATATTGACCAGGGTTAGTGTTTCTTGATCTAATGTTCCCCTGATCAGTAAGTAGTGACCCTCTTTGTCTCTGATCACTTTCTTGAGGTTGAATGCAATTTGGTCTGATATAAGAATTGCTGTCCCTGCTCTTTTTTGTTTTCCATTGGCCTGAATAATTACTTTCCATCCTTTTATTCTAAGCCTGTGCTTATCCTGCATCTGTAGGTGTGTTTCTTGCAGACAGCAGAAGTCCGGTTTATTTTTCCTAATCCAGTTCTCTACTATGTGTCTTTTAATTGGAGAGTTTAGTCCG
Source organism: Suncus etruscus (assembly GCF_024139225.1). Classification (NCBI taxonomy): domain Eukaryota; kingdom Metazoa; phylum Chordata; class Mammalia; order Eulipotyphla; family Soricidae; genus Suncus; species Suncus etruscus. The sequence goes on from NC_064856.1 coordinate 57,479,649, forward strand.
TTAACATTTAGGGAGATTATTGAGAGAGAGGATTGTTGTGTAGTTGTGTTGTGTAGGGTGGTTTTTGTTACAATCGGGGGTTTGGATTGTGTAATTCGTCTTTGAGTAAGTCGTTTAGGATCGGTTTTGTTTGCACAAATAGTTCAAATTCGTTCTTGTTTGAGAATGTTTTTAGTCTATCCTCCCATATGAATGTAAGTTTTGCTGGGTATTGGACCCTAGGTTGGAAATTTCTTTCATTCAGTCGTTTAAATATGTCATTCCATTGTCTTCTTGCTTGAATTATTTCAAATGGGAGATCTGGTTTGATTCTTATGTCCCTACCTTGGTACTTGAGGTTTCTTTTCTTCCTTATTGCTTTAAGGAGTTCTTCTTTCTCTTTGTTTTTTGCCAATTGGATTACCATGTGTCTTGGTGTTTGTTTATTGGGGTCTATCTTATTGGGAACTCTTTTTATTTCCTGTATTGGCATTGCAGTATCCTTCCAGAGGGTGGGGAAGTCTCCGCTATTATCTCTCTGACTACTTGTTCTTCCCCTTTCCCTACTTCCTCCCCTTCTGGTATACCCACAATTCTTAGGTTGTTTCTTTTGTCCTTGTTCATTAGATACTGGACCTTTCCTTCCAGTGCTTTGCCTTTTATTTCTTTGTTGGTTTCTTGATCATTTTTTGTTTGCAGTTTTCCTTCGAGTTCTTCAATGTGTTTCTCCAATTCTGTGTTTCTGCTTGTAAGGCTTGTTACTTTGTCTGTTAATTCCTTCACTTCTTTTTGTATGGAATCTCTCATGTTCTTTAACATTTCTTCTTTAATTTGGCTGATTTGTTCATCCATAGATTTCTTATACTCGATAGCTAGGGTTTCTCTCATTCCTTTTATTAATTCTTGCATTTCCTTCCTCATGGCTGCTTTTAGGTCTTCATCGCGTGTATCTGTGCGTTTTGGTGGACTTGGAAGCTTGCAAGAGTTTGTCACCATATCTCCAGATATTAGTGATCTCCTTGATTTACGCATACTTCTTTGTATTTAATGGTGTGTTTTAGAGTGCTGTGCTTCTAATTTTCACCTGTTTTGATCCCCTGTGGTGTGGGAGTTGGTTCCCTCCCTGAGGGTGGTTCTAGAGGGACTTTTGGGTGAACTCGCTGAGGTTTTGATCCTCCTGTACTCTTTATGTGGCCTGGTTAGTTGTTTTCCCCTTTTGTTGGCAGCTAGTACTGGCCCTTTCCTGACCACAGTGGTGGGGGGCACTGTTTCTCCTCTCCTTTTTCTCCTCTCCTCTACTACTTGGAAGTCAGTCTTCCTCTTAATTTCTGTCAGCAGGTGTAGTTCCGCTTCTGGCCACACTGGTTGCGGGCGCTGTTGAGCCTGACTCTCTGTTCCCTCCCTTATCTGGGGGTCAATGAAGCTCTGCTCCTCCGAGTTACCGCGGAAGGAATTCCCCCAGTCAAGCCCTCCCGGTAGCTGCTCTCAGCCCTAGGGGGGGTCTCCGGTCCACTCTGGGGCTCGGGGCTAGGTTGCTCTAGGTTACCTAAAGGTCCAGGGGGCAGGCCCAAGCTCACCTAGTCTATTCGTCCCACCTGTCCCAGCTGGGCAGGTGACTCCGGCCCACTAGGTACTAGGGAATGTCCTCCCCAGTCTACGCTCGGGTCAGGTGGGATGAACTCTGGGGCCTGGAAGTTGAGGCAACGGGTGGTGTGGTCTCTGTGCCAACCAGCTGGCCTCTGCAGTCTATGGGGGGGGGGGTCGCGCGCAGGGTGGCTGGCGGCTGCGGGTCGTCCACGTGTGAGCGCCCTAAAAGAGTGCACTCACCATGGACGCCGGGGGTTCCTTACTCCCCGTTGGCGCGGCTGGCCTCTGCAGTCTATGGGGGGGGGGGTCGCGCGCAGGGTGGCTGGCGGCTGCGGGTCGTCCACCTGTGAGCGCCCTAAAAGAGTGCACTCACCATGGACGCCGGGGGTCCCTACTCCCCGTTGGCGCGGCTGGCCTCTGCAGTCTATGGGGGGGGGTCGCGCGCAGGGTGGCTGGCGGCTGCGGGTCGTCCACGTGTGAGCGCCCTAAAAGAGTGCACTCACCATGGACGCCGGGGGTCCCTACTCCCCGTTGGCGCGGCTGGCCTCTGCAGTCTATGGGGGGGGGGTCGCGCGCAGGGTGGCTGGCGGCTGCGGGTCGTCCACGTGTGAGCGCCCTAAAAGAGTGCACTCACCATGGACGCCGGGGGTCCCTACTCGCTAAGCATACTTTCTAAGGTTCCTTTTATTCACAAACTTAAGTGTTGATGATTAGTTCATACAAAGAACTTACACCTCTTATTATTTCCCAAACTTTTACTGAAGACATTGACTGAAGTGAAGAACAATTTATTTTTTCAAATTCTTATAGATTCATAAGCACTGGTATTTTTTTCATAGCATCTCCAATTATTAGTGATAAATATAAACAAAACCCACTCGGGTTAAGAGTGCTCACTTGTCTTGCACATAACTGTCCTAGACTTTATTCCTCATCACTGTGTATGGTCTCCCAAGGACCACTAGGACTGACCCCAGGAGTAAGCACTGAGTACCATGTGGTCTGCCCCTCAAAAATAACTAATAATAATGAATAACTATCAATAACCATACAAGCAGAATCTTCACTTTCTTACCTATTTATTCTGTCTTTGAAAATATCAAGTTGCTTTTTAAAAAAATTAACTCTAGTAAAAAAAAAGCCACTCTCATAAATAAATTTCAGTGATTCATTTCAATGATTTAGAACATTAGATGACATTGAATCATATACCCTGGATCATCCATCCCTGGAGCACTTAGAATCACTTAATAAACATATTTTTTTCAGATAATTAAAGAAACTTAAACTTGGCCTCTCTGGTGAGAAAGTTCAGGAGCACAAATGAGACATCCATCCTTCATATTCCTATGAGAAATACCTGGCTTTCCACAAGAGACTCAGTTTCACATGACATCTCCCAAAAGGAAGAGAAAGCAAGTTGCACCATCTATTTCTTATGGCTTTTTTCTGAAACAGTTCCCTTCTCATCAAAGCTACTTCTCCTGCAGCAGTAAAGCTGCCAACACAATTAATGGCTCATTCTAACTAATGTCATCTATATAAATGAAAAACTTTGTAGCTGTGTATTTCATGATTATTCCATTTTTTAAATTATTATTATACATAACACGTCTATCTAACGTGTCATGTATCTAAATGTGTACATTTATCATAAGAAGAGTTTTTCAGTCACAGAGTCCATTCAAGATCCTTCCATATCAATCTCCATATTGGAAAAATGCCCCTTTCATGGTGAAGTTATGTGTAATATACAGCCTAGTGTGGGTTTTCCAGGACATATCTACAAGATCTAATGTGAGCATCTATCATACTTATATGTTCTGCTTTGGGCTTGGACTCCATATCTGACAGTTCTCAGGATCTGCTGGTGACACTAATAGGGCCATGTTGTGCTGGCAAACAAACCCTGACCTCCTTCCTGTAAGCAGTCTGCGGTTCAGCCATTGAGTTGTTTCTCCAGTCCTATGTTCTATTTCTTTCTGTCAGTGTGCAGTCTTTGAGACATTAAAATAAAGAGTCTTACCCTGGCTTTGACATAGGATCTGTGTAAAAACCAAGTTCTCTGCAACAATTGTGATTGAGAAGAACTTTTCCTGCAACCATGAAGACAGACCTTGAGGTTGAACAATTAGTATACCTGGAGACTGTACTTTGTCAGATGACAGGATGCTTTATGGGAAGAAACACCCTGATTTTTAGGCCAAGGGTATTTTTTTTCTAATTTCCCCAATGTTTGTTGCACCTATGCAAAGGGAAAAAATCTGCCATCCGCCTTTTTATTTTTATTACTAACTGTTAAATAGGAACTCCCACATTTTTAATAGACATATGGGACATGAATTATTTTGTTTTACCTCATATTTCTGCATTTTTCTACAAATTTAAGAAAAAGAAAAAAAGAACAGAAAAAAAAACAAACAAAAAAAACAAAACCATCAACTACATTTTTTTGTTTTGCTTTGTTTTGTTTTGTTACCATTTTCCTTTTCTTTTTGTAAATGGATATTTATAACACATATACTTTGGATGCACAATGTTCAATGGTTATCACATGGTTCCCCAAGCACCTTCAGGAGTGACTCCAGGGCAGTGTGGCAGGATTAGTCCCTAATCATTCTAGTAATAAATAATCAATAGTAAGAATTCCAAATGTACCTGTTTATCAATGACTGAGAAAACAAATAAAGAATAAAGGCATTTAAATGAAATAAATTTTTGATATCTTTATTTAAACACCTTGATTACAAATATGATTGTAGGTAGGTCATGTAAAGAACACCCCCTTCACCAGTGCAACATTCCCATCACCAATGTCCCAACTCTCCCTCCTCCCCACCCCACCCCTGCCTGTATTCTAGACAGGCTTTCTAGTTCCCTCATTCGTTCACATTGTTATGATAGTTGTCAGTGTAATTATTTCTCTGACTGCACTCATCACTCTTTGTGGTAAACTTCATGTTGTGAGATGAACCTTCTAGTCCTCCTCTCTTTTGTCTCTGAGAATTATTGCAAATATGTCTTTTATTTTTCTTAAAACCCATAGATGAGGGGCCGGAGAGGTGGCGCTAGAGGTTAGGTGTCTGCCTTGCAAATGCTAGCTTAGGACGGAACGCAGTTCGATCCCCTGGCGTCCCATATGGTCCCCCAAGCCAGGAGCGATTTCTGAGTGCATAGCCAGGAGTAATCCCTGAGCGTCAAACGAGTGTGGTCCAAAAACCAAAAAGAAAAAAAGAAAAAAAACATAGATGAGGGAGACTATTCTGCATCTATCTCTCTCCTTCTGACTTATTTCACTTAGCATAATAGATTCCATGTACATCCATGTATAGGAAATTTCATGACTTCATCTCTCCTGATGGCTGCATAATATCTATTGTGTATGTACCACAGTTTCTCTAGCCATTCATCTCTTGATGGGCATCTTGGTTGTTTCCAGAGTCTGGCTATTGTAAATAGCACTGCAATGAATATAGGTGTGAGGAAGGGATTTTGTTTGTATTTTTGTATTCCTAGGGTATATCCCTAGGAGTGGTATAGCTGGATTGTATGGGAGCTCAATTTTCAATTTTGGAGGAATCTCCATATCACTTTCCATAAAGGTTGGACTAGACGGCATTCCCACCAGCAGTGAATAAGAGTTCCTTTCTCACCACATCCCTGCCAGCACTGCTTGTTCTCATTCTTTGTGATGTGCGCCAATCTCTGTGGCGTGAGATGGTACCTCATAGTTGTTTTGATTTGCATCTCCCTGATAATTAGTGATTTTTTCATATGCCTTTTGGTCATTTGTATTTCTTCTTTTACAAAGTGTCTGTTCATTTCTTCTCACCATTTTTTGATAGGATTAGATTTTTTTTTTCTTCTAAATTTCTGTCAGTGCCAATGAGGAAATGGGAACAACTTTATCTAAGAGCAAGTTGTCCTTCCTCATCAGCTATCGATAAGACAAAATCAGAAAACATGTCACCCTTTGATCTGTGCAAAAGCCAAGATCGCTATATACAGACGACTGGTTGTTGTAACCAAGACTGGACAGTACGCATCCAGGGACCACCACCACCAACAGCAACAAAGAACTCTAGCCTAGCTTTTGGTATACAATCTGGTCAACAAACAAGAGCTCCAATTCCAGAAGTCTGACAACCGCAACTGAGACAACCGCAACTGAACGGGTCTTCTGGAAACATAACGAAAGACTTTATCCCAGGATCCATTCTAGGACCAAGAACACCAAATACAGAAGATGGATTAAAATGACACTAAAGAAGCATAACTGCTAGAACCACAAAGAAAGACTTCATAAACTCCATTCCCTGAGCTGCACAGCCACCAAGATCTCTAGATACAGAGGTTTGATTTTACCATCCAAGACAAAGCAGAAGTCTTCCACACACCACGAAAGCAGCAAGGGGAGAGTAAATGATCATGCAAGGAGTCTAGAGTTAATCCCATGACAGTATACTTCAGGGGTGGAGAAACCCTGTATCTCCTAGGTTAAGGGAATTTCCTCTACAATATCCCCAATAGTTACTGTGCCTATGCAGGGGGATAAAGAAAAGGAGAAAAAAAAAAGCACAAAACAATCATTTTTCCACATGTTTATTTATCGATTGATTGATTTTTTTGACGTCTTTATTTTGGTGTGGAGATTAAGGTTGATGTTTCCAATATTATTTTATTTTATTTTGTCTTGTCTTTCTCTTTCTTTTTGCACTCAAGCATGATTTGATTTCAGAACCAAGACTATTGTGTGGTGCCTGTCTTTATTGCTGTAGTGCTCACCAGTTATTTAATTCGATATTTCTTTCTGTATTGTTGTGGTACTTCAATTACCTTTTTCACATCCTCTCTCAAACTGAGGTTGGAAGCCTCTAGAGGGACTCTGCCCATTTTCAGCATATTTGACTTTTGACTTCTTTTTTTCCTCTTATTTTGTACCCTAATCTATTGCTTTTCTTTCCTTCAAACAAAACCATATACCTCGATTTTTCTAGCTCTGCCTCTTAAATAGAGGGGAACACAAGGGAGGGTTTCAGGACCAAACAAATATGTGATCACTAATAGTAAGCCAGACAAAGAGGGGTCCACCTACTCTAACAGCCCGGGGGGTGATGGTGGGGTATATGGGTTGTAGAAAGGGAACTGGAATGGGGGGAGGACATAGTTGGTGATGGGTATTCCCCTGATTCAATGTTAATATGTACCTAAAATACTAATGTGAAAGTTATGTAAGCCATTATGGAAAAAATTGTGTTTTTAATCAGAAACTTTCTTTGACTTACATGTATTATTATTATATCAATTATATTATGTTATGTTATGTCACTATATTATGTTATGTTAGTTTACCTCATTATGTTAATCAATTTTGTCTCTTAAATAAATTCTTACAGTAAAAAAAAGAAAAAAAGAAAAGAACATCTAGACAGAACCCCATCTCTCCCTCCTAAAAAAAAAAGTTCTGTCAGTGCCTTGTATATTTTGAATACTAGCCCCTTATCTGATGGGTATTGGGTAAATAGTTTCTCCCACTCAGTGGGTGGCCCTTGTATCCTGGGCGCTATTTCCTTTGAGGTGCAGAAGTTTCTTAGCTTAATATAGTGCCATCTGTATATCTCTGCTTCCACTTGTTTGGAGAGTGCTGTTTCCTCCTTGAAAATGCCTTTAGCCTCAATGTCATGTTTTACCTATGTGTTATTCTTTATACCTTATGGTTTCAGGTCTGATATCAAGGTCTTTAATCCATTTGGATTTTACCTTTGAACATGCTGTTAGCTGGGGGTCTGAGTTCGCTTTTATGCAAGTGGATAACCAGTTGTGCCAACACCAATTGTTGAAGAGTGCCAACACCAATAGTTGAAGAGGCTTTCCCTGCTCCACTTAGGATTTCTTAATCCTTTATCAAAAATTAGGTGACTGTATGTCTAGGGAACATTCTCTGAGTACTCAAGCCTATTCCACTAATCTGAGGGTTTGTCTTTATTCCAATATCATGCTGTTTTGATAACTATTGCTTTATAATGCAGTCTAAAGTTGGGGAAAGTAATGCCTCACATATTCCTTTTCCCAATGATTGCTTTAGCTATTCTAGGGGGTTTATTGTTACAAATGAATTTCAAAAGTGCCTGATCCACTTCTTTGAAGAATGTCATGGGTATCTTTAAAGGGATCCCATTAAATTTTACAATGCTTTGGGGAGTGTTGCCATTTTAATGATGTTAATCCTGCCAGTCCATGAGCAGGGTATGTGCTGCCATTTCTGCATGTCCTCTCTTATTTCTTGGAGCAGAGTTTTATAGTTTTCTTTGTATAGGTCTTTCACATAAGAGTTTCTTTCTCTCCACATCCCTGCCAGCACTGCTTGTTCTCAATCTTTGTGATGTGTGCCAATCTCTGTGGTGTGAGATGGTACCTCATAGTTGTTTTTGATTTGCATCTCCCTGATGATTAGTGATGTGGAGCCACTGAAATATTTTAATACTAAGAGACATCACATCTTACTTTTTTGTTTGTTTATTTGTTTGTTTTGTTTTTAGGTCACACCCAGCTGTGCTCAGGGATTACTCCTGACTCTACACTCAAAAATCGCTCCTAGAAGGCTCAGGAGAACATATGGGATGCTGGGATTCAAACCACCATATCTTCAACATGCAAGGCAAATGCTCTAACTCCATGCTATCTCTCAGGCCCCACACATCTTTACATTTTTTTTTTTTTTTTTTTTTTTTTTTTTTTTTTTTTTTTGGTTTTTGGGCCACACCCGTTTGACGCTCAGGGGTTACTCCTGGCTATATGCTCAGAAATCGCCCCTGGCTTGGGTGGACCATATGGGACGCCGGGGGATCGAACCGAGGTCCTTCCTTGGCTAGCGCTTGCAAGGCAGACACCTTACCTCCAGCGCCACCTACCCGGCCCCATCTTTACATTTTTAAGTCCTGTTTTTTTCATTTGCATCATGGTTCAAAGTTCTGATATTATATCCAACCTCAAAAAAAAAGCATAATTTTAAGATCAGTCCTTCTAATGCCATGTGTTTAACTTGCTACCATCAGAATTGTTACTATTTAAAAGAAGATCATTAAAGAGATCCTCTACACTGGTTGATTTTCTTGAACTTAGATCTCAATAGAGCATCACTATGCCTCTGAAATTATTATCTGTGCAAGCATCCTTGAATCTTTTCTGTTCCTCCCCAGGAGACAAATATGTAGGAGGTAATTTAACTTGTTCTCCTATTCCCAGTGTTCTTCTACTAAACAATGAATTCCCAAGGCATAATCCATTAACAGTCAGCCCAAACAATAGCTTCTTGAATTAATGTATATTAAACAAAGAACCAAAACATGAATATATTTTGGGGTTTAGATTCTAGGAGAGAATGTATTTTTCTAAATGGATTTATTTACAGGGTTCCTTTGACCTATGAGAAGGAAATTTCAGAACACCAAGGAACATAATCTAGTAAAATAATTTCCAAATTCCAGATGACTGCTTTCTATATAGAAGCTTATATTACATTCAAATGTTACTTGACCAGATTTCCCAGATGTGATGACCAAAGTTATTTTGTGAATGTCAATTAATTGCATCCCATTACTCACTTTTGTGTTGTTGTTGTTGTTGTTGTTGTTTCAGTTTTGGAGCCCCACCCAGTTGTGCTCAGGGCTGACTCCTAGTTCTATTGTCAGGGATCATGCCTGATGATGCTTGGGTTACCACATGGGATGCCAGGGATCAAACCTACATCAACTGTGTACAAGGTAAGTGCACTACCCTCTGTAATATTGCTCAGTTCCTTCACTACCCATTTTTGATAGAAGCAAAGGTAATTAAAATAGATTTTGAATAAAAATAGAGCAAGCTAAACCTTTTTATTAATACCCCCAGAGCATCATATTATACATCTCAAAAAAGAATCTTCTATCATCTTTATGATAGAAAAATTAAAAAAAGAAAATAGGCAGTACATGTTTCAATTGTGACAAGACATAACTTGTTCAGGGAAAATTCTTACTTTTCATGATGTGATACAGAAACCATGAAAAATATGGACAAAATCAGTCATTACTTACCCCAAGTTTTAAAAATTAATTATTCTATATTTGTCAGAATAAGGTTCCTAGGGACTCATGGGGCCTAAAAAGGGAACTATGACAAAGATCTCTAAAACCTGTACAATCTGTTAGGGTTCATCATGCCAATCAAGAATTCAGAGAAAATCCCACATAGCTCTCTGTTCATCATTATGTGAATATGTTAAAAAAACACAAGTATATGTTACTGCTTAAAAAATAAGTGGTATAAGGGGCTGGAGCAGCGGGGCAGCGGTAGGGCATTTAACTTGCATGCTGCTGACCTAGGACAGTCCATGGTTCAATCCCCTGGAGTCCCATATGGTTTCCCAAGGCAGGAGCATTTTTGAACACATAATCAGAAGTAACCCCTGAGCAGCACCGGGTGTGGCCCAAACATCAAAAAAAAAAAAAAGCTGGTGGAAACTAAAATATATGTGTAATTTTTATATATTCACTGAAAGAATTTTCATTCCACAAATAAAAATCTCAGCTGTTCTCTTAACATCTACCACGTGCTTTTAGGTAGTCCTGTAAGTTCTTTAGAACTTGCAGTGATTATGAAAAATAGTTCTGCAAAAAAACATTAAATTTTACAGGCACAAATATTCTTTGTTCTATCAGGAACCCACTGAGAAATCTAACACACAGGAAAATTTCATCAGTACTCATAAAAATAGGTATTTATTAAAGTTATATTTGTAATTATGAAACTAATGTTTATTGAGCAGGGATCATACCAGAGGAATAGATAAACTAATATTACGTGTTATAAAATTATGTATCTGCAAAAAATAATTACAACAGATGACTTAAAACTAAAATATTTAAAAGTTATTTTTGAACTTAGCAAACTCAACAAATTAAATTTTCTATAAATTTTCTAGAAAGTGTAATTTTGACCTTTTATTAAATTTTAAATAAACTTTAATCAGACGAATTTAGTCGAAAAGAGTGTAAATCTATTTTTCTCCTCCATAATTTGATTGAAGCTTTTTTCATTTCACTATTTCGCAAGCTGTAAATCAATGGATTCAACAGAGGTGTAAGAAGTGTGTAAGCCAATGACATCATTTTCTTGGTTTCTGGGGAGTAACCAGACTTGGGTTGTATATAAGTCAAACTGGCTGTGCCATAGAAGAGCGTCACAGAAGTTAGATGAGAGGCACAAGTGGAAAAAGCCTTTTGCTTCCCAGTATTTGATGGCATCTTCAGGATGGCAAAGAGAATTCTGGTGTAAGACAAGAGGATTAGCAAGAAAGGAACCATAACAATTAAAATTGTGCCTGTGAATGCATAGATTTCAAAAAAAAATGTGTCTGCACATACAAGCTCTAGCACTGGGGGTGTCTCACAAAAGAGATGATTAATCTCATTGGAGGCACAAAAGGGAAAACTAAATACCCAGGTGGTCTGCACAGTAGCCACCAAGATTCCTGAAACCCATGAGAAAATTAATAACTTTGTGAAAACGCTTTTGTTCATTATCATTGGATAGTTCAGTGGATGGCAGATTGCAGTATATCTGTCATAAGCCATCGTCCCTAGGAGAAAACATTCAGTCCCACCAAATAGAAGAATGAAATACATCTGAGCAAAGCAACCTGCAAAAGTAATCACAGTATTCTTTGTGGAGAGGACCACCAACATTTCAGGAGTAATAGCTGTGCTGAAACTCACTTCCACCACAGACAAGTTCAAAAGAAACAGGTACATGGGTACGTGAAGACTCTGTTCCAGAGAGATGACACCTATAATGATGGAATTTCCCATCAAAGTCACCAAGTAAACCACCAGGAAAACCCCAAAGAGTTGCTCTTGAAGTTCAGGAAAATTAGAAAAGCCCAGGAGAATGAATTCAACCAAAGAACTCTGATTTAGCCTTTTCATTTCAGCAGTAGGACAGATATCATTTTTATTGTCAATGTATATAATTTATAAAATCACAGCTGAGAGTTTTCGTCTAAAATCCTTGTTATAATATGTAAGAATAAGTTCATTTTGACAAACCTTCAAGTAGCATTTTGAGGTCAATATATTGGAATTAAGTATCTTTTAGATACAAATGAAGAGGTGAGAAATTTTAGCAAACAAATCATATTTTATAAAATACAGAATAAAAGCAGATAATTCTTGGAAATTTGTTTTATTATGCTGAAACTATATCTATTTTTAAAGCAAAGCAAACAATTATAGAACACACTAATTGATATCACTGTTATTTTTTAATGTGTGACTTTTCAAATAAAAATTCAAAACAAAGTACCTACCATCTAATCTTTAGACAATTATTATAAATTCCAAAGTTTAAAATGCATTTATTTTCCTGTTAAACATGAGATACATCAAAGATATATTATACACACTCAGAATACTTGAGTCTTTTAGCCCAGGGACAGAACTCAAAGGGCTGAGAACATAATTGGCATGCAGGAGATGCAGATTCAGTCCCTGAATCCACATGATCTCCTGATTTCATCCAGAAATAACATCCAAGCAGAGAGCCAGGAGTAGTCCCTAATTGCCTGTTTGTGCACCCCCCTAAAAAAAACAAATAAAATAAGGTTAGATCGTCAAAATTATGTAAAATATTAAATAATCTCATATGAACATTAATAAATTGTTTCCAACATACTTATTTGGTAAATGTTTCTAAATAATACTATAGATTTTTATCCTTGGTAAAAATTTTAGAAATCAGTTCTCCATATTGCTAAAATCTTGATTTTTGCTTAAGGCTAATCACAGAATAAAATAATAGCTATTTGTTTCAGTTTTTTACTTCTCAACTAGACCTCTGAATTGTAAATTTAGGGAGATAAAAATTATGTTCTTTGCATTCTCATTTCTATCTATCTATTTTTATCTCAATGTAGAAGAGAAGATAGAGCAACCATAACAGCAAGGTCTTAGTAATAGCAGCATAAATAGAAGGAAGAATGTCTATGAAGGAAGGGTGACTTGCTTAAATCAAAAACATTTGAAGACCCTTAACATAAGGATGGAGGCATTATAGGCATTATAAGCATTATATAATGTTTTGAAAATGAATAATATTTCATTCTAAATTGAGAAAGCCAGGAAAACAATCAAGGCACAGATAGGCATTTTTGCTTCAGGTGACAAAATTAAGGCATTAGAGAATCTAAAAGCCATGATTGATTAAGTATTGGTCATAGTGATATGATCATGTTGCCAATATCCACCGTAATTTTAATTATCTTATTTTGACTATCAAAATTTATGAATAAACTTTTCAAGGAAATGAATTTAAGTACCCCTTCTAAAACACAAAAGTATTTTATAGCCAAGGGGAAAATAAATTTGAATAAAAATATATACCCTATTCCAAATTCAGGGGAATAATAAACTCTGTGTAATTTCAAGTTGTTGATTGTGAGTGATAATTTTAGTCTTTTTGAAATGTTGCATTTTTTTTCTTTAACCATAATACTGTCATAATTCATTAGTATATCATCCAGATTCACTGTAAACTTTATGACCCAGAGTAAATTATTCCATTTCCTGAGTTTCATGTTTCTTCTAGTATATATATATAACATGTTTCATGTTTCTTCTAGTAGTTATATAACTACTAGAAGTTATATACTAGTATATTCTAGTATTATATATAGTATATTCTAGTAATTATATAACTATTATATACTAGTATATTATATAATAGTAGTTATATAACTACTTTTATATCCAATGACTACTATGTTTATAAATCTCAATCAGCAGATGATTAGTACTAAAAATCCTTATATTTTTATATTTCTCACACTTTTATGTGAATATAAAATCCAAAGTGTATGACATACTTACCTAAGTACTGAGTTATCATTTGAAAGTCATCCTTGATTCTCTGTAAGAATTATAAATGATAAGTTCATTAACCGGTGCCTAAATAGACTCCTCAGTTGTTATTGTGAACTGTTTTCATCCCATTTAATCAGATATTTTCACCCGTTAGTTAAAAAATACCTATTCCCTAAGTACAAACCAGTTATGCAATACACTATATTAAATAGCATTCAATTGTTTGCTCTGGGAGAGCCCTTCTCTGGAGAAATCAAAAACAATTCATATAGCCTTTCCAATGTATACATATGACCTTTCAACAGAACACTCTTAGAAAAATAATCTTGGGGCCCGGAGAAATAGCACAGCTATCCAGGACCAAAGGTGGTTGGTTCGAATCCCAGTGTCCCATATGGTCCCCTGTGCCTGCCAGGAGCTATTTGTTTCAATATAAAATGAACACCTCTTCACTCAAGATTAAATTCTATCAGGACCACCCCATTAATAAAATAACACTCAGTGAATGTTAGCAAATGGGAGAGTGAGGAAGGAAAGAAAAGATAAAGTATAAGGATGACTTGAATACATATAGTAAATATTTCCTTCAATGACTAGAAACTCAGTAAAACAAATGGATAGTAGTTAATTTGTGGAAATTCTGCATATTATCACCAAAATTTTTATATAATTTCTAGGAAGAATCACTAAAATTTGGTGGAGAGAAAGCCTTTCCAGGTATCTTATATTATATTTTTAAACTATCTTGATATTGTATGAGAGCATAGACAAAACTCAAGTTCCGTTGTTTATTTGTCAAAATTAAATGTTATTAAACTCATATGGTTGTATAAGAACAAATTTTTTCAGATTACAATCACTACTGACTTAAACTATTAATATCATAGTCTCAGTCCCATAAAAATATGAGAACAAAGGAATTTTCAGCCTTTATCCAAAAGTCAGATGAAGTAAATAATACTTGGGTTCCCTTTATTTATCTTTTACTTCTACTTGGAGAAGCCCACCAATCCCAGATTTAATAAGAATATTGGATTCACTTAGAGATACATCATCTTTAATATATTTAAAGTTTTAAAACGTCTCAGTTTTCTGGTGAAGGTGGGAATATTTTATTCACAAATATTAAATTCAAAACTCTCTCATAATTTCAACTTGGGTAGTATCATCCCTTAAATCATGAACCAAACATTCTGATAGTGACCTAGATTTAAAATACTATGTTATATGGAGGTTGAAGATTCCTACATATGTGGTAAGGTTAATAAGAAAGCATATATTTGGTTGTTTACATCACCAAACTTTATTTCTGATATGCATTTATATATATATTCATCTAAAGTTCTGGGTCACTACTCTTATCAATATTTAAATTACTAATGCTTTGGATAGTGATAAAGATGTCCTTTCTTTTTTGGTGGGGAGGGGGTCACACCTGATTGTGCTCAGGGTTTACTCCTGATTCTGCCCTCAAAAGTCGATCCTGGCAGGCTCAGAAAAACATATGGGATGCAGGAATTCGAACCAGGGTCTGTAATGTGTTGGTTGTGTGCAAGACAAACGCCTTATTCCTGTGCTATTGCTCCAACCCCAAAGATGTCCTTTTTAAAAGCAAAAAATAACTTTTAGAAAGTATGTAAACCCAGAGAATCAACCGTATACTGGTAGTGCCAGTTATACTGCTTTTCTGCTAAAAGGAGTGGGCTAGTGATTGATTCATTTGCTGATGCATATGAAAGTGTCCTCCATAAGAACACACCAAAAAAAAGGTGGCTTCAGAGCCCCCAGTATATGCCAGAGGGTAGAACACTTGCCTTGCATGTGGATGATCTCTGTTTAGTGCCTAGCACCACATACAATTTCCTGAACTCAGCCAAAATAATCTATGGACACAGAGCCAGGAGGAGTAAGTTCTGAGCACAGTTAGAGGGACTGAGGGAGCAGGGAGGGAGGGAGGGAGGGAGGGAGGGAGGGAGGGAGAGAGAGAGAGAGAGAGAGAGAGGAGAGAGAGAGAGAGAGAGAGAGAGAGAGAGAGAGAAAGAAAGAAAGAAAGAAAGAAAGAAAGAAAGAAAGAAAGAAAGAAAGAAAGAAAGAAGAAAGAAAGAAAAGAAAGAAAGAAAGAAAAGAAGAAAGAAAGAAGAAAGAAGAAAGAAAGAAGAAAGAAGAAAGAAAGAAAGAAAGAAAGAAAGAAGAAAGAAAAAAGAAAGAAAGAAAGAGAGAGAGAGAGAAAGAAGGAAGGAAGGAAGGGAGGGAGGGAGGAAGGAAGGGAGGGAGAGAGAGAGAGAAAGAAAGAAAAAAGAAAGAAAGAAATAAACAAAGAAAGAAAGAAAGAAAGAAAGAAAGAAAGAAAGAAGAAAGAAAAGAGAAAGAAAGAAAGAAAAAGAAAGAAGAAGAAAGAAAGAAAAAAAAGAAAGAAGAAAGAAGAAGAAAAGAAGAAAGAAAGAAGAAGAGAAGAAAGAAGAAAGAAGGAAGGAAGGAAGGAAGGAAGGAAGGAAGGAAGGAAGGAAAGAAGGAAAGGAAGGAAGAAAGAAAGAAAGAAGAAAGAAGAAAGAAAGAAAGAAAGAAAGAAAGAAAGAAAGAAAGAAAGAAAGAAAGAAAGAAAGAAAGAAAGAAAGAAGGAAGGAAAGAAAGAAAGAGCATTTCTAGTTTGTGAATATGTGAAGAATTTGGGACAACAGCATGATTAGAGAAAATTGGATCTTTTTTATACCTTTCTATTTAATTTACTTTATTAAAAGAGTATGTGTAGTAATCACCTTAAGCACATACCCTGTTTTAACACCCAGAGCACACACCCTGCTTTCCTTAATCCCCTTAACCTGTCTTCCCTAAACACAGAAGCACACATCTTGTTTTAATGCTCTCTCACATCCTACCTGATTGGCTGACACAGAGTCCACACCCTACTCTCAGGTAATATAAATATTCATTCCCCACCTACAATAAACTCTCCCAAGGTGGTTGGTGGCTGCTTCTTTATGAATGCTTTACTCACTCTAAACCTGACCTCACCAGTGACTCCTGGAGTCTGACCTTATCAGTGTCACTTACAATCATGTATCATATAGTTAATGTTGTTGATCCTAATATATCTGTTTCCAGATAAGTAAGAGCAAAATGTTTTTCCCCCAGTGAAAATAAAAAATGATCAGACCTAAATACACAATCCAAAGTAAACAACAATAGAATCAAGAGACCCAAACCACAAGTTATACACAAAAGTGACCTGTTATACTAACAGTCTAGGAGGCTAAGGGTGAATGTATGATATGCATACTGAGAACAGTGGTGGAGGGAGGTAAACACTGGTGATGGACTTGCCATAAATATAACTGTGATCCATTTGTAATCACATTGGCCTCAATAAAGATTATTAAAAATAAAAGTAAAATATGTATAAAAAAAGAATAGAAAAGAGAAAAATTCACAGTCATCACATTCACACTGGATCAACCTTATAGATTCACTCTTTTCTCAAAAGAGAGGTAAGCCAAGCCATGAAAAATCATGGGTATACCAGCCATGCTGATGAAAGTTGGCAAACATAGAGGAGAGGGTGGGCCAAGCCCTTGCCCTGCCAAAGCCAACTTGCAGCATCCATCATGCATCATTGTCACTTTGCATATGTTTCTGCTTTACCACTTCTCTATTATTCTCTGCAGAGACACCAATCTGACCAAACTCTAGGTTTGCCAGTTTTGGGGCGAGTATCACCAAGATTAGTTTTGTTTTTGTTATTTATTTTTATTTTTATTTTTTTGGATGAGTGTGTCACTCTCCTCCCTCCCATATTCTCCTACTTTCCTAAAACCTGGCAACAGTAACCATGCACCACAAAAGCCACAGAATTAATAATAGTGCTATAAATTCCTGAACAACTTTATTTGTTTGATGCTATCATCCCCATATGAACAGATTAGATGCCAATGTGTTGCTGAGGTCATTTAATGTTCAGGGACAAGTGAAATAACAGAATGGTCATCAAGTAGCAAGAACTTCCTAAACCTTCTGCCAATATCTTAATGGTTCAGGGGACCATATGGAATGCCAGGGGATCAAACCTCGGTCAATCCTAGGCTAGCACATGCAAGGCAGATGCCTTATGGCTTGAGCCACCACCCCAGCCCCAAGTCACTGTACTTCTTTTTGTTTGTTAATTTTCTTTCTTTTTTTCCTTTTTTAATTTTTTCTTTATATTCTTTTTTTTAATAGCTTTACTCTCACTTATCTGGGAACAAGTTATTGTCAACTATGTAGTGCAAGTTCTTTAAATAAAGTTAATAAATTGTAAAAAAAGAAAGAAAAAGAAAGAAAGAAAGAAGAAAGAAAGAAAGAAAGAAAGAAAGAAAGAAAGAAAGAAAGAAAGAAAGAAAGAAAGAAAGAAAGAAAGAAAGAAAGAAAGAAAGAAAGAAAGAAAGAAAGAAAGAAAGAAAGAAAGAAAGAAAGAAAGAAGGAAAGAATAGAAGAAGAAAGGGAGGGAAGGGCTGTTGTGGTTGTTGTTTTCATGCAAATTAAGCCACACAACCCAGGAATTCAAACCACTATTGCTGACTTTATGGCTTTTATGGTTATGACTGCCAGTTCTCCCAGGAGTACAAGATAGCAGGGGGTAGGGTAAAAGAGTGCCCACACTCGCTCCAAAAATGTCTTGGTGTTATCAGCCCAAATACCTGCAGATCTGGAGTTTGGTCAGATTGGTATCTCTGCAGAAAGTCATATCAGAGCAGTAAAATAGGTCATAGGCAAAGTACCAATTACGTGTGATAGATTCAGTATACCTCACTCTATAATTCTCTTCATGTGGCTATTAATTCATATTTAGTATACTTTATAATAAATTATCTGGGAATTAAACATAGTTCCAGTGAATAAATTAATTAGGGCAAAGGTAATAAAACCACATACTTTTATCAGAGTACAAGTGAAAAACTGGGGCACCTAAATTATGAAGGCAGGGTCATGGTAACCTCTAAATAATAGTTAATTGTTGAGAAGCATATGCAATAGTTTGTGTTTTGTGATCTCTGATAAAAAACACTTCATATATGGCACTTTTTATATTATTAAAAGGTTGGATGCAATAAATAAAGCAATCACTACAAATTGAGCAAAGATGAGAAAAGCTATTGTTGAAATAATTCTACTCACCCACTCCTATAAGGTTCTTCATTAGATTTCCATAAAGAAATTATCATAGTCCTAATTTTTAATCTATGTTTAATTTATCACATATTGCTCTTCAACAGTCAGACAATCTCATCTTAGATTGCCAGTTGTCTCAGTTTGTGTGAGGCAGGTGCAATAGTGGTGACAACTTTCATGTAGTCACTGTCACTCAGAGTTTATCATCACGTGTGATGATCAAATATTAAACACATGACACATTGAAATCAGTAAAATGCAAATAAGACCCATATCATAGAATCAGATAGGTGGAACCTAAAAAAAGTATACTTATCAATAACTATGATTAACAACTATAAGGACAGAATCAAGGGGATATTAAAATAACCTTTTATTACTAGTTCGGCTATATCTTTTTTTTCAGTTGATACCAAAGCCCAAGCTAGAGCTGAACAACTCAGTAATAATTCAATCACAGTGCTAAATCATGTGTATTGATTTGGGCTTAGAATCTTGAGATAAGCTTTATGATCAACTCCAAGATTTGGAAGAAGTCATTGTATATCTCCCACTTTCCACCTTAAGTTTTTTTCATTCTACCATGTTCTCCTCCATTCTCTACTGTTGAAAGAGGATAGAATAATATAAAAATAGATTAAAAGAAATATTGGTATCAGAAATAGTCTAAAAGAACACTTTAATTTTTATACTGTGAAGATTAACTTCTGGACTTCCCCCCAACTTTTTATCTAATTTAAATAGGGTGGTGCTTAGCTCTACAAAATTTCTGCTTGTTTTCTTAGTAACACATTTTAAGTTACAATCAGAGGAAAGAAATTACATTTAATTTTAAAAAACTTATATAAAAGACTATCTAGCAAAAGAAGGTTTTCAGAAGAATATTTTGGAAATCAAAGTTTGACTACAGTAGATCAAGAAATATCCTATAAGGGCTGGGGCCCAGAGAGATAGCACAGCGGCGTTTGCCTTGCAAGAGCTGATCCAGGACCTAAGGTGGTTGGTTAGAATCTGGGTGTCCCATATGGTCCTTTGTGCCTGCCAGGAGCGATTTCTGAGCAGACAGCCCAGAGTAACCCCTGAGCACCGCCGGGTGTGGCCCCCCAAAAAATATCCTATAAGGGAAAGACATTTTTAGAAGCCCAAAAGTATAAAATTTAGCTTAATTAAAACATTAGTTAAATTAAAAATTATAAACATCAGTAGAGAAAAAGGCAAGCTCTGAAAGGCCCTGGACAGAATGGAGTAAAATTGAATGCAGACATGATCCAGAGGATAAGGACAGGGATTTAGAGCACATTTCTTATAAGATATGATCATGTTTTTAGATCTCAGTGTCCCACACAAGCCTAACATCAGCCTTCACTGATGCTATTTGCCATAAGCCTGCTTCACAGTAATGTCTTACCTTACTGTAGTAGATTTTTGTGTAAGCACCACGAAAATCTGGTTGAACCCCCAGGAAAACACAAAATTTTAGAGGTTGAGCACCATAGTCAATAAGTGTGAACATGAACTGTAGCATCAGCTAGCAGACACTATTAACAAAAACTACTTGCATTACCTAAGTGCAAAACAATAGCAGAACACAACTGAAACACCACAACTAAAGAAGTGCGAGTCTAGGAGAGCAATACAGTCAACCACACACTCACACTGATGCCCAATGCCCAGTGAACACCATGGCTAAGGAAGCACAGACACAAAGCCAAATATGTGCATAACCACCAGTTATTGGGAGAACATCAACAAGAAGGAAGAAATAGGGAGAAACTGAAGGAATGAAAAAAGCATATAAATTATAATTCAAAGTCACTTGTATTAAAATATAATATGTTGTGTGGCAGATGTAAGTAAATGAAAGTAAAATGTGTGTTTGGAGATGTAGATCAGTGATAGAACATACTTTATATGAGTGAGATCCTG
This sequence comes from Suncus etruscus, assembly GCF_024139225.1. Taxonomy (NCBI): domain Eukaryota; kingdom Metazoa; phylum Chordata; class Mammalia; order Eulipotyphla; family Soricidae; genus Suncus; species Suncus etruscus. Next base: position 57,500,180 of record NC_064856.1, read on the forward strand.
TGCTCAACCCAAGCACCACAATTTAAAAAGATAAAAATCTAGAGCCAAGGATATCACTCAAAGGCCTAGCACAAATACTTTGCATGTACAATGTTCAATGAGTATCGCATGGTTCCCCAAGCACCTTTGGGAGTGACCCCAGGGCAGTGTGGCAGGATTAGTCCCTAAACATTCTGGGGGGGCCACACCTGTTTGACGCTCAGGGGTTACTCCTGGCTATGCGCTCAGAAATCGCCCCTGGCTTGGGGGGACCATATGGGACACCAGGAGATGGAACCGCAATACTCATCAGATAAAGGGCTAATATCCAAAATTTACAAGGTACTGACAGAACTATACAAGAAAAAAACAACTAACCCCATCAAAAAATGGGGTTGTTTTCTTAATGTCCATTTCTTCCCTATCATTATTGATGTATAATTGGAATGAATATAATGAAATTTTATTTTAATGAGAAATAATTGGTAAAAAATACTGTGTTGTATAGTTTTAACATAACTTAATGCACACACATATTTCAAATAATTAGCACTTTATTACATCTACCATGTCATATACTACTTGTTTTCTACAAATTAAAAAAAAAGGGGGATCTAGGTTGCAGACAAGTCCTCTGCCATCTTTATTCTCTCAAGTTCCACCCAGTTCATCCTAATCTATGGTATTTGTGGTTAGAGATTTTATCAGAAGAGATCCTCAGAAGAGGAACTGAAAATAAATCACAGGTTGTGGGAGTATGGTGTTCCTAGCACTGCCAGAAATGCTTCCTGAATTCTGAGGAGAATCCCCTAAGGATTTCTGGGTGTGGTCTAAACACAAAACAAAAAATTTCTCCAAAGGTTGTGTCAGAGTATCCAGATGGAAGCTTTCTAACCTTGCCAGTCTACCTATGAACATCGCAAGGTATGCTGTGAATATTAACTTCTGAATTATTTGACTTATAAATTGTCCAACTAAGTCTATTGTATTGCCTCACGTGTAATCACATTTTCTGCTTGTTAACTACAGGGTGCAAGATACCACAAAAGAAGGACATCCATTTGATGCAAAATGATAATAATAATAATAGTTATTATAAATAATTAAAAATAAATAAAGCAAAGGGTACTAAGTATATGATGTCTGAAACAAAATAGAAACACTGGACCAAAGAATGTATGCTTTAAGGAAACAACATTTTTACAGGTCTGAAAAACTAGCAAGATGTCGTTTATTTAAAAATGCAAGGAAGAAGGGCTGGAGCTGGTAATGCAGCGGTAGGGCATTTGCCTTGCATGCCGCTGACCTAGGACAGACCACTGTTCGATCCCCAGGTATCCCATATGGTCCCCCAAGCCAGGAGCAATTTCTGAGCGCATAAGCCAGGAGTAACTAACCCCTGAGCGGCACCGAGTGTGGCTCAAAAACAAAAAACAGACAAACAAAATAGTGGAAGGAAGACTGGGAAATAGCTTTGAAAGGCATGCTTTGTATTCAGAAAGCCTAGCTTTAATCTTTAGCACAACGTGGTCCCCTGAGCACTACTGAGAAGATTAACAGGTATGGCAAAAAAAGGGGAGCAGAGAGTGGGATAAAAGTAAACTTAGAGATATATAAGTGAAGATAAAAGAATGGTTTGATAATTCCTTGTCAGAACAGTATGATTTTATAAAACTGAAATTAGCCTTTACACATAAGATTGTAAGAGTGAGTGTATAGGTAGATGTAGCCTGAAATCATTGGAAATAGAGGCAGAAGTCAAATAATGCAAAAGACTCTTCCAACTCAAATACAAAAGAAGTCTACTGAAATACTTTAATACTAAAAGATATTACATATTTACATTTTTAAGTCCTGTTTTTTCCATCTGCATCATGATTAGAAGTCCTGATATCATATCCAACCTCAAAAAAAAAGTATGATTTTAAGATCAGTCCTTCTAATGCCATGTGTTTAACTTGCTACCACCAGAATTGCTGCTAATTAAAAGAGAATCATTAACAGGATCCTTCTATACTGGTTGATTTTCTTGAACTTAGATCCCAATAGAGCATCACTATGCCTCTGAAATTATTATCTGTGCAAGCATCCTTGAATATTTTCTGTTCCTCCCCAGGAGACAAATATGTAGGAGGTAATTTAACTTGTTCTCTTATTCCCAGTGTTCTACTAAAATGAATTCCCAAGGCATAATCCATCAACAGCCAGCCCAAACAATAATGTCTTGAATAAATGGATATTAAACAAAAAACCAAAACCTGGATGAATTTTGGGGTTTAGATTCTCAGACATCATTATCTCTAATATTTTTCTAAATGGATTTATTTAATAGGTCCCTCAGACCTATGAGGAGATTTTAGAACATCAAGGGACAGAATCTAGTGAAATAATTTCCAAATTCCAGACTAATGCTTTCTATATAGAAGCCTATATTACATTCAAATGTTACTTGACCAGGTTTCCCAGATGTGATGACCAAAGTTATTTTATGAATTCCAATTAATTGCATCCCATTACTCACTTTTGCTGTTGTTGTTGTTGTTGCTTCTGTTTTGGATCCACACCCAGCTGTTCTCAGGACTAACTCCTGGTTCTATTGTCAGGGATCATGCCTGATGGTGCTTGGGTTACCATATGGGATGCCAGGGATCAAACCTACATCAGCCGTGTACAAGGTATGTGCACTATCCTCTGTAATATTGCTCAGCTCTTTCACTACCCATTTTTTGATAGAGGCCATGGTAATTAAAATAGATTTTCCCAATTGAATAAAAATCGAGCTAAGCTAAACATTTTTATTAATACCCCAGAACATCATATTATACATCTCAAAAAAGAATATTCTATCATCTTTAAGATAGAAACATTAAAATAGAAAATAAGCAGTACATGTTCCAATTGTGACAAGACATAACTTATTCAGGGAAAGTTCTTGCTCTTCATGATGTGATACAGGAACCATGAAAAATATGGGCAAGATTAATTCATTATTAAAAATTATTATTTTAAGATTTCAAAATTAATTATTCTATATTTGTCATAATAAGTTTCCTGGGGGCTCATGGGGCCTATAAAGAGGACTATGACAAAGTTCTCTAAAACCAGTAAAACCTGTTAGAGTTAGAGTTCATCATGCCAATCAAGAAGTCAGAGAAAATTCCACATAGCTCTCTGTTCATTATTATGTGAATATGTTAAAAACCACAAGTATATGCTACTGCTTAAAAAAATAAGTGGTATGAGGAGCTGGAGCAGTGGCGCAGTGGTAGGGCATTTTCCTTGCATGCTGCTGACCTAGGATAGATCACGGTTCAATCCCCTGGAGTCCCATATGGCCCCCAAGACAGGACCGATTTCTGAGTGCATAGCCAGGAGTAACCCCTGAGCAGCACCCGGTGTGACCCAAAAACCAAAAACCAAAAAAAAAAAAGGTATAAAACTATAAAATATAGTTTGTTCTCCCAAAAATATGTGTAATTTTTATATATTCACTGAAAGAATTTTCATTCCACGAATAAAAATCTCAGCTGTTCTTCTCTTAACATCTACCACGTGCTTTTAGATAGTTCTGTAAGTTCTTTAGAACTTTACCAGTCTACCTATGAACATCACAAGGTATGCTGTGAATATTAACTTCTGAATTATTAGACTTATAAATTGTCCAACTAAGTTTGTTGTATTGCCTTACTTGTTATCACATTTTCTGCTTGTTAACTACAGGATGCAAGATATCACAAAAGAAGGACATCCATTTGATGCAAAATGATAATAATAATAATAGTTATTATAAATAATTAAATGTATTTAAAACAACAGGTACTAAGATTATGATATCTGAAACAAAATAGAAACACAGGACCAAAGGATGTATGCTTTAAGGAAACAACATTTTTAGAGGTCTGAAAAACTAGCAAGATGTAGTTATTTAAAAGTGGAAGGAAGAAGGGCTGGAGTGGGTGGTACAGTGGTAAGGCATCTGCCTTGCACACTGCTGATCTAGGACAGACCTAGGTCTGTAAGTTCTTTTGAACTTACAGTAATTATGAAAAATAGTTCTGCAAAAACCATTGAATTTTATAGGCACAAATATTCTTTGTTCCATCAGGACCCCACTGAGAAATCTAACACAGAGGAAAAAATCATCAGTATCCATGAAAATAGGTATTTATTAAAGCTATATTTGTAATTATCAAACTAATGTTTATTGACCAGGGATCATATCAGAGAAATGGATAAACTTATATTACATATTAAAAATCATGTATCTTCAAAAAATAATTACAACAAATGACTTAAAACTAATATATTTAAAAGTTATTATTGAACTTAGAAAACTCAACGAAGTAAATTTTCTATAAATTTTCTAGGAAGTGTAATTTTGACCTTTTATTAAATTTTAAGTAGACTTCAATCAGGCAAATTTAGTCAAAAAGAGTGTAAATCTATTTTTCTTCTCCACAATTTGATTAAAGCTCTTTTCATTTCACTATTTCGCAAGCTGTAAATCAATGGATTCAACAAAGGTGTCAGAAGTGAGTAAGCCAATGACAACATTTTCTTGGTTTCTGGGGAATAACCAGACTTGGGTTGTATATAAGTCAAACTCGCTGTGCCAAAGAAGAGCGTCACAGAAGTTAGATGAGAGGCACAGGTGATAAAAGCCTTTTGCCTCCCAGTGTTTGATGGCATCTTCAGGATGGCAAAGAGAATTTTGGTGTAAGATAAGAAGATTAGCAAGAAAGGAACCATAACAATTAAAATTGTGCCTGTGAATTCATACATTTCATAAAAACTTGTGTCTGCACATACAAGCTCTAGCACTGGGGGTGTCTCACAAAAGAGATGATTAATCTCATTAGGGCCACAAAAGGGAAAACTAAATACCCAGTTGGTCTGCATAGTACCCACCAAGATTCCTGAGACCCATGAGAAAATTAATAACTTTATGAAAACGCTTTTGTTCATTATCACTGGATAGTTCAGTGGATGGCAGATTGCAGCATATCGGTCATAAGCCATTGCCCCCAGGAGAAAACATTCAGTCCCACCAAGAAAAACAATGAAATACATCTGAGCAAAACAACCTGCAAAAGTAATCACAGTATTCTTTGTGGAGAGGACCACCAGCATTTCAGGCATAATAGCTGCGCTGAAACTCACTTCCAATACAGACAAGTTCAGGAGAAATAAGTACATGGGTACATGAAGGCTCTGTTCCAGAGAGATGGCACCTATAATGATGGAATTTCCTATCAAAGTCACCAAGTAAACAACCAGGAAAATTCCAAAGAGTTGCTCTTGAAGTTCAGGAAAAGTAGAAAAGCCCAGGAGAATGAATTCAACCGCGGAACTGTGGTTTAGCCTTTTCATCTCAGCAATGGGACATATATCATTTTATTATTAATATATAGAATTTATGAAATCACAACTAAGAGTTGGTGTCTAAAGTCCTTAGTATAATATGTAAGAATAAGTTCATTTTGACAAACCTTCAAGTAGCATTTTGAGTTCAATATATTGGAATTAAGTATTTTTTAAATTAAATGAAGAGATGAGAAATTTTAACAAACAAATCATGTTTTTAAAATACAGAAAAGCAGATATTTCTTAAAAATTGTTTTATTAGGCTGAAGCTAAATCTATTTTTAAAGCAAAGCAAACAATTATTGAATACACTGTAATTGATAGCACTGTTATTTTTAATTGTGTGACTTTTCAAATAAAATTTCCAAACAAAATACCTACCATCTAATCTTTAGATAATTATTATAAATTCCAAAGTTTAAAATGCATTCATTTTTCTGTAAAACATGATATACATAAAAGATATATTATAAACATTCAGAATAGTTGAGTCCTGTAGCCCAGGGACAGAACTCAAAGGACTGAGAACATAATTGGCATGCAGGAGATGCAGATTCAGTCCCTAAATCCACATGATCTCCTGATTTCATCCAGGATAACATTCAAGCAGAAAGCCAGGAGTAGCCCCTAATTGCCTGTTTGTGTACCCCCCTAAAAAAGACAAATAAAATAAGGTTAGAGCTTCAAAATTATTTAAAATATAAAATAATCTCATATGTACATTAATAAATTGCTTCCAACATACTTATTTGGTAAGTGTTTCTAACTGATACTATAGATTTGGGGAGGGGGTCACACCCAACAGTGCTCAGGAGTTACTCCTGGCTCTATGCTCAGAAATCACTACTGGCAGGCTCGGGGGAGCATATGGGATGCTGGGATTCGAACTACCATCCTCCTGCATGCAAAGCAAATGCCCTACCTCCATGCTATCTCTCCGGCCCCTAATACTATAAATTTTTATCCTTAGTGAAAATCAGTTCTTCTGATTGCTAAAATCTTGGTTTTTGCCTAATGATGATCACAAAATAAAATAATAGCTATTTGTTTAAGATTTATACTTCTCAACTATCCCTCTGTATTGTAGATTTAGGAATATAAAAATTACGTTCTTTTTTGCATTCTCATTTCTATGTAAAGAACATAATGACATGGTAGATTCTAAAGCATTGTATAAATGTATAATTCTTATATAAATTCATTTTAAAACTGGTAGAATAAATATTAAAATTAGAATATACAACTTCTGTACTGAGGGAATAGTGTGTGAGGAAAAGATAAGTATGATAAATGAAGAGTTTCAAAATTAATGTAGTTCTTATATATGGGGCCCTTTGGAAGAGTGGAAAGAGCTAGTCCTAAATCTGTTACAACCTGCAAGACAAGCCTCTGTTTTGTAGTGACTTAGGTTTCCCTTAGTTAGAACCAGGAAATAAAAATGAACATCCTTTTCTTTCTGGCTCTGACTTGGGAACTCTTCTGGTTTGTTCTTGGAAACCTTCAGATGCAAGGCCCCCAGTCTATTCAGATGATGGTCAAGCTCAAAGAGGGTGATATATTGGATAAAAAAAATAATAATAGTAATACAGCAGATAGCTTGCTTGTCTTGCACAAGGCCAAACTGGGTTCCATCCTTGAAACCCTATATGGTCCCCCAAGCCCAACCAGGAGTGATCTCTTAGTATAGATCCAGAAGTAAGATCTGAGCATCACTGGTGTGGCCAAACAAAAACAAAACTGACATAGTGAGGAAGGACATAGTGAGGAAGCAGTCCTTTGAGGTCAGCTTGTCTCAACACAGCTGATCATTTTCTTCCCAGTCTAATTGCTCTTTCCACACTTTCCTTTCTAGGCATAAAGACTCATGTTTCCCCACTTTTCTCCTACCAAATCAACCAGGAAAATTCTTTTCTATGACTAGCATCCTACTTACTGTCAGGCCCTTGTCAGCATCTTGAATTCCTCTGGACAGTGACACTCTGTACCTTTACACAAGTAAAACTGCCCTTTACACATATTCCCCAAATGCTCATATTCTAGAATGCTCTCTTCCCACAAGATCTTTTTAACCTTCTACTTTATCTTATCCCTCATAGATCTACCAAGGTAATATCATCCTGCCTTCCAGACTTTTAGAGTCTCCTTTTATCAATAATCTAGCTTTTCATAGAAGTCAGTCATAACTAGTGCTTTATTAATTTTAACATAAGAAAATGATTTCAATGTGGAAGGGAAGATAGAGCAACCATAACCATAGGAAGGTCTTGGTAATAGCAGCATATGTAGAAGGAAAAATGTCTATGAAGGAAGGGTGACTTGCTCAAATCAAAGGCATTTGAAGAGCCTTAACACAAGAATGGAGGCATTATAGACCTTGTATAATGCTTCGAAAAACAACAGTATTTCATTCTAAATTGAGAAAACCAGGAAAATAAGCAAGGAAAAGACGGGCATTTTTGCTTCAGATGAGAAAATTAAGGCATTAGAGAGTATAAAAGCCATGGTTGATTAACTATTGGTCATAGTGATATGATCATGTTGCCAATATCTACAGTAACTTTAATCATCTTATTTTGACTATCAAAATTTATGAATAAACTTTTCAAGGAAATGGATATAAGTACCCTTTCTAAGACACAAAATATTTTATAGTAAGGGGGAAATAAATTTGAATAAAAATATATATTCTATTCCAAATTCAGGAGAACAATATACTATAGTATAAACTCAAGTTGCTGATCATGAGTGATAATTTTAGTCTTTTCTAAATGTTGCATTTTTCTTTAACATAATACTGCCATAATTCAATAGTATATTATCCAGATTCACTGTAAACTTTATGACCCAGAGTAAACCATTCCCTTTCCTGAGTTTCATCTTTCTTCCTAACTACTTTTATATCCAATGACTACTACATCTATAAATCTCAATCGGCAAATGATTAGTACTAAAAAAAAACCCTTACATTTATATATTTCTCACACTTTTATGTGAATATGAAATCCAAAGTGTGTGACATACTTACCTGAGTGCTGAATTATTATTTGAAAGTCATCTCTGATTCTCTGTAAAAAATATAAATGATAAGTTCATTAACTGGTGCATAAGTAGCCTCCTCAGTTGTTATTGTTAACTAGTTTTTATCCCATTTAATCAGATATTTTCACACTTTAGTTAAAGAAAACCTATTCCCTAAGTACAAACCAGTGATGCAATACACTGTATTAAATAGCATTCAATTGTTTGCTCTGGGAGAACCCTTCTCTGGAGAAATTAAACACAATTCAAATAGCTTTTCCAATGTACACTTAAAACCATTCAACAGAACACTCTTTGAAAAACAATCTTATTTTTTCAATATAAAATAAACACCTCTTTACTCAAGATTAAATTCTATCAGGACTATCCCATTAATAAAATAATACTCAGTCAATGTTAGCAAATAGGAGAGTGAGGAAGGAAAGAAAAGATAAACTATAAGGAAGACGTAAATACATATAGTAAATATTTTCTTCAATGACTAGACACTCAGTAAAACAAATGGACAGTAGTTACTTTGTGGAAATTCTGGATATTATCGCCAAAAGTTTTATATAATTTCTAGGAATAATCACTAAAATTTAATGGATAGAAAGTCTTTCTGGTTATCTTATATTACATTTTTATTTTATTTGGGGGGGTTAGGCCACACCCGTTTGATGCTAAGGGGTTACTCCTGGCTAAGCGCTCAGAAATTGCCCCTGGCTTGGGGGAACCATATGAGATGCTGGGGGATTGAACCACGGGCGCCATCTTTCCTTGGCTAGCGCTTGCAAGGCAGACACCTTACCTCTATTGTGAGAGCATAGACAAACTCCTCAAATTCCATTATTTATCAAAATTAAATGTTATTAAACTCATAAGGTTGTATAAGAACAAAGTTTTTCAGATTACAATCAATACTGACCTAAACTATTAATATAATTGTCTCAGTCCCATCAAAATATGAGAATGAAGGAATTTTCAGGCTTTACTTTATCCAAAAGTCAGATGAAATAAATAAAACCTGGGTCCTTTTATTTATCTTTTACTTCTACTTGGAGAAGCCCTCAAATCCCAGATTCAACAAGACTGTTGGCTACACTTAGAGATACATCATCGTTAATATATTTCAAGTTCTAAAAAATATCAGTTTTCTGGTGAAGGTGGAAATATTTTATTCACAAATATTAAATTTCAACCTCTGTCATAATTTCAACTTGAGTAGTATATCCTTTAAATCATGAACCAAACGTAGTGACCTAGATTTAAAATACTATGATATAGAGTTTGAAGATTCCTACATATGTGGTAAGGTTAATAAGAAAGCATATATTTGATCGTTCACATCACCAAACTTTATTATATGCATTTATATATATATAAATTTATATATATATTCATCTACAGTTCTGGATCACTACTTCTATCAGTCTTTAAATTACTAATGCTTTGAATAGTGATAAAGATGTCCTTTTATTGGGGGTGAGGGGTCACACCCGACAGTGCTCAGGGTTTACTCCTGGCTCTGCCCTCAAAAGTCGCTCCTGGCAGGCTTGGGAGATCATATGGGATGCCGGGATTCAAACCAGGGTCTGTCCTCTGTTGGCTGTGTGCAAGGCAAACTCCTTACCTCAGAGCTATCGCTCTGGCCCCAAAGATGTCCTTTTTAAAAACAAAAATAATTTTTAGAAAGTATGTAAGCCCAGAGAATCAACCATATACTGATAGTACTAGCCATACTACTTTTCTGCTAAAAGGAGTGGGCTAGTGATTGGTTCATTTGCTGTTGACCAGTGAGTTCATCAACCATGCATATGGAATGTGTCTTCCATAAGAACACAAAAAAGGAGGCTTCAGAGCTACCAGTATATGCCAGAGAGTACAGCACTTGCCTTGCATGTGGATAATCTCTGTTTAGTTCCCAGAACCACATACAATTTTCTGAACCCAGCAGGTGTTATCTATGAACACAGAGTCAGGAGGAGTACACTCTGAGCACAGCTAGAGGTAAAAAAAAAAAGAAAGAAAAAAAAGAAAGGAAAGAAAAGGAAGAAAGAAAGGAAGGAAGAAACAAAGAGAAAGAAAGATAGAAAAAGAAGAAAGAAAGAAAAGAAAGAAAGAAAGAAAGAGAAAGAAAGAGCAAAAAAGAAAGAAAGAGAGAAATAAGAAAGAAAGAAAGAAAGAATAAGAAGGAAAGAAAGAAATGAAAGAAGAAAAGAAAGAGAAAGAAAGAAAGAAAGAAAGAAAGAAAGAAAGAAAAAGAAAGAAAGAAAAAGAAAGAAAGAAGAAAGAGAAGGAAAAGAAAAACAAAGAAAGAAAGAAAGAAAGAAAAGAAAAAAAAAGGAAGAGAGAAAAAGAAAAGAAAGAAAGAAAAGAAAAGAAAGAAAGAAAGAAAGAAAAGAAAGAAAGAAGAAAGAAGAAAAAAAGAAGAAGAAAAAGAAAGAAAAGAAAGGAAAGAAAGAAAGAAGAAGAAAGAAGAAAGAAAGAAAGAAGAAAGAAAGAAAGAAAGAAAGAAAGAAGAAAGAAAAAAGAAAGAAAGAAAGAAAGAAGAAAGAAAGAAAGAAAGCAAGAAAGAAAGAAAGGAGAAAAAAGAAAAAAGAAAGAAAAAGAAAGAAGAAAGAAAGAAAAAGAAGAAGAAAGAAAAGAAGGAAAAGAAAGAAAAGAAGAAAAGAAAGAAAGAAAGAAAGAAAGAAAGAAAGAAAGAAAGAAAAGAAAGAAGAAAGAAAGAGAAAGAAAGAAAGAAAGAAAGAAAGAAAGAAAGAAAGAAAGAAAGAAGAAAGAAAGAAAGAAAAAGAAAGAAACAGCATTTCTAGTTTGTGAATATGTGAAGAATTTGGGATAACAGCATAATTAGAGAAAATGGGATCTTTGTTTATACCTTTCTATTTACTTTATTAAAAGAGTATGTGTATATCTAAAATACTACTGTTTTGTTATCTGCTTTGGTCAAAATAAAAATTATTAATTAATAAAAAAAAGAGTATGTGTAGTAATCACCTTAAGCGCATACCCTGTTCTAAGACCCAGAGCACACACCCTGCTTTCCCTAATCCCCTTACCCTGTCTTCCCTAAACACAGAAACACATCATGTTGGTTTTTTTTTTATAATTTATTTAAACACCGTGATTACAAACATAATTGTAGTTGGATTTCAGTCATATCAAGAACACCCCCCTTCACCCGTGCAATCTTCCCATCACCAATGCCCCCATCTCTTCCCTCCCCACCTTCGCCTGTATTTGAGACAGGCTTTCTACATCCCTCACTCACTGACATTGTTATGATAGTTCTCAGCATAGTTATTTCTTTAACTGCACTCACCACACTTTGTGGTGAGCCAGTCCTTCTGGCCCTCATCTCTGGGAATTATTTCAATGTCTTTAATTTTTCTTAAATTTCTTAAAACCCATAGATGAGTTAGACTATTCTGTGTGTGTGTCTCTCTCTCCCCCTCACTCAGCATAATAGATTCTATGTACATACATGTATAAGAAAATTTCATGACTTCATCTCTCCTGATGGCTGCATAATATTTTATTGTGTATATGTACCACAGATTTTTTAGCCATTCATCTGTTGAAGGGCATCTTGGTTGCTTCCAGAGTCTGGTTATTGTAAAAAGCGTTGTGATGAATATAGGTGTAAGGAAGGGATTTTTGTGTTGGATTTTTGTGTTCCTAGGGTATATCCCTAGGAGTGGTATAGCTGGGTCAATTGGGAGCTCAATTTCCAGGGTTTATTTTTTTTTATCTTTTTTTTTTTTTTTTTTTTTTGGTGAGCAAAGTGAATTACAAATCTTTCACAGTAATATTTAAGGCACATAGTAATGAATGAGTAATGAATGAATGAACACCACCTGTGTTGTCGTCCCTCCACCCCTATTCCCAGCATGCATTCCACTTCCCCTTCCTCTACCCACCTCCCACCCCCTACCCCCGTAATGCTAGTGAATCTCCATATTGTTTTCCATAAGGGCTGGACTAGAGGCATTCCCACCAGGAGTGAGTGAGAGTTCCTTTCTCCCCACATCCCTGCCAGCACTGATTATTCTTGTTCTTTGTGATGTGTTCCAGTCTCTGTGGTGTGAAATGGTACCTCATAGTTGTTTTGATTTGCATCTCCCTGATGATTAGTGATGAGGAACATTTTTTCATGTGCCTTTTGGCCATTTGCATTTCTTCTTTGAGAAATTGTTCATTTCTTTTCCCCAATTTTAGATGGGGTTAGATGTTTTCTTGTTAAGTTATGTCAGTACCTTGTATCTTAGATATTAGCCCCTTATCTGATTGGTATTGGGTGAATAGCTTCTCCCATTCTGTGGTTGGCTTTTGTATCCTAAGCATTATTTCCTTTGAGGTGCAGAAGCTTTTCAGCTTAATATAGTTCCATCTGTGTATCTCTGCTTCGACTTGTTTGGAGAATGCTGTTTCTTCCTTGAAGATGCCTTTAGTTTCAATGTCCTGGAGTGTTTTTACCTACGTGTTGTTCTATATACCTTATGGTTTCAGGTCTGATATCAAGGTCTTTATCCATTTGCATTTTAAGCCCCTCTCACATCCTACCTGATTGGCTGACAGAGTCCACACCCTACTCTTTCATAATATAAGTATCCTTTTCCCACCTACAATAAACTGAGTTACTTTCCCAAAGTGGTTGGTGGCTGCTTCTATATGAGTACTTTACTCACCAGGGATCTGACCTCACCAGCGACTCTGACCTCATCAGTGACTCCTACATCTTGGAATCTAACCTCACAAGTGTCAGTTTTAAGTATGTATCACATAGTTGACATTGTTGATCCTAATATATCTGTTTCCAGATAAGGTTTTTTTCCTAGTGGAAATCAAAAATGATCAGACCTAAATATGCAATCCAAAGTAAACGACAATAGAATGAAGAGACCTAAATCACAACAAGCTATACACAAAAGGGACCTGTTACACTAGCAGTCCATGGGGCTAAGGGTGGAAGTATGGGATGCATGCAGGGAACAGTGGCAGAGGTAGGTCAACACTGGTGGTGGACTTGCCCTAATTCACTGTCACTATGTACGATAAATATAACTGTAAGAGATTTGTAATTCACATTGGCCTCAATAAAGATTATTAAAAAATAAAAGTAAAATATGTATAAAAAGTAATATAAAAAAGGAAAAACACAGTCACCATGTTAACACTGGGCCAGCTTTATAGACTCACTCTTTACTCAAAAGAGATGTAAGCTAAGCCATGAAAAATCATAGGTATACCAGACATGCAAATAAAAGTTGGCAAACTCAGAGGAGAGGGTGGGCCAAGCCCCTGCCCTGATAAAGCCAACCTGTTGCATCCATCATGCATCATTGTCACTTTGCCTATGCTCCTGCTTCACCACTTCTCTATGATTTTCTGCAGAGACACCAATCTGACCAAACTCTAGGTTTGCCAATATTTGGGCTAGTATCACCAGGGTTTGTTTTGGTTTTGTTATTGTTTTTTTGGTTTTTTTTTTTTTAGATGAGTGTGGCACTATCCTTCTCCCTCCCACATTCTCCTACTTCCCTGAGACCTGGCAACAGTAACCATACACTACAAAAGACAGAGAATCAATAATAGTGCTTTAAATTCCTGAAAAACTTCATTTGTTTGATGCTATCATCCCTATAGGAACACATTGATTTAGATGCCAATGTGTTGCTGAGGTCATTTAATGTTCAGGAACAAGTGAAAAAACAAAATGGTCATCTAGCAGTAAGAACTTCCTAAACCTTCTGCAATGTCTTAATGGCCTTTTCAAATGTGCAATAACTTTCACAAATTTGCTTGTCATTGTACTTCTTTTCTTTTTTTTTTTTTTTAGTTTTGGGGCCATACCCAGTGATATTCAGGGGTTACTCCTTAGCATGTGCAAGGCAGATGCCTTGTGGCTTGCATCACCACTCTGGCCCCAAATCATTGTACTTCTTTTTGTTTGTTAATTTTCTTTCTTTTTTTCTTTTTGTTTTTTCTTTATATTCTTTTGTAATAGCTTTACTCTAACTTATCTGAAAACAAATTATTATTGTCAACTATGTGATGCAAGTTTTTTAAATGAAGTTAATAAATTATTTTTAAAAAGAAAAGAAAATTAAAGAAGAAGGAAAGGAAGGGCTGTTGTGGTTGTTGTTGTTGTTGTTGCTGTTGTTTTCATACAAATTAAGCCACACGATTCAGGGCTTAAACCACTATTACTGACTCTCTGGCTTTTATGGTTATGACTGCCAGTTCTCCCAGAAGTACAAGATAGCAGGAGGTAGGGGGAAAGGGTGTTCACACTCACTCCAAAAATTGCTTAGTTATATCAGCATGTCTGATATATATTAGCATATCTGGAGTTTGGTTAGATTGGTATCTCTGCAGAAAGTCATAGCAGAGTGGTAAAATAGGGTCATAGACAAAGTACCAATTATGTGTGATAGATTCCATATACCTCACTCTATAATTCTCTTCATGTGTCTATTAATTCATATTTTAGTATACTTTATAATAAATTATCTAGAAATTAAACGTATTTCCTAAATTCTATGAACTATTCCAGTGAATAAATTAATTACCTAAGAGGTAATAAAACCACATACATTTATCAGAAGCACAAGTGAAAAACTGGGCATGCCACAGGCATCTAGATTATGAGGGTAGGGTCATGGTAATCTCCAAATAATAGCTAATTGTTGAGAAGCATATGCAATAGTTTGTGTTTTGTGATCTCTGATAAAAACACTTTGTACATGGCACTTCTTATATTATTAAAGGGTTGGATGCAATAAATAAAGCAATCACTACAAATTGAACAAAAATGAGAAAAGCTATTGTTGAAATAATTCCACTCACCCACTCCTAAAAGGTTCTTCATTAGATTTCCATAAAGAAATTATCATAGTCCTAATTTTTAATCTATGTTTAACATAGATTAACAGTCAGACAATCTCATCTTAGATTGCCAATTGTCTCAGTTTGTGTGAGGCAGGTGCAATAGTGGTGACAAGTTTCATGTAGTCACTGTCAGAGTTTATCATCACGTGTGATGATCAAATATTAAACAGATGACACATTGAAATCAGTAAAATGCAAATAAGACCTATATCATAGAATCAGGTGGAACCTAAAAAAAGTATACTTATTATCAATAACTATGATTAACAACTATAAGGACAGAATCAAGGGGATATTAAAATAACCTTTTATTACTATAGTTCGGCTGTATATTTTTTTCTGTTGATACCAAAACCCAAGCTAGAGCTGAACAACTCAGTAATAATTCAATCACAGTACTAAATCATGTGTATTGATTTGGGCTTAGAATCTCAAGATAAGCTTTATGATCAACTCCAAGATTTAGAAGTTATTGCATATTTTCCACTTCCCACCTTAAGTTTTTTTCTTCATTCTACCATGTTCTCCATTCTCTACTGTTGAAAGAGAATAGAATAATATAAAAACAGATTAAAAGAAATGTTGGTATCAGAAATAGTCTAAAAGAGCACTTTAACTTTTATACTGTGAAGATTAACTTCTGGACTTCCCCCCAATGTTTTATCTAATTTAAATAGGGTGGTGTTTAGCTCTACAAAATTTCTGCTTGTTATCTTAGTAACACATTTTAGGTTACAATCAGAGGAAGGAAATTACATTTAATTTTAAAAAACTTATATAAAAGACTATCTAGCAAAAGAAGGTATTCAGAAGAATATTTTGGAAATCAAAGTTTGACTATAGTAGATCAAGAAATATCCTATAAGGGAAAGACATTTTTAGAAGCCCAAAAGTATAAAATTTAGTTTAATTAAAACATTATTTAAATTAAAAAATATAAACATCAGTAGAGAAATAGGCAAACTCTGAAAGGCCCTGGACAGAAAGGAGTAAAATTGAATGTAGACATGATCCAGAGGATAAGGACAGGGACTTAGAGCACATTTCTTATATGTTATTTATAAGATTTCTTATAAGACATCTTATAAGCACATTTCTTATAAGATATGTTTTTAGATCTCAGTGTCCCACACAAGCCTACATCAGCCTGCACTGATGCTATTTGCCATAAGCCTGCTTCACAGTGATGTCTTACCTCACTGTAGTAGATTTTGTGTAAGCACCAAAAAAGCTGGTTGAACCCCCAGGAAAACACAAAATTTTAGAGGTTGAACACCATAGTCAATAAGTGTGAACTCCATTGAACATATGTGAAAGCACTGTAGCATCAGCTAGCAGACACTATTTACAAAAGCTGCTTGTATTGCCTAAGTGCAAAACAATAGCAGAACACAACTGAAACACCACAACTAAAGAAGTGTGAGTCTAGGAGAGCAATACAGTCAACCACACACTCACACTGATGCCCAATACCCAGTGAACACCATGGCTAAGAAAGCACAGACACAAAGCCAAATATGTGCATAACCACCAGTTATTGGGAGAACATCAACAAGAAGAAGGAAGAAATAGGGAGAGAGTGAGGGAATGAAAAAAGCATATAAATAAGTTTCCCCCCCCCCGCTGGACCCCCCTACTCATAAATAAGTTTTTAAATTAAAGCTAATATTACACAAATATCCGATGGTGAGAGTATTGGTGATAGCCTGAACGAGTAGGACATATAGGCAGAAGCTAAATCAAATAGGGCTCCGTAGTCCATACTAAAGATTTTTCTACTCAAAGTATGGGAGAAATTCACTGAAATATTTTAATATGAAGAGAGATGATAAGATTCACATTGTAAATAACTTTTTCTATATTTTGTCTGTTTTTGTTTGGATTTTTGGGTATAGCTTATGATGCTAAGGGCTATCTCTTGGTTCTGTGCCCAGAAATGAACCTTGGTGGTGCTCAGGAGACCATGAGACATGCAAATGATTCAAAATAGGGTGAGTCATTAAGGCAAGTAACATTAATCCCTGCACTGTCTCTCTGGCCCAAGAGGCTTTTCTTAAAAATATGAATTGTTAAACATCATGTCAACTCCAATCCCCAAAAAATCATGGTTACAATGATCATATCTAGCTGTTGAGATTATTTTGCTTTTGTCAACATTGCTGATGGTTAGAAGAGAAATATTAACAGAATCCTCCTGGACTGATTCATTTTTTACCCAGATTTAGATCTCAATCGAGCATCACTGTTACTCTGAAATTATCATCTGTTCAAGCAGCTTTGAACCTCACCTGTTCTTCCCCAGGAGACATGTGAGGGTGTGATTTCCCTGTTCTCCCATTCTCAGTATCTTCTACTAAAATGTGAAGAACAGAAACAATTCATTACGAGTCAGTCTACATAAAAACTTCTTTTTTCTCTTTCTTTTTTTCTTTTTTAACTGAAACCCATATCAGACATGTTTATAATCATGGTGCTTAAACAAATACATTATTATAAGAAAAAAATTAGAAATAAATAGTCATTTTCCTTTTTTCCTCTTCTTCTTTCTCTTACTCTTCTTCCTCCTCTTCTTCCTCCTCTTCTACTTCTTTTTCTTTCTCCTCCTCTTCATTTTCTTCTTCCTCTTCTTCCCCTTCTTCCTTCTTTTTTCTTCCTTTTCTTCCTCCTCCTCCACTTTTTTCTTCCTCTTCTTCCGTTTTCTTTTTATTCTTCCCTTCTTCCTCTTCTTTTTTCTCTTCCTCTTCTTCTCACACTTCCTCCAACTCTTGAGGCTCTGAAACTCCAATGATTATTATGTTTTTTTCTGTTGAGTTTATTTATCAAAGACTTCTATTTTCATCTGTTCACATTTTTTAGTAGGTTATTCATTGTCTGATCATTTGCTTTAAGGTTCTTTTCCAATTTCTTCTGATGAATGGATTTGTTCTGCATCTCATCCTCTGTCTCACTGACCCTGTCTTCAGCTGCTGTTATTCCTTTGGAGAGGCATTTCATTGAGGTGTTCATTTCATCTACTGAGTTTTTCAGACCTCTTATTTCAGTTGTAAGTTCTGCCGTTATGTTCTGTTCAGACTGATCTATTTTTGCTTTAGTTATTTGATCATCCTCCATATTAATACTTTAAACTCCTTACCTGAGAGGCTTTTCAGGTCATCTTCATTCTCTATGTGTGGTGTTGTCATGCATTGTTTCCCCACTGCAACATTTGTAGAGCGGTTTTGACTATGTGCTGTACTGGGTTCTTGAGTTAGAAGATGCTCCTCTGGCTCCACTTTATTGGGTGGGGCCCTTACCAGGTTTGGGCCCTGGAAATTATGTTCAATGGCGTCTTCTTGGTTGTCTTGGGCAGAAAAGCAGACAGGGAGAGAGGCAGCAGTCTTTTATAAAGCTCCCTGGGTTTGGGCCCTGGAGATTGTGTTCGATGGCATCTTCTTGGCTGTTTTGGGCAAAAAAGCCCACAAAAACTTTTTGAAGAAATGAATATTAAACAAGTGATACAGAGAACCAAAACCTGAATAAAGCTAGGTATTTGGCTTAGGAATTAGAGTTAGACTTTCGGAGATTTCCTAATATCAGATTAATGCTCTCTTAAAAAGTTTATATTAAATTTAAATATTACTGAGAACCATCTGGTGTGGGCCCCCCAAATATTTTATTTATTTGGTCTTTGGGCCACACCCAGTGATGCTCAGGGGTTGTTCCTGGCTAGGCGCTCAGAAATCGCTCCTGGCTTACCACTAGGCTATCACTTCGCCCCCCCCCCAAATATTTTAAATCAAATATTACTTGAACAAGTTTCCCAGTTTTATGATCAAACTAGTTGTTGTTGCTGTTGTTGTGTTGTTGTTGTTGTTGTGAGGCCACACCAGGCCTCACAACTGTTATTCCTTTTCACTCAGAAATCACTTCTAGTAGGCTCAGAGCATAATATGGGATGATGGGGATTACATCTGTATAGGTCACGTGCAAGACAAAGCTGTGCTATCACTCCAGACAGTGACGAAATTTCTTTTTGTGAATTCTAATCCACTGGACATATTCACTATTCATTTTTCCAGAGAAAATGGAAACTAAAATTGTGGCTTTTCTGACAGCTAAATGAGAATGAAACTTAGGCTAAAACTTTTTTCTGTAGGTGGGAAAAGTGGATTCCCCCAAAGAATCCCCCAAAAGAAGTAGATGTCTTGACAATTTGTTTTGTTTTGTTTTGGGGCCACATCCAGTGACGCTCAGGGGTTACTCCTGGCAATGCACTCAGAAATTGCTCCTGGCTTGGGAGACCATATGGGTGAATTTTACAGGTGACAAAGAAAGAAAAATTCTTTCTTTGAAAGAAAAAGTTAGCCAATCCCAACTCCCCCTGGGTTCCCAAATTTGTCACACAAAAATGTTCTCACAAAAAATAACTTCAGGAGGGAAACAAATAATAAAGTATCTTTATTCTGGAAAGATTTTTAAAAGATAAACCATATTTAGAGAAAGCCTAGACCTCTTCCAGAGGAGAAAGAACAAAGAGCACAGACCCTAATTTGAGAAATTGAGATGAAAACAATCCCCCAAAATGGGGAGTGTGTGCCTCTCAAGTTGGGATAGGGTAAAATCTCCAAATTGGGAATAGTGTCACTTTCCTCCACAAAGATAGTCTATAGTTTTCCCAAACTGCTCCAGTTGGTACTTTTCTTTTTCTTTTTTCACATTTTTTTATTTTATAAAAACAAAGATGCAAAGAAAGAGGACAATGTGAAGTTACAGTGGGAAGACAATCACCCATAAACAGAATTCTCAAAAGAAATTCCCTTGCTGACACCTTAATTTTGAATTTTCAGCCAAAAATCTTTAAGAAAATAAAACAAAGCACATGCACAATTACTTTGTCCCCAGATTATAGTACATTATAACATTTCTTAGCAGTACACAAAGCAATCTAAAGCCACAAAATTTATGTAACTCCTTTAACATTAAAGGCTATAGTATTGTTGACACAGTTGATCATAATACATTATTTCATTAAGGATGAGTCAAAGGAGCCCAGCAAAGATGGTGTTAGAGTGGCAATTGTTTGCATAGACCCAGCAAAATATAGGGGATATGGAAAGGAAAAGCTTTGGCCTAAATACAAGGAGACCTTACGCCTGAAGTTTTCTGGCATAAGACCAACTCTGGGCTCCAGGCATACTAGGTTGTCCAACTCGTCATGGTCTGTAGTGCCAATACATTATATTTTTCACACAGTTACTGTTGTTGATGTCAGGTTTCTGTAGCTAAGGATCCTGAAATATGTCCATATCCTACATCAAAGTCAGGATAATGTGGAGAGTCCTTTAATTTCACCTCACAATTAGAGGGTGATGCAGAGAGTTAGGTCCTGAAAGCAGGTCGTTATTGTTGTTAAATCTTCTGAGTGTTAAGGGAAGTTTGTTGAGTAGGTCTATGCCAGAGCAGTGGTAAGGTCTTCCCTGGTAGAGGATTGCTTTCAGGTGATGTACACAACTGTGGTTGTTTTGTAGATGGCATCCCTGGTTCAGGGGTAAATGGACAATACTCATTCTTCTGAGGCTTGAGCCAGGTCATTATGACAATGTCAGGGTGTAAGGTCCCACTGCATTAGAAGATTTGTGTGCTCCCATCTCTATTAGATAATAACGTGTTTGTATGTATAGTAATTTCCCATTTTAATGTGCCTATGGAAAGGAAAAACGATGTCACATGATGTGATTGGTGCCTATGGGGACACTAGAAGAGCCCAACAATCCTATTCACTTGTTTCTAAGATAAACTTTAAATGGAGGGACACTAATACCAGACTTCCTTATTAAACAGATAACAAAGAGAAGGACAGACAAAACAAATACATAGAGGGGAAATTTTGAAATAGTAGGTGGGGTGTTAAATTCAGTGCACCACTTTGGTCTGTGATTTGACCTGTACGGTATTGAAGGTACAAAGAGTAAATGGAGGGGGGGAAATAATGGTTGGGACAAAGGACTAGAAATGAGCTTTGTAGGGCAGTGTCAAGGGCACAATACAAAATGGATATTATGCATATGTAAAATATATGCATAGAACACTATCAATGTATATTGTACACACGGGGTGCTAGATTTGCATGGTTTTTTAAATGGAGGCCAATGATAAAAAATTGCCAGTGACTGCCCCAACACAACCCAGTGCAGCATCTGCCCTCCCTTCTCTGCTTGCCCCTCTTCCCTAGTGTAGAGAGAGGGGGAAGCTAGAAGACCTCTATAGAGTTCACCTGGCACCCACCTTCTGGCCACCTGGGCCAACACCCAGGGAAGGCCTGGAGTCCAGGGGAGAAAGAGGGTGATATCTGGGTGCCTGCCAAGCCTCCCAGCACCCCCAAGCTAGGAAGAAGGCCTTCAGCCTGGAGCCTCCCCAAACACCATGCCTGGCAAGAGCTAGCCTCCGGGACCAAAAAGGATTTGATAGGGAACCAGAAGCCAGACATCTGCCCGCCCTCCTCCCTGTTCCCCTCCTCCCAAGTGTAAGAAGAGGAGGGGAAACCTGAGGACCCCTATAGAGTCCACCTGGCACTTACATTCTGACTACCTGGGCCCAAATCCAGGGAAGGCCTGGAGTCCAGGAGAGAAAGAGGGGGACAGCTGGAGGCCTGCCAATCCTCCCAGTACCCCACCAAGCTAGGGAGAAGGCCTACAGCCTGGGGCCTCCCCAAACCCCATGCCTGGCAAGAGCTAGCCTCCAGAACCAAAAAGGAAACAGGAAGCCAGACATCTGCCCCTTGGTACTTTTTAATTCCTAAGGTTCTGTCCAAGGAAAGAACTTAGAGCTTTTGTTGATCTTCCATATTTTTACTTAGGCTATTAAATTGTATAGGAACAAGTATGGTAAGTCTTACCAGCACCGACTGGTAATTCTAATACAAAATAAAACATCAGTACACATTAAAAATAAATATTTATTGAAGATATTCTGTGAAAATAATCAGTAATTGCCTTGGATCATAAGAAGTTAATATGAAATGTTTTAAAAAAGAAAACTATACCTACAAATAAAATGAAAGCAGACAACTTAAAATTTATTATTGAACTGGAATAACCTACAAAATATGTTTATTCATAAGAAGTGAAAATAGTTGATTGTTTACTAAATTAAATAGGCATTAATCAGGCAATTACCAAATATCGCATGGTTTTCATATAGTCAGGAATTAATGTAGATACACTTTTGTTCTCCATAATTTTATGAAAGCTCTTTTCAGTTCATTATTTCGCAAGCTGTATATCAATGGATTTAATAGAGGCGTAAGAAGTGAGTAAGCCAATGACATAACTTTCTTGGTTTCTGGGGAATAACCAGATTTGGGCTGTAAATAAGTCATACTGGCTGTGCCATACAGGAGGGTAACTGATGTGAGATGAGATGTAGAAAAGGCCTTTTGCCTCCCAGTGTTTGATTGCATCTTCAGGATGGCAAAGAGAATTCTGGTGTAAGACATAAGAATTAAGAAGAAAGGAACCATAATAAACAAAATAGTGCCAGTAAATGCATAGATTTCAAACATATATTTGTCTGCACATACAAGTTCTAGCACTGGAGGTGTTTCATAGAAGAGGTGATTGATCTCATTAGGGCCACAAAAGGGGAAACTAAACACCCATGTTGTTTGCAAAGTAGTCGCCATGGTCCCTGAGACCCATGAGAATATTATTAATTTTATGAAAACACTTTTGTTCATACTCATTGGGTAGTTCAGAGGACGACAAATTGCAGCATATCGATCATAAGCCATTGCCCCCAGGAGGAAATATTCAGTCCCACCAAGAAGAACAATGAAGTACATCTGAGCAAAACAGCCTGTGAAAGTAATCACAGTTTTTTCATTGTTGAGAACCACCAGCATTTCAGGCATAATAACTGCACAAAAAGTCACTTCCACTACAGACAAGTTCAAGAGAAATAGGTACATAGGGACATGAAGGCTCTGTTCTAGGGAAATAACAATTATAATAATGGAATTTCCCATCACAATGGCCAAGTAAACAAGCAAGAAAATCCTAAAAAGTTGCTCTTGCAGTTCAGGGAAGTTAGAAAAGCCCAGGAGGATGAATTCAACCACAGAGGTTAGATTCTGCCTTTTCATTTCAGTGACAGAACGTAAACGTAATTATGATGTGGGTGTAAATATGAATTCACATTTCAATAGCTGGGAGTTTAGTTTTAATCCTTGGCAGAATATATACTGATGAGCTCATTTTAACAGATCATCAAATTGCAATTTTGAAAATGGTCAATATATTGATACTGTGAATCTTTTAAATGCAAGTGAATAGGTGATGAATTTTTGAGAGCAATCATATTTTCAAAGTACAAAATAACATAAATGTTCCAGAAAATGTGCTTCTCTGCAAATGGCTTAAAATAAAATTCTTAAGGCAATAATATATATTTTAATTAATTATCCAGTGTTCTAGATAATTTATATTTAACTGTGCATATATGTACTTATTTTCAAATAAAAATAATTTAAGTAAACAAAAAATTATTCTTAATAAAATGCCTAATTAGTATCTCATTTTAAAATTATGCTTTGATTTGTTTTGTTTTGGGGCCACACTTGACAGTGCTCAGTGTTTACTCCTGGCTTTACACTCAGAAATCACTCCTGGCAGTGGATCTAACCCAGATTAGCCATGTACAAGACAAGCATTTTAGCTGCTTTACTATCACTCTGGCCCCTAATTTTTAAATGATGAATGTCAGTGTTTTTATTATTATAAATTTCAAAGTTCAAAATGTGTTCTAATTAGTATAAAATGTATTAAAACATATTAAAAATAAACAGTCTCAAAAAAGATGTGAAGTTCATATTTAATTATCTCAGAGTAATAGTAGTAAACTGCTTCAGTTATTGATCTGATAGAGCATGTCAGGTCACTACTATATAATTTCTGCTTAAGTGGACACTTTAGAGCAGTTCTATCCGGTCATCTATGTGCCCATCTATGTGACATAAATGAAATTGAGGTAATTCCAATCAATAACGATCATTTGTTTTTCATTCCCTATCCTACATCCAAGTTCCCCACATGCACAACCTTAGAAATATCATTTACTCGTTACTTATGCAATATATACTTAATAAAATACCTATGTACCAAACATAAATATAGAATCCATAAGCACAATCTTCCCTAAATACATAACATAACAGTTTCTGTCCCTACCCCAGCAATCTCTAATACATCTCCAACCAGTTATATATCTGTCTAGAACACTCATCACCAAATGAAATGACAGCTATTTATTTGGGGTTTTGGCTATTAACTTCCTCTTCTGTAATGCAGATCCTGGAGGCAGGAACTTTGCTTTGTTCTTTGTTGCATTCTCATTTCTATAAGAGATCAGAAGAATATAATAGATACTAAATCAAAATTGATTGGATAGAGAAATCAATATTAAAATTGATGGGGCTGGAGTGATAGCACAGTGGTAGGGCATTTGCCTTGCATGTTGCAGCTGACTCAAGTGAACCCAAGTTCACTCCCCTGTATCCCATATGGTCCCCCTAGGTGGTCAGGAGCGATTTCTGAGTGAAGATCCAGGAGTAACCCGTGAATGCAGCCGGGTGTAGCCCAAAACTAATAAATAATGAATGAATGAATAAATAAATAAATAAATAAATAGGAATATAGTGTGTAAAAGAAACTTAAATATGCAAAATGTAGAGTTTCAGAAATAATGAAGACATTTGGCCCCTATGTGTGAAAATAGATTGTATTAGAGTTTGGTACCAGGTCTAACACTCCAACTATTTGCAAGAGGAGTCTCTTAGTTAGGAAATAAGACTGGACTCCCTTATGACTCTGATATAGGAACTTCTCTAATTTGTTCTTAGAAAGCTGCAGGCTCAAGGCCTCCCCTTCTTTCAGATGATTATCAGGCTAAAAGAGAATAACCTCTTAGATTGGGGAAGCAATTCCCAGAATCCTAGCTATTTTTAGGATCTTTGGCTTGGAGTATCTGAAATCCCTCTAGTCTGAGTTTGTCCCCACTGACATTGCAGCTCAACCCCCTTACATGGAACAATCTTCTCTAAGATTTCCACAGTTTAATATTATTTTCTCCACTATCCCAGCATATCAGAATATAGAGACATTTGAATCCCAGAGATCCTCCCAAATATTCTAGGGAGTCCACAGGTGACTTAACATAACTGGAATAGGACACCAGGCTAGAAAGCCAATTGGTAAAGTATCAGTGGGCACATAGAAATTAAACCAGATAGAATTTGGTTGAATAATTATTGAAATACTGCTTTATATTATCCTTTGTAAATCAGCCAAATGTAAAAAAATATTCTGCCTGCCAGATCTTCAAGGTTTCCTCTTATCAATATAATATTCTCTTTAACCTGAATTTTCAGATAAAACAGCAGTAACTAATGCTTTAAGTAATTTAAATAGAAAGAAATTCCTCTAAAAGAAGTGGGAGAGAGAGAGCAACCAAAATCACACACAAAGGAAAAAAAGCATCATTGGTACTAGGAATGAGGGATGACTTGTTCAGATTAAAGGTATTTGAAAAACAGTAACATAAAGTTCAGGAAAATATATTTAAGTAACATTTCTAATATTAAATAGTACATTATCTACTGGACAAGAAAAATAAATTCTAAAAATTTTCCAGACAACAGGGCCGGAGCAATAGCTCAGCAGCAGGGCGTGGGATTGATCCCCGGCATTCCATATGGTCCCCCAAGCCTGCCAGGAGAGATATATAGATCCAGGTATAACCCCTGAGCACCAGCAAGTGTGGCCCCAAAATATTTTATTTCCAGACAACAGAACTGGAAAGTTCATCTACAGAACTGAGCTTACCTGGGTATGGGGTTGATGGGGACGGAAAAACTCTTAGGACATTGATAAAGGGAAGCAAGCACTATGGTGGGGGTGATGTTGGAATGTTGTATACATGAAACTATCATTAACAGTGTTGTGGATTATGGTGCCTCAATAAAATTAGATGGATAAACATTTTTAACTGACATTAAGCTAACCTCAGTTCATCCACAGGGCCACACATGATCGAGCACCTCCAAAAGTGATCCCTGAGCTAAGAGCAAAAAAAAAAAAAAAAAAATTCCAAGCATAGCCAAAAAAAAATTAGAGAGGATCCTATTAAAAAACAGAACAATTTCTGAGAGCTAACAATTTTATATGACAAATTCAAATTACTGACTTTATACATAATTTTAATCTAGTCTAAATGCTCCATGTTTTATTTTAAACATAAGATATTATAATACTGATATAACTTATTCACTAACCTATTAATTAGGCTCCACTGTAAATGTTTTTTACATGACCTTGGATAACTCATTCCCTCCTCTGAATTTCAACTTTCAAATAACTGGCCTTATTTCTGACCACTTCCCATACAACTAAACTCCTTATAAAATTTTCTTTGTTCACACTTTTATGAGTCTGAAAACAAGTTTAATAGGCACACTACCTGAGTACTGAGTTTCACTTGATAATCATTCCAATTCTCAGTGAGAGGAACTAGAAATTGTAAAATCTCACTAACACATATATAAGCAGGTTTTTCAGTTATTATCTATTTACAACTTGTTTTCAACCACTTAATCAGCTGTTATATCTCTTTAGACTTCCTCCAACTTCGAATGCCAAGAAAAGTCAGTTTCAGTACTCAGGGACCATATGGACCCCTGGGAGCCTCTTTATAAAGGCCTCTGCCTAAAAGACATCCTCAGAGACCCACTAGTCACTGATAATTTAACTACTACAATTCAAGTGGCATCCTTAGACTTCTATAAACCACTGCTCAGCACTATCAGGGAAAATTTAGTTCCAGCAACCAAGTACAGCAAAGATACTTGTTACTATATGCAAGCTAACATTTCCATTTGACCATTGTACTTAACCCACTTCACAAACTCCAAAGACAGGTGGGTGCCCACAGGATCTTATTTCAGAAGTAGAATTCCCCCATAGAAATCCTAACAAGTAAAAGGAAAAACTAGATATACATCCATTTCTTCCACTGAAATACCTTTACAAGATAATGAAAATATTCTGACTAACAGAGACATAAACATCAACTAGTTAATGTAAAATAGTGAATCAGGTAAATTGGGTGTTTGCCTTGCACATGGATGACCCAGGAAGAACCACGGTTTGATCCCTGACATCCCTATGGTCCCCCAAGCCAGGAGTGATTTCTAAACACATAGCCAAGAGTAAGCTCTGAGTGTCACTGAGTGTGACCCAAAATCAAAACAAAACAAAAAAAATTAAAGACAATTCAGCGGTTTTGGCATACAGGGACAGAAATCCAAGTAAGTCTTTTTGAGTTTCTTAAAATTCTCAAGCCTGGATGAGGAGGATCTCAAATCAATACTCAATGCATTGGCAATGTAAGTTAAGCAATCATAGGAAGATGAATTCAAACAATTCAAAGAACAATTGATTTAAAGTATGAAAGAATCCATACAAATAGAATTGAAGGAGTACAATACAAATCTTGGAAGAACAGAAGAAATTTAAGGAGTACAATAAAAATCTGGGAATAATACCAAGCCAGTAAAACTCCCAGGTACATCAGTCTTTAAGATGAAAACTCTGTAGGCTTCTTAGGACATCCTCCTGGGTGGGCAGAGTTCACAGCAGCCATACCCGCAAACCACAGCCTTCATCATATAAAAGGCCCAGCTTCACATCTTCATGACTAATCTCAAAGGAGACTCCAAACCAAAGAATCTTCTCAGTTTATGGTTCTGGAGCACAAGCTCTGAAAGCAGCCAAGCAGCACCTTCAAATTGCACAATATTGGCAATGAAATAGGAGCACAGAAAATTGATTGGAAAGTAAATATAGAAGTCCACTAAGCCAATAAGTAAAAAAACAGTAACCCAAAAGGCTTAATTAGCAACAAATGCCTCAATAAATCCTTTGACAAAAACTTTAATAATACCATTGTGAGATATAATAATTTTCACAAATTTTCTTTTACTGAACTATTTTTTAATAATTCCATTTACCATGTTGTTGTAACAAACAACATAAAATGAAGCTATTTTGTGTCTTCTAAGGGCGCAGGCTTGAAGAAGGTAGGAAACTGAGTACAATGGTGGAGAGAAAGTCACACTGTTTGGTGGAGAGAAACAACCACAGTGTTGACATAAAGTTAAAAAACAAAATACAATAACAAGCCAAAACAACAGAATTCCAAATGTGGAGAGAGCTATATTAGTGATCTTGTGTACAAAATGCAAGTCATCAACAACAATGAAGCTGCAAAGGAGAAGTATAAAATAGATGAGAATATAGGATACTTAAAAGATAATAAAAAGAGTAATAATCAGGGCCGGCGAGGTGGCGCTAGAGGTAAGGTGTCTGTCTTGCAAGCGCTAGCCAAGGAAAGATCGCGACCGTGGTTCGATCCCCCGGCGTCCCATGTGGTCCCCCCAAGCCAGGGGCAATTTCTGAGCGCTTAGCCAGGAGTAACCCCTGAGCATCAAACGGGTGTGGCCCTAAAAAACAAAACAAAAAAAAAGAGTAATAATCATGGATTATAAAAATAGCAAGAGAGGAAGAACAGAAAATGAAAGAATGACTTGTGGAAAAGATGATAGCTCCAAACTTCCCCAATCTCTGGAATGAATATTTTGCATAGAGTATCAAACAAAATAGATTCAAACAGAACATCAACATCAAAATGAGTTGTAATCAAAATGGCAATGATCAAAAAGAGAGATAGATTGCTTAACGCATAGAGAGAAGAAATATGTCAGAATACAAGATACAGAATATAATATATGCCACAAAATCCCATATTAAACTACAAATAGTAGAATGATGTATTGAAAGTACTGAATGAAAAAACTTCAACCTAGAGTTCACTACCTTGCAAAACTGTCATTTAGATTTGCAAGAGATAAAAAATATTTTTATACAAAGAAGAGCTAGCTACACTTTCTTTTTTTTCTTTTCTTTTCTTTTCTTTTTTTTTCTTTTTTTTTTTTTTTTGGTCTTTCTGGCACACCCAGTGACACTCAGGGGTTACTCCTGGGTATGCACTCAGAAATTGCTCCTGGCTTGGGAGACCATATGGGACACCAGGGGACATAGAACCACAGTTCATCCTAGACTAGCACGCACAAAGCAGATGCCTTATGGCTTGCGCCACCACTCCTGTCCCTGGCTACACTTTCTATAGCTAAACAAACTATGCAAAAAAAAATTTGAAAGGCCAAAATAGCAAATCCAAAAAAGAGCTAAGCCCAAAGTATAAAATAAAAACAGCAGCACAGCCCTTCATTATCAATCATCTCTTTTAATATCAATGGACTAAAGTCTCCCATTAAAAAAACATAGAGTGACTAAATGGATCATTACTGTCCATCTGTTTGCTGCTTTCAGGAAGCACATCTAAATTCACAGAATAAATACAGAACCAGACTGAAAGAATAAAAAACAAATACCTATATACTGGAGTATAAGCTGAGTTTTTTCCTCACAAAATTTGTGCCAAAAATCCTGAACTTGGCTTATACTCGAGTCATACAGGTTATTTGATTCAGTGCATGAGCACTGAATCATGTGCATGTAGTCTCCAGTCGTCTTCTGCCATCTGCTGGAGGGGGCAGTGCTTCAGCTCAGTCCACAAGTTGAGGAGCTGAAGAGGCAGGTGGCTGATCTGAACTGTATGCCACCGAACTCTTTAACCCACAATATTCAATGGCACATTTAATTAAGTGAAAAACCCATTTAAGGCAGTAAAGTCATGTAAATAAATGTTTATAAATCATGAATCCTTATAATCGGGGGTTTTGGAGTATAAGGATTCAGGATTTTTAACCATTTATTTATAATGCTTTACTGTCTTAAATGGTTTATTCACTTTATTAAAGTTGTCATTGAATACTATGGGTTAATGTGGTATGTAAATGGTATACAGTATATCAAACAATCATGTATTGTAAATGTAATCATGTATTTATTTACTTATATATTTATTTACTTATATATTTATTTACTGATTCCTCAATTACTGTAATTGTTTTGGGTATATATATATATATACATATATATATGTATATTGCTTTTTGGGCCACACCAGGTGACGTTCAGAGGTTACTCCTGGCTATGGGCTCAGAAATTGCTACTGGCTTAGGGAATCATATGGGACACCAGGGGATTGAACTGCAGTCCATCCTAGGTTAGCTGCATGCAAGGTAATGCCCTACCACTTGCGCCATTGTTCCAGTCCCATGTTTCGGGTGTATATTTTTATTTTTGAAATTTACCAGTGGCTGCTGCACTTTCCACCTCGACTTATACTTGAGTCACAAAGTTTTCTCAGTTTTTAGGGTAAAATTGGGTGAGTCAGGTTATACTCGATTTGGCTCATACTCAAGTATATACAGTAATCATACAGTGGCATAAGAGATAATGTATTGAGTAAAGCACTTGAGTTGCATATGGTTAACCTGGGTTCAATCAACATAACCTCATATAAATCCCCTGAGCATTACAGGAGTGAACACTAATCATGGAGCCATGAGTAAGCCTTAAGCACACCTAGGCATACAAACAAAAGAAGCAAAAAGAAAAAAGAAAATTATCATAAAAATCAAAAGTATATAAAAAAAATTTTGTGACACCACATCACAAAGAACAACAATCAGTACTGGAGGGCATGTGGGAAGAAAGCAACACTCATTCATTACTGGTAGGAATGCCATCTAGTCCAACCTTTATGGAAGTCAATATGGAGATTCCTAAAAAAACTGGAAATTGAGCTTCCATATGATTCAACTATACTAGGAATATACTGTAGGAACACAAAAAACACAATATAAAAATGGCCTCTGCACACCTATGTTCATTGTAGCTCTATTTACAATAGCCAGAATCTGGAAACAACCCAGATGTCCAAAAACAGATGAATGGTTAAAGAAACTGTAGTTCATATACATGATGAAATACTGTGCAGCTGTCAGGAAAAAATGGAGTTATGAAATTTTCCTATACATGAATGGACATGGAAATTATTAGACTAAGTGAAGTGAGTCAGAGGAAGATAGACACAAAATAATCTCACCCATCTGTGGGATTTAAGAAAAATAAGAGATAGTATGGTAATAATACCCAGAGACAATAGAAACGAAGTTCGAATGGACTAGCCCATGATATGAAGCTTAACACAAGGATTGGTAAGTGCTGTTAGAGAAATAACTACACCAACAACTATCATGACAATGGTAGTGAGTGAGAGAAATAGAATGCCTGTCTTGAAAACAGGCAGGGGTTGGTGGAGAACGGAGATAGGAGGCATTGGTGGTGGGAAGGTTGGTGGTAGAAAGGTTGTCCATTATCTACTCATCACAAATCTCAAAAAAAAATTTTTTTTGAAAAAACAACCAGTGTGATAATCTGAAATAGAATCAGTTTTGTCTCTCCCAAATAAGTATATCTTTATAAATTCATGGAACAGACTTTTACTGTTATTATTCTACTCTTTAGATCTATCTTGTTGCTGCTTAAATGGTTCACAATCAATCACAATGATTATGAAAAGTAATGTGCTAGATCTACAAAAATTTATAAAAAAAAAAAACACATACTCTTCATTACATCAGATTCCCACTTAAAAATCTAGAACACAGAAATAAATCATCAGTCCACAAGAAAATGTGTATAATTAAAGCTTTGTCTGTAATTATAAAAATAATTCATAATGATATTGTACCACAGAGAGTAGATAAATTGATTCTACATGTTTAAAGGCATATTTCTTTTTTTAATATATTTAGTTAAACACCTTGATTACAAACATGATTGTGGTTTGGTTTCAGTCACGTAAAGAACACCCCCCTTCACCAGTGCAACATTCCCATCACCAATGTCCCATATCTCCCTCCTCCCCACCCCACCCTCGCCTGTGCCCTAGACAGGCTTAAAGGCATATTTCAACAAAAATAAGAACTATTCACAATCAGAAATATCTGTAATTATTCTTAACTTGGAAATATCTAAAAGCTAAATACATGCACACTGGGTCTGAGCAGTGGAACAGCAATAGGGCATTTGCCTAGCATGCAACTGACCTAAAACGAACCGTGGTCCAATCTCCTGGCATCCCATATGGTCCTCCAAGACAGGAGCGAATTCTGAGTGCAGAGCCCTGAGCATCACTGGGTGTGGCCCAAAAACCAATATATGTATACATATATTCACATATACATATACATACATATATATTCACATAACATATATGTATACATACACATACATATATATTCACATATACATATATATTCACACCAAGAAATAAAAATAGACCATTTCTTGATCTCAATACAGTTCAGTCATGCAATATTCCAATAGCATATACTAGTAAGTCGGAATGTTTGTAAATATACTTTTTCTTCATAATTTCATCAAGGCTCTTTTCATTTAATATTTCTCAAGCTGTAAATCAATGGATTTAACAGAGGTGTCAGCAGTGTACAGGCTATTGATATCCATTCTTGGTTTTTCAAGAATAACCAGATTTGGGTTGTATATAAGTCATTATGGCTGTGCTGTAGAAGAGGGTCACATATGTCAGATGGAAAGCACACGTGGAAAAGGCATTTTATCTCCCAGTAGTTGATTGCATATTCAGTATGGCAAAGAGTATTTGCACATAAGAAAAGAGATCAATAAGTTTCGGGGGGGCATAGCAATAGTGCAGTGGTAGGGCGTTTACCTTGCATGCAGCTGACTCAGGACAGATCTCGTTTCCCTGGCATCCCATATCCCATATAGTCCTCCAAGCTAAGAGTGATTTCTGAGCACATAGCCAGGAGTAACCCCTGAGTGTCACCAGATGTGACCAAATAAATGGGACCAAAACAATCAAAATAGTGCCTGTTCACAATAGTGCCACACAAACTCAAATAACTTGGAATCAACTTGACTAAAGATGGGAAGGACCTATACAAAGAAAACTATAAAACTCTGCTTCAAGAAATAAGAGAAGACAGATGCAAATGAAAACACATACCCTGCTCATGGATTGGCAGGATTAACATCATTAAAATGACAATACTTCCCAAAGCATTGTACAGATTTAATGTGATTCCTCTAAAAATACCCATGACATTCTTCAAAAAAGTAGATCAAACACTTCTGAAATTCATTTGGAACAATAAACACCTTAGAATAGCTAAAGCAATTATTGGGGGAAAGAATATGGGAAGAATTACTTTCCCCAACTTTAAACTTTACTACAAAGTGATAATTATCAAAACAGCATGGTATTGGAATAAAGAAAGGCTCTCAGATCAGTGGAATAGGCTTGAATACTCAGAGAATGTCCCCCAGACATACAATCACCTAATTTTTGATAAAGGAGCAGAAAATCCTAAATGGGGCAAAGAAAGCCTCTTCAACAAGTGGTGTTGGCACAACTGGCTAGCCACCTGCAAAAAATTGAACTTAGACCCCCAGCTAACATCATGTATGAAGGTAAAATTCAAATGGATTAAAGACCTCGATATCAGACCTGAAACCATAAGATATTTAACAACACATAGAAAAAACACTCCAGGACATTGAGAGTAAAGGCATCTTCAAGGAGGAAATTGCACTCTCCAAACAAGTGAAAGCAGAGATTAACAGATGGGAATATATTAAGCTGAGAAGCTTCTGCACCTCGAAGGAAATAGTGCCCAGGATACAAGAGCCACCCACTGAGTGGGGGAAAATATTCACAAATACCCATCAAATAAGGGGCTAATATCCAAAATATACAAGGCACTGACAGAAATTTACAAGAAAAAGACATCTAATCCCATCAAAAAATGGGGAGAAGAAATAGCAGACATTTTGACAAAGAAGAAATACAAATGGCCAAAAGGCACATGAAAAAATGCTCCACATCACTAATCATCAGGGAGATGCAAATCAAAACAATTGTGAGGTACCACCTCACACAACAGAGATTGGCACACATCACAAAGAAAGAGAACAAGCAGTGTTGGCGGGGATGTAGAGAGACAGGAACTCTTATCCACTGCTGGTGGGAATGCCATCTAGTCCAACCTTTATGGAAAGCGATATGGACATTCCTCCAAAAACTGAAAATTGAGCTCCCATTTGATCCAGCTATACCACTCCTAGGAATATACTCTAGCAACACAAAAAGACAATACAAAAATCCCTTTCTTACACCTATATTCATTGCAGCACTTTTTACCATAGTCATGGTAACAACCAAGATGCCCTTCAGCAGATGAATGGCTAAAGAAACTGTGGTACATATACACAATGGAATATTATGCAGCTGTCAGAAGAGATGAAGTCATAAAATTTTCCTATACATGGATGTACATGGAATCCATTATGCTAAGTGAAATAAGTCAGAGAGAGCGAGAAAGACGCAGAATGGTCTCACTCATCTATGGGTTTTAAGAAAACTGAAAGACATTCTTGCAATAATAATTTTCAGACACAAAAGAGAGGAGGGCTGGAAGTTACAGCTCACCTCATAAAGCTCACCACAAATAGTGATGAGTTTAGTTAGAGAAATAACTATATTGTGAACTATCCTAACAATGAGAATGTATGAGGGAAATAGAAAGCCTGTCTAGAGTACAGGCAGGGGTGGGGTGGAGAGGAGGGAGATTCGGGACACTGATATTGGGAATCTTGCACTGGTGATGGGGTGTGTTCTTTACATGACTGAAATTCAACCACAATCATGTTTGTAATCAAGGTGTTTAATAAAATATTAAAAAAGAAGTATAAATAAATATTATTTGAGGTTTTTTGTTTGTTTGGGGGCCACACTGCCAGTGTTCAGGGGTTACTCCTGGCTATGTACTCAGGAATCACTTGTGGCGATGCTGAGGGAACCATATGGGATGCCAGGAATTGAACCTCAATTGGCTTCTTGCAAAGCAAATGTTCTACCCACTATGCTATTGCTAATATTTTAACAAGATATTGTAAAGATATGTACAATAAAGACCCTTGATACTGTTAAAAAAATAGTGCCTGTGAGTGCATAGATTCCAAACATAAATGTGTCTGCATAGGCATGTTTTAGTAGTGGGGGTGTCTCACAAAATAGATAATTAATCTCATTTCATCCACAATAAGGAAAACGAAATACCTACATAGTCTGCGAAGTAGTCACAGTCATCCCTGAGCCCCAAGGGAACATTACTAACTTTATAAAAATGCTTTTGTCCACTATTACATACAGTTCAGTGGGTGGTATATTGCAGCTTATCAGTCATAAGCTATTGCCATCAGGAGAAAACACTCAGTACTATCAAAAAGAAGAATGAAATACATCTGAGCAAAGCAATTTGCAAAAGTAATCACAGTATTCTCCATAGAAAGGACCAACAATATTTCAGAAATAATGGCTGAACTTAAACCCACTTCTACTACAGACAAGTTCAGGAGAAATAGATGCATGAGAACATTGAGACTGTTTTCCATAGAGATGACAACTACAATGATAGCTTTATAGCGTTCGTCATTAGAATGGCCAGGTAAACAACCAGGAAAACCCCTAAGAGTTGCTCTTACAGTTCAGGATAGTTAGAAAAGTCCAAGAAGATGAATTCAATCACACAATTCTCATTTGATCTTTGCATTTCTGCAGAAGCATATGTTATTTTATGGTCATTGTATATAATTTATTCAGTCCAAGAGTTGAGACTTTAAAACTGAAATTATTCACAGATGACATAATGTTATCAAGTGATTATGTAATGATTGTAATGACTGATGTAATGAGATAATGTTGTTGTAATGAAATTCTTCTCCTATGATGTGATATTGAGTTTCAATTAAGCTTTTGACACATCTTCAATTTGAAAATAGTGAATCTTCTAAATACAAAAGAAGAGTTTTGGCTAACAATCTTGTTTTAAAAATACAAAGTAACAATCGATGTTGTCTAGCAACTTATTTGCTAGGAGCAACTTCCCTATTCTTTTTTTTCTTAATTTTTATTTATTTATTTTTATTACAGTAATAGTTTAGGTACATAGTGAGATTGAATCAGGGGCATTCCCACCACCAATGTTGTCCTCCCTCCACCCCTGTTCCCAGCATGCATCACATATCTCCCTTCTTTACCCCCAGGCTTCTAGTATAACTGGTCCCCTGTGTCTAGCTTGTTGTAGATTGGGTATCGATTCTGTTGTCGTTGGTTTTGGATGTGGTGGTTAAGTCTGATCACTTTTTATTTCTACTTAATGATCATACAACTGTTTGGTCTTGATACCCTCCATTATTTCCCCCTCAATTTGTGAGGTGGAACAAGATGGTTCAAGTTCTGTGATTCTGTTTGAAAGAAAGAAAAAAATAAAATGGTGCAAAAAAATCAAACAAGCAAAAAAATGGGTAGAGTCCTTCTAGAGGCTATAAATATCAATTTGAAAGAAGAAAGGGAAAAAGGAAGAAAAACATAACAATACAAAAAAATATTAAACAAAATATCCAAAAAGCACCACAGCAATAAAGACAACCACAACACAATAAACATGGTCCTGAAATAAAAACAAAACAAAAACAAAACAAAAAAATGGAAAAAACCCCACAACAATAACAAAACCAAAAAATTTATTTTGTACTGCTTCTTTTTTCTTTCTTTCTTTTTTTTTCATAGGCACAGTAAATATTGGGGAGATAGAATGGGAATTTCCCTGGCCTAAGAGATACAGGGTTTCAACTTCCCTATTCTTTTTGTTTTGTTTTGTTATTTTTGGGGGGGTCACACCCAGCAGCGCACAGGTGCGCATAGACCCCTGGCTCTATGCTCAGAAATCGCTTCTGGCAGGCTCGGGGGATGACATGGGGTGCCGGAATTCCAACCGATTACCTTCTGCATGAGAGGCAAACACCTTACCTCCATGCCATCTCTCCGGCCCCATATTTCCCTATTCTTAAAACAAACACAAACATTATATTATTTAGATCCATTGTCCATATAACTGATGTTTACATATCTTATCTTTGATTGAATTTTAAACTAGTTTTTAGATAAAATGATTCAAATAACAAAAAGCAAAAATATCCCCAAAATATGACTAATTGAAAAAATCCCATCAAACATTGATTCATTTTAGAATATTTATTTTAAAATAAAAAATTTAAATGCTCTAAATTTTAATATTAAAAATTAAAGATGTGTGCCGAGGGAGATAAAGAGTTTGTCTTAAATGTACCCAAGCCAATGAACACCCTCTTCTTCCTGGCATCTTGTGTTCTTCATCATGTAGGGCCTGAACAGCTCTAGCTTTCACCCATCTGATTTAATTAGCTGAGAATCTGGGGAGTAACCCTGAGTCCTCTATATATCACTTGGAAGGTCCCTCAAAAGATAGAATATGTAAAAAATCCCAAGTAGCAAAGAAACAAAAATGGAGGTTAAATTGCAGAGACACTTTTAATACCAATTTAACCCAAGTAAATTGTGTAAAAAGTTGATTGATCTTGTAAAGTTTTTCTGATGAATTATACGAATTATATTATATAACCAGTAGGAATCTTTAGAGGTTAGATATTCATGATCTATCTTTGAAACTTAAAGGTAGCTTTTTAACAAGATAAATAGAAAATATTTTTGCCTCATTATCTCTCTTCCTCTCTCCTTTCTTTCTCTCTCACACACACACATACACACCACATCCCACAAACAACACTAAATGGTTATTTATCACATATACTGATTAAGCAACTACCAAGTGTACAAACAACAAACAGAACAGGTCAAGCTGAATATACAGCCAAAAATATGCCAGTTACAACTCTAATTTTTTCATCGAGGTTTGTATTTTACCATAATTCATCACCAAATTAAATAACCCATTTATCTGAATTTTGTGCATATAGAAATTTTGTTGTTTCTTTTGTTGTTGTTATATTCACATATCAAGAGATATAACAGAAACAACAGATAAAAAAGAACAAAAATTATTATATAAGCAGAGGGAAAATGCTTAATTTGGGAATATTCAGGCTCTAACCTTAAGTAACATATGGGTTGATGGCATATCACAAATATGAGAAATCAAGAGCCTTAGAAATAATCTTTAGCTTCTAAGGAAATGTGTGGCTCCAATTGGGATGAAAATAGCTATGAATTGGGGGGTTGGTGCCAATCCTGATACTGCTAACATTGCAAAATAAGTTTGCTTCTTCCTGACTCAAACTCTCCATGGTTAGAAGCTGGAAAGAAGACTAAACATCCCTTCTGGTTCTCACAGGGATACTTCTCTTATTTGTTCTTCAGAAAATGAAGGCTCAGGGTTTCCTCTTCATTCACATAAAACCAAACCAGGGAAGGGTGAGATAGTGGGTTATAGGCTTCAGGAGGTATCCAAACTGGCTCGATCCATCCCAGCTTACCATCTTCCACCAAGCCCATCTGTTTTTGGCAAGCCACTCTCTTGGAAGAACAGCTCATTTCCACCCCTCATGTCCTCTTCAACTAATCAGACAAACTCTTTTGTTTGTTTGTTTGTTTGTTTGTTTGTTTGTTTGTTTGTTTGTTTTGGGGCCACACCTGGCGATGCTCAGGGGTTACTCCTGGCTATCTGCTCAGAAATAGCTCCCGGTAGCTGCGGGGAACCATATGGGACCATATGGGACACGGGGATTCGAACCAACCACCTTAGGTCCTGGATCGGCTGCTTGCAAGTCAAACACCACTGTGCTATCTCTCTGGCCCCAAATCAGACAAACTCTTACCTGTTCCCAGAATTTTATTCATTGTCAGACCTTTGTATCTTGAACACTTGGAATTCTTATGGCTTCAGCTAATTTATCCTCACTGACTCTGGAGCACACTGGCCCTTAAACACATTCTCAATCTACCATACATGAAATATTCTCCTCCATGACCTTCATGGGTTCTTTTCACCTTCTCTAATCCAGTGTTTTATAACAAGACATTTAAGGGGACACAAGATGAAAAACTAATCACACAAACAAGGGATCATTGCAGCAGATTACAAAGTCAGCTAATAGATTTGGAATTGAAAGTTTTGAGTGCCATAGTCAGAAATGGATTAAAAATGCTAATTCTTAGCTAGTCCTGCCTACAATTAGAGGGGGAGATAAGGGAGGCATTAAGACCAAACATGGGCAAGACTACTAAGTAGTGGGTTGGATACAGAGGGGACCACATATTCTAGCCGCCCTGGGGGTGAGGGAAGAGGAAATGGGAGGTAGGACAAAAACGGAGGTGTAGGGAGGACAAATTGGTGATGG
Organism: Suncus etruscus; assembly: GCF_024139225.1. NCBI lineage: Eukaryota > Metazoa > Chordata > Mammalia > Eulipotyphla > Soricidae > Suncus > Suncus etruscus. Next base: position 57,539,716 of record NC_064856.1, read on the forward strand.
GAATCCCCCCTGATTTTATGTAAATATGTACCTAAAATGTTATTGTCAACAATATGTAAGACACTATGATCAAAATAAAAATTATATATATTAAAAAAAAATGCTAATTCTATTTTATTTTAACTTTCCTAATTCTTCCAAAGTAGAAAAACCTAAGAGAAGGAGGAAGAAATGGAGGAAAGGAGAAAGAGGAGGAAGAAGAGGAAGAGGAGGAAGAAGAAACAGAAGAAGAAGAAGAAGAAGAAGAAGAAGAAGAAGAAGAAGAAGAAGAAGAAGAAGAAGAAGAAGAAGAAGAAAACAAATAAATAACAAAACAGCAATGAAATATCTCATACCACGAGTCTTATACATATTTAAAACACCAGTGCTAGGGAAGAAAAGATAGTAATAATATCCAAAAATAGAGACAAAGCCAGGACGACAAGTTCATGATAGGAAGCTTGCTAACAAATAGCAGAGGGGTGCAGTTAGGGCAAAAAATGGATCATTATGAAAATGATAGCTGGAAATAATCCTTCTGAATAAGAACTGAGTGCTGATAGGAGATAAAGTGATATGAATGATAGATACCCTTTCAGTAACAATACTGAAATCCATGGTGTTTAAAAGAAAATAAAGAAGACAGACAGACAATAAAAAAATGTCTGCCACAGGGGCTGAAGGGATAGCACAGCAGAAGAGCTTGCATGAAGCCAATCTAGGGCGATGGTGGTTCAAATCTCCGCATCCCATATACCACTCCCCTGAGCCTGTCAGGATGGATTTCTGAGTGCAGAGCCAGAAGTAACCCCTGAACACCACTGGGTGTGACTCAACACCCACCTCTAAAAACAAAATCAGACAATGGGAAGTGGGGGAAGGTTGGAAGGAAAACTAGGGGCATATAGGTGGTGGGAAATGTATACTGATGAATGGTGTTGGACATTGTATGACTTAAATTCAATCATAAACAACTTTGTAATGGTATTTTATGATTATTCAGTTTAATAATTTATAAATAAATATATAAAAACAACAGGGATGCATGCCTGTTTAACATTCTTATATGTAATTATCAAATATGAATCCACCAAACTGCCTGTGAAGAAAAGTTCAGAATAAATATGCCATGTGCTCCTGAGTTGATCATTGAAGGATTCATGCCCAACAAATTGTTTGAATTTGTGCACATAGAATTGTTATAAGTCATGATGGCAATTGTTTAACTATGATTCTTTTTTTTAGTAAGAGTGTAGCTTTTCCTGGGAGCCTTTAGGTTATTTTCATAATACTGTTATTATCAATAAATTTGCCATAAACATAGCATGCATAAATATTTTAATTAGTGTTTCCAGTGTTTCCATATCTTTCTAATAATGCCTGAATGATTTTGCTGGATCATATGGTGTAAAGGCTCCAGTTTCTACAAGAATTAAGAAACCTGACAAGTATAAGAGAGAAAAGCAGGGGGGACAGGAGGTTTCTATCCTTGTGAACTGCAAGAGCAAGAGTGAGAGTAAGAGTGAAAGAGAGTGAGAGAGTGAAAGCAAGAGAGTGAGAGTGAAAGAGAGAGTGAGTGAGAAAGTATGTGTGATAGAGAGAAAACCACCTCTCCTCCCTGTGTGATTTTAATTATTGTCCAGACAATCCACCTGGGCCCCCCACTAATTAACAAATGAATTACTTAATGTTAGTTAAGCCTAGATGGGTAACTAATCAAGCATAGGTGGTTCTTTACATTTCAAAGAGGATGGAAATGTGTTTAGCTACATCTCACCCAGTCTCTGCTTAACACAGAGAGAGAGAGAGAGAGAGAGAGAGAGAGAGAGAGAGAGAGAGAGAGAGAGAGAGAGAGAGAGAGAGAGAGAGAGAATTTTGATTCCCCAACCCCCTTTTTCTACTATGATCAAGTCCAAGGTAGGACCACTTAAGCCAGCAAAGTAATCTGTCTGTGGAAAGCAGTCAGGAAGGCCATGGAAAAAAAAATCCATGATCTCCTGCAGCTATTGGGTAGAGTCACCAACCAAAATCAGTCCCTGAATCAGGGCCTAAAAAAGCCAATCATTGTGGTCAGTCTGATTGCCAGTTACATTCTCTATTTCTGTGACTAGAGGCTGAAATGATACAGGGGGTTACAGTGCTCTAAGGACAGTAACAAATCAGGGTTAGTAAAGCACAGAGAAAACAATCTATTGCCAATGGCCAAGAAGGAAGTGTAGGGGGAATGGAAAAGGCTTTGCTAAGGAACAACACAGACATATGAGTATACTACAAACATAAATGAGGTCACCCCACATGCACACATGCGCACACATACACAGTTGATCAATCAATTTGCTTCAGCTATTAACCCATCGAGGGTTGAAGAAATGAAACTGATGTGGAGCTGAAAAAGATAGCTGAAGAGGGAACTGAAAGTTCCCAGGACAAAATTAGCCCTGCCAGCTGATTGGTATTTTGTCCTATGTCTCCCAAGCGTAAGCTTCTTGATATGGAGAGCATCAGTTTGGCTTTCATTGGGCTTGGTTTCACCGTCCCTGTCTTTTGTTTTAGGCTTCTGAGGTCACCTGGGAGAAAAAGGCCTTTAGAACCTGGGATGGAATTAGAGTGTTGTTGATCCCTCTCAATGGGGGTATTTAGGTTCTACCCTATCAATTACCTCAATAAGCTGCTGGTTGGAGGACAAGGACTTCACACAAAGAGCGTTTGGTAGAAGGGTGGTGGGCTTCAGAACCTGGGCATTGCACAGTTTTCTCTCACTGCCTGGTTCTGCTTCACTCTCTGGTTCTGCCCCACCTGAAGGGTTGTCTGCCAGCCTGAGTGGCAGGGCAGTTGGGCAAAGCCAGGGAATGAACCAATGGAACCTATGCCAATTGGAAGCCTGGTGGCTGTCCTTCACTGGCACCCCCAGGCCCAGTTACATTAGCAGCTTCTATAACCTTCTCTCCTTCCACAATATCAAACTCCAGTCTTCTCATCTCCTATGCTAAGCAGAAACTTCCTGGGATTGTTTCTCTTAATAGCTTTCCAGTGAACAAAGACATCCTTGGTATCATTTCTGTTGATGAAGCTGTAACTATTCTGAATATTAAACCATCTGACAGTGTCTAGGACTTGGATTTACATCACTGCCTTGTCTGCTTGACTCCAGCTTGGGGCATGGAAGAGCCTCTAAAAAGCATGACACTTTTAGTCCAGTACAAAAAAATGCCGGTAAACCATAGCAGTATGAAGCAGTTCAGAAGGGCCATCTATGCCACCACTCCAGTAATGGGGTCTATCATGGTGATGATCCTCCTTCCTGGTTCATTGGCAAATGAGTTTGCTGTACTCCCCAGTTTTGCTACCTCCCTAGTATGCCATAAAACTCATTACCTGACTCAACGTTTTTATTAGTGTTAAAGTCCCTGTATTGAAGTCTAGGTTCTCAACTGTTTGGATGTCAGTTGTAAAGACTCTATTTGCCACAAAAAATAAGAAACCAGGGCCCGGAGAGATAGCACAGCGGCCTTTGTCTTGCAAGCAGCCTATCCAGGACCAAAGGTGGTTGGTTCGAATCTCGGTGTCCCATTTGGTCCCCCGTGCCTGCCAGGAGCTATTTCTGAGCAGACAGCCAGAAGTAACCCCTGAGCACCGCCGGGTATGACCCAAAAACCAAAAAAAAAAAAAAAAAAAAAAGAAACCAGACAAGTATAAGGGGAAAAAAAGCAGGTGGGCAGGGAGCTTCCAGCCTCATGGAATGAGACAGCAAGAGAGAGAGAGTGAGATAAAGAGTGAGTCGCCTCTTCTCTTCTTATGATTTTTATTATTGACCATACTCAATCTGCCTGAGAGAGGGCCAACATATTAAAAATCAGAAGCATTTAATGTTAATTAAGTCTAAGTGGGTCACTACTCAAGCCTAGGTGGGTTGTTACATTTCAAAAGGGGTGAGAATGTATTTAGCTACAATATGGAATTTCCACTTTTACTTTTTAAAGAATTCTCCATAAATTAGCTACAGAAATTTTTATTTATATATGATAAATACACTTTTGGAAGAAGCAATGACTTAAAACATTATACAGGTATAGGCATTATAATCTGATATATCTATATCCTACTACTTTAAGATTGCTCTCAAGGGGCTGGAGATATAGCATGGAGGTAAGGCATTTGCCTTTCATGCATAAGGACGGTGGTAGGTGGTTCGAGTACCGGCATCCCATATGGTCCCCTGTGCCTGCCAGGGGCAATTTCTGAGCATAGAGCCAGGAGTAACCCCTGAGCACTGCCGGGTGTGACCCAAAAACCAAAAAAAAAATTGCTCCCAAAAGTCTAGTATCAATCTACTGCCATGTTTGATCCTTAAAACTTCAATTTATGAGTCAAAAGCAAAATCATATGCCTTTTCACTGATTATAATATATGAGAGACATTATTGAAACAAGCTGCTACACTATTGGAGGTTTTAAGCATCCTCCAGAATGCTTCAAAAAGAATGTCAAATAGGACTTTGGGGAAAACGGATGCCAAATGACTAAAATTTGAGTAAATGTATCTTTTCCTAAGAGCTCATTTTCCATGACTTTCAAAATATCCTAGTTTCCTGATCTTCTTTCTTCTCATTTTATGGCTTAATAGCCTAATGGCTCATCTCTATTTCTTTTCATTCTGTCTTCCCCATTGTCTTGTCATTCTATTACACCTTTCTTCTGACTCTACCTTGTCCACTTCTCTGCTTTTCCTTGTAGTGCCCCTAACCTCCTTGTCTATAGTGCCTTCATCCTCAAGCTTTTTTTCACTAGAAGCCTCCTTTTGTGACTCTTTTCCCGCAATGGAATATTTTTCCTCTTCTTTCTGTCCATTATTCAAACTGGTTTTGACATAAAATGAGTTCCCACTCTTGAATGTCTTTTCATTTGAATGATTCATCTTAAATGATATGTCACTCATCCGAACTCCATTTACCAGATTATTCAATGTTTTGTCATACAGAAAGAATTCCAAGTCCCATGTCCCTTTATGCTTCATAGATTCCATTTGTTCTTTAAAATGCTTCAAATCTCGCTTTATCGATGAAGAAATTTTAAAACAAAGCTTTAGTTCCAAGTTTGAGGAGCTTTCTCTTTTTGATATGTCCAATAAAAAGTGCATACTGAGGGTCATCTCATTCCCTGTCTGCCCATCATCATGCAACAGCTTACTTACTTCCTTAAGAGACTCTTTCCCCTGCTGGTCCTCTTTTAGTAGGTAGGAAATGGCATTAAAAAATTCCTGGAAAATAATGTGGCGGAAGCTATAGAACTTCTTGAGGTCCAGTCCTTCTTGGTAATTACTGCTATATAGAAAAGGAGCCAGACTGGGCCCATCTAAATCATATTTTTCCAGGTCAGTCTCATTAAACATAAACCTCTGATTCTGTATTCCTTTTGCTGCCAGGGAACACAAACCCTTCAGAACTTTGTTCCGTGTAAGTTCTGAACAGTCCGCACTGTCACTTGGTGGAAGATAAGTGGAGACATAAGCCATGAATATGTCAGTGTCATTATTGGGAATTTCTGAAATCTTTCTGCCTCTCTCCATCTGCCCTTTTAGCCAGGAACAAATCACCCAACAAATGACTGGAACTTGACATGCTTTGTAGAGAACCTCATTTTCTTGTACAATCTCAAAGGCATTTTTGGCTTGCTCCTCATCTGTAAAATATGATTTAAAATACTTCCTTCTCTCATCCTCAGAAAAGCCTAGGATATGGACATAACGTGGATGCTTCAGAACAGATTCCAGACTTTGCAAAGCCAAGGGCCGAGTGGTAATGAGAAGAGAAGATTCAGGCAGTATGTCTCTTTTAATTAGAAGGTACAGCACAGACTCCATGGGACTCCTTGCTTTCCTCTGCAAGCCCTTTGCAAAGGACCTCTGCAGCTCATCAAAGCCATCCAGGATAAACAGAAGCCGCTCTGGCTGTTTCTGAATCTCTGAGACTGGAGCTTCACTATCCCCACAGCACCAAAAGAGTAAGTGATCCAGGTGGCTCTTCTGTAACAGGACCACTTCTTTGCAACTCACATAGAAGACATAATCAAATTGGTCTGAGTACAGGTTGCCAGAGGCCCAATCCAGCAACATTTTCTTGACAAGTGTTGTCTTTCCAGTACCAGCATTCCCTTGTAGTACCACAAGGGGTGGCGTTTTGGAAGAATTTTCTCTTGGATCAAATAGAGACTCCACTGTGACAGAATCCAGCTCTTGCTCTAGGAGAGGGCAAGCCGGTGATTCTGAGCTTCCTGAGCTGGGGTTGGCCACCAGCAACAGCTGGTTATAGCTGCTGTTCACTCCTCCTTCTTGACTTGCCTCCAGACTGCACACATACTCTCGGTATATTTTTCTGTAATCTGAGTTAGATAAACAAACGAGGTGTCAATGAGATGGGAATTTAGTAAGTCATTCAAACTCTGAACATGGCATTTCACTCTCATCTTCTATGCTCTCTAACCTTCTACATCCCTGAAGATTCTACTTCTTGCTTCCTAGGGAAAGTCCACTGTACATGTGTGTACATGCACTTGTGCACATCTGCATTCATGGAGTGGGTGTGAATTTCTAGATGCTTATGTCTGGATTTGTGAGGTGCTGAGTGAATGTTCATGTTCATGCAAGTGCTTATGGAAGCTCGTTTTTGTGTAGTGAAGGAATGTTGTGCCAGGATGTATCAATAATTTTAGGTTTGTAAAACTACATATTAAGCAGTCTGGTATGAGAGTCTGAGTGCTTTGTGTGAAATGTTCCCATTTGAAATTAGCAATGACAGATTAATGAGGAAAGAATGAGAAGGTTGGTGAAGTAAGAGAAAGGTGGGCCCAGGAACTAAAAGTGGGGTAATTTCTGAGCCAGCACAATCCCCCATTTCTGAGCAAAACTTTTTGTACTCTCCACTTCTTAGACACTTCAGCAAGAACAAAAACTAGGACAGGTCATGAAAAATGGCTGTGGTCTCACCATAAAGAAACCCCCACATTTGTCCCAGTCCTCCACAAGACAGTTGTAGAGTCCTTCGGCTGGAGGATACTTGGACTCTGGGGCACAGGAGTACCTGGGCAAGGACAGAGAGCTGGAGTGACAAAAGTCAGAAGCAACAGCCTGTAGAAGCCTCTGGAAATATCATAGGGAAGGTAGAATACAGACTTCCCCCTACCCCATTTCACTCACCAGACAGACAAAAGGGATTGAGCATTTCCACGAGTTCCATAAGGCTCATGACCTTCAGGATTTTGAGCACTACTTTTACAGCCTCATAATCTCCATAGATTAAACTCAGCTGGGAAGCCAGATCTACTGCACTCAGCCTCTCCAATTCTCCTCTGGTCAACCGGCATTGGTTCCCCAGCAAGCTTCTGTCCTGTAAATAGAACTTCAATATCTTGAAGGTATTCTCTTCGAGTTGATTCAAGGTCCACAGGATTGCCTCACGGCGGCTCCCTGTGAAAACCTTGGCCATGACGAACAGTTTAGACTTGAATTGAAGGAACAGGTAGAGGAGAGCCTGGAGTGAAGAGAGATGAGCTACAGGGGCTAGAGCAGACTAAAGGCCACCCAGCCCACCTGGTGCTCTGATATTCAGCAAGAACAAGCCACTGAGCTTTGGCCAGGAGAGATGAGATGGGAGCAAAGTCCAAGCACAAATAAAATGGCAGAGGAATTTTCTTAGTCCCTCCCTCCATGCCTCTGATAGATGATACATGTCATTACTGGTATTCAGAAATAACAAGGAAGGTATTTGGGTGTGTATGGCTCTCTATCTTTCAATCTCTCTCCTCCTTCTCTTCTTTCATGTCCCAAATATGTTTTTAGAACCTATAAGCTTCCTTAAACACTTTGGGTTAGGGGACAAAATACATTTATATTTTTCTGCATACTTTGAAGTGACACAAGGACAGAGGTGGTTTTGATCACTTTGTTTGTGATTAATGTGTAGTAACTTTGTTCATCAAAGCTATGAAAATTAATGCTACTAAAATTATATTACCTAAAGTAGAATAAAGTAATTACAAAAAAGTGATCCTGTGGTTGTAAATAGTGAAAGAGCACATATTTCAAATTTCATATATATGATGCTATGAATTTGATCCTCAGCACAACAAAATTTATTATACTGGGCCTCCTCTTGTGTGAATGTATAGAGCTGATACATACTATGGATCACTAAAATATAGCAAAAAGGTACATATTTTTGTTTTGGGTTACACCCAGCAGTACTCCTCGCTCTTGCACTTACAGTTCAGTCCTTGCACGCTTGGGAAACCATATAGGTACAAGGGATCAAACCTGGATCTGCTGGATGCAAGAAGACCTAACTTCACAAGGACTGCCTGCTATACTATCCTTTCCAGCCACATATATATATATGTATGTGTATATATATGTAATTTTTTTACTCTTCAACCCATCAATATCATGAACTAAGTCACAAACATGATTTTCAAACTGGAAAACTTATAGTATAATAAGGACACAAGTCCAAATAATGATAAGAAAAATAGTTGCTTTGAAGGTACACTATCTGTGATTGCTTTACTTGTATTTTCATTTTGATCATCACAGAAACATTTCAGGTATCATTTCATATGAGAAAATAGACAAAAAGTAAAAGCAGTTTTCTAGAATTTTCTGGAGCTAGAAGCAGGATTAAACCAGGATTTAAATCATTGTTCAAGCACTGGGTAAATATATACAGAATGAAATAAAAAGCAAAGACTAAGAATGTAAATTTAGAAGCTCTGTAACTCTAATAAGGACTAGCCCAAACTGGAGACATTTTTAAAATAAAATGTGAAAGGTGGGCAAGTTTAAAACATTGAAAAAAAAAAAAAAACGTTGGTTGACAGGTTGACATCTTCAGAAAAAAAGTATCAACTGGTAGGAAGCTTTTAGGGTCTGGAATCAAAATTACACTCTAAAGCCAATGGACACCTATTTTGAAGCAAAATACCTGAGAGGAGCAAAAAGAAAAATATTTGGCTGTACTATCTGTCTGGCCCACAAAATAGTATTTAAAAATAGGAAAAGTTGCTGACAATCAAACATCAACGTTTTTTCCACTCCTTTTCTGGAGTCAATCACTAAGTCAAATCACTGAGTTGATCACAAAAGTCAATGTCATAGAGTGTTTGCCCAGGTTTTATTTCTTTAAGTTATGAATTCAAATCTTAATATCCATTTGGGTTCATTTTTGTGCATGGTGTGAGATAGTGATTCAATTTGAGGGGAAAAAAAATACAAAAGCAAAGGTAAACAAATGGGATTGCACCAAACTAAAACACTTCTGGGTAGCAAAATAAACTATAACTAAAGTGAAAAGATATCCAGCTAAGAGGGAGAGAATAACTTTACCACATACCCCTAACAAAAGGCTAATATGCAAGATGCATAAGGAATTCATTTACAAAACTCAATAAAAACAATCCTATCCAATAAAGGGTGAATAGGAATTGGAAGAAGAACTACATAGACACTTGTCCCCAAAGAAGACAGAAATATGGTCAACAGGCACATTAAAATTGCTCATTATCATTAATTATCAATGAAATGTAAATCAAAAATACATTGAGATAACAACTCACACCTATGAAAATGAACAAGAGTAAAAAGACCAGAACGCAGTGTTAATGAGAAAGGAGAAATATAGTGTTCATGTAAATTTGTCTATCCTCCTATGAGAAACAGTACCACAGTTTTTAAAAATATTAAAAATGGGGGCTTTGTGCACTTTCCTTGTATGTGGCCAAACTAGGTTAATTTGTTAGCATCCCATATGGTCTCCAGAGTATTGTCAGGAGTAATTCATGAGTGCAGAACCAGGAGTAACTCCTGAGCATTACTGTGTATGGCTCCCCAAAAAGATATTAAAAATAATCTACATGATCCAACATCAAAAAATATAGGAAAACCATTCAAACATATACATGTACTCCAATGTCATTGTAGTACTATTTTCAAAGTCAGCTATTTAAACAGCCCAAGTACCCAAAGATAGCTAATGAGATATGCAGACTAGCTAATGAAGGTGAGGTGTATATGTATATATATAGATAGATATAGATATAGATATGTATATAGGTGAGGTATATATGTCCAATGGAATGTGTATCTATAGCATATATACACTAGAGTTGATATTCACTATTCATAGACTATAGTTGATACACACCACTCAGCTATAGGGAAAAAATGAGTTATTTCCTTTTGAAACAATATGGATGGAATTTAGGGAAGTTATGCCAAACAAAATAAGTCAGAAGGAGAAAGACAAACACTAGATAATCTCACGCCTCTGTGGGATATAGAGAAACAAAGTATAGGAATAGACAGAGTCAAATAAATAAAAAACATTCATATTCTGAAGACAGAACTGAAGTTACCAGAGAGAAGGGAAAGAGGTATTAAAAGGTAGAGGGCATATAGTGAACTGCTGGAAAAAGAAGCTAATTGGTACTCTGATTATAGCTGTAACTTGTATATAGAAAAGTGGTGACATTGTATCCCTAAAACATAGATAGTCTTGCAAATCATTATCTCAATTTAAAAATAACAATATTTTGACCTTATGCTAAAAGGAGAGAGAAATTTTTAGGAATAACTTTAAATACTGGGGACTTCGATTGCAGGTACAGCGTAATGTGAAAATGCTAGTCTGTTGAAGCAGGAACGATTTACATAAATTCTCAAACTCCCCCTGAAAAAAAAAAAAACTCAATTGTTTGAAGAGCTAATTCAAAGAAGGCACAGAAAAATTAGCACAGGAACCTCTTAAAAAGAGAAAGATAACTACACAGCTGCTAGGGAAAATAAAGTGATGAAATTTGCTTATTCATGGATAGATATGAAGAGTATTATGTCAAGCAAAATTAGTGGGAGAGGGTTAGATATAAAATAATCACATAAATTTGTAGGACATTATAAATACCTTATGGTATTAATATTCAGAGACAATAGAGACAAGGTCCAGGAGGACTAGCCCATAGTAGGAAGCTTGCCACAAATGGTGGGGAAGTGAAGTTGGGGCAGAGAAGGGATCCTATACTAGCTGGAAATTATCTGATCACTCTGGACAACGACTGGGTGATGAAAGGAGAGAAAGTGATATGCATGATACCCCTTCAGTAAAAATATTGCAACCCATGTGTCAAAAAAGTAAAAAAAAGAATGAGAGAGAGAAAGAGAGCAAAAAGAAATGTCTGTCCCAGAGGCAGGCAGGGGAGAGGGCAAGAGAGAAAAGTAACATTGATGGTGGGAAATGTGCACTGGTGAAGGAAGGTAAACATTGTGTGACTTTGTATCTGAAAAAAATATATATTATGAACAACCTTGTAACCACGGTATTTAAATAAAAATAATTTCAAAATAAAGAAGAGAGGGCTAGAAATGAGACTCAGACAGCATTTGCAATGTAAGTTTTTCTAGAACCACAAAACAAACAAACAAACAAACAAAAAAAACCTGTGAAATTGTGGTTTCAATGTGGTCTGAATTCAAAGACAGAGGTTTACAAGGTTGTTCATTATACAATTGGATTTTTTTTCACAGTTATAATGTTGTTCATGATTAAGTTTCAGTCAAATAGTACAAAAAATCCTTCACCACTGCACATTTCCTGCCACCAGTATCCCCACTTTCCCTCCCAACCTCCTCCTGCCCACTCTCCTACTGCCCCTATGGCAGACATTCTCTCTTTTCTTCCTTTTTTATCCTTTTAGACACTGCAGTTTACAATATTGATACTAGAGGAATATCATGCATATCACTGTATCTCCTTTCAGCACCCAATCCTTATCCAGAGTGATCATTTCCAACTATCATTGCCACAGTGGTTCCTTCTCTGTCCATTATTTGTTGCAAGCTTCTTACTATATAATGGTCCTCCTGGTCTTCCTCTCTTGTTTCTTGGTATTATTACGATACTATAATTTTTATATATCACAAATGAGTGCAATAATCCTCTTATCCCTCTCCCTATGATTCATTTTGCTCAGCATAATACTCTTCATACACATTTATGTATAAACAAATTTTATGACTTCATTTTTTTCCTAACAATTTCATATAATTCAATTAGTTATATATCACCACAGTTTCTTTATCCATTCATCTGTTCTTGGGCACTTGGGTGAAACACGCTTTTTAAATTAAAAAAAAATTTATTTGGGGGGGTCACACCTGGTGGCTTTCAGTTTATTCTTGGCTCTGTGCTCAGAAGTCACTCCTGGCAGGCTCGGGGAACCATATGGTATGCCAGGATTCAAAGCCAGTCTGTCCTGTATTGGCCGTGTGCAAGGCAAATGCCTTACCACTGTGCTATTGCTCCGGCCCCAATTTTTTTTAACTTTAAAGCATTGTGATTTACAAAGTTATTCATAATTGAGTTTTAGACAGACAGTATTTCAGCACCACTTCCCTACCTGTCACAGCCTTCCTTCACTAATGTTCCAAGAGTCCATCATATCACTACTTCCTATCCCAGCCTGCTATCATAACAGGCATGTTTTTAAATTCGATTGTTAAATTTTGGGTCTCATAATTTCACTGTGTTGACTCTGTGGCTTGTGTATTTAGTTCAACACCAGCAATTCACCTGAGTCCCCTTGGCTTCTGTCCTCCATTATTTCACATTTGTCTTTCTCCACCTCCACTCTCTTTCCTTCTCCTCTCTATATTCTGGGGTCAAGAGTGTTCTCAATAACCACCATTTAAATTATTGCATTCCTTAATGCAGTTATTGTAAATACTACATATAAGTGATATATCATCCTGTATTTGTATTTCTTGTTCTGGCTTACTTCATTTAACATAATATCCTCCAGTTTCATTCATGTTTAAGTGATTACATCATCCCTTACAGCTATCTAGTATTCCTTTGTATATATGTTTCACATCTCAATGATCCACTCATCTTTTATTGGACATCTAGATTGTACTGAGTTCTGCAATAAATAGCAATGTGCATACATCCTTTTAGATGAACATTTTTCTTTCTTTCTTGGGGATAGATACTCAATAGTGGGATTGTTGGATCATTTGGCAGCTCGATTCTGAGTTTATTGAGAACACTCCATACTGTTTTCCATAGGGGGTGTACTTAACTTGAAGCTGTACTACAAATCCACAGTGGCCAAAAAAGTATGATTTGTGAATAAAGAGAGACTTTCATACTAATAGATCAGAATAGAATATACTGTAACAAATCCCAAAATATATGGTGTGTGTAATTTTTGAAAAAGGAGCCAAAAACATGAAATGGCATAAAGACAGCCTCTTAAACAAATGGTGTTGGATAACTATGTGTAAGAAATTAAAGCTAGGGGCTGGAGCAGTGGCACAAGTGGTAAGCTGTCTGCCTTGCCCGCACTAGCCTAGGACAGACTGCACTTTGATCCCCTGGCATCCCATATGGTCCCCCAAGCCAGAAGCGATTTCTGAGCACATAGCCAGGAGTAACCCCTGAGCATCACCGGGTGTACCCCCCCCAAAAAAAAAAGAGAAAAAAAAAAGAAATTAAAGCTGGATCCATTTCTCACACCTTATACAAAAATCAACTCAAAGTGAATCAAAGACCTTGAGATCAGACCTTAATCCATAAAATACATTGAGGAAAAACATAGGAAGAGCATTTCAAGACCTAAACCTCAAAGCAGTCTTCAACAATAGAATGCCAGTGGCAAAGTCTACTGAATAAATGGATTAAATCAAACTAAAAAGTTTCTGTATGACAAAAGAAACATGGGCTAAAACTAAAAAACAGCTGAGTGGGAGAAAATATTTGCACTCAACACATCAGATAAAGGATTGATATTTGGGAGATACAATAAAGGTTAATCCTGTAAAACCTAAAGTCACATCAAAAAATGGGGAGAGAAAATGAACAGACACCTCTCTGAGGAAGACCAACAGATAGCCAACAGGTACATGAAAAAAAAATGCTCATCATCACTTACTATTAGGGAAATCCAAATCAAGACAACAATGAGATATCTTACACCAGTGATGATGACACATCAAAAATACTGAGAACTATGTGTGTTTGGTGGGGATATGGTGAAAAAGGAACTATTATCCACTGCTGCTGGAAATGTTGTCTGGTTCAACCCCTATGGTAACACATTTTTATCTTATCTTACAGCAATTAAAAGCAAATCTGTACCCCTTAGGATGAACTCAGTTCATTTATGTTCAATGGTCTTATCATTAAAAGGATAGGTGAAACCATACAGATTCCTAATGTGCTTTGGTGGGGCTTCAACAAACAGGATCACCAAAGCCTGGGCAAAAGAATGTGGCAGAAACACCATATTTTCTCTGATGGCCAATAGATGAACACTGCTCATGAAGGAACTTGACCTCATTTCTTCATAGACTGAAACTGAAAAAACAAGGGAGGTGCTGGAGGAGCAACTTCTGTCACTGAGGCATTCCACTTCCCTTTACAGAATCCTAGTCCTCTTCTACAATTTGACTCCATTTTACAAACTGATATTATGTGATTGTTTCCACCACCATGATATTCATGGCACCATTACTTTGAATTATTGAAACCACTGAAGGATGAGCTCAAACAAAAGAAGACAGAAGTTCCCCAAAACAGGTATCCAAAGATATATTGAGCTTACCAGGCTGCTGGTCAGAGATCCAGAAAGTTTACAGGTCAATTAGCCTTGACCAAGAGGAATGAGGTTTCCAGAAAGATTGTCCCCAAGATCAAAAATGATTAACAGTTTTACTGCTATTGGCCTTCTGAATGACCCTACTAAGAAGCCACTGAAAGACATGGAGAAAACTAGTACAAAGGACCAAAAGAGAAAATTACTAAATCTAAGAAAAAAAAAACTAAAAAATTAAGACCTTTACTACTTAACAGTAAATTATAGCACTGAGTTGTAATTAAATTTTGCATCAAAATTTAAAAAACACTAAATATTTATCTCACAAATAGTTTACTATAACTATATTTAAAGGAAAGTAGTAGAAGGTACTAGCTAACAAAGTGATAAAATAATCCTATGGTTGAAGAATAAAAGATAGAAAATACATGTATTATTTTGAAGTGCTGTTTAACAACATAAATAGTTGTTTCAGGGAAGAGGAACTGAAAGGACTGGAATAAATTTCCAGCATAATTTTTCATACTAATTGGTTTTCCAGTCTACACTATGTAGCATGATAAAATAATTTTTAATTAAATAAAGTCTAGGAGGTTAAGAAAGGGAGTTAGAGGCTGGAGAGATAGCACAGTGGTAGAGTGTTTGCCTTACACACACCAGCCCAGGACAGACAGTGGTTCAATTCCCAGCATCCCAAGTGGTTCCTCGAGACTGCCAGGAGCAATTTCTGTGCACAGAGCCAGGAGAAACTCCTGAGCACTTCTGGTTGTGACCCAAAAACAAAAAACAAAAACAAAAAAAAGTGTGTGGGGGGGGGTTAACATGCACAGAGAGCTTGTAACCTAAACGACTTACAGAGGTTCTACAGAGATATTAGAAGGAAGATGTAAGTAAGGTCAAGAAAAGACTTTGTTTTCACAAATGAGAGTGGTGGAAAGAGCTGAAGGTTCCAAGATAGGGGTCATGTTACAAATGAAGGATAGAGGACAAAGTAGATGTTATCCAGATGGTAGCACACAGGTCTTGCATATTCAGACTCTTGTTCAGATACCAGAGTTGCATGTCCCTAGTTGAGTACTACAAAGTGTGGCCCCACCACAACAGTAATAAGGTGAAAATTCCAATAAACGAAGAAAAGAAAGGCCCCCAAAGAAAGAATTAAGATTAAAGACTGGGATAGGATTCTAAGTAGAGCAAACATCTGGTCTTTAGAAGGATAGAGTAAATGTTTTCCACCCGTGGCTAAGAATACAAAGGAAAGATTGTAACAAAGGCTGTGTTCAGCAGAGAACAATTAGTCTATGGATGTGTAGTTCGAAGAAGAATATACTTATAATTCATGTGGACCTTGTATTCCCTTTGAAAGATCGGTAAAAGCATCTCCTAAGAAACTATGAGATTAAAGTGAACATGGGGGCCGGGAAGGTGGCGCTGGAGATAAGGTGTCTGCCTTGTAAGCGCTACCAAGGAACGGACCGCGGTTCGATCCCCCGGTGTCCCATATGGTCCCCCCAAGCCAGGGGCGATTTCTGAGCACATAGCCAGGAGTAACCCCTGAGCGTCAAAGGGGTGTGGCCCAAAAACCAAAAAAAAAAAAAAAAAAAAAAAAAAAAAAAAAAAAGTGAACATGGAAAAAGTTATCATGTAACTGGTAGTAGTCTCCTCTCTCTCTGTCTGTCTCTGTCTGTCTCTGTCTCTCTGTCTCTGTCTCTGTCTCTGTCTCTCTCTCTCTCTCTCTCTGTCTCTCTCTCTCCCTCCCCCTTCCCCACCAAGAGCTGTGTACCTATTGCTCATCAGGTTCTCTCAGATCCTAGGGGAACAGACAGCATGGCAAAAGCCATTCCTATCTTCTCATTTTTCTTTACTTCAAGGATGAGTTCTGAATGTAACTTTCACTCATTTTTAGTAAGAAGTCAAAATGATGCAACCAGCTTAGCAGTTCCTATACAGTTAAATAAACATATTCATCTACTTGATAACCTAGCAAATTCTACTCCTAGATACTTACCCAAGAAGAATGAAAACACACATTCACACAAAGAATTTATACATTAATTTCATAGGAGCTTTCTTCACAAAAATCTGAAAATGAATCAAATATACTTCAACAGATAAATAAACAAAAAGAGGCATGCCCACACAAGAAAGCCTAATTCTATACTAAAGGGAAATGAACTATTGTTACTACACCAACACATCTCAGAAAAATTATACAGAGCAAAATAAACCAGATATGGTATTGACAGCATATTTGTCAATATAAAGGAAAACTAGTCTGTAACTAGGCATAAAAATGATTGCTTAGTGTTGAGTATAAAATGGGTCACTGACTGAAATGGACTTGTGACGTATTTAAAGTGAGGAAAGGTTCTGTGTCATGATCAATTAATACAGAGGTAAAAACATGGTCATGGCTCTGATTTGATATATAGTTATATACCAATTATGTTTATTATTTTTCAATGTGAGTCTAATAATTGTGAATCTAATAGTTGTGAGTCTAATGACTGCAGAGTTCCCAGTATGACAGCTAATCTTATAACTTCCCATTCATCCCTGGAACCCTAAAGATGATACTATCCTTGAGTAATTTCTGCTCTTATAAATCTGTCAGAAGTCTGTAGAAATTGCCTACTTTCCCAACCAAACACAGAGCTATTATCTAATAAAGACTGTTGATGTCTAATAGCCAAGAGTCATTTCTTGTGAAAAGGAGTCAGCAGGAAGTTCACAGGATCTTTAGCAGAAATTACTACTAGCTTGGAACCAGACTGGTTGGAACCAGGCAGAGCAATAGAGAGAAAACTTTAAAACTGGGGAAACAGATTCCTCCAGCTAGACTGATATGCACATGTTTCATTTCACATTAGCAAACGGTGATGAGGTGAACTGTCTTCTTACTCACAAGTTTCTAACAGTCTAAAATTATCCCATCCAAGGCAGAAGCCAACGCAAACTGTCTTGAGAGGGAAGCTCTCCAATTTAAGTTAGGAGACTGCAACTGACTACTCCAAGCAAAGACTTAAATAATTTTTAAAAATCTAAGAATAAATAAAAATAAAAGTACAAAGAATGGTAGGTGTAGAAATATTCATACCTGAACACTTCTATAGTGTGCTGTCTTTTCAATAGAAATAATTTAAAGTAGAAAAGATAAAAGGAAAGACAGAAGTAAAAAAAGGGAGAAAGGGAAAGAGTGAGGTGAGGGAGAGAAGTGACAGAGAAACTAGAGGAAAAGCAAAGGGAAGGAGGGAGAAAAGAAATCAAATGGAGTAGGGCAACAAGAAATGAGTCATTGGCTAAGGAGTGTCTCATGCAAGTCTGAAGCCAAAAATTTAATCTAGATGCTATCTATGTGCACTGAGCATGAACTGTGCAACTCAGCTGTTTGTATCAGCTGTTTTCCTATCTGATTCTTGACACCACAATTTCTCACTCATTGCACCCACATGTGTGCAAGTTCCACAGCTAAGCAGTGTGACCATCTCAGAAAATACCACAACTAATGTGTGTAACCCACAGCAAGCACTGCAACCAGAATTATGAGAGTACACAACCACAGAATGTAAATCATGTAAATGCATTTTCAAACCACAATGAGACAACATTTCACATCAGTGAGAAAGACCTGTACCAAAAAGACCAAAAACAGGCCAGAGTGATAGTATCAGGTAGGGCATTTGCCCTGTATATGGCCAATCTAGGTTTAATCCCTGATGCCCAATATGATCTCTCAAGCCCACCAAAAATGATCCCTCCCTCAGCACAGAGCCAGGAATAAGCCTTGAGCACTACTGTGTGGTCCAAAGCCACTGAACCCCTCAAAAAAGTTGGGGAATCAGAAACAATGGAGAGGGTGTATAGGAAAAAAAAAGCCCTCCTATACTTTTGGTGGGAGTATAAATGAGTGTGGTATGATATCTGCATCTCCCCTCTTGACATTTGAATTTTCATACTTAAACTCTAGAATGTGTACTGGGGCTTCTCTGACTTTGGAAAACCCCATGATCTCTCTTGAGCACGTTATTTTTACTTTTGTTTTTGTTTCTGAGCCACACCCAGTGGCTATGCGCTCAGAAAATCGCCTCTGGCTTGGGGGAACCATATGAGACACCTGGGGATTTAACCTCGATCTGTCCTAGGTCAGCCACGTGCAAGGCAAATGCCTTACCACTGTGCCACCACTCTGGCCCCATGTTATTCTTTCTTATCCTCTCTCTTCTCTTTCTCAGAACCTCCAAATAACATACCTTTTTTTACTTCAAAAAATAAATAAAACTAGGAAATGCCAGAAGATAGCTCAAAGGAACAGAGCCTGCCCAATGCTTTCAGCCATAAGTCTGAAACCTGGCACCGCATGAACCCCTTAAGTACCACCAGTTGTAGCACTAGTAGGCTCCAAGTATGCTCTGGAGTCTCTTGCTTTTATAACATAGACATACCATATATCCTGCAATTTTATTTCTAAGGTTCTATTCAACAAACTTAAACATAAACTTAAACATAACTGGTAAGATATATGTACCCCTGCCTTCATTTCAGCACTATTTACAATAGCCAAGTATAGAAAGAATCCAAGTGCCCAACAATGTAGGAGTGAATAAAGATGTAGTATAGGTATGCATTGGGATACTGCTCAGCTATAAAAAAAAGTTTTTTAAATCTTGCTATATGTGATTACATGAACAAATTACAGAGTTAAGCTAAGTGAAATAAATCATAATGAAAAAGTTGAATATCAAGTGATTTTACTCATATATGAAATGACACAAAGGAACAAAAAGAATTAAAGTGGCATATGAGGGCTGAGGAGGAATAGGAAGGGGTCCCTGGAACTTTGATAGAGGGACACAAGGACTCTGGTGAATATTGAGAAATAATATAGTGACACAGATTTCAACCCTTATTACATGATGAATGTTTCAGAATGTTTCAGAAAGAACCATCAATTGATTTTCCATCCTGTTCAAAGCCAGCCTGCCCAAATGACACATATTTAGTATTATCTCATGCCCAGGACTCTCCAAGAACTTAATTTTGCCTATTTGTCATGGGACTCCCCTCTCTTGGTTTTCTGATCTCAGTTTCTCCTCCTCCTCCTGGCCTTCCCTCTGATGTTGGTTCTCTCTGGCTTGTGAGGACTCTTAGATTCCATTGTCAGTAGGCCTGGAAAAATTCATTGACTCCAAGACAAAGTGGTGACAGAAAAAGATAGGAGTTGGTGTTTTCTGCATCTCTACACTAAGCTATTTTCAGGAACTGGGCCTGGCCTAGTCCAATAACCAAGATCACATGGGAAGCACTTAACAATTTTGGGAAAATTAT